>NC_050068.2:102174997-102774997 GCF_009764565.3 Dermochelys coriacea | reverse complement strand
ATTGAACTGATCCAAAAAGCTTTGTTTTGTATTTTCCTGTAGTGGTACATTGCATCATGGGAGTTGTAGTTTGAAAACCTGATGCCCCATTCTTTCCCTATGAGCCAGGATAGCTCTCTCATAATGCAGTCAGTCACATGACTGCCATGATGCACTACACAGCTTTGTTAGAAGGAAGCCTGCATTGCATTATGGGAAGATGTAGTCCATAAGGGAATCCACCTCCCATTAGAAAATGGAGCCTGAATGACAACTCCCAAAAGGCAATGCACTGATGGGGAAATGCATTTTAATGTTTTGTTAGATTTGAAATGAAATGTTCTGGATCAGTTAAAAACAATTAAATTCAGGTCAAACTAATCCAAAATGAAATATTTCATTTCAATTTTCCCCACTGGAAAAAAAAAGAATATTTTCAGCAAAATCAAAAATTTTCACATGGAAAAAATCATTCCAACAGAAACTCCCTGACCAGCTCTTTTACCAGCCAAATTAATGCAGAAAAAACCCTTAGGCTTCTCTAAATTGCCCCTTCCAACAAGCCACCTTCACATACATCCATTACTAATTATTATTATTATTCTGTCCCTGGTGCAATGCAAAAGGGACAGTTTTATGAAGCTGGACGCTTAACTGGTTGTAATCACAGTGTCATTGCATTCATACCATGTTAATCTTTCTCTAGTCCTTGCTACAGTTGGGCCCATGAGGAGTATAAAGGCAAGTTATCAACAGTTTCACCTAATAAATTGAAAAATGTATTTGTAAGATGAATGACATAGCTGTCCCAGCCTTACTTCACCGGATGTTATAACAGAGATATTCCTATTTGTGTTATCTTTCCATGGGTCAGAAATACTGTGAGAACCTCTCTTAAAGCCATATGAAGTCTCTTGCCCATGGTGTCTACTGAATCTTGGGCAGTAATAAAGCAATAGGATTTTTTTTTCAAACTCTTTTTAAAAGATGAAGGTGTGGGAGTAGCAGAAGCCTCACCAGTATAAAGTGAGAAACCCCAGTCTAATGGTGGAAGACAGAGGGTCTCGGTTGGAATGATGAGAACAGATTAGGCCTAAACTTTAGCAAAACACGTGTTTGTGGACATTACACCGTTATTAGCCTTTAAGAAGTATTCTCCACAATTTTCAGAAATGAGGTGATTTGGGGGGGTTAGGGAAGCAACATAATGTTATATCTACTACTAAACGACGAGAGTTAAGATTAGAAAAGCACTGAGTCTGTGCTAGATCTTTTTGGGTCACTGCTGTCACTTTGCAATGTGATTCTTCAATGATGCCTTGGTAACTGAAGGTTTCAGAGTAGCAGCCGTGTTAGTCTGTATTCGCAAAAAGAAAAGGAGTACTTGTGGCACCTTAGAGACGAACAAATTTATTAGAGCATAAGCTTTCGTGAGCTACAGCTCACTTCATCGGATGCATTTGGTGGAAAAAACAGAGGAGAGATTTATATACACACACACAGAGAACATGAAACAATGGGTTTATCATACACACTGTAAGGAGAGTGATCACTTAAGATAAGCCATCACCAACAGCAGGGGGGGGAAGGAGGAAAGCCTTTCATGGTGACAAGCAGGTAGGCTAATTCCAGCAGTTAACAAGAATATCAGAGGAACAGTGGGGGGTGGGGTGGGGGGGAGAAATACCATGGGGAAATAGTTTTACTTTGTGTAATGACTCATCCATTCCCAGTCTCTATTCAAGCCTAAGTTAATTGTATCCAGTTTGCAAATTAATTCCAATTCAGCAGTCTCTCGTTGGAGTCTGTTTTTGAAGCTTTTTGTTGAAGTATAGCCACTCTTAGGTCTGTGATCGAGTGACCAGAGAGATTGAAGTGTTCTCCAACTGGTTTTTGAATGTTATAATTCTTGACGTCTGATTTGTGTCCATTCATTCTTTTACGTAGAGACTGTCCAGTTTGGCCAATGTACATGGCAGAGGGGCATTGCTGGCACATGATGGCATATATCACATTGGTAGATGCGCAGGTGAACGAGCCTCTGATAGTGTGGCTGATGTGATTAGGCCCGATGATGGTATCCCCTGAATAGATATGTGGACAGAGTTGGCAACGGGCTTTGTTGCAAGGATAGGTTCCTGGGTTAGTGGTTCTGTTGTGTGGTGTGTGGTTGCTGGTGAGTATTTGCTTCAGATTGGGGGGCTGTCTGTAAGCAAGGACTGGTCTGTCTCCCAAGATCTGAGAGAGCGATGGCTCGTCCTTCAGGATAGGTTGTAGATCCTTGATGATGCGTTTGAGAGGTTTTAGTTGGGGGCTGAAGGTGATGGCTAGTGGCGTTCTGTTGTTTTCTTTGTTGGGCCTGTCCTGTAGTAGGTGACTTCTGGGTACTCTTCTGGCTCTGTCAATCTGTTTCTTCACTTCAGCAGGTGGGTATTGTAGTTGTAGGAATGCATGATAGAGATCTTGTAGGTGTTTGTCTCTGTCTGAGGGGTTGGAGCAAATGCGGTTATATCGTAGCGCTTGGCTGTAGACAATGGATCGAGTGGTATGATCTGGATGAAAGCTAGAGGCATGTAGGTAGGAATAGCGGTCAGTAGGTTTCCGATATAGGGTGGTGTTTATGTGACCATCGCTTATTAGCACCGTAGTGTCCAGGAAGTGGATCTCTTGTGTGGACTGGTCCAGGCTGAGGTTGATGGTGGGATGGAAATTGTTGAAATCATGGTGGAATTCCTCAAGAGCTTCTTTTCCATGGGTCCAGATGATGAAGATGTCATCAATGTAGCGCAAGTAGAGTAGGGGCATTAGGGGACGAGAGCTGAGGAAGCGTTGTTCTAAGTCAGCCATAAAACTGTTGGCATACTGTGGGGCCATGCGGGTACCCATCGCAGTGCCGCTGATTTGAAGGTATACATTGTCACCAAATGTGAAATAGTTATGGGTCAGGACAAAGTCACAAAGTTCTGCCACCAGGTTAGCCGTGACAGTATCGGGGATACTGTTCCTGACGGCTTGTAGTCCATCTTTGTGTGGAATGTTGGTGTAGAGGGCTTCTACATCCATAGTGGCTAGGATGGTGTTTTTAGGAAGATCACCAATGGACTGTAGTTTCCTCAGGAAATCGGTGGTGTCTCGAAGATAGCTGGGAGTGCTAGTAACGAAGGGCCTGAGGAGGGAGTCTACATAGCCAGACAATCCTGCTGTCAGGGTGCCAATGCCTGAGATGATGGGGCGTCCAGGATTTCCAGGTTTATGGATCTTGGGTAGCAGATAGAATACCCCAGGTCGGGGCTCCCGGGGTGTGTCTGTGCGGATTTGTTCTTGTGCTTTTTCAGGGAGTTTCTTGAGCAAATGCTGTAGTTTCTTTTGGTAACTCTCAGTGGGATCAGAGGGTAATGGCTTGTAGAAAGTGGTGTTGGAGAGCTGCCTAGTAGCCTCTTGTTCATACTCCGACCTATTCATGATGACAACAGCACCTCCTTTGTCAGCCTTTTTGATTATGATGTCAGAGTTGTTTCTGAGGCTGTGGATGGCACTGTGTTCTGCATGGCTGAGGCTATGGGGTAAGCGATGCTGCTTTTCCACAATTTCAGCTCGTGCAGAACACAGTGCCATCCACAGCCTCAGAAACAACTCTGACATCATAATCAAAAAGGCTGACAAAGGAGGTGCTGTTGTCATCATGAATAGGTCGGAGTATGAACAAGAGGCTACTAGGCAGCTCTCCAACACCACTTTCTACAAGCCATTACCCTCTGATCCCACTGAGAGTTACCAAAAGAAACTACAGCATTTGCTCAAGAAACTCCCTGAAAAAGCACAAGAACAAATCCGCACAGACACACCCCTGGAGCCCCGACCTGGGGTATTCTATCTGCTACCCAAGATCCATAAACCTGGAAATCCTGGACGCCCCATCATCTCAGGCATTGGCACCCTGACAGCAGGATTGTCTGGCTATGTAGACTCCCTCCTCAGGCCCTTCGTTACCAGCACTCCCAGCTATCTTCGAGACACCACCGATTTCCTGAGGAAACTACAGTCCATTGGTGATCTTCCTAAAAACACCATCCTAGCCACTATGGATGTAGAAGCCCTCTACACCAACATTCCACACAAAGATGGACTACAAGCCGTCAGGAACAGTATCCCCGATACTGTCACGGCTAACCTGGTGGCAGAACTTTGTGACTTTGTCCTGACCCATAACTATTTCACATTTGGTGACAATGTATACCTTCAAATCAGCGGCACTGCGATGGGTACCCGCATGGCCCCACAGTATGCCAACATTTTTATGGCTGACTTAGAACAACGCTTCCTCAGCTCTCGTCCCCTAATGCCCCTACTCTACTTGCGCTACATTGATGACATCTTCATCATCTGGACCCATGGAAAAGAAGCTCTTGAGGAATTCCACCATGATTTCAACAATTTCCATCCCACCATCAACCTCAGCCTGGACCAGTCCACACAAGAGATCCACTTCCTGGACACTACGGTGCTAATAAGCGATGGTCACATAAACACCACCCTATATCGGAAACCTACTGACCGCTATTCCTACCTACATGCCTCTAGCTTTCATCCAGATCATACCACTCGATCCATTGTCTACAGCCAAGCGCTACGATATAACCGCATTTGCTCCAACCCCTCAGACAGAGACAAACACCTACAAGATCTCTATCATGCATTCCTACAACTACAATACCCACCTGCTGAAGTGAAGAAACAGATTGACAGAGCCAGAAGAGTACCCAGAAGTCACCTACTACAGGACAGGCCCAACAAAGAAAACAACAGAACGCCACTAGCCATCACCTTCAGCCCCCAACTAAAACCTCTCAAACGCATCATCAAGGATCTACAACCTATCCTGAAGGACGAGCCATCGCTCTCTCAGATCTTGGGAGACAGACCAGTCCTTGCTTACAGACAGCCCCCCAATCTGAAGCAAATACTCACCAGCAACCACACACCACACAACAGAACCACTAACCCAGGAACCTATCCTTGCAACAAAGCCCGTTGCCAACTCTGTCCACATATCTATTCAGGGGATACCATCATCGGGCCTAATCACATCAGCCACACTATCAGAGGCTCGTTCACCTGCGCATCTACCAATGTGATATATGCCATCATGTGCCAGCAATGCCCCTCTGCCATGTACATTGGCCAAACTGGACAGTCTCTACGTAAAAGAATGAATGGACACAAATCAGACGTCAAGAATTATAACATTCAAAAACCAGTTGGAGAACACTTCAATCTCTCTGGTCACTCGATCACAGACCTAAGAGTGGCTATACTTCAACAAAAAAGCTTCAAAAACAGACTCCAACGAGAGACTGCTGAATTGGAATTAATTTGCAAACTGGATACAATTAACTTAGGCTTGAATAGAGACTGGGAATGGATGAGTCATTACACAAAGTAAAACTATTTCCCCATGGTATTTCTCCCCCCCACCCCACCCCCCACTGTTCCTCTGATATTCTTGTTAACTGCTGGAATTAGCCTACCTGCTTGTCACCATGAAAGGCTTTCCTCCTTCCCCCCCCTGCTGTTGGTGATGGCTTATCTTAAGTGATCACTCTCCTTACAGTGTGTATGATAAACCCATTGTTTCATGTTCTCTGTGTGTGTGTATATAAATCTCTCCTCTGTTTTTTCCACCAAATGCATCCGATGAAGTGAGCTGTAGCTCACGAAAGCTTATGCTCTAATAAATTTGTTAGTCTCTAAGGTGCCACAAGTACTCCTTTTCTTTTTGGTAACTGAAGTGTCTCCACCACTAGGGAAAGAAGATGTTGTTTCTTTAGTGCATTCTTTCTGTGCCAATGAGGAGGGATTTCAGTTTACAGTTCTGTGATGAACCATGTAAGCAGTAACAGATGGTGCTAGGATTAGAGTGAAGACATGGAGATACCAGGGGAGTTGAAAGAGAAGTTCAGAGCATAGCAAGCTGCTTTCCAAACCTTCCCAAAAGAAGATCCTACAGTTGCAAATACGTTTACTTGCTACCATTATTTTCTGTTTTTTTTTTAAAAAAAAAAAAGCATAACAATAAAAGCAGAGAAGTATTTCCTTAAAATACCATAATAAAACTGCAAAAAAAAATTTCAGTCTAGGTATTTAGGTGATCCCCATCACTGTAATATTTTGTCTCCAACATATTATTTTCCCTTCCCTCTACAGTAGGAAAGTATTATTATCCAATTTTTACAAATGGAAATCTGAAATACAGAGAAATTAAGTGACTTGGCCAAAGTCACACAGGAAACCTGTAGCAGAGCAAGGAACTGAATGCATGCTTCAGAATCCTAGTACAGTGCTTTAACCACAAGGCCATCTTTTCTCTTTGATACATATTACACCAGCCATCTTCTACAATTCCTTATATACCATTTATCAAAAGAGCTATTCTAGCAAGGCATGGAGAGCCATGGCTGAATAAGCAGCAAGGCCCATAGCACAGTGTGGAAAAAGGCACCAAGGCTGGTAGTTATAAGGAATAAGCAAGAAAAGTTTGTGGAGGTTTTTTTTGCAAAACCTAGGAATATACCCAGAGTTTGGTTTTATTCCCTATTTGCAGGCCACCATATATATTAAAAGGAGGTAATTAGTCTGTGGCCAGACCTGCATAGAGAGACTGAATATTTTAGCTTTGTTATTCTACCTGAAATGGGATCATGAAAAAACATGCTTAAGACCAAGTAACAATTTAAAACAAAGAGATAAACACTAATTGAGATTTGTGATATACACGCACTGCCCTGAGCAAAGCTAGGAGCTGGTGAGTGAGGCTTATGAAGATTCCACTGCATCACCATTTCACGCCTGCTGAGACCAAATCAAGAAAGACCTACTCCCATTATGAGTGCCTAGCCTAGATGTTGAGAAAAAGTGCTTACTCACCTGGTATTGTTTTATTCTATCATGGATAATTGGTCTAATATGAGTGAATTCTTCTCCCTATGAGTCATACTCATAGAGCATAAGGCCAAAAGGGACCACTAGATCATCTACTCTGGCCTTCTGCCAATACAGGCGAACACCACCACCCACTACCTGCATACTAAACCCAATGATGGAAATGAGACTAAAGTAAATGAAACCCAAAGGAGACTGGACTATTATGTGCCACAGGCTGCAAACAGAAGGGAACGAGGTGCACCTATGATTGAGGCCCCCACAATGTCAGGAAAGGGATTACATGAGATATACCCTGATAATTCTGGCAAATGTCCTGCACCCACAAACCACAGAGGAAGGAGAAAAAAAAAACAAGGTCTCTGTCAAACTGACCTGGGGGAAAATTCCTTCCCAACCCCGAATATGGTGATCAGTTAGACCCTGGGCATGTGAGCAAGAACCAGACAGCCATGCACTGAGAGAGAGAGAATGCTCACTGCCACCTCAGAGCATGATCTCTAGCCCTGGCCATCCCTGATGCTTCAGAGGAGGGAGCTAAAACCGTCCCAGAAAACATGGGGGGCGGAGGGGAGGAATCCTTTCCTGACCCCTGACAGTGGTTGGTTGAAATCCTGAAGTATGAGCTTTTAGGAACATGAGACATACGCCAGAAGTGAGCCCCGGAGCTTTTGAGCCCTGTCCCCTTCATCATAAGCAACCTCCTCAGACAATTACAGTCATAAATTTGCATAGCTCTCTTTTTAAAATTAAATTGTTTGCCTCCACAACTCCTATTGGAAGGCTGCTCCAGAATCTCACTCCTTTGATTGGAAGAAGGTTTCTAACTATTTCCAGCCTGAATTTGTTCATGGCCAGTTTATATTCATTTGATTTTGTGGCTTAAATAGCTCTTTGCCCTCTCTGGTATTTACCCCCTAATGTATTTATGGAGAGAAATAATATCCCCTCTCAACCTTCTTTTTTGCCAAGCTCTTCCAGTCTCCTCACATAAAATAGGACCTCCATTTCCCTGATCATCCTAGTAGATCTTCTCTGAACCTGCTCCACTTTAAATTAATCTTTCTCGAACATGGGTGAGCAGAACTGAATACGGTATTCCAAATGAGGTCTTACAAAAGCCTTGTACAAAGGAATTAATACTTCTCTATCTCTCCTAGAAATGCTTCACCTAATGCAATTCTAGAATATATTTGCCTTTTTCACAGCCACATCACACTGGTGGCTTATAGTCATCCTGTGATTGACCTACTGTTCAGGTCTCTCTCTTGCTCTGTTATTTCCAATTGATGAGCCCCCCGTTTGCAGCGGAAATTATTATTATTAAACCCTAAGTCAGTGGTTCCCAAACTTGTTCCGCCGCTTGTGCGGACAAAGCCCCTGGCGGGCCGGGCCAGTTTTTTTACCAGCCGCGTCTGCAGGTTCAGGTAATCACGGCTCCCAGTGGCCGCGGTTCGCTGCTCCAGGCCAATGGGAGCTGCTGGAAGCGGCAGCCAGTACATCCCTTGGCCTGCGCCGCTTCCAGCAGCTTCCATTGGCCTGGAGCGGGGAACCGCAGCCACTGGGAGCAGCGATCAGCTGAACCTGCGGACGCAGCAGGTAAACAAACCAGCCCGGCCCACCAGGGGCTTTCCCTGCACAAGCGACGGAACATGTTTGGGAATCACTACCCTAAATGCATCACTTTATACTTTGCACTATTGCAGTTCATTCCATTTCTGTCACTCCAGTCTTCAAGGTCATCCAGATATATCTCTATAATATTCCAATCTTCCTCTGTATTGACCATGCCTCCCTGTCATCAGCAAATTTCATTAGCAAACTAACTTTTTGTGCCAAGGTCATTAAAAATATTGAATAAGATGGTTCCCAAGACCAATCCTTGAGGAACTCCACTAATAATCTACCTCCAGTCATATGGCTCATCTTTCAACACAACCCATTGCCTTCTCCCCATTAGCCAATTCCTTATCCATCTTACAATGGTTGTACTAATCTCATCTTCTCTAATTTAACTAATAATTTCCCATGTGGTTCCATGTCAAATGATTTACTCAAACCCATGAATATTAGATCAAATTGCATTCCCCTTATCTAAAAAAAATCAGTTATTTTCTCAAAGAAGGAAATCAGGTTAGTTGGGCATGATCTATGTTTAGTAAACCCGTGTTGCATTACATCTCCTTTACTATTTACCTCTAGGAATATCATTATTCTTTCCTTCATTATTTGCTCTAAAACTTGCATACTACTGAAATAAGATTAACAGGTCTGTTATTGCCCAGATCATTCCCCCCCTTCTTAAATATAGCTATGATGTTAGCTATTCTCCAGTCATATGGTACTACCTCCGAAAAGTTAAATTTATTAAAAAGCCTTGCTGCTGTACTAGCAACCTCATGTGATAGTGTTTTCAGTATTCTGGGATGGAAATTATCTGGTGTCCCAAATGTGAGTATATTAAGATCTTTTAAGTTTTCCTTGCTGCTCACATGTGGTAATTTCCATTTCTAGACATTCATTTTCCTCAGTCATACTGCCTTCATGCACATGTGCCATATTATCATGCATGCTGAAAAGTGAGACAACGCATGCATTTAGTGTAAGGGCCATGCCTAGATTATCTTTAATCTCCTTCCTAGTCATACTGCATAGTAGGACAACTGCCTTCTTTTATATAACTAAAAATCCTCTTATACATTTTAATTTCCTTGGCAAGAGCTAATTCGGCTTGACTTTTAGCAATTCTCACTTGATTCCTACATTTTCTAACCTCCACAATATAGCTTTCTTTCCCAATCAATCCCTTTTTCCATTCCCTATTGGCTTACAGCTTACTCCTAATAACCATTTTGAAGTGGTTATTCATCTACCTAGACCTGGAGATTTTCCCTACCAAGTTTCTTCACCTTTCTTAGGATGCAAATTTTAGACCGTTTTTGTATAGTTGATCTGAATAAATTTCAAGCCTCCTCCACATTTAAGTCCTTGAGATCTTCAGTCCAGCTGACTTCTTTAACCAAGTCCCTTAATTTCACAAAGTCTGCCCTTTTGAAATAAAAAAACAGAGTTGATTTCCTGGTTTTGATTATCCCTTCATTTAGTTTAAACTCAATTAACACATGATTGTTTGATCTAAGGTTATTTACTATGACCAGCTTGTTAGGGTATCATTAAAAGCAATTAAATATTAAAGCCCTAAAATCAATGCAACACAGGAAAATTTTAAAGGGTTTTTTTTTTTGTTTGTTTTTTTTTGGTAATGATTCCCAAACAAAACTGGACTTGGAATAAAGAAAGCTTTTTGAAAACACATGTTGAAAGAAGATAACATTGACGGAAAACAGTTATAGTGTTTTCCATAAGCCCCCCCCCATTAAATTAATTAAGGGGGAGGATGATATACACATACTAAATATAATACTGAATTACAAATGAAAATTTTCTAAATGGTAAGATTAAAAATTGATACCTATACTTTCATAATTTAGAATTATGGATACTAAAGGAGTTTAAATAAGATAACATTTAGGACAAGGCCTTACTGCTATAAGTGTGGTTTTGCCCATTCCTTTTTTTAACATAGAACTTCTGATTGGCTTAAAATGATGTTATTGATGACAGAGCAAAGGTAACATGTTGTGCTGGAAGTTTTGAGGTAAAAACACACAGACCTGCAACAAAGAAGCCTTTCACTGGGAAAACCCAGGGGCAGGATGGCATGGAACAAAATGACAGAGATTGTCTAAATAGCAACAGAAATTGTATAAATTGAAGTTTGCCCATGAGCAATGTACAGATTACCTAAAACCCAAATGTGCAATGTGCTAAAAGCCAATTGCATAATGATTAGGTAATTTGTAATCTAGAAATGTTTAAGTGAACAAGGCCCAAACTGGAGAAACACCAGACCAGATACTAAAGGACAGGACTGAAGGACCAGATCAGAAGATCAGAGGCGATGACAACCATCATGGATAGTGGAAGGACTTCCCAGTGCCCTGGAATGCAGTAACTTGGGTCCATTTACCTATTAAATCTTCTCTGTTACTAATATGTTCAGACACTAAGTGACAGTAAGTCTATCTAAAATTGTATAAAAAAAAGCAAAAATCGATTAAACCTAAATTAGCTGGACTTGTGTCTCAGTTTCACAGTTACAACCATGACACTAAACACCTTACACACTATTATAATAATCTTTGTACAAAATATGCCTTGTGGGGTATCATTTGAAAACCAATAACTCACTGATTATTTTCAGAGTAGTAGCCGTGTTAGTCTGTATTCGCAAAAAGAAAAGGAGTACTTGTGGCACCTTAAAGACTAACAAATTTATTAGAGCATAAGCTTTCGTGAGCTACAGCTCACTTCATCGGATGCATTTGGTGGAAAAAACAGAGGGGAGATTGATATATCAATAATCACTGATTATTAATATTCTTGTGTGATGTATGTACACAATGTTTGTTAAGAGTTATGGATGTATGCTGGAATTATGACTGGAATGTGTTTAAACCAGGCAGGTGAGAGGGGAGTTAGTCATCAGCTCTCCCGAGATCTTGAATACAAGTGAAGCAGGGTTGACCAGAGATAATGGGATTGCAACTTACATGCACAGTAACCAGAATCATCAAAGCTCACAAGGAGGTTGGGGGGATCACCTTGGTCATCAGGCAAAAACAATGAAGGCACACAGATAGCTTTGCTCACCTGACATGCCAATCTAACAAGTGGGGGAAGGAGGGGTGAAAGTAACTTAAAGGACTTACCAGTATACCAGAGTCCTGAGCGGTGGCGTGGCCTCAACCGGAAGAGGTAGGACCTTTAAATCAAGTTTAAAGACCTTTAAATCACCCCCCAGAGCTACCACCCCCTGGAGCCCCAGCCCCTTTAAATCACCGCCAAAACCCTGCTGCCACTACCCCAGGGCTCCGGCAGCGGGGCTCGGGAGGCGATTTAAAGGGCCTGAGGCTCCAGCTGCTGCAGGGAGCCATGGGCCCTTTAAGTCGCCAGCCTGGGGAAGCCGGTCTGGTCCAGCACCAGCTTACTTTCACCTCTGGGGGGGAAGAAACAGCATGACTACACTCCAGCAGGGAAAAGAAACTTGATCTGAGCTATAAAGACAGGGAGGTCTAAATCTCAAATAATAAGCAATTGAATCAACTGACCAGTATATTAACGTATCATGTAAGGCCTTTTATGAATGCTTATAACACACGGGTGATTAATATCATTGTAAAATATCTGTGTTAACACTACAGGAGGAATTATGGATACTCATTGACATTATGCCTAAAGTGTGTGGCTGAACAAAAAAAGAGGAAAAGTTCTCACCCAGACAGGAGGAAACATCACACCTATCTACCTGTTTCCTATCAAATTAAGAAAGGTGTGACAAAAAACAATAGAAGCCCCATTAGTTCAGAAATCAGCAGGGGGATGGAAAGCCCACAGGAGGGGAAGAACAGCATGAGGTCATTTTGCTTCTTATAGCAAGGAACTATGGGAGGTACAAGGAGAAGCAGAGAGCCATTTTAGGTATCCATCACTGGACAGACATAAGGGAACAGAGCCCTTGCAAGCCGAGAAAGATGGGTCCTTCAACCGAAGGAAGGTTGCAATCTCTGGTAACTAAATATAGGCAAAGATGTTTCACCTAGGAAGACAAAGGATGCCAGTATTTTGTACTACTGTGGAAGTTCCAGACTGAGGGAAAGTCGGCCACTCAATCGGACACCATTGGGAACCAGAAGTAAGGCAGCAGTGGAGACAAAAAAAACCCAACAACCCAGGAAATACAATACTGTGCTGTGCCTGTATTGCATCTTAAAGGTAGGCACATATGGGCTGCCTGTCTCCACCTTCACTCCCTACTCATCACAGCGCGGAGCTGTCACTTACAGTAGGAGGTGGTGAGCACTGTTTCCCGCTCTCCCTCTCCTTGGCTGGGAGGGGGACAAGCTTGAAAGCTCAGAGCCCAGGAAAGAAACCTCCTGAGCTGCGACTGAAACCTAGCCCGGAGTGCAAGCTGCTGGAGACAGAGCTCAAGCTCCTGCCTGAATGCTGGGCTCTGGGGGAGCAGCAGCTCAGTTTTAAAGGGCCACAGCCTGCACCAGGCACCCACTGACACTGCAGTGTCCCAGGGTGCCTCCCACTCATCACCCTTGCAGCCAGGGAGCTAGTATTACCCGGGGTTCTTTCAACCCAAAGCTCTTGGTAACTTTTACTCTGTGCGAGGTGATGTCAGAAAATTAATCAGGAGAGACACAGCTGTCTGGCCAATAGATGGCTGCCACAAACAGGACAACACAAGAGTGCTTTCACTTAAAACTAAACTTTACTTAGTCTCATGCACTTAAACAAACACCCCCAACCCTCGATAATTACCAAAGCTGAGTGAGGCTCTCGAGTGACACAGCGACAGGCTTCCATTGGCCATACTTCCGTCTGCCGGTGGGGACCACAAGATGTATCCAGAAGGAGAGTCCACTCCTGAAGAGTCCAACTACCTCAAACTTTTCCCCCTTATTTATACACTAGTAATACAATGACATGTCCCTTAAAGAAAATTTGTTAAACAAGCAGTTTCAACGGTCAAGCAAGAAATTTCCTTCTGATTATTGATTAACCCGGTGTGGTTTTTTCCCCAGTTTGCAGCCTTGAGGCCCTAACAGACATCCTGCTCTTCTAAAATGCATGTATCAGCAGCTTCAACACAATTCTTATCAGGAAGGATGTGGGGTAAAGCTGCCCTTTCTGTGACACCCAAAACTCCCTCCCATCTTGCCTTGTTTAAGCTGAGGCTGCTGCATGGCCAATTTACTGCTGACTTGGCTGCTTTTAACAATAAGCAAGAGTGGTTTCAGGCACTTTACTGGTTTGCCGAAATCTCTCCATTACACTAGAACCAGCGCTCCACCACCACTTTCTGGGCAGCCACTCCAGTGCTGTGAGCCACCCTGAGGAGCCATCCCATAATGGCTTGTTCAGAGTTGCAAACATTTCAGAATTATGAACAACCTCCATTCTCAAGGTGTCCATAACTCTGAAATTCTACTGTAGTTTCCCTCAGACCTCACCCAGTTTTCTAGTTTGTGGTGTTCCATTATCCCTTACTAGCTCTTCATTTAGCTGATTTCCCTCCTGTTTATTGAAGCGAGGTATGCAGATTTCACGAGTCTCTCCCAAACTTCTCCCCTCATCTTCTAGTTTAAAGCTGCTCTTATCAATCATGCCAGGCTTGATGCTGAAAAGGTTAATATCCCAGAGAGTGGAGTGCATAAAAAGAGAAAAGTCTTTCTGGGAATACCTCCCAATGGTCAATCGTCCCAAACTCTTCCTTATAGCACAAATCCTTGAGCCATCTATTGACTTTCATGACCTTGTCATGTCTTTCCTCTCCTTTTCTAGGGATCCGAAGTATTCCACTGAAAATCACCTGAGCTTCCACTTCAAGCATCTTACCCCTACTGAGTGTAGTCGTCCTTGATCCATTTCATTATGAAACACAGGACAAATGTATGAAATATATGGAATAAAGATTATTTTTAAGCAGCACACTCCCCTTTGGGTTTTTTTTCTTATCTGTATTACAGTAGCACCCAGGGCTCCATTAAATTCAAGGTAAAATACTGGGATAGCAGATCTCAGGAAGCAGATTTTATTGTTCAACAGTCAATAAACTGAGGTACTGCTGATCATTAAGAAAATATGCTCTCTCGGATATGATACTGCAGTAACTACTGATAGATTCTGACTTTTTAATGGTGGCAACAGTACATTCCCTCAACTTTTTAGGTAGTGCAGCTATACTGCGACTGTCCAACACACTTGCTTCACCCCTCCTCAAGCCTAGTTAAACTATTTGTTTTATGTTTATGCTTGTTGCAAAAATGTGACCATTATTAGCTGCCAAACTTAGTTTATTACATTTGTATCATATTGCATAAAAATGCTTTTTTATTTAATCAGAAAGATATTAAAAACACGTTGGCAATGAATACGAGCTTATGAAGATGCAGATGCAGTTTCCATCATTTCTACCATTAAATATGAATTAAATTCATATTTTGACTTGTTATATTAATACTCAGGACATTTAAAGCACTTTAAACAGCATTTTTTAAATTCCTTGCTATTACTTTCATATATGTATGCATCAGTCTGGAATATATTACAGCTGGTTAATATAGATGTAAACATAATTGGCCAAATTCATGCATGGGCTAACAAAAATGAAAGTAATGGAGTTAGACCAAGGATGAATTTACCCCATTATATGTACATGATGATAGTTTTTTTTCCTTTCTTCTTCTTAGCTCTCTGGTATGTTCTATTATGTTACATTATAGGGTATTCTACACTCAACTCATCCAAGGCAAACATGCCAGAGGAGGGCAGAAAAAAATGCTACAGGAACATCCTCAAGACTAATATAAGGAAATGCAACATTGATATCAACTTGTGGGAATGTATAACCCAGAACCAACCACAATGAAGCAACTGCTTGAGACAGGGAACTCAGCACTTCAAGAATCAGATGCGACTACATGGTGTAACAGAAAAACAGAAGCGACAGAAAGAGCTCACCATGGCCTGAACCAATATCCCAGGTTCACCTGCCCTGCTTGGAAACACATGTCTGCAATGTGGAGTCTGCAGCTCCAGAATAGGCCTTATCAGCCATCAGATGACCCACAGATAATTTGAAATTGACAATGCATGAAAGACAATCATCCTCTACTTTGAGAGATTCCCAATGATGATTATAAGGCCAGAAAACTGAAGCATACATATACACAGTAGAGCCATACAAAATATCTGCATTGACTCACAAAACTATTGAAACTGAGCCTACAGTCCTTTGAGAATCACAACCCCATTCTCATGAATATTTGGCAAATATGCAGTAAGATAATGCACTCAGCTGGGAAACAGACCAGCCACCCATCCAACCTCCCTGATGCTCCAAACAAGACTCAGGATCCTGAAAATATCTGAGGTAAGAAGAGCAAATACTGGGACTGCTTGTTGGTAGTCATAACCCTAGAGAGTCAGTTGGTGTGATGCAGTTCAGTTTGTTCAAGTCAAACATCCAGTCAGGTCTGCAGGGCTTTATTCTCTTCCAAACGCTTTCACAAAATACCTTTCAGAGTAGCAGCCGTGTTAGTCTGTATTCGCAAAAAGAAAAGGAGTACTTGTGGCACCTTAGAGACTAACAAATTTATTAGAGCATAAGCTTTCGTGAGCTACAGCTCACTTCATGCATCCGATGAAGTGAGCTGTAGCTCACGAAAGCTTATGCTCTAATAAATTTGTTAGTCTCTAAGGTGCCACAAGTACTCCTTTTCTTTTTACAAAATACCTTGTTCTGTGTATACATAGCACTTTTTTTAGCATGACTTATGGGGACAGAATGTGGCCCTATATTTCTGCATTCTGCATGCACTTGGCCCTCTTCATACAGTCACAGAACCCACCAACAGATAATTTACATGTGATTGTCCTCAGAGGTTGGAGAAATACCAAATTACCAGCTTCCCAAAATCTTAAATCAAAGAATCTTCAGTATATGGCAAGAGGTAGACAAGGAGTTTGCTGACAGATTAAAGTACAAAGAGCAATTTATTCAGTGATGTCACCAAACATAATCAGCATTCTGCTTTGCCTAATTTAATTTGTTCAATTTCAAGCTTTCAGTTTTTGATAACTAACTTTGAAAGAATGCCACACAGAATTATATGCTCTCATGTCATCATACTTGGTTAAAAAGTAGGACAGGCCAAAAAATTTTGAAGGAAAATATTTTCTCATCAGAAAACTGGGTAATGTCAAAATTTAAATTGCCTGCTGGAAAAGCCCAGTTTCAGAGGAATTTTCCATCAAAAAAATCTAAACAGAACATTTCAGTTCAATTTGAATAGACATTATCTCTGCATTTCCTTGAGCCACCATGGTGCCTCCTGGGAACTGTAATTCTGGGCCGCTTATGCCCCATTCTCCTGTATGGGTACAGCTCACTAGCTAGACTACAACTCCCTTGAAACACTATGGCACACGCAAAGATTAAATTGACTCACCATTTTAGAATCAGAACTTTTTGGAATATTCTGTGAAAAGTTTCAATAATCTTCATACTGATTTGGGCTGAAAACATATGTCAAAATAGCAGAATGTTTAATAGGTCATAAGTTCCATTTTTTTTTGATGAACTCCACTTACAATGTCAACTTCTAGATTTAGTGTAGAACATGCTTAGACATCTGATTGCTAAAGATCTGGAAAGATCTTCCCAAAGACTGGAGTAAATGCAATTTTAGGCATAGCATTTAGTGATTCTTATATGATTTAGGAAGTATGACTTTGCATACTTCCTAGACAGTAACATAAAATAGACAGATTATCTCCATAGAACTGATGGCAATGTAATATGGTTGTAAGAGAAGCACTTCAGATTATAATGATTTCTTGTAAGATGTCAAAATTCTACAATGTAGTATTTATTTTCATCACATTTCTGGGGTAGTACAACAAACTTCCCACATCAGAAATGTAAAGCTATCCAAAAGTTGCCTCAGATGCCTCACCTGTAAAATGATTACATCAGCTACACTTAATCTTCCACATTTCCAGCTGGCAACAAATCAAAGATCATGCTGATATACAAGTAATGGACAGACTAATTTACTGAAAAATTTCACATGCAAGAAAAGTTTGATCATACAGCAGTTTTCCATATATCTGGCATTGTCAAAACCAATCAGTAGCAAGAGGTAAAAGCTACAATACATAATATCTTTATTGGACTATCGTTATCTGTAACAATGAATTCCTAAGAAGCAACATGCTCAATTTCTTCTTTCATTACTTCAAAATCTAACTACATTCAGGAGGAAAGATAAAAGGAGGAAAGGTAAAAGGAGGAAAGGTAGCAGAAAAAAAAAAGGCTGTAAAAATACAAAATTAATTTACTGCCACCAATACATACAGATCTTTAAAGCATTTTCCTAACAGTTGTCAGACACCTGTTTTCTTTTATTGTTTTTTGAATTCAGTAATCTTGAGTAATTTTATCAGAAAACATATTTTAGAGGTTTCTCCTATAAATATAATAGTAACATTCATTTTAGCTATTTGTTTTTATTTCAATGTTACCAATCAAAGACTAAAGTACTATTCAATGTGGAGTAAGGGTAGCAAAATCTGGCTCTTAAAAGAAAGACTTAATTTGGGGTCTCTGTTTAGAAAAAAGGTTTACAAAAGGATGATCAAGTGTATTTCTCACTTATGCCCTGAACAGGCAAAGATTTACGCACGTACTTAGCTTCATGAACATACATATTCCTACAAAATCAAGTTAAGCCTGTACATAAATCTTTGCTGGATTGGCATTTAAGAGCACTTAGTCTATTCACAAGGTAAATACTTGCTGTTAACCATCAACATTATTTTCAAAGTTAAGTGTCAAGGGGCAGATTTTGAATTTATGTAAACCGCATGGGCTAGTGAATTAAACATGAGACTGAATCAGAACTCCTTGGTTCTAACACAGCCTTGCCACTGATTTTGTGACCTTGAGGAAAGTCATTAACTTCTTAGTACCTCTGTTTCTCCAGCTGTAAAATGGGAGATTGTTGTAAATAAACAGCACTGAGAGTTCACAGGGATATTCTCAGAGTTAAATATTTATAGTGGATTTTGAAAATAAGAAATTCTATATGTTAAAAATTAGGAAGCGTCCTGCTGCAGTTATCATGACAATTTTAGCCTTGTAATACCTAGTCTGACAACTAAACTCTTGCATATCTAGCATGCATTTGCTCTAACATGGAGCCACACACAGTCTTTATTCTGTACTCCAACTCCCATTGGTGCAAATAGGGCAGTCTATCAAGGTATTCTGCATGTATAAAAGGGCAGTCTATCAAGGTATTCTGATGTTTTACCATTGATATATGGCCTATGACATTTAATAACTACTGACTCTTCCAGCTACCAGATTATTCTGCATTTATTGACCTGACTACAGTAACACCATGGAGCATTATTAAAGATACTGCATCAATCTTAAGTCACAATTTCTATGTTTTATTGGTTTGTCATAGTATTTTATATTTCCATTCATCCATTTTATTGTTGGGTTTTTGATTCCACAGATACTATTTACAATAACAATAACGTACTCAGCTGTGCTAAGCACCGATAACCCATTCTAAATGATTGCTTTTCACCCATCATATCAGACCAGATGAAAATTGAGGAAATGCGTGCATCCAATTTAAAAAAAAATCCATAATATTCAAATGCTTAACAAGAACTCTGACTACTCATACAAGTGCTAAACATTGTGAGCAAGGGCTGCACAATCTGGTGCTCAGTGTATTCAGAATTCTCACTGTATTTATAAATCTGAACCTTAGTTATCCATTTGAACTCTTGTCATCAGTTCCTACAGCTCCTATTGGAAATGAACATGGAAGCCACAACTGAAGACCTATGAATAAACTGTTTTAGTTTAAATGTATATGTAAAATGTTAAGGTATTGTAATTGTTCCTTTACAACCAATCATTTTCACCACTTTCATGAACTTGGGACCACAGTTGGTCACTCAAAAAGTAGGTCTAAGTTCAAGCAATCATCAAAGACCTTATCTCTTGCACAATACAGACTTTGAATGCTTGTTGTTCTACAATAATATTTCAAAATAATTAATTCTTGAGTTTTCCTTGTATTCACTCATTACAGCTGTCTGGATAATAATAATTGAGTCAGTTCTTCCAAGAACAGAAACTTACATGAGATTTCATGCTGCAGTGACCACTGACAAGCATTGGTAACATCTGGAGACTCTTGGATCCTCACCAGGGCCAGCTCCAGGCACCAGCGAAGGAAGCAGGTGCCTGGAGCGGCCAATAGAAAGGGGTGGCACTCCGTCCATTATTGGGGCGGCACATCCAGGTCTTCGGCAGCGGGTCCTTCATTCCCTCTCTTCCTCTTCAACAGCACTTTGGTGGCAGCTCAATCGGGTTTTTCTTTTTTCTTTTTTTTTTTCCTTCTTTGCTGCTTGGGGCACCAAAAAAGCTGGAGCCGGCCCTGATCCTCACTACTCAATTTGCTGAATAGGTTGCTAATACAAGACCCAGATGCAAGCTTCACATCTGTAACTCATGTCCTGTAATTAAATGTATACAAGAGTTGTCATCTTTACCCAAAAGAAATTAAGATGAATGCTGCAATCACCACATGAAATAAACCTGGTGTACTTCCATTATTTACTCACTGCTGAATACAGGGAAATCAGTCACATACTGTATTTTGTCTCATTATACTAGATCTAATTCAAACATTATTCTCAAATCTTGCAGGAAACCAAGTCACTGGAAACGCACACAGAATTTGGTGAAAGCCAGAAGTAACTCAAAATTCAACAAAATTCATCAGGGAAATGTGACAAAATCGCTTGCTGTGGGGACAAGGAGGGTTTATGTGGTTGCTTCTCCTAAGTGCAGGATACAAGAGGCAGTGGCAGATAAAGGGCAGATTTCTATATCTACAGATTGGGACTCAAACCTATTTCTCAGTCTGGTAATTTCCTGTAACACAATTCCTATCCGTTTATTTAATTTGTGGCTGTGTTCATTTGAGTTGAAATGTGTTATGCTAACAATGAAACAAACATAAAAGCCTTTTAAACAAACAGATTAATTTGTTGTTTACATCTCTTCCCTTACTGTGTATAGCCATGCACAAAAAACAAACCCACAATCCAGTTACAGTGCAGCTGCTATGCATGACTAAGAAATGAACCATGAGGAGCAACACCAAGCATGGCTAACAACCAACAGTGTGAACACCACTTTAAGTCATTTATAGGGGCTTTCAGTATTTTTTTTTAAACACTGATCTTTCAAAATTAAACTTGGAGGCATTTTCCCTTTAAAACTGAAAACCAGAATCCCCAGTTATAACAACAACTGCAGTAAATCACGAGAGTGGGGGAAACTGTCACTTGATTTTCTGTTGACTACATGCAAACAGTGTTACTGCGTATCGCATATTGTCCATGTGTTAACTTTGGGTGGATGAGAATTCACTCCATTGCCCTTCTCCAGTGCCGAAAAACACCCCAACTCCCATAGAAAAGTAGCTGGAGACCCAGAGTTCAGTCTCTAAGGATTTTCAGCAAGGATTGCACAGGATCAACCTCCCCACATTCAGGTCCCAAAAGGAACTAAAGAAATTAATTAAATAACTTTACAAAATCTTATGATAAAGAAACAATCTAATTTTCACAGCATAACATGGCTACTGTATAGTCTACACACATTATCTTCACAAAAAGAAAAGGAGTACTTGTGGCACCTTAAAGACTAACAAATTTATTAGAGCATAAGCTTTCGTGAGCTACAGCTCACTTCATCGGATGCATCCGATGAAGTGAGCTGTAGCTCACGAAAGCTTATGCTCTAATAAATTTGTTAGTCTCTAAGGTGCCACAAGTACTCCTTTTCTTTTTGCAAATACAGACTAACACGGCTGCTACTCTGAAACCTGTCATTATCTTCACAGTTATACATAAACATAAATAAAGAAAACAAAATATGAACAATCCAGTCCCAACAAAAACACAGTGAGAAGAAACAGAGTTCCCAGAAGCTTAGGTTTAGTCCCAGTTAGAATCTTTAAGCACCAAATCCATACAGTCTGCTGAGTCTAAAACAACATCTTCCCTCCACTTGCTTGTAGGAATCTTCACTTAGAATCCAGGCAGCCTCTTCCTCTGCTAAAATCACTGCTAGCCAGTCAGCTAATTGATTAACCAACCACTCAGTTAAGTCACAAGTCTACAGATTTAAAGAAACCCTGCTGCAAAATGATTCAGAGTTAGGGACAACAGCCTCCTTCCTGCTCCTGGATTCAGCTTCTCCCAACTCACAGAGGACACATGGCCCCCACTAAAGCAGCTGCCCTCATGGACCCCCTGACCCCAGCAACAGGGCACCTGTTGGAGCATACCCAAAACTACCACCCCTAACTCCAGAAGCTTCTGGATGTGGAGTGCTAGATCCGCCTAGCAACAATGACCCAAACACAACTCACTCCTACCTCCCCCCCCATGGATCTCTTAAAGAGATATCTCCTTATTAGGCACATGACTTACACATGCACAATTAATTCTTCTGTATACATGTATGTCTGTCAACTTCGGCATAATGCTTCCACTGATGCACTTTTTATTATGACCATAAATTGCATTTCCAATCAGTCAAAAAAACCCTCAGCAATACAATAAAATAAGCAGAGATCCTCTCCATAATAGACCTGGTTAGAGACAAAATTTTTAAAATACATTTCTAATGAGCGAAGCACCCACATATCCAATTATGTGTGCACAAAATGGTTTACAGTCCAGCACTCATAAGCTCCAATATATGCCTGTCATCAACAGGTCATCCCTATGAAATGCCTACTACAAATAAATCTTATATTATGTTTGTCACTGCTCCATACCACAGGAATCAAGAATCCCAAGTGACCAAAATCACTGCACTTAGTTCCAGTTGTTTCACATATGCACATAATAATGCCCTAATAATGTTAGGAAATCATTAGAAAGGAATATATTATATATATATGTATAAAATAAAAAACAAAGTTAAGTAAATATTTTGAAACCTTATAACTAAGCCAAATCTAGTTAGATTTTTACCCAACACCAAGAGGTATATTCTTAGTCTTGAGAAGCTCTCCCTTCCAAATGTCAAGTTTCTATCTCCCTCCTTATGAGGTGCTGGAATGTTTCCCAACGAAGTCACTGTAGCAATACTGCCTTTCCAATATGGTTTCAGGCTAGCCACTGCCTCAGTTTCTCTTCCCTCAGTCTGGCTCTCCCAACTTTCCAGCATGGTTCAGTTGCTGTAGTAACCTGTTGCTGTGACTAGGCCCACTGACTAAGTCAGAAAAGAGAAATCCAAAATAAGCACAAAACAGTGCTCAACCTCAAGTTGCTCACAGCCCCTTCTTCTGTTCTGATTTCTGTTCTCAGCCACCTCCTGGACTCCTTTGAGTTCCTCCCTGCTCTCTATGAAGTAGCAATTCCCAGGGTTTTCTAAATGGAGTTTAGTGTCCCTCCTGGCTCTTCACAGGCTTCACCCTCTCCACCTCCAGTTTAGCCATGTGACAGACATTGCTTATTTTCTCCACCTAGGGAGGCAAGCTAAGTGTGTCACAGGTGGGGAAGGACCCTTTCCCCTTAAATGGCAAATCATCCAGGGACAGTCTTTACAAGTACATATTACATATATATATACACATGCTTAAAATGACATAAGTGCTTTTTCACTCTGTTCATTCCTGAAAATGCCTGAAGTGTTTTGCTTAAAACTTTAAAAAATCTCTCTTGGGCAAGACTAAATATGGAAAATGTCAGTCCTAATAGTTACAGTTTGAAAAGATTATTAGCAACTAGAAAACCTCTTTAGAATGGAAACACTTATGCAGCCCTAACTGTATATATCTCTGCACACTCCATACATAATAACTTCACTTAAATGCTTGGCAGATGATTAGCAGCCTAGAAAATTTTCAAAGAAAGGTCAGCTTTTAGGACAAACAACTTCAACATTGCTTCTTAAAGACTATTTGTTCCATGATGCTATTGCAGCAATAAAAGGAAAAATATCCGTAAGAAATCACTTGAAGGACTCTTACTATACCAGGGTTGCCTCTGGCCTAAACCAAATAGTGAAATTAAATCAAAACAGCAAGTCTTTAACAACAAAACAAGCATTAATACTATAAAATAATAATAAAGAAGAGAGTTATAAATAGTTAATAGATCATCTACATACATATGATTGCAAAGTCCTTGTATCAGGTTTATAGCAGTGATGGGATAAACTGCTGGCTTGAAAAAGTCTCTCTGAACTCACCCAAACAGATTGGGGGTCATCAGTCCTTTTTCAGAGCTTCCTTGTTAAAAAGCCAGTCTAGAGAAATGAAACAGGAAAGGAAGACAAAATGGAGATGTCTCCAGTGTCTTTCTGTATCCTCTGCCATGTGCATGGAATTTTACTATCCCAAACAAAGCCCACAGCCCCTGTTTGTGGAAAGTTACTGGCCCAAGATGGAGTCCAGGGTCACATGCGCACATCACATGTCCTTACATGGTTTGCTAACTCAAAGGGGTGGCCATTGGCTCCTCGCTGTCTGAGGCAGCCTCAGACAGAGCTATCGGGTGGGATGCCTTTTTTCTATGGCCCATTGTGAGACTGGATAGGGCCATCAACACATAGCTGTCCAGCCAGTGCTTAATTTGTGCCAAGGCTTGCCAGGGCTGTGCTCTAGCACCTCTAATCTTGGCAGTTCATAGCCCTGGCACCTCTGGGCTTGCCATGTCAGTTTTGAAAGTAAAACATTTACTTGAGCCCCAGCCGCTAATTTCTTGAGCCTGCGCACCTCTTTCATTACAAATTAAGTGTCTAGCCTTGATCTAAATTCTATCTGGAGGGTGTCGCCCAGGAATACAATACAGATTTAAGATACAAGCACATAGGATATATTCATAAAGATGATACATGCATATAAATAGTATAATCCTATTTAGCAAATCATAACTTTTCTATTGATACCATTCATGAAATACTTTGTACGAGATGTATGGTAATGTATAATAGTGGTAAAATTAATGATTAAAATGGGCATCTTTAATCATACAGCCTCATAATTACAAACACATATGGTGAGATTTTCACCCCACCCCAGCCCTTTTACATGGGGTAAATGAGACAAAGCAGAAATCCCCAGTTCCTCCTGTGGAAAGATCACAGGCACTCAAGACCCTATGTGGGGGGTGGGGGGGTAGGTCCCAGAGCCTGGGCTCCAGCCTAAGACCAAATGTCTACACTACACTTAAGCAGCCCCATAGCCCAAACCCTGCAAGTCTGCATCAGCTGACACAGGCCAACCATGGGTGTTTAATTGCAGTATAGGCATACTGGTAGAGGCAGAGCACATAATCTATCTCAGTGTTCCTATTCTAGCCATAAGGAAATACTATCATATCTCATGGCCCACAGTAAAGAAATTTTTGGTGTATACTGACTTTCAATGGCAAATGCTAACCATTTCTCTTTTTATTATCAAATACAGAAGCAATAGCTATTTCAGTGTTTGGAACTTAATTTATTATGGGTTCAAGTTCTTCCATCCCAACTCACAATGAGTAGTACCTTACTTTCATGAGTAATCCCATTGTAAAACCAAACTTTGTGTTAAAAAATGTCTATAAAACACTGAGAAAGATTATGCTCAGCCCTTATGAATGTGCACAGCACAGAGGGAGAGCAAAAGGATCCTTCCCACACCTATGTGGCCCAGATAAAATCCAGGAAGAACTGCAGGTCCTGCAAAGGGACTGCTCTGGCTTTACACCATGGGCAACTGGCATGCCAAAAGAGGCAAGAGACAAGGCTGTAACTTTACCTCTATGTTGTATCAGCCATTGCAGCAGGACTGTGTGCAAATAAAGAGCAGGCTGCACATTGCAAAAGGGAGGTAGCAGCTGGCATGTGCACCCCTGTGCACTGGAGAGTTAAGGGAAACGTTCTCCCTTAGGCTAAATATGTTTTGCCTTCTCTCCCTGTGGAGCATTGCAAGTACTCAGTGCCTCTTATCCTGGCTTGGGCCTGACTGGCACTGTCTTTCCCTGTGCGGGAAAGTAGGAATTCTATAAAGTGCTAAGAAAACTATGTACACAGTATAGTAGCATACTCTGAATTCTGTTGCAGTTGGCTTAATCTACAAACAGTATATGACAGAGAGAATAAAAAACAGTCATGGTAGTTAATGTGATTAATTACTATTAATTCAGCAGATTACTACCAGTAATGCTCCCAGTAGTTCAGTAGTTATGGATCAGGTTGCTGTCATCAGAATGCCCTTTATAAATATGATTAATGACATCAGAGGATGACATACTGGACCTTCACTTTTCTCTAACTTTAATAGCATTGAGCAGTTTTATCCATATCCTCGAAAGGATAGATACACTTAATCAGTAAGTACTAGAAGTCTCATTAAGTTTTCATTAAACTTCTATACCCTATGTATAACCTTGAGGGGTATTAGACACTAATGAGTATATTCTCCTCTCATTGTGCATGCTACTCTTATTGAAGCACTCGGATACCATGGCAATGAGTGCCCTATAAACACCTAAATAGATAGAGATTAATGGGATTTCCATATAAGCACCACAAGAAAATGTTCATATCAATGATGAAAACAGTGGCAAAGTCAGTTTACATGCAGTACAAAAAATATCTATCTGCACTGCTAAAGCACCTGTCACTATACTATTATTATGACTTATTATTTGCATTACAATAGTGCCAAGGAGAAGTTGTCATGGACCAGGACCCCATTGTACTAGGCACTGTACAAACACAGAACAAAGAGACAGTCCTTGCCCCCAAAGAACTTGCAGTCTAAGTAATAGTGTTGTTATGTGATAACACCAGCTAATAGCTCTATTGTTGACTGATTAACAAATTAAACATGAAGTTAAACAAATACAATCTACATGTGTGTTTTAAACTGTGCTTCCTAAAGTGAATGTAATAAATTAGCATCATTGTTAAGAGTAGGGTTGCCAACATTCCTGTATTAAGGGACACCCCTTACTCAAGTTAAAAATCGCCTGTCCCATACTAAGTCAGTACAGGATGCCTTTTATTCTGTATTTCAACTAGAGGTATGCCCAGTCCTTAGGGGTGGCAAGAAGGGTGTTGGTGCCCAATCCCTGGCAGCGGGAGAGTGTGGGTGTCTGGAGAGGTGTGTCAGTGTCTCAGTGATTCAGCCAGTGCCCGGCAAGGGCAGAATTTTCCTCAGCTCCTGCTGTGCTCTCCCTGGCGGGGGCAACTCCTTTCTCCAGTCCCTTTTCTTTTTGTGAATAAAGACTAACATGGCTGCTACTCTGAAAACTGGCCACACTTTGCAGACTGCCACACGCTTTCCACAGCACTGTGCAGGCTCCCCACACCCAGGAGTGGGAGCCAGGGCCCTAGCTGCGGGAGTGGAACATACCGGGACCCAATGGGGAGGAGCATGGACAGGACAGTGAATGCCATCCTGGGAGTGCCATCTTTCTACACCCTGCCACAAAGAGACCCTGCCTAGCTCAGCCCTGCAGAGGAACCCCTCCCCTTCCCCCAACAGGAGAGACCAACACACATCCCTGGGCACTGACCCCTGTCCTTCACCAGGTGACTTCAATGCCCCACCTTCCGGTCACCTCCCCCAGCACCAACACCTCCCAAGCACCAATCTCTGTTCCTTGCCAGGAGAGACTGACACCTCCAGCCCAACCTAAGTGGGCATTGACACCTGCTCCTCACTGGGGAAGACCAATATCCTCCAATCTCTGGGCACCAACACTGGTTCTGCAAGGCTTAGTGGACCACAGGGGTCAGCTGGACACAGGAAAAGTCCATGACGCCAGGGTGCTCAGAAGATCAGGAATGTACTGCAGGTGGCAAGAAGAGACTTTATTCCCCTGAAACGACATGACTATGTACAGCATTTCTGTGATGACCTTTATTCTGGAGGACCTCACATACCCTCTCTTATTGTGGTTCAGGAAGCCTTATCCTGACATTGCTGACCCAGGGAAAAAGGAAATCAACTACAGACTGAGTAGTTGTAGACTGTTGGAGAAGTGGACCTTTGGGCAGCTGATAGCCCGTTGGTGATGTCTCTGGACCTGTCCAGATGCCAATATAGCCAACTCAATTTGGATTATCATGGCATTCTGTGCTTTGCATAAGGTATGGGAGGCAAAAGGGGAATACTTCCACAGCAAATGGGCACAGGACAGATCTGGTTTTCAGAACCTATACAAACAGTCAGATCCCACACATGTGCACAGAGCTCCTGGTTTCCAGTGAACCAGGGAAATTCTTGATGTTGTGTTCTCATACATCATGGAACAACAGGAAGCCAGAAGGTGAATTAGGACTGTGCTGAGGGACACTATTATGATGCTCTGGTGCTGCTTGAAAAAAAGAGCATTACCATAAACTTCTGTTGCAAGATACCTTGGTGGATTTTGATCCCCTGCTGCTGACATTAATGTACTAACTGAAAGGCGACAACTGCAGGGAGGACCCTTAAGATTAACAACCTGGGCCATGGTTTTGTGCTGTGGTGACTGTTCATACACTTTAATGCCATCATTGACCAATGTTTTTGTTACATGTTTAACTATTCTGTTTCACTTTGGTTTATGGGGTGTACTTAAGCAATGTTAATGTAATTAAACAGTTCTGTATGGTTTTGGAAGGGACTTCACACTTGTCTTCTTCACACTTATTTCTGACAGCATGGCTCATCGCACTTGTCAGGTGCTATGCATGGTTACTCCCAAAGCACAAGTACTCTCATGATGGTTGTGCCAGTGGTAACTGTTTG
The DNA here is from genome assembly GCF_009764565.3 of Dermochelys coriacea. NCBI lineage: Eukaryota > Metazoa > Chordata > Testudines > Dermochelyidae > Dermochelys > Dermochelys coriacea. Next base: position 102,746,606 of record NC_050068.2, on the reverse strand, counting down.
GTGGGGACGGGAGTCATTAAAGCACCACTCGGTGGCAGGTATCTTCACTGTTAGTTTAGTTTTGTTTCCTTTGTGTTGTCATTTAATTACTAACAAAGACAACAACTTTTCAGTAAATTCTGTTTTTCATTGTGGTGCTTTGGACAGCAACAGTTAGTGCACAGCTTACTTTATTGTCATGAACGATGAACCCTTTTAAACAAAAATAAGTAAATTCATGGCTGGGGGAGAGGTTTGGGAAAGGGTTGTGGATGGAATTGTTCACATTTCCACAGCACCAGACTTTTAAAGAAATCACATTCATGGGCTGTGAGTCCTGCTACCTCATCCCAATCTTCTGGGAAGTATCATACTGATCATACTTGGAAAACAAGTTGCACACACAAGTGAAGTGAATAGTACGTACATGGAATATAGAACTAGACTTGTTTGTAATAGGAACAAATGAACCAAAAAAAAAAAGAAAGAAAAAGGCCAAATTCTCTCCGAAGTAGGCAAACATTACTTTCTGTGGACAAGTTTCTGTGTCCTTCCCCTCCCTCTCACCCTGATGGAGGGGGAACGGCTGTGGAATAGTGTGCAGGGAAAAAATGTGAACTTGTCCTGTGTGGTGTTTAGGGGCTGAATACAGACCATGTTACTGGGACTAGATCAGGCTCATCAGGCTCCTGAATGCTCTGGGGGTTCCCTGAGAGGGACTTTGGAGAAAGTGGTGTCTGGCACCTAGCATGCTCCTCCCTAGTAAGGGGGAATGTGGGATTCACTACTTCAGCAGCAGTCTGTGAAGGCCCCTGGAGAAGGAGGAAGTGTTGCATGTTCCCATAGAGGAGCAATGGCCACAGCAGCAGGCAGACCCTGAAAATGTTCTACCAGGGATTGCATAAGTCCATGATCCTGTTCCCTCTGTGCACACTCCCATTGCTTGTGCTGTCTCTCCATTTCCAGAAATTCCTTATCCTGCCTAAGAGCCTGCTCCTCCCTTGCTGTAAGTACATCTGCTGCTGACTTCTTCTCTCTCTGCCAACAAACAGGTCCTCCAGAGTCCTCCAGAGTCTTCCTTTGCTATCTCTTTGGTGCCGCTGCTGCCCTCCCAGTGGAAAAGTTTCCCTCTTGGCATCAGAATGTCCTGGCAAGTCAAACACAAGAGTAGCATTATATTTCATTTTTCCTTGGAAAGTACCTAAATCCGCCCATATAATGCAATTTTGCTGGCAAAGGCCACAATACTGACACTTTTTCAAATCCTAGGAATGCAGCTGTTACAGTTTCCTTCCATCAAATTATTTTTGTAGCCCATGATCAAGGAGCTGAGGCTCAAAATGGTAAGATACTGGCATTACTTTTATTAAAATATTGCAATGTTTACAGTGCATGGATGGACCGCTGGGGTGGGGTTCGGTTCCTTCAGGGGTAATGTTACCAAGTCACCTTTCTGTTCTTTAAAGGTTGGTCATCCCTTGGAGAACATAGCAGTTTTGAAGGTACCAGAATGGAAAAAAGAAGGGACGTTCCAGTACTCTGCAGGACAGCCGGCCACCTATGCCACAGAGATGTTTCTGATAATGGTGACCCTTCCACATATTGCTGAGTGGAGGGATTTGGTGAGCTATGAAGGTGGACCAAGCACATTTGTCCTGCCATTAAATCTGAAGAACCAACTTGAATTTCTGCTACACCAAAAATGTACTGAATTATGCTTATAGGGCTAGATGGCAATTTGAGAGGAAATTGACTGTATTCTACACTAGCAGATGGAATTTCCATGGAAGAGGAACAAAGAACCACAGAAAACATCCACCCACCTCCTAACATCCACCCCCCTCTGCATTGCCAGAAAGTCCGGCTCCTGTGTCCAGCAAACAGCATTGAAAGGGTGAGGGAAACAGAGTAGCATTGCAAGTGTATTTTCTTCCCTGAATTTCTGGATTAACACCACAACCCAGTCATCTCTACACTGCCAAAGGACCAGCACTGTGTTTTCAAAGTGGATCCTTCACCCTGCTAGCTGCCATGGGCTGTGAGGGACCCCCTCAGTTCTGAGCACTGCAAGTAGACCCCGGAGCTCCCAGCCATGGGCCTCGCAGCTCCGAACCACTGCAGGCAGTGGAGGGGACTCCAGTGCTCTCAGCCACTGTGGGCAGTGGGGGGGAGTGGGGCAGAGCCCCAGCAGAAGTGGGTGCTCAACCCCCCTCCTTCCCCATTTTATCACAGTTATTTTTAGTAAAAGTCAGGGTCAGGTCACAGGCTCCCTTGAATTTTTGTTTATTGTCTATGATCTGCCCATGACTTTTACTAAAAATAACCATGACAAAATCTTATCCTTAATCACAAAATCCTTTAATGCTCTGCCAGATATAGCGGAAATTCATTTATATAAGATATTATACACAGTGCCACTTAGTGGCTGAATTGTACAATGCAGTTTAGCATTCCATTACCTCTCCCCCTTTAAATTGTACATTCCTGCCATTTAAAATATTTATACCTTCACACTGCCTTTGAGATTCAGTATGTATCAGGCTGTTAAGTGTCTGAAAACTACTGGTTTTCTCATTACATGACCCAGATGCATAACAACTTAATCATCTGGCCATCCATTAGTTGCAACTACCAGCTGTGTTCGGTTTGGAATCCTTGAGTCATTGTCTTCTTATTCAGCATCTACCATGAACAGAGTTTGTTCTGTTGATTGTTCTTTCTGAGGAACAAACGGTAGATGTCGACAGTTTCTGGTGAACTCTCCCCTTTTGGTCCAAGTCACATTGGGGCACTGCATTCTTTTTCTTTATGATAGCTGGAGTTGTCCATCCTTTTTCTCCATCCAATTTGACACAAATACAGTCACCAGGTTCTAGACCTGGCAGTTCTCTGAATAACATCTGTTGCAAAAGTATTTGTAGGCTTTTTTTGCCTGTTGATCTGATTTGGCCACTCTCTTCATGTCTGGCCACTTTAGAGATAGATTCTTTTCCAAACAGGGAACAGTAGTTCTTAGTTGTCTTTCCACTGGGAGTTGTGTTAGACTATATCCAGTAACTGCTATTGGCGTTAGTTCATAACTCAGAAGACCAAGGAATAGATCTTCTTGCTGTAGGATTTTCTTGGCTGTTTGTACAGCTCTCTCAGCCTCTCCATTCACTTGTGGGTAATGTGGGCTGTTAGTAATATGATCAAAATCATATTTCACTGCAGCAGAATTTAAGTCATTTCAAACAAATTTTGGTCCTTTGTCTGTCACTAGTTGTTCTGGAATGCCAAAGTGAGCAAAAAATCACTTCAGTTTCTTCAGTGCTGATCAATACTGTTCAAGGGAGAACTGAAAGTGCTCAGCTCAGGTCTCAGGAACATGTTATGTCTTTCAAGTACATTATTTCTATATACCTGGAAAAATAGTCACTAATGACTAGGTAATGATGTCCTTTGAATTACTTAAATTGCAGCTAGCCCATTCCAAGGTCTCTCTGGTAGGGATGCTTGCACACTGCATGATCCAGCATTCTCTTAAATTGATTTGTACTGGATCTCCTTTCAAAAGTCCACTGTCATCAAATCCTCAATCCAGTTCTTCCTCCATTCTCACTGGGCCCATCGTGGCTGCCATGCTGTAACTGAGAAGGTTATTGGTCTTTGATCATATGCACTCTGAATGCATAGCTTTAGTTTTGGTAAGTTGTTTCTATGATGAATTGGCCCTTGCAATTCAGAATACCTCCAGGGCTAGTCAAAGCTGTGTCAAGTGACTCAGCTCTGGGAGGGGTTGAAGGTGATTGTAAATCCATTCTTAGATGACTGTGATGTCAGCTCTTGAGTCAATTTTAAAGTCAATAGTCTTGCCATGAATATTCCAGGCAAGCTCTATATCATCACAAGTGATAAATCCCAGAAACAATGGTTCTTGATTGTAATAAGAGTCAATTCTCTGACTGCTTTGGTGCAGCAAACAGCTGCAAAATATCTATTCCATGCATGTATTACACCCTGGACATGCATCATCTCTTGAGATATGATTCTTTCCACATCTTGTACATGTAGGAAGGAATTTGTGCCTCCTTAGCCTGGGAGTTTTATGATAATGACTTTTAACACTCAAGTGTCTATTTATAGCTTCTAAGGTGGTTTCAGGTTTTTCAAGTTGCTCTTGCCTCTTGTTCTGTTGTTTGACTAATTTTGACTGTTTTGCTGTCTGTATAGCTGTGGCTAGGGTTAATTTTCTCCTCAGTTATAGCTGCTGTGAAATGTTTTTATCTGTTAACACAATAATAAGCTTGTCTGATATTTTCACATTTTGCATTGTCAAAATCAGTTTTCACCCAACATATGCAGAGCTCTAAAACATTCAACTTTTCCCCCTAGTTTTTGAATTGTCTGGTGGAAATATGTTCTTTCATAAACCACATTTCCCTGAGATATAAAGTATGCATCAAACATAGCCAGACCACTTTCATAGTCATCTTTGTCTTCAGTAAAGTCAAGGGATTTAAAGATATGCTCTGCTTGCTTCCCCATAGCATAAATTAAAAATGACACCTGTATATCTCCAGTTTCTTTGTGCAGCTTGGTAGCAAAGCAAAATATTGTTTCCAGCCTGTCTATTCTGAAAGTTTGGAAAAGCTGAAGTTCTCTGGAGCACTGAAGAGTGGCATTTTGAAAAGATTCTGTAACCTTTTGTTGCTGTGTTCCTTCTCTCTTCGTTGCTGTTCCCTCTCTTTCTGTTCTTAGTTTACTCCTGACACTATTTCATGCTCCTGTACCAGACATGGACGGGTCACAGAGTTTATTTATATACACCAGATGTGTTCATCGTTCATTTGGGCCCTACCAAATTCACAACCATGAAAAACGTTTTCACAGACCGTGAAATAAGCCCTCCCCCATGAAATCTAGCTATTGGAGGGGTGGGAAGAGGCAGGGCTGGGGGTGCCCCAGCCGGGAACTCCTAATGTTCCCTGGGCTCCAGCTGCTAGTCCCTGGGTTGGGGAGGGACAGAACTTGCTCTTCCCCTGCACTACATGGCCAGTCTTGGGGGGAGATCAGATCCACCTCCAGGTACCTCCCCCTGCTGCAGGAAGCTTCAAGGCTGTTGCCCAGCTCCAGAGCTTCCTGCAGCAGGGGGAGGTATTTGGAGGTGGGTCTGATCTCCCCCCGAGAGTGGCCATCCAGGGGAAGAGCAAGTCCTGTTCCTCCCCTGTCCAACCGGGACTAGCAGCTGGAGCCCCCAGCTGGGGTGCTCATAGAAGCACAGGAGGGGATCAGATCCACCTCCAGGAACCTCCTGCAGATGCAGGAAGCTCTGCGACTGCTGCCTTTAGAGCCCAGCTCTGAAGGCAGCACAGAAGTTAGGGTGGCAATCCCATGAGCCCCCTACAACTGCTTTATGACACACACACCCCCAACCTCTCTTTGGGTTGGGATCCCCACAGTTACAGCACCTTGAAATTTCAGATGTAAACATCTGAAAATGTGAAATTGACTAATTTTCAAATCCTATGGCCATAAAATTGACCAGAATGGACCATGAATTTGGTAGGGCCCTAATCATAAGTTCCTTTAATGCTCTGCCAGATATGGCTGAGGTTTGTTTAAATAAGGTATTTTACACACAGTATCACCTAGTGGCTGAACAGTATAATACAGTTTAGCATTCCATTGCAAGAGGAGAAGTCGCTCACCTAGGACTGGGAATGGTAATAAATATTTCCAGTGGTCACAGGAAGAACTGACTGCCTTGACTTTCCTCAGACAAACAAAATGTTTCCTTTCCCTTCCCAGACCTGCATCCAAGCCCCCAACCATCCCTACGCCCTTCCCACACAGCTCCCATTCGCAAGGGGAAGAAAAGTGGTGGGAGAGGGTGGTTTGGGGTCTTTGTACAACCATACGTCATAAAACTGTTCTTTCCCCACCTGGGCCCTTTCAGGACCTGCCTCCTCCTTTCCTTCCTTTCCCCCTGGTTGGCCTGGCCCAGGGATGATCACTGTTCAGAGTGCTGACCGACAAAAGAACAGACTCAGGGGCACAGGGACTGCTCGTTAATACTCTGTTATAGCTTCCACTTAATGCTTTATAGTGGTTCATGGGGTTTCAATACAACCAATGATTTTCAGCCGTGGCTTGCTCGTGAACCATGTCAAGGTGAAGTGGTGGTGTGTTGAAGGGGTTGGCTTTAGGCATGTAATTCCAGAGTCAGCGGATATTTCTGGGGCAGGATAAATTGTAATTTACCAGCCTCAGATTCTGGTTCCTGCCTCAGCTAGGGCTCCTCCTCAGTCTCCTCAGAGGGGGCAACCTCAACAAGGTCCATCAGAGAGAGATGCAGAGTAACATGCTCCTCTTCTTCCAGGTCCCCAGGGGCTTCCTCCAGGACTTCCTCCCAGGACCCTCCTGCCTCCTTGCCCTGCCCCTCATGAGGATCCTGCTGTGCATTGAGGCTAGCAGGGTCAAGGAGGGGGTTATGAATCAGGTTCAGTAGTCACAGCCTCGAGAGCACCAAGTCCAGCTCATCAATGCAGGGGCAATTGCTAGGTCCCCTCCCAGAGAAACTATTAAGAGTCCTTCACACTCCAGTACAGGTGCCTGAGGTGCTTCATGAACTCCCAGTACTGGGACAGAGTCCAGTGAATTCCCACCTCCTCCAGTCTCTGTGAAATCTCCTGGTACAGGTGTATTTTCCTGCCAGTACAGGCGAAGTCAGGGAGGATGGTGTACTCTGACCATACACTGATGAGCTCCAGAGATCAGATGCACCTTTGGATACTAGAGTTAGTTTTATTGATTCATGGAGATAGAACACCCAAGTTGTTTCCCTACTTTATTCAGAAAGAGATTAGAGTCTTTACCTTCCATGCAGATAGCCTGTACAGTGCTATTCTTTGCCTTTTTCTTAGAGATGTTTTCCTAAAAGGAAAAAGCATTGAATTATTAGCAACAAAATTTTTAGCACTTCTTCACTAACTCTGCTCAACAAGATGTTAGTTATATCATATAAAGGATGACTAGAAGGTACTCAGATTCTACAGTGATAAAAGCAGCACAAGCAGGGCAAGCTCCAGGCACCAGCTTTTGAACCAGGTGCTTGGGGCGGCATTGAGAATAGGGTGGCAGTCTGTGTCCCGCGGTGGCAATTCGGCGGCGGCTGCTTGGGGCGGCAAAATTGGTAGAGCAGCCCCTGAGCACAAGAACCTGTATAAACTAGAACAGAACAAGAAGATGGGTATGTTGGAGAAGCTCAGAGTACACTGAGTCCAGAGTTTGAACATAGGGACACAGAACAGCATCATATGGCTGCACATCCTCCCGTCACTGGAACATTTGTGTATATGAAATCCTAGATTTCGCTTTTTCTAGACAAGAAAACTTTTGAGATAATTCATGTGGATCTAAAGGCAGAGGAGGCCTGGAATTACTTCAAGTCAAAGTTGCAGAAACTATCAGAAGCCTAGGTTTCAGAGTAGCAGCCGTGTTAGTCTGTATTCGCAAAAAGAAAAGGAGTACCGGTGGCACCTTAGAGACTAACAAATTTATTAGAGCATAAGCTTTCGTGAGCTACAGCTCACTTCATCGGATGCTTATGCTTAGTCTCTAAGGTGCCACCGGTACTCCTTTTCTTTTATCAGAAGCCTGTATCCCAAGAAAAGGGAAAATATTCACAGGCAGGAGTTGTAGACCAAGCTGGATGAGCAAGCATCTTAGAGAGGTGATTAAGAAAAAGCAGAAAGCCTACAAGAATTGGAAGATGGGAGGGATTAGCAAGGAAAGGTACTTTACTGAAGTCAGAACATGTAGGGATAAAGTGAGAAAGGCCAAAAGCCATGTAGAGTTGGACCTTGCAAAGGGAATTAAAACCAATAGTAAAAGGTTCTATAGCCATATAAATAAGAAGAAAACAAAGAAAGAAGAAGTGAGACCGCTAAACACTAAGGATGGAGTGGAGGTTAAGGATAATCTAGGCATGACCCAATATCTAAACAAATACTTTGCCTCAGTCTTTAACGAGGCTAATGAAGAGTTTAGGGATAATGGTAGGATGACAAATGGAAATGAGGATATGGAGGTAGATATTACCACATCCGAGGTAGAAGCCAAACTCAAACAGCTTAATGGGACTAAATCGGGGAGCCTGGATAATCTTCATCCAAGAATATTAAAGGAACTGGCACATGAATTGCAAGCCCATTAGCAAGAATTTTTAATGAATCTGTAAACTCAGGGGTTGTACCATATGACTGGAGAATTGCTAACATAGTTCCTATTTTTAAGAAAGGTAAAAAAAAGTGATCCAGGTAACTACAGGCATGTTAGTTTGACATCTGTAGTATGCAAGGTCTTGGAAAAAATTTTGAAGGAGAAAGTAGTTAAGGATATTGAGGTCAATGGTAATTGGGACAAAATACAACATGGCTTTACAAAAGGTAGATCGTATCAAACCAACTTGATCTCCTTCTTTGAGAAGGTAACAGATTTTTTAGACAAAGGGAATGCAGTAGATCTAATTTACCTCAATTTCAGTAAGGCATTTGATATGGTTCCACATGGAGAATTATTAGCTAAATTGGAAAAGATGGAGGTCAATATGAAAATTGAAAGGTTGATAAGGAACTGGTTAAAGGGGAGACTACAGCGAGTCACACTGAAAGGTGAACTGTCAGACTGGAAGAAGGTTACTAGTGGAGTTCCTCAGGGATCGGTTTTGGGACGAATCTTATTTAATCTTTTTATTACTGGCTTTGGCACAAAAAGCGGGAATGTGCTAATAAAGTTTGTGGATGACACAAAGCTGGGAGGTATTGCCAATACAGAGAAGGACCAGGATATCATACAGGAAGATCTGGATGACCTTGTAAACTGGAGTAATAGTAATAGGAAGAAATTTAATAGTGAAAAGTGCAAGGTCATGCATTTAGGGATTAATAAGAATTTCTGTTATAAACTAGGAATGCATTACTTGGAAGTAACAGAGGAGGAGAAGGAACTCGGAACACTGGTTGATCACAGGATGACTATGAACTGCCAATGTGATATGGCCATCAAAAAAGCTAATGCAGTCTTGGAATGCATCAGGCAAGGTATTTCCAGAAGAGATAAGGAATTGTTAGTACCATTATACAAAGCACTGGTGAGACCTCATCTGGAATATTGTGTGCAGTTCTGGTCTCCCATGTTTAAGAAGGATGAATTCAAACTGGAACAGATACAGAGAAGGGCTACTAGGATGATCCGAGGAATGGAAAACCTGTCTGATAAAAGGAGACTCAATGAGCTTGGCTTGTTTAGCCTAACTAGAAGAAGGCTGAGAGGACATACGATTGCTATCTATAAATATATCAGAGGGATAAATACCATGGAGGGAGAAGAATTATTTAAGCTCAGTACCAATGTGGACACAAGAACAAATGGATATAAACTGGCCATGAGGAAGTTTAGACTTGAAATTAGACAAAGCTTTCTAACCATCAGAGGAGTGAAATTCTGGAACAGCCTTCCAAGGGAAGTAGTGGGGGCAAATGACATATCTGGCTTCAAGACAAAGCTTGATAAATTTATGGAGGAGATGATATGATGGGATAGCCTAATTTTGACAATTAATTGATCTTTGACTTCTAGCAGTAGATATGCCCAATGGCCTGTGATGGGATGTTAGATGGAGTGGGATCTGAGTTACTATAGAGAATTCTTTCCTGGGTGAGTCTTGCCCACATGCTCAGGCTTTAGCTGATCACCAAATTTGGGGTCGGGAAGGAATTTCCCCCAGGGCAGATTGGCAGAGGCCCTGGGGGTTTTTCGCCTTCTCTGCAACGTGGGGCATGGGTCACTTGCTGGAGGATTTTCTACACCTTGAAGTCTTTAAACCACGATTTGAGGACTTCAGTAGCTCAGACATAAGTTAGAGATTTGTTACTGAAGTTGGTGGGTGAGATTCTTTGGCCTGCGTTGTGTAGGAGGACAGACTAGATGATCATAATGGTCTCTTCTGACCTTAAAGTCTATGATTCTATGATCTCCATTTACATGCACTGCAGACAACTGTGTTACATCACAGGATAAAAATGGCCTATTATCTTTTTGGAAATCTTTGTGACCTTAATTATCTGATTATCATAGACAATAAATATGTTTTGAAACCCAAGATTTCTGATAATGATTTTCCATGTAAATTAGAGCTGCCTGATAAGATGACCCTGATTTGAGTAATCGGAAATTTTAGACAATTGAAGTTTCGATATTTAAGGTTCCACTACTATGCAAAATTGGTAGTTTTCATGTGTTGTTCTCTCCTTTTTGAAATGCTTATGTTTCTAGAAGTTTGAGGTAAGACTGCAAAGGATTCGTACAATATCAGGCTGCATGTGTTTTATTCTCATGTGACTCAATTAAGCAGTATTCCTAACTGAAAATATTTCTTTGCAATTTTTTTACTTCCATTTGATATTTTCAATATTGCTATAAGTTCCTGTTGCTGGCTTCTCCTCTTTCTTCAGCATTATTACACAAATATGTCTGCTAGGAATAATTAGCTATAGTTTATCACAGAACTGGTGTAATACTGTACCTATGAAACAAATCATTACTATAACCTGTTTTAAATAAGTCTCAGCTTCATTCTGAACCAGTATTCTTGGCATCCTTAGCCAATCAGAATGAAGAACTGAGATCTACACATTTTATAGGTGCTAATTCAATCTGGAGCTAAAACCTTGACAAGCCATATCATGAGTAATAAGAGGTTATGCAAATAAATTATGTAAGTCCTTTTACATAATTTAAGAAGCCCTAACACATACTGTGGATATGGAATATGGTATTTATTAGCCTTTTGGATTAGGTATATTTTGTGGAGAAAAATGAGGATTCTTCTTTCCAAATAATACAATGCATATGCCAATGGGCTACAGTGATTTACAAGTTTACCACATAATCATAAAAGACGTATTAAATTCCAAGAAATAAGCCAAGTTCAGGTAATATGAGAATTTTCCAGAACCTTCTCAAAGATAAGAACTTTTATGTCCAAAGACTTTTACCCAAATATTCCCAATAAATAGATAATATGTCTCTCATACAAAAGCTTATTTGTATGCCAATACCACACCCAGATACAAGTCATAGAACAGGGGCCTATTATAAGTCACTGTACAAACATGAGAAGACATCCCTGCCGCAAAAATCTTACAATCTGAATCCATAATTTTCTGCTGCTGTGCATGATCAGCAGCCTGATTTGACACTTCTGCATTCATTTGCCAATTTTCCCCTCTCAATTTTTCACATAAGCATGCCCCCAAATGCAACATATTTTGCTTTCAATTATTTATCAAATGAATTGCTACTCTGTTCTGCTGGAAAGTTATTACTCACAGCCCAGGGTGAATGAAACATGAACAATATTAGTCTATGTCAGTGTTTTAGCCCATCTATGCAAAACATCAGGCTTAGTTTAATAAAATATAACCAAAGAAATAAAGGGATGTGAACAATATTGATTAATTGTGATTTGAGGTGGAAAATTAAAGTAAGTTGGAATTCATTTAACTAGAATGATTTCTTTGGTACTCACATGAAGACTGAGCCATAGAAAAATGCAAATTTGTTTAGGTCAGAAAAATAATTTTTGTAATAAAATTACAAAAACCAAAACACTATTGTGTCAGTGGGATACTTGGATGCCTGAGGAATATAGAGCAGGGCCTTTGGTTTGCTTCAATATAATACTAATGTTTCAGCATTTTGCATGTCCCTGTGGCTTGCCACTTCCTGCAGCTCCCATTGGCCGGGAATGGTGAACCCTGGCCATTGGAAGCTGCAGCAGGCCATGCGTGCGGACAGTCAACGTCAGCAAAATGTCTCTCAGCCCACAATCAGATTACTGAGCTAGAGCATTCTAAACAGCACATCTGAGTTCCAAGAGAGATCAGGAAGAGATCTTCTTTCATATTTTCAAGTCATACAGTGCCTTTATCACAGTATTTCCTAAACAACCAGAACAGAAGAAAGCCTAGATGTGAGCAGAGTAACAACACATGATTTTGTAGGATAGCAAATTCACATTACTCTCAAAATAAGGGACCTAGAACAGGATGGAGAACTGGTCTGACTGCTCCCTAGCAAAGCACTCACTGTTTTAAACTGGTATTTTAATACCATGGGAACAGTTGCTTAATTGGACAGTTTTGTTCCTTAATTGTAACAGTTCCTTAATTGGACCATATTCAAACCTGGTGTAATTTCATTGGCTTCTATCATGTTATAGCAGGGATTAATTTGAACATGGGATGCTACATCCAGGTAAAACGAAACAAAATGCAGAAGGTCATTCCATGAAGATAGACTAGTAATTACTAAGATAACTGGATATGGCACTCTGTCACTGAGCACAGAAAAGATAAGGCAGGGTTTATAGTAATAAGGCCTTGATTTAGAAAAAAGGTTAAGCATGTTCTTAAGCCCATACCTATATACTTTAGTTAAGTTCTTCAGTACCTGTTTAACTTCCTGGTAGAGTGGTCTTCATGTGAGCCCCTCAGCTGTGGATTTCACTCCCCTCCATGATACAAGAGAGCTGAAATTTCTTGACTTTGAGGACAACCTATAAGGTTTGTATATTTTTTTAGGAATCAGGAAGTGGGAAACGACTGAGGATTGGGGAGACCAAGGTATTCGTAGATTATTTTTTGTTGTTGTTGGATATGTCATGATATAGGGAGCGGATATGCTACTAAATTTCTGTATATGGTGTTTTGTGTAAAATTTTCTAAAAGACACCTGGAGTGTGGGATAGGAATTTATTCATTATAGTTTTTTATAAACTGAACTAAATAATAAATAGACAACATGATTTCTGGAGAATCTGCAGTGCATGTTTGTGCAAAGGGGAGGAGTAGGTGATGCCTGGGGACAAATTCTCAAGAGCATTTCAAAAGCATATTGTGTTCAGCACCAACCATTTGGCTGCTGTTCTTTCCTCCTCTTCTGAGATATTGTCTGATAGCCATCAAGTGAACATCCTGTGAAATACCCTCACTTCACCAAGAATGGCCTGGGGCCATCAAAGAGAAACCAGCAGCACAGCTAGGAACAAATCATGTGAAATAGTGCCAGATAGATGTTGGTTTTTAAATAATGCAATACAATTTAGGTTTTATTTTTTATAAAGGAGCTTCTGGAAACAGATGTAGGCCCTAACTCTACAAACTGCACTGAGCACCCTCGATTATCATTAAAACAGGGCTTGGGATGTTCACCACTCTTGAAAATCAGGACACTTACCCAAGTAAGTAGTCTAAGCATCCACATTCAAACATTTTAGGCATGGCTTTTAACAGTGTAAATCATCAGAGACAGCCAAGTTATTAGGCTGTACTCCCATATGCTGCTTGTAGGCACACAGGTCCTCCACTTTCTCATCACTCCTCCTGGATTACTTAAACTTAACTCTGTGATGAGTAACTCGAAGAGGAGTTTTCCTGGAAGCAGGACGGTCACTAACGGCACTCCCTGAATCTTCTACAATTTCATACTAATCACTGGCCACTTCCCTCCAAATAGCTGCCACCAAATTGGATGCCGCCTCCTCAATTCATGATATCAAAGAAGTAAAAATAAATTCTTCCCACTAAAATAAAAACCTGTTCTCCCACAAATTAGGACATTAAATAAGGAAGTGTTTGAACCAGCCTGTGTGTGCCCCCATTGTACAAACTGAATCAAAATCCAACCCTTTCCTTTATGTAATTTAACATTTTAAAGCTCATCTTCATGTTTCTTTTCTGCAGGCAGACCATATAAGGCATTTGTGTTGTCAAAGCCATCCCCTAGGATTTCTTGTGATGTGAACTGGACATCCAAAAGGTCTTGCCATAGAAATCGGATAGCGTATATATTTCTTTTGTGGTGCTGGGAAACTGATCAGATTAAAACATTATCAGGTAATTCCATATCCAGTACAAATTCAAAACCATTTCTGCCTCCCAGCATCTTGGTTTGTAAATGCAGGATAGGGCGATTACTGCAGCATACCTGCACTTAGCAAATGAGAAATATCAAAATAAATAAACCATTAAATCCATATTGGAGCATGACAAATTGATTTTGAAATCATGTTTTCTGCAATCAGTTGCTGCTATAGTGATTGATTGTTTCAAAATTTCATATGGATTTGAGGTCTTGGACTCACATTATTGAGAATGAAAAGGTGATTTAGCAATTCCCGGAGTATTTGCCATAAACTCAGCATTCATTTTTATTTTTATCATCTTTTGGTATTTTAGGAAACCCCTATTGAATTGCTTATGTGCCGAAAACTTTGGAAACCAGATAAGCTTATTTTGTATTTAATTTGCAAAACATTGCACTCTGTTTCTCTATTGTATATATATTCTATTATAAATACCTATACACAAATGCAATCTTCCTAATATTTAATAAGAAATTATTTGTTTAGTATTCTTCATTTTTTAATGTATCATTTTATATAGATTAGTAAGCATATTAGAGAAAAATAGAAACAGAAGGGGAAAATAGTATTTCCTTTTAGGTTCCATAATATCAAATTGCTCTTTTCCTCTATTTTCAATAACAGCCTCCAATTAGAAAAAAATATTACCATAAGAAGGGACTATTAAATGAGGGATGTTGCACTATGAATTAAGTAAATAGAAAAAAATATATCAATGGAAGAAAATGTAACTATAGCAGAATCTTAAGATCTGATCCTACAAAACTGTCAGGGGGCTCTATTGTAAGAGCCAGGTATCCAGTTTCATTTATATAGAAAATTAAATAACTGCTAAGAATCCTATAGTGCAACTTACAGTGTAACAAAAATTAAGAGAACGTGTCTAATTACCTTACAGATCTCACTACAATTATAAAACAATTGGCATATTCAAAACTCAAGATTAATAAAATCCATCCGTTTGTTAGCAAACCCAGACATGTTTTACTAATACATTTCCAGTAAGATATTTAATGCAGGAGCTAGGAGGAATAAAAAAGTATCAGGCATCATCAAAACTGAAAACGCTTATTTTTTTTCTGCTTTAAAACATGTGTGCATTTTTGCTGGAAATTAAACCATGACATTTATTCCTTAAGGGTCAAAATTTTGTCTTGATATCCAATGGATGTGCACTATTTCTCTAAAGCTATCACAGGAAGCTAGGAAGAAGGAGGAGGTAATAGGTAGACACAGTACAGAGAAGCAGAGTGTGGGATAGAGTAGCTTTAGGGATAATATTTTTATTGCTTGGATTACAGTAGTTGCTTGGATTACAGTAGTAGTTACAGAAAGTTCCTTGTTCAGTATTAGAGGAAAGTAACTTTCTGTAATTCCTTACTATTTTAAATGACATTACATGAACTACGAGCACAGGCCATGAGCATGTATGGCATGTGCCAAGTTTGAGAAAATCTGTTTATTCCTCCAGGGAGTGGAAGGACCAGGGAGGTTTGGATGCTGCCCTGGTGCAGGGGTGGGGGTGAGTAGAAAGACTGGAGTGGTGGTATTGTTGCAGAGCAAGCTTGCCCCACACTAACTCCGGGCCGGGGGGTGGGGGCACGGTAGTGGCCCATACCTAAGCAGTGCTGCAACTCCATGTGCCAAGTTGCAATGCCCGGAGTGGGAAGCCATGCCAGCCAGCCCCACAGGACAGGAGCTGCTGCCACCAGAATAGAGGAGTTGTAGGTCGAAGCAGGGTAGTCCCATGAAACCCTGTTAAGAAGTCTACAATATGCAGGAAGTGCTGCGGGGGAGGGGCAAGAAATTCTGAAAAATTGACCTCACTGACTTTCCAGGAAATTGTTCTCTCTGGTAAGAGAGATTCTCCCAGTACAGAGTGGGCAAGGGCTGCAGCCTCCCATTCCCTCAAATCCTAGGGTTCTGCACGCAAGGCCTTGGCTGGAGGCAGTCACATGGATGGCTGTTCTGCAGGCCCTCACAGCTGGTAGCACAGCTCCACCACAAATCCTACTGCTCTTGGCAAAGGATTCACAGCCTCCATCCCCCCTCTCATGAGCTGTGAAATAGCCACAGAGGAGACTGTGCAGGCGTTAATTTATTCAGCACCATCTCCCGCAAAAGAAACTGCAATGACAGTTTAATGCACTGTACAGACAGGGGATATTTGCAGTGCGCAATTGACCAGGTGCTTTAGTTTCATTATAGAAAAGTCATTTATGTTTGCCAAAGGTCCCTGCTGACCTTGGAAAGCACCACTTTACTGTTGCCACAGTGCAGCCCTGAGTAAACTCTTTAAAATTGTCTTTTTGTTGCAGTTATCATCAACATTCACTTTCCTATTCCACTTCCTGTGGAAAGATTTAGGTACGATAGACCTGAACATCCTCAGTGTCTAGGCTGCTGAACCTCCCAGGATGGGAAAGTACCTAAATCTGATGTGTGTTTAATTTCCCCATCTAGTAGGGCTCCATGTGGGTTCAACAGTCTGCCCACGTGGATCATCATCATATTATTATTATAATATATTAATATATAAATATTAATATAATATATTAAAATATATTAATAATTATATTATTTCAACAGAAGAGCAAAAAAAATCTAAATTCCTCATGATCACAGAACATGCCTGTATAGATCTCAGCAAGGCAATGCTACCAACTCAGTTCTGCCAACAGGCAACATGAGATGTAGCAGCATTCCTGAGATACAGTCCCCTTAATCCATTCCTCCTCTATCTGTATAACTAACAGGGACCTGAAACACAATCTCTGAATTCTACCTGGCATGTACAAAGCCATTTAAAAAGTCCACCCAAATTTTTATTTCATTTACTACCCATACAAACTCAGTCTCTGCAACAAATAATTATCTTGAAGTACTGGAGTCATTTTTTTCCCCAAGCATTTCTCATTGCTGTTTCTTAGTAGCTTGGCACGTAAAGCATTCTTAGATTAAATCCAAATTAGTGATGGCAGGCAGCCTCTGATCCACAGGTGGAGTAAACTGTTGGCTCAGTGGGGATAAAAGCCCTACTTGTATCTTGGCTTATTTCTCAAACAAACTAATAGAAGTTATATAATCAATAACTCCTACGCACGCTCATTCCACCACACTTTTATTACCTCTTGAGTTCATCCTTCCAATCAGCATGCAATAAGAGCCTCAGAACAGGTCAGAGTTATTTTTTTGTTTAGGAGTGGGAAGGGAGGGAGAGGTTGTTGGTATCTACTAAGCTTACATGATACTGCTTGAATCAAAAAGCCCATCAGAGAAGACCTCTCTGCTCCTCACTAGCAGATGAGCCTTCTGCACAGGCCAACTGCATTCTAAGGACCTTAGACAATCGCAGAAGGGAATCAGACCACAACTGACCTCAGGGTCAAATTATTACCACGCGCACCAGTGGGAAATGAATCAAGTCCCAATATATATGAAGCACTTTGAGGTCCTTGAATGAAATTGCTAAGTAGTAATATTACTTTACTACAAGCATGTTCGGATTTTGTCAATCATAATGGTTCCCCTTTCAAAGAGTGAAGTAAATTATGCCTATGGATTTACTCTCACACTCTTTTACTGAAGCTACCCTAACTAGCTTCTGGAAGTAAAAAAAACTTACTATACACACTTTAAGAGATATAACTATCTAGGGATTCAGGGTATGATGCAATGCCCACTGATGTCAAAGAATCTTTACATTGACTTCAATGGACATTGGATTGGGCCCTTCTAGGACTCATCATTATAATGCCTGAGCACCAGCAGCTCATCACAATTTGCTTTTCATCCACCCTTTTCTTCCCAGTCTAGCCCAACTTGAAAACCAAAAGCTAAACAGTGGTAGGAACCAATTATCCTTTTAGTTTTGACAGTACGGTACACTGTCACCATTTATTTCAAATCATGGAATCATAGAACTGTAGGACTGCAAGGGACTTCAACAGATCATCTGTGCAGTCCCCTGCACCAGATCAACTGTGCAGTCCCCTGCACTCCCATGCATGTGAAAGTCAACACTCGAGACAGAAACTGCATTTTCGATCTTTGCTATTTTTTTTCTCTTCCCTTTTGTATGTGTTTGGCTGGGTTTATGTTAAATGTTGCTTAGTGAACTGTATGTAGTTGAAGGACTAGACTTGATGCCTGACTGTGTCCTCCATTCATGTCCTGGCATTGAGACTGTCTTACTGATATTATATTTTTCAGATATACAATAATGTAAAAACAACAGGTTAGAACTTCTTAAAAAAAAACTAAGATTACACCAGAAATGAACACCTGTAATTCACAGATCTGAGCAAAGAGTACAATTGAGCATTGAATGTCAAAAAGATACGGATGATGTGAGTTTAATGGGCAGATTTTCAGTCTATCGAATTCCTTTAGAATTAGTAGAAGTATAAATGAGCCCCAGTGGTGACCTACTGAATAATGACATGATGAAGAGAGAGGCCTATTGCAATAATTGTGCCTACAAATTTACCCTAATTGTAAACTCAACTGGGGGAAAGTTGATAAAAGTACACAAAGTGTCATAATAGCCTATAACAACAAATGTTGATGAAGAAAGGTTCAAAAGGGAGACAGAATGGCTGAAATAGTACAAACAAGAAGACCTACTGATATAATTCAGGGACTTTATTAAGATCATGCCTGGTAAACAAGAGAAGTGGTCTGGAAATTAATGGAGCCAAATTGATGTGTCAGAAATTAGGCCTAATTGTTAGACAAAATAATGAGGGGATTGGCTATTCCACCCATCGCTCCTCCTTTTGGGGTCCTTCAAAGAAAAGGCTTTGGAGATAAAAATTAGAGGACAGATGTGGATGCTAGCTAGCTGAAGGATGGGAAAACAGGAAGGAATGAGCTTCACCAATATGGCAGCCACCCGCATGGCCTCCTGGGACCCCAGTATCCACTCTGACAGTGCTGGCCTTGAGAGATGTCCTGACCAGTCTGCAGAGAGGAATCCAAATGGCATTGCCACCTCCATTGACTCCAGCTGAATCCTGACCACCACCTAGGATGTGAGACTTTGTCACTTCCTTCCCATTCCCCTCCCCAGCGTGTGTCCTCTCTCTTCCCCGTCTTATTTTTTCTCTTTCCTATCCTTCACCTTTTGCTTTCTGACTAATAAAAGTCTGGCTTAGCTGGCCAGGACTACATTTTGCAACACTGCTTTGAGTCTGTGAGCAAAGTGGCAAATAAAAGCAATGCCTTATATGTATATATATTATTATATAGATCAATGCTATATTAGTTTTCCAGGTCTCAAGATTGTTGATTAGACCATGGGTTGTGTCTGTGTTTTTCCAGAAGTGAGATTGCACATGAAAGTCAATACTAAAGAAAGAAGCTGCGTTTTCTATCTTTGCTGTTCTTTTCTCTTGTGTGTGTTTGTCTTGTTTTGTGTTCTAGGACAGAGGTCGGTAACCTTCGGCACGTGGCCCATCAAGGTAATCTGCTGGTGGGCCATGAGACTTGTTCTTTACATTGACCATCTGCAGGCATGGCTCCCTGCACGGCCGCAGTTCACCGTTCCTGGCCAATGGAAGCTGCAGGAAGTGGCAGCCAGCTCATCAGACTTTAACAGCAGCAACAGCTTCAGCCTATCTCAATAACTTTCTTCTCCTTTTGCCCCCCAAAAACAGTTATTACCATCTACAAGACTTGTCAAAGAGAAGCATTTTCCTTTTAAAAACTCTCTCCAGCAAGAGGGAAAGGGAACAGGGAATGTTGCTAAAATGAAAGCCTTACTAAATACTTTATATTTCAAAAGTATTGAAATATAAATGCTTTAACCGTTCTCCTTTCTTTTCTGTATCTCTAATCAGAAATTAAAAGGATTTTTATGGTGCGTTTGCCAGGGTTCCAAGCAGGCTGAGGTCTCCAGACTTTTTTTTAACACTGTTTAATGTTGGTCACGTTAACACCTTTGACTTTCTGGACCCATATATTCCATCTAATTTAATACAACATCCCCAATTCAACTCAATTCTAAAGCAGCAGCACACACTCTACAAACTTGAGATTGGTCTTTTTCTTTTCCTTGTAAAAGCACCAAAAATGTGACATTGTAAATGCAGGCATCCAAAGCAGTTGGGATAACTGAGGTAACTTCTGTTTGTCAGAAAAAACATCTGAGTCACTATGCTTGTGTCTATATTTACATCAACAATAACAACAAAAGATGATCCCGGAAATTGTCACTTATTTTAGCTTCAGAATATATTTTGCAAGAAGAGTTCTATGGATTATTCCTTTCACCTCAGCGGGGAGGTTTTCTAATCTTTCAAAACTCGCCTCTCCAGAATGTTCTTACCTGAAACATTTTTCCAGTATTTTTTGAATCACAGCACTCAGCAATCTGGCATCCGTCATGTGTAAAGGTCTTCCACTAAAAACTGCAACATGTTACTAGTGTGCTGCCACCACCTTCTGCCTTAAGCAGTAAGGATAGAATAGAAAAACACAGAACAGTTTTTTTTTTCTGTGAGAGAAAGCCATCAGAAAGGGGAAAGGTTTAAGGTTTAAATTCCTCCTTTTCATAGTTTCTGATAATAAACCTGTAAACCCTATGGCCAGAAGGTCTAGCTCTCTACTCGCTCTATTGACCCAAAGGGAGAAGTGTTGCCATAGGGTATGGCTACACTTGAGTGGACACAGGTACATGTGCACATTGCTAGTGTGGACACCCCATACCCATACAATGGGTTCACACTTGCCATTCTGGGTATGGGTTTATGATGTGCACAAATGTATACCCGCATCCATACGGGCCCTTCACAGCACGCTACAGAAGTATAATGAATTCAGGGGCAAAATCCCAGAGTCCTTTGTGTCACTCTGGGAACCATCTTGCTGTGTGTTGCTGGTGCTGTGAACCACCTTCACGCATGTTGGCAATGGCAGCTCCTACTCATCTCACTATTCTGCCAAACTACTTTGGAGACATGGAGCACCTCCATAAGGATTTGTGTCTGCTCCTGCTGCTGCTAATTGGACAAGTGTTCATGAGGTCCAGTACCTGACACTGGAAGCTCCAGAGAATTTTGAGATGCTGAAGGCAGCTGACCAGGGAGACGCAGAATGAAACTCCACTGGTAACACACAGAACTGGTGTCTTGAATGCCAGGAAATGTTACACTCATGGTTGGACCACTGCTTCTGGTCCTGGGGAATCAGTGTGGTGTGATGGGATCACGTCATCTTGGAAACATGGAATGATGACCAGTGGCTGCAGATCTTCAAGATAAAAGAGCAGACCTTCTTCCAGTGCCAGACACTTACCCCCAGTGCCAGATCACTCAATTTTGGAAACTCATACCAGTAGAGAAGCAGGTGGCCATTGTTATTTGTAAACTGGCACCACCAGACATTTACCAGTCAGTTGCAAAATAATTTGGGGTTGGGAAGTCAACTCTCGGGGCGATGGATGTATAGGTGTGCAAGGCTATCACTGCTGTGTTTACCAATGGTTGGTTTCCTTCACTGCTTTCTGTGAAATTATAGCAGAATTTCAGAGGGTGGGTTTCCAAACTGTGCAGGGGCCATCAGTGGACCACACATTCCTATCCTTTGTCCACCAAAAGGGGCCAGTGAATATGTAAGCAAAAATGTTACAATTAACTGGTTCTCCAAGGCTTAGTGGATCACAGGGATCAGTTCAGGAATATCCGTGTTGGACACACGGGAAAGGTCCATGACACCAACGTGCTCAAAGGTTGAGACTGTACTGCAGATGGCAAGAAGGGATTTTATTCTCCAGGAACATTCTCATTATGTATGGTATTTCTGTGCTGACATTTATTTTGGGCAGCTCCATCCACCCACTCCTACTGTAGCCAATAAAGCAGTACCCCAACATCCCTGACCCAAGGAAAAGGGAATTCAACTACAGATTGAATAGCTTCAGAATGGTGGTGATGTGGACCTGGGGTGTCTGAAAGCCTGTTGGCAATGCCTTGGCTGAATACTGAACAACAATATGGCCAACAGAGTTTGGATTATAGCAGCATGCTGTGCTTTTGCTCAATGTCTGTGAATGCAAAGCAGAATACTTTCACAGTGAGTAGGCACAGAACAGAACTGCTTTCCAAAGCCTGTACAGGCAGCCTGACCCAACACATGTACACACTGCTCCTGGGTGTACAGCAGGCCAGGGAAATTCAGGATGCTGTGTGCTCCTCCTCCATGGAGCCAGAAGGTGATTTAGGACTGTGCTGAGGTAGATTTGTGATTTTATTGCAGCAAAAGCTCAATAAAACATCCACATTTGTCTTACATGACACTAACTACTAACTGGTTTCAGAGTAGCAGCCGTGTTAGTCTGTATTCGCAAAAAGAAAAGGAGTACTTGTGGCACCTTAGAGACTAACAAATTTATTAGAGCATAAGCTTTTGTGAGTTACAGCTCACTTCATCGGATGCATTTACTACTAACTGAAAGCACACAATTATGGCAAGGACCCTCTAGGTTAACACCTTTGGCCATGCTTTTGTGCTGAGGACACTATTAATGTATTGCAATGCCACCATCCATCAATGTTTCTGTTACATGTTAAATGCTTTGGTTTGATTTGGTTTATGGGAATCATTTAAGCACTGTTAAAAAAATTGGAAAAAAATATGTTTTTGTTTTGGGTGGGACTTCACGCATTCCTTCCTCACAATGTCTTAAGATACTGTGCTCATAGTTCTTATTAGGGGCAATGCACAATTACTCACATGGCATGAGTACTCCCATAGTGGCTTGTTATGAGTGCTTGGGCGAGGAGGGGTTGTACAAACATAGTGACCTGTCTTCCATATCACTTTACTTTTGTTTTCTTTATATTGTGAGTTAATTGAAAAGTCTTTATAAGTTTGATAATTTAATTTCTCTGTTGCTCATGTTGCTGTTTTTACAAGGAGCTGTTTGTTCTTTTACACCTTACTTCATTGCCAATAACCCTTTTTATTTTGTTTGTTTTAAACACAAATAAGCCCATGATCCAGGGGTCAAGGGGAGATAAGGGTTAGTGTGAGGGATATCATTATTTGCATTTCAATGGCTCCAGACTTATACAGATGACACAGTTATGTCCTGTGGTTCCTGCTATTCCATCCCAAACCTCTATGAACTAATCACTTTGGTCATCTTTGGAAATCAAGGGGCACACACATACATGTGAAGTGAACATAAACTGTTCTTTACAAACGTACATCTAACTAACTGCAAAAATGCTTTATTACAGGAACCAATCCTAAAAAAAAACCCAGGCAAATTCCCTGAAGGTAGGCAAACATTACTGTCTTTAGGCACAACTACAAGCCCTTCCCTTCCCACTGTCCTTGACAAGAAAGGAACACTGTGCAGGGGGACAACCCGGGAAATCTCCTGCATAGAGGTTAGGTGCCAAACACGCTTTGCTACAGGGTCAGGATTGGGTTCATTGTTGCCCCCCTGAATGCACTGCCAGGTTTCCATCTTGCTCATCCTTGTCAGGATGGAGGATGAGATTCACTGGCTCAACAGCAGCCTGGCAGGCAGATGGAGGAGAATGAGGAGGAGGAAAAGATGGAGGAGGTGCTTCTTGTTCCCAGACAGAAGCAGCAGATAGGATGGTAGGCAGCGCCCAGAAGCATTTCACCTCCAGCTGAACTAAGGTTAATACTCTCCAGGTTGTGCTGATGAATAGCGTTCATGACGGGAGAACTGAAAAGGGATCAGTGCGGGTCACTACTACCACCAGCAACAGTGGGTCAGGAACCTTTATATCTTTTTTTGGTGTCAGGCACCAAAGGGAGCACTATGGGAATGGCCTTGGAGGACTATAGATATCCATGACCTTCCCATTGCCCCCATCCACACTGCACTGTAGAATGGGTACGGGGCCATGCTACAGCATTGGCATGTATATATCCACCCCTCTCCTGTATGCCGGGGGGCTGGAACAATTTGTATAGTAGGGTGTTGAGAGCCATTGAACCAAACTGTAAACTCTGTGTATAATGAAAACCACTTCATGCCAGTGGATGCTGCAGCATCCCCCACCGGCACCCCTAGTCCAGCGCCTATGCTGAATGCTAACTTTTGCACACTTGACTCTCCTTCAGGAACATGCTTCGTGGGTTCAGTTATGGACAGTAGGGGGCTTATAGCACAAAATACCCGTATAAGCATGTACAGTCAAAGTGTACTTGGGGCCATAAAACGATTCATTTGGATAGACTACCTACACACAGTTCCTTCAGTGATACTTGGGGAGTCAGCATAACTATATGTAAACCCGGATTTTTGGGAGTTTCAGAGAGCTTTGGAGCAAGGAGCTTATGTCCAAGCAGGCAAGACTCTCCTTAACAGTCCTAAGTGTTCTTGGTTTCTCTCCTGTGAGAGTTGGCAGTGAGAAGTGACTCAGAAGTCTTTATGGCAAGTGAGAACGGGATTCTGAGGCTCTACTGTGAGTCACTGCAGAGGATAGCAATAGTGCTACCTCTATACCTCAAAGCAGCGTCCTGGAACCCCCATATTCACCACTATCATAATTATGATGTTTTGTACAAAATATGCCTTGTGAAGTATCATTTTTAAAGTCTTGATCTGTTGAGCAGTAATATCCTGTTGGATTGCATGTACTATCATTGTATGGGAAGTTATAAAGTCTTACTATGTGTGAGCTACTGAAATAAGTTGTGAAATTAGGAACACCGACAATCAGCCTTTAAGGTACAGCAATGGAGTGCTGATGGCACAGGTGTGCTGATGCCCATTAAAGGAAATCCATTCTCCCACCAGAAAATGTCTCAGAGAGAGCACATAGACTATGAAGACTGCTTGACCAACGGGGGTGGACCCTCACATCACAAGCATCCATCTTTCCAGCAAGCTGGAAGAAACTGTAAAAGAGGGGAAGTGGCATCATCACTTGACCTCTCCCCTCAACTCAACACTTGGAAGAAACATATGGAGGACAGAGACTTTGAACTGGGGAGAGTGGTCCCAGGCTGGAAAAGAGTCCCAGCCTGTGTACTGAGGATCTGTAACATGCTTTTCGATCTGTCAGACACGCTTGATTCAAATCCTGTTTAATTTGTAGAACTCAGACTGCGAAATTATTTTTGTTTCTTAAGTAACCAACTTTTTATACTGATAAATACTTTATATATATATATATATATATATATATATATATTTATACTTTATATATATTACTTACAATCACTTAAAATCTAGCTTTCTGTTACCTGAAACAGTGTGCTTTGGTTGAAGTGCTTGGGAAATCTCAGCTCAGGTTACAAAGGCTAGTGTGTGTTCTCCCCACATCAAGGGAGGGGCAGACTGGGTAATGAACTTATACTGGTCAACCTTCTGACCAGGGCAAGATGGTGCAGTTTTGGGGTGCAAGGCTGGGGAGCTGGGGGGAATTGGTTGGAGCCTCTCTATTGTTGGCTCATGAATGGCTGGCAAAGCATTCATGTAACTCAGTTTTACTCTTTTTTCAAGGGGCACGATGAATCCATTTTTATTGTGACTCCAAGTAGTAGGTATTCAATTGCATCAGAATACAGCCACAAATCTGAGTACTAAGTTACTTCATATGTCTTGTTGAAAAGAAACTTAATTCCAATAGAATTAAAAACAAAATGCTTTAAAAACAAAGTCCTACACTTACAAACTTACATGCTTTAAGTAGAGCTGCTTTAAATAGAGTTGCATGTGGCCTAAAATGTAGGCCACTTATGTGCCTAAATAGAGATTTAGGTGACTGATGTTAGCCACATGGCAAAAATTTATTAAAATTACATAACGATTATTTGTTTTATTATTATTTTGTAGTGTGATAGCACTCAGTACCCCTGGTCAGAGACCATTACCCCAGGTGCTGTGCAGACACAGAATAAAAAGACTTTGCCTTCCCTAAAGACTAACCCTTACTTAGATTTTTCCTTACTAACCCTATCCCCAACCAAATGAGTAGCATCACGGCCAATACTGGTCTACCTTCAAGGGCATGACTCCTGCCTGCTTGTATCTTTTACAACCATATAGCTGCCTGGCAACATTTTCAGGAGTAGGTGACTGAAGTTAAGCTCCTAAATCCATATTTAGACACCTACATAAATGGCCCAATTTTCCAAAATGATCAGAATCTAGCAGCTCCCACACAGGGATTTGCATACATTTAAGCTTTTGAAAAAATGGCTTTAATGGCCACAAATCCACAACTTTAAAATTTTTATTTCAAGAATTGTCCCTTAACAGCTGCCGTGACAATAGTCTTTCAGACGTAATAAAATTATCTGAACAACCAATCCATCACTGGAATGAACCCCCTGGTAAGCTGAAGGCGGCAGGGATCTAGATACCGTTGTGCAGTACTGACAAAAGTTACCCTTTGTAATGAAAGAAGTCATGTTAAAGTTAAACTAGGATGACAGGTTTGGGGAAAAATCCTATTCTCCAAAACGGCAAGAGGCAAGAATTTTTTAACTTGATTTTCCAAAAAATAAGGTGCACATGCCATTGCTGCAGTTGTGCATGCAAAGTGGATATTTGTGAAAGCTACTGTGATAAAAAGCAAAAAAAAAAAAGACACATAATTGCTCACAGTTGTAAAGAATTGCAGAAGATGTAAAGTAGCTTCAGGCTTCGAAAACTTTGCTGGGTTTCATACAGGGCCTGAGGCAACAAAGTGTACCCCCCCCCCCGCACCCAAGCTATAATACTTACTAAAGCCTTCACCTCCGGAGTCATGGATCTCAGGTCCAAGAGTTGAACTTCATCAGGTCTCAAGCAGAGAGAGGCTAGTGCTGACTTTCCTCATGCAGGAAAGGAGATAGCTACGTGGGAAGAGGGACATGCTGTGTCCACACTACTGGCCTAGTCATCTGGCTCCAAGTGTTCATATTAGAATTACATAATTCACTTAAATCAACATTCAGGACATTTTATAGGAGCTAAAAATTTTACAATTGTCCATAACTGCCTGGCATCAGAAGAGCATCTGTGAATATGAAAAGCTAATTGGATTCAATAAATCCAGTCAACATCTGTGAGAACTACTTCTGGATAAATGCCCAAGGAGGAGGACCAGAGGGACAGGGATGACTGACAGACAGATATGGATTTTATCTCATTGTTCTTGCTTTCTTCCTTTTTCTTTCTATCATTTTTTCCCACTCCTCTTTTATATTGTTTGTCTAGGTGTCTGAAAAGGAGGAGGAGTTTGCTCTGGAATGAAATGGTGTGATTGTGGTAAAGCATCAGAATATAGGGGGGTTACTCTAATTGAATTGTGAAAGATTACACACTGGTGCTTTCAATCTTTCTTACAAAGCAATAGAGTTGAGGTCTTAACAACAAATTACACTGTGTTCAGAGTACATGAAAAGCCACTATACGATCTAATTTATCTAGTAAATTATGACCAATCAATGAGGTATAATTGGTGCTTTTGACTCAGATTAATTGGTTATGGTGCCTTGGAGCTGCAGCTATAGACTGATTTTAATTAGGGAGATTTAAACAATTGTGACTTTGCGTGTGCATATGTTTTGCATTTCATGTTATAAGTAGAGATATAACACCTGGACAAAACCAAGTTGTAAGTATATGTATGTATTCCTATGAGCAGTCAAGTTTTAAACTGTAAAATAGCAACAGTTTTTCTGACCTTATTTATTGAGCTTTTGGTACAATACATTCTTCCAAATGTATGACCCATTTCTGCAGCCATTATTTATGTGGAGTAGTATTTCCAAAGTAGTTCCACTGAAGTCAGTATGACTATTCTAGATCAAGAAGCAGAATTGGGCCCAAAATAATTATAAAGAGACATGCTTGTAAAGGATAAGATTTTCAGAAGTTCCTATGGAATTTAGAAGTATAAATTCCACTGGCTTGTGGAAACCCTTCCCAGAAATCAGTGCATTTTTAATAAAAACAACAAGTGACACTGTAAATTTTGGAAACACTATGAAAAGAACATGATTTTTTTTCTTTGAGGGAGGGAAGGGGGTTTTAAGGTTGATTATTCAACAGACAAAAGTTAGTCATGGTTAGATGGAATTGTGAAGGATGAAATGCCACACCTGTTGCTTGTGATAGAATATTGTGCTTTAACCATAAAAGGGTATGGAAGAGAGAAATTAGAATGCATTTAGATTGTAGGCAGTCAGTGTATTCTGTTCACAGTGAGCTCCCATTTTATTTGCCCTTAAAATGAGAACTTTGTATTTATTTTTAAGATAATCCCAGAATGCTGGAGAACATTGGTATCTCTGGGTTGTAAAAGGTAGTTTGCAAAATATAGAAAAAATATTGTGTAGATAGGGTTCTGTGTTTATAGATTTTGATGCCATTCTGTTTGGCTGATTGATACAATGTTAAGAGAAAGAGTGGCCAATGGCTGAATGAATCAGAAACAACAGAAATCCTTCCATGGACTTTGATTAATGGGGATCTTGTTGGCATGTTCATTTCTGTGAACTGCCAATGAACATGGCTTTTATTTCCTGTAAACTGAACTGGGCATTGACAATGATATTTGGGACTGCCTATTTGCTGGTTCACTCAATTGGAATGAAGATGAGAGTAAGAGTGAGAGTGAACACGACTGGGGTGTTATATATACCAGGTCAAAGGAAACCGGTTCAGAGATTACCTTCAAATCTGGCTACCTATATTTTTGTTTAAAGTTTAAAACAAAATAATTACAATAGTCATTTGCTTTCAAGGCCAACTCTCAAAGCAAACTTTCAACGTTCTCAGAAACTCCCTATAATTTTTTTGTTTTAAAAAAAACAGACAAAGCATTATATTGTCCTTTTGCTGCCAAAGTTTCCACCACAGTGGCTTATTGCATTGATTTTCTGTGGGTATAATTATGTTATTGCAGTGAAATTACACTGAAGTAATTCAAGCTGAATCCCAGGGACTAAATCCTAGCAGTGAGTTCTACTGTACTGTAGACTAGTCTTTCAAGGGAAGTGGAAACGACCTCACCACTTGAAAGACAAAGTTTCAAGCTTAATAGTTCTCTGTAAGCTTAAAACTTTGTCTCTCTCACCAACAGTAGTTGGTCCAATAAAAGACATCACCTCACGCAGTTTGTCCCCCTAATGTGCTGGGACTGACATGGCTACAACAACCCCACCACTTAAGACATTTAAAACCAGAACAGGACCTATGCATGGTGCACCCTTGCTGAGATCATCTGCCCACCTTTTTCACCTTTAAATCCAGTTCAGACCTTCTTGAAGATCCATTTTTTCCATGCTTGAATTGTGACTCATGTTGACAAAAAATTTAAATTAGGAAAAAAAAGTGTTATATCCCATTCCCCCTCATCTCTGTCTACTTGTCTATCCTTCCTTTGCAAGCTCCTAGGGACAATGACTCTTTTTTCTCACTCTGGAGCGCACATAGCAGGAGTTACTATAAACAATTTACAGACTACATTGAGTATAATTAAATATGCCATAAGCAAAAGCTCTGTCCTTACAAAAGGATGAACTAAATTCACTGGATTTAAGGTTGTACCGATACTATTGACCTTGCACGTGTCTATGAGGAGAAATAAACATTAACTTGGATGAGATGGCATGTGAGGCTACAGTTTTTCCAAATATTTTCCTTCCGCCAGATGCCACATTTGGATGATTTAGATGTTCTAGGACTGGAATGGGGATTATTAGAGGGGAAGAGGGCCTACAAATTGGCACAAGAAGAGGAAACTGGTGCAAAATAAGTTTATGGAACGGAACCTAGGATTAAAAGAAAAGAGGATTTGGAAAGAAAGTAATTGGCGTAGTAAAACCAGGTTTAGGAAGTACTGCATGTATTAAAAATGTAAATAGATGTTACTCAAAATCCATTAAACTAGCAAATATGTAACTATCTAGAAAATCAGGTGCAGGAAAATATAAGACAAATTGCTGGCATGTATTTGAAGGATGTAAAGTTGATTAATTTGTTTAATAGGTATTAGTAGCATTTTTATCATTTAATTAATCCCCACCACTTGGTAATTCATAAGAAAATTAGTTCCTCATTACAAAAATATTTTGATGACATTTCTTTGTAGGGAAGGGAGGATATTGGAAGCATTCCATTTCTAGAAGACTCTGAATGGAGGAATTTTATGAGCTTTAAACACTGCTGAGTAAATTCTACTTTTTGGCTCTTCTTTGATAACCCTCATTCATTTATACTATAGGGTGGTATTTGTTTTTATATTGTTGCTGTTAGTTTTTTGAGCATTTTGAAAACATGCTAAGTGCGTCACAAAACGAAGCAAAGACAAAATCCTTCCCCAAATATTGTACGATCCAAATTTGAAGGGACACAATAAGTGAGAACCACAGACCCAAAAGAAAAGGTGGGGAAAGGGAAGAGGAAGCACAAAGGTGACAGTATTCATAGTGATCGCTTCTTGGTGATCCTCTTTCTGGTATGAGGAAGAATGGTCATGTTTAAGGGACACAGGAGATCTGGGTTTAATTCTGAGAGCCACCACAGATTACTTCCATGTGTTCTTGGGTAAGTCACTTACTCTGTACTTTAGTTCCTCAGCTGTGAAATGGGGATAATGTTCCTTCCTTTTTCCCACTTCTTGTCTGTACTATCTGTGTGGTCCCCTTTGTGCCTAGTCAAGGGAGTAAGGGAGTATGTCCCTTGGGGTAAATCCACAATCAAGTCCTTAGATTGTAAGCATTTCAAGGCATGAATCACTGCTTATTACATGTGTTTACAGCACCTAGCAGAAAGGAGGAGGGCACTGATCTCAGCAGGGAGCTAGCTCTAGATATTACAATAAGGAAAGTGTTCATCTGGTTCATAATTCCAATACAACCTGATCCCACAAGAAAGTTTCTCCAAATATATTCTATGGTGCTGAAATCTATATTAGTTTTACATCAGATTTGATTAAGGTTCATTTGAATTAAAAATCAGAAAAGTAACCTTGTGACATTTCTAACTGGGTAGACACACATACAAGAATATCATCTGAATCATATGGTTTCTCAGAAAAGCAAACAATATCTTGATGATTTTGTTACCTTTCCTCTACCCTTTATTTCTCAGCTTGGAACTATTTTATTTTTAGCCTGCCCCTTATTAAAATGTTTTCTCAGCATAACGTGGCATACTGTAAATTGTCATCTATTTGTTAAACTGTTAATGATAGTGACAGAGAATACACCATTGTGTACAGAGGCAAAAGGTCATCCTACGTTTTGGGAGGTGGCGTTCTGGACTGCCGGGAGATCAAAGAACTGCAGACTGCAGCAGGATCTCACTGTTGGGTTATGTAACGTTTAAATAAAAATTACAGAAATAAATATAAGCTCTCTGTACCTTAAGTCCAAAACTACATGGGTTTATGAATAAGTACATCCAGCTACATTCTTAATTCAAGAGGTTCTCATTTACTCTATGTGTGTTTGGATTCACACCTCCAAATTTATCTGCTTATGCTAAACATTTGTTGGGCCCCAACTCATTTTTATATTGATAAATGAAGGCAGAATTTGGCCTGGAAGGTTTACTTTTTTTCAGTTTTCAAAGGGGTTTGTAATAATTGCAATGGCTACATTGAGCTTCCCCGAAAGGCAGAGGCATATCACATACAAACGACCAACAAGAAGAAACCTCTATCAGATCCAATATCCAAGTCTTTTCTGTTGGCAGGATTTTATGTTGCTTACTGAAATTTACTCATGGTCATTGGTTCTCTAATGATTTGCAGTCATAATTTTATCATGAACTGTGCTCTGGGTGTGTTTTTAGGGGGAAAAGTTTCCTTATCTTGTAATTGTGCATAATAATGTATCACACCCTCTCTTACCTAGTGACAAATTGGATACTACAGGCTAGTCAATTATATACAAAATTTTTATTTTGAAAAGAGATTAAAGTCCCTGTAATGACATTCAGCAAGCTGTTGAACCAGAGGGAAAAAATAATACACCACACATACCACACTAGAGTTTGGTCCAATAAGCCCAACTTAATCTTTCCTACAAAGTAAAACTATAACTTCTAAAGCTAAAGTAGAGACTTTGGGCTAATTTGCATAATGTATTGTCTGTCAAAGTCCAAGGTCGATACTTGCTAAGGAAAATGAAATACACGCTTGTATTAACAGATTCCAATCCAATAAAATCATTTGAAAGTGTAGAGTTATGGGATGACTCATTTCCCTGACTTCAATAATATGGAATTATTTACCTTTCAGCTATTTAGCCAATGACATTTTAGGTCACCCTTACAGTTCAATGACCAAAAGACCAAAAATTACATTCTTGGCAAACTTTTGGTATTTGTCTTATAATATGCAATCCTTACTGCACAGTATAAAAGTGCAATTCTCATCAGGCGCTCTCATAAATGTAGTAAAAAAGGGAAGAGCTCTTTGAAATCTAGGGTATTTGCACTCTGTTGCTCTGTGTTAGAAAGGTAATCACATGCTTCTGAGATGCAATATTATGTTCTAGTCAAAATGCTGGAGTTTGGCTATAACAGACAAATACATTGGATTAGATTTTCTATCATGATTTCAATATGCTAGCATGAAATGTAACACAGAAAGCAAATGTATTGCTGCATTTCTTCATGTGTTGACAGGATTTAAAAAATGCTTTAGCAGAAACATACTCCCCCAAACTGACTGACTGCACAGGCATAGCCATGGATTGAAAAATCTCTTCTCAAGGATAGTGCCCAAGAATATTGACTTTACACACGATGCAAGCATATGCAAGCATCTAATGCTTTTTCCCAGCTGGGCTTGTCTGCTTCATGTTTATATGCAGGAAGAGTTGCCTGAGCAAGAGAGCATGTAGGAACATGGAGCAGAGAGGCAGAATGTAGAGTAGAATTTCGTGAATGCATGCACACACCTGAGAACTAGCCTGTTAGCTTGTTGATTTAAAAAATTAAACTGAAAAACTTTACAGGGATTTACATTTGAAAAAAATAAACTAAGTTATTTAATTCTGCAATGGTGAAGTTAGAGATTGAAAAGACATTTGATCATGCAGACCATCTCCCTGAAAATGCAAAATTGTGCTCTACAGCAGGGGTCAGCAAGCTTTCAGAAGTGGTGTGCCGAGTCTTCATTTATTCACTCTAATTTAAGGTTTCACATGCCAGTAATACATTTTAATGTTTTTAGAAGGTCTCTTTCTATAAGTCTATAATATATAACTAAACTATTGTTATATGTAAAGTAAATAAGGTTTTTAAAATCTTTAAGAAGCTTCTTTAAAATTAAATTAAAATGCAGCGCTCCCCGGAGTGGTGGCCAGGACCCGGGCAGTGTGAGTGCCACTGAAAATCAGCTCACGTGCTGCCTTTGGCACACATGCCATAGGTTGCCTACCCCTGCTCTACAGCCTGTTTCCTGTATTTTGTCCAAGCTAGTTTTAGCAGTCCCAGGTGACAGGGATTTTCCAACATCCATTGGAAAAATTTTATGTAGCTAAACATATTTTAACATCAAGAAATTGTTCCTACTATTAGCATAGATTTTCCTTTTCTTAATTCCTTCCATTACTCTCAGTTATACAGCACCACTGTCTCCACACTAAGCAATTCTCCTCCTTGTCAATAATATCTAGGGTTAAAAAAATACTTTGGAAATATTAAGGAAGGAGACACTCTGTAACAAGGAAGGAGGACACACTGTAACGGGTTATGGTTTAGTATGCACTTACTGTTCATGTGTTTTTGAATTACTGGATAAATAACTCAGCAAACACAAAGCACATATATTTAAAAATACATAGGGCCAAATCCCCTTCTGGTGTTAATCAGCCTAGATTTATTTGCTTCAGTGGAACTACGACAATTTACCCTAGAGAAGATCTATCCTATTGCTCCTGAAAATTCAACAGAGCAGTACTCATTATACAAAGTCACAAATATTCATGGGTCACTGTATTTACATGAGCATTAATATCATGAAGTATTGATAGTTAGGACTTTCTAGAGCTGTTCTGGAGGTTGAATAACAGCTTTCATGTGCAGAAGAGTTTGCAGGATCAGGCCATAGGGATCATCCACCATTGAAATTCAAATTCAAAATTTGTAGCAGCTAAAGGCAGTTATGACTTTCTGAACACAAGAAGGTTACAGTGTGCAATAGAAATAACGGAGTACACATCCCACAAAAGCGCCCTTAGGAGTTATGCTCCAATGGGTTCTCCACTGGCATCTAGCTTCACCATAACCTGTGCAGAGGGGGAGATATGTAAGAAAATGGAGGCAGTATAGTTCAATAGCTAAGACAGCAGACTGAATCAGGAGAGCTCAGTTCAGTTCCCAGAAATCCCTGACTCAGCAGGTGACCTACAGTAAAATAACAGTTTCCTAACTTTAAAACAGGAATACTATTTATCATTAGATTGACCTTGTCATAGGTTATCGGGATCTGTGCTGTTTATTTTCCCCAGAGTAACACATTTTTGTTATACCTAGACATTTTTCAAAAAGTGCAGCAGCAGTCAAAAAAACAAACAGAAAGTATATTGCCTCTATATAAATCCATGGTACGCCCACATCTTGAATACTGCATGCAGATGTGGTCATCCCATTTCAAAAAAGACATATTGGAATTGGAAAAGATACAGGAAAGGGCAACAAAAATTATTAAGAGTATGAAACAGCTTCCATATGAGGAAAGATTAATAAGACTGGGAATCTTCAGCATGGAAAAGAGATGACTGAGGGAGGATATGATTGAGGTCTATAAAATCATGTGTGGAGAAAGTAAATAAGGAAGTGTAAAGTAAATAAGGAAGTTAATAGGCAGCAGTCTTAAAACAAACAAAAGGAAGTATTTCTTCACACAACCCAGTGTCAACTTGTGGAACTCTTTGCCAGAGGATTTGTGAAGTCTAAGACTACAATAGGGCTCAAAAAAGAACTAGATACATTCATGGAGGATGGGTCCATCAATGGCTAGTAGCCAGGAAGGGCAGGGATGGTGTCCCTAGCCTGTTTGCCAGAAGCAGGGAATGGGTGACAGGGGAAGGATCACTTGATGATTACCTGTTCTGTCCATCCCCTCTGGGGCACCTGGCATTGACCACTGTGGGAAGACAGGATACTGGCTAGATGGACCTTTGGTTTGACCCAGTATGGCAGTTCTTATGTTCTCTCCTTATCTACCTACAGTTCCACATACTCATAACCATACTCTTAACAATCCCAATAACCATCATCTCCAGGGTCTGGATACTGAGGTGCTGTGGACAGCAGAAGATCTGGTCTTAATGCTGCTATCTGCACCCGGAAAACTCTGACCTGTTCCTTTAAACGTCTCTCTAAACTTACACAGACTGTGGTCTTTCACACTGCCTAGTCTTGCTGCTGTAACCTCACTCCACATCATTTCGTATGCACTTCTCAAATCCGCTACTTGTGATTTCAACCCCAATTTTTCTTTGCTCCCCTGTCTGGAATTCCTCAGTTTTATCCTTTGCCTCCTGCAGATTACAAGACAAGGAGGAGTTTAAACTACTGACACCCTCCAGGTGCTATTTTAACTCCTTGTTTTGCTCCTTTTCTCCTTTCAAATCATATTCTAATTCCCTCTTTTTCTCCTTCATTTTACTAACCATATTATTTAAAGCCTTGCAGATTACATACAGACCTTGTATAGCCATGCCTTTTAACTGTTTCTCTTTCCCTTTTCTATCCACTTTCCCTCTGTCTCTTCTTCAAACAACTTACACACATATTTCTAGGGATCACCTACATCAATTGCTTTTAATGCAAATGAAGCAGTTCCTTGTTCAATAACATAGTTTATTGTAAAATTCTCTAGGATTTTCCCCTGGTCAGCTGACATTTTTCTCATTTAACTTATTTCAAGGTTTTCTTACTGTTATCTCAATCTTCCTTTATTCTCCCCCCTCCCCCCAGATACCTTTTACTGGAGTAAGCTATTCACTCAAGCTTTAGAACAGCAGAGAAGACATCCTGTAAACTGTCCCTTGCCTTTACCAGAAAATGTAGGTCATTATCCTAGGTAATCTGGATCTAATGATACCATTCTTGACAATCACATCAGGGTCACCAATTTGTTACATGTCTGAATTAATGACTCAAGATTGTCGAATAACAAGGCTCAGCTGGAATTATTTAATCAAAGATTATGAATCAGAAATTAGTATAGCACTATACGGAATACAGAAAGAAAGAGATACATTACCACCCTTTGTTGTCAGACCAAGAGTTGGCTGTATCTCTCTCCTTCGTGGTATCTGGAGGGATGCATAAGTTTTCTCTTCCCCCAGCTAAGTTCCCATTCCAATATCATTATATAGGGTTTTAGACAAAGAAGTCCCCTTTGCCAAGAATATTCTCCTGAAAATATATCTTCTGATGTCATTTCTATACAATCTTGCTGTACCTGATTTATGTGTGAAGGCATGATTATTGACAGCTGAGAGGACTAACAATTCTTAAAGATAATCTCTCTCAGTGGGTCCTTCTTACTCGATAATCATTCTTTCCTACTGATTCCCCAACAGAAAACATCTGCTGTAACAATCGTCCCTTATTAGTTCCCCAAGTCTATATATGCTTATGTAAGCATTAGAGACAGACAGATTTCCAAGAATATCTGGAGTTTTACAGACATGAAGGCTGTTTGTTAAAGTATTGTTTAAATTGTCCAAGATTGTTAAAGTACAGCATAATGGATAAAATTCCTGAATAGAATCAGGGATTATCATTCAGGGATCAAAACTTATCATTCAGGGATCAGTGTTCCAGGCCTTAGAATTCAGACACACTCTTTGATGAAGATAAAGATTCTTAGGATTAGTTGACATATAAATGAATGAAAATATACAAAGAGAAAGAACTAAAAGGGTTAATATTTATTAACAGATACTAACAAACCTTACCTTTTACCTCGTTATCCCCAGAAGTAAAACTATTGTGTCTAAATGGGACAATGACATAAAGAAATCTATTTTCATTCACCCCAGTTGACAAAAACATTCATTAAAAAGCCATGTAAGTGATCTAATCAGTAGTTCAAATTGCCGCCTCAGTAGGTGTACGAATGAAATAGAGGCACAACCTGCCACCCACAAAGTTCCCTAGGAATCATGGGGAAGGGTATCCAGACTCCTGTGGAGGAGGATAGATCTTTGGTCACTCTCAAAGCAGCAGGATCATTTAGGAGGCATCCAGATAATGCCATTTCAGTCACAGCCCAGGTAACAACATGGATAGCCATTGCCTAGAAATGGGAGAGTAGCATAGAGAGGAGCTCCTGGTCTGTAAACCTCACAGAGATTAATCCCACACAGAGAAGTCTCTACTGCCTGGGATTGTAGAACTGATGAACCCGCTTTATATGGAAACCTAATTGAGACCTACCAGATCAAAGTCCCCTCTACTCACAGGAGTACAGGGAAGTTGTCTAGTTCATAGTGTCTCCAAAATGGAAGAAAAAAATGCAAATAAAAAGTATCACTTATTCCCAAATGGTGTCTTTGCCTATTCATTTTGATTATGCATCATATACAATACCCAGCTGATTTCTTATCTTGACCCTATGTGAGTAATATATCCATCCCAAACTCATCCCAATAAAGCCTGACCATTATGTATGCACTCCATCGGTTTTATACTTGTATATCATAGAATCATAGGACTGGATCATAGGACCTTGAGAGGTCATCTAGTCCAGTGCTTCTCAAAGCCTGTCCGCCACTTGTTCAGGGAAAGCCCCTGGCGAGCAAGACCAGTTTGTTTGCCTGCTGCGTCCGCAGGTTCAACCGATCGCGGCTCCCAGTGGCCACAGTATACCGCTCCAGGCCAATGGGGGCTGTGGGAAGGGTGGCCAGCATATCCTTTGGCCCGCGCTGCTTCCCGCAGCCCCCATTGGCCTGGAGCAGTGAACCGCGGCCAGTGGGAGCTGCAATTGGCCGAATCTGCGGACACGACAAGCAAACAAACCAGTCCGGCCTGCCAGGGGCTTTCCCTGAACAAGCAGCAGACCGGCTTTGAGAACCACTGATCTAGTCCAGTCCCCTGCACTCGTAGCAGGACTAAGTATAATCTAGACCAATGGTTCCCAAATTTGTTCCGACGCTTGTGCAGGGAAAGCCCCGGCAGGCCAGGCCGGTTTGTTTACCTGCTGCGTCCACAGGTTCAGCCGATCGCTGCTCCCAGTGGCCGCAGTTCGCTGTTTCAGGCCAATGGGAGCTGCTGGAAGCGGCAGCCAGTACGTTCCTCAGCCCGTGCTGCTTCCAGCAGCTCCCATTGGCCTGGAGCAGCGAACCGCGGCCAGTGGGAGCTGCAATTGGCCGAATCTGCGGACACGACAAGCAAACAAACCAGTCCGGCCTGCCAGGGGCTTTCCCTGAACAAGCAGCAGACCGGCTTTGAGAACCACTGATCTAGTCCAGTCCCCTGCACTCGTAGCAGGACTAAGTATAATCTAGACCAATGGTTCCCAAATTTGTTCCGACGCTTGTGCAGGGAAAGCCCCGGCAGGCCAGGCCGGTTTGTTTACCTGCTGCGTCCACAGGTTCAGCCGATCGCTGCTCCCAGTGGCCGCAGTTCGCTGTTTCAGGCCAATGGGAGCTGCTGGAAGCGGCAGCCAGTACGTTCCTCAGCCCGTGCTGCTTCCAGCAGCTCCCATTGGCCTGGAGCAGCGAACCGCGGCCACTGGGAGCCGCGATTGGCCGAACCTGTGGACGCAGCAGGTAAACAAACCGGTCCAGCCTGCCAGGGGCTTTCCCTGCACAAGCGGTGGAACAAGTTTGGGAACCACTGATCTAGACCATCCCTGACAGGTGGTTGTCCAACCTGCTCTTAAAAGTCCCCAATGATGGAGATTCTACCACCTCCCTAGGCAATTTATTCCAGTGCTTAACCACTCTGACAGTTAGGAAGTTTTTCCTAATGTCCAACCTAAACCACCCTTGCTGCAATTTAAGTCCATTGCTTCTTGTCCTATCCTCAGAGGTTAAGAGCAACAATTTTTCTCCCTCCTCCTTGTAACAACCTTTTATGTACTTGATATATATTTATGTATTTATGAATTATGAGCATATACACTCAATTAGGCATAAGAGAAGAAAAAGTAGAGGGAAACAGCAGCAAATATACTTCCCAGCTTCTTGGGAGGACTGTGCTTCCTGCAATAATCAGTAACAAACTGGCTACTTTAGAGCTGCAATTGTTCATCTGCTCCAAATTTAAAGAATCTGCTACCAGCAGAGTATACTGGGACAGACTTTTCATAAGCCAGGCCCAGACTAAGGACCTCAGTTCTAAACAATCCATCAAATAGAAAGATTAGAAGGCATGAAGGTACACCATCTTAAAAGTCAGGGATCTGAGTGGAACAATAAGGTTTTCCTGAGGGGGAGCCTATTGTGTTTGAAGTAGTTATGATGTGGTTTCCTCTGGTATGAAGTGTTTCTACACTGAATAATAAAACGTTTTTTGAACATCAACCACTCCTTAGACTTCAAATTTACCACCTCTCTAGTAAATGTACGTACACACACACACTCACACAGAAACTTTAAGATGAAAAATCAGCTCTTGGACTGGCATCTCAATTCAGATTAGTTAACACAGCTAAATACCAGGCTAAAAATTATAAGGGAGGCTGCTTCTTCTGGCCATTTTGGGATAGCAGCTAAGTCCACCAAGAAAATTATTTTGGCCAAAACTACTCAGGAAATTCGTAGGGCATATAATCTAAGTAAGAGGGGGAGGAGAGGAAGATCCCTGCAAATGAGAAGGTGAAGTGACAGGAGTGGGAGTAAAGGGCAATACTGAGACTAGGTGTGGAGGAGCAGTCTCCAGGCTGGGAAGAAGGTGTCAGGGTTTCCTACCTGGCCCATTACAGCCTTCACAGGTCCAACTCCCGGGCTTAATCCTGGGCCCCTGGGCAACCACTCCAGCCTTTCTGGGTCCCACAGCCACTTCACTTCCATACTGACCACCCAGATGGGCACAAACTTATACAGAGGCAGAGCCCCCACAATATTTCCATTGTGGGGATGTTTCAGAGTAGCAGCCGTGTTAGTCTGTATTCGCAAAAAGAAAAGGAGTACTTGTGGCACCTTAGAGACTAACAAATTTATTAGAGCATAAGCTTTCGTGAGCTACAGCTCACTTCATCGGATGCATTTGGTGGAAAAAACAGAGGAGAGATTTATATACACACACACACAGAGAACATGAAACAATGGGTTTATCATACACACTGTAAGGAGAGTGATCACTTAAGATAAGCCATCACCAGCAGCGGGGGGGGAAAGGAGGAAAACCTTTCATGGTGACAAGCAAGGTAGGCTAATTCCAGCAGTTAACAAGAATATCAGAGGAACAGTGGGGGGTGGGGTGGGAGGGAGAAATACCATGGGGAAATAGTTTTACTTTGTGTAATGACTCATCCATTCCCAGTCTCTATTCAAGCCTAAGTTAATTGTATCCAGTTTGCAAATTAATTCCAATTCAGCAGTCTCTCGTTGGAGTCTGTTTTTGAAGCTTTTTTGTTGAAGTATAGCCACTCTTAGGTCTGTGATCGAGTGACCAGAGAGATTGAAGTGTTTTCCAACTGGTTTTTGAATGTTATAATTCTTGACGTCTGATTTGTGTCCATTCATTCTTTTGCGTAGAGACTGTCCAGTTTGGCCAATGTACATGGCAGAGGGGCATTGCTGGCACATGATGGCATATATCACATTGGTAGATGCGCAGGTAGAGCCTCTGATTGTGTGACTGATGTGATTAGGTCCTATGATGGTATCCCCTGAATAGATATGTGGACAGAGTTGGCAGCGGGCTTTGTTGCAAGGATAGGTTCCTGGGTTAGTGGTTCTGTTGTGTGGTGTGTGGTTGCTGGTGAGTATTTGCTTCAGATTGGGGGGCTGTCTGTAAGCAAGGACTGGTCTGTCTCCCAAGATCTGAGAGAGCGATGGCTCGTCCTTCAGGATAGGTTGTAGATCCTTGATGATGCGTTGGAGAGGTTTTAGTTGGGGGCTGAAGGTGATGGCTAGTGGCGTTCTGTTGTTTTCTTTGTTGGGCCTGTCCTGTAGTAGGTGACTTCTGGGTACTCTTCTGGCTCTGTCAATCTGTTTCTTCACTTCAGCAGGTGGGTATTGTAGTTGTAGGAATGCATGATAGAGATCTTGTGGATGTTTGTCTCTGTCTGAGGGGTTGGAGCAAATGCGGTTATATCGTAGCGCTTGGCTGTAGACAATGGATCGAGTGGTATGATCCGGATGAAAGCTAGAGGCATGTAGGTAGGAATAGCGGTCAGTAGGTTTCCGATATAGGGTGGTGTTTATGTGACCATCGCTTATTAGCACCGTAGTGTCCAGGAAGTGGATTTCTTGTGTGGACTGGTCCAGGCTGAGGTTGATGGTGGGATGGAAATTGTTGAAATCATGGTGGAATTCCTCAAGAGCTTCTTTTCCATGGGTCCAGATGATGAAGATGTCATCAATGTAGCGCAAGTAGAGTAGGGGCATTAGGGGACGAGAGCTGAGGAAGCGTTGTTCTAAGTCAGCCATAAAAATGTTGGCATACTGTGGGGCCATGGGAGTACCCATCGCAGTGCCGCTGATTTGAAGGTATACATTGTCACCAAATGTGAAATAGTTATGGGTGAGGACAAAGTCACAAAGTTCAGCCACCAGGTTAGCCGTGACAGTATCAGGGATACTGTTCCTGATGGCTTGTAGTCCATCTTTGTGTGGAATGTTGGTGTAGAGGGCTTCTACATCCATAGTGGCCAGGATGGTGTTTTTAGGAAGATCACCAATGGACTGTAGTTTACTCAGGAAGTCAGTGGTGTCTCGAAGATAGCTGGGAGTGCTGGTAACGTAGGGCCTGAGAAGGGAGTCTACATAGCCAGACAATCCTGCTGTCAGGGTGCCAATGCCTGAGATGATGGGGCGTCCAGGATTTCCAGGTTTATGGATCTTGGGTAGCAGATAGAATACCCCAGGTCGGGGCTCCAGGGGTGTGTCTGTGCGGATTTGTTCTTGTGCTTTTTCAGGGAGTTTCTTGAGCAAATGCTGTAGTTTCTTTTGGTAACTCTCAGTGGGATCAGAGGGTAATGGCTTGTAGAAAGTGGTGTTGGAGAGCTGCCTAGTAGCCTCTTGTCCATACTCCGACCTATTCATGATGACGACAGCACCTCCTTTGTCAGCCTTTTTGATTATGATGTCAGAGTTGTTTCTGAGGCTGTGGATGGCACTGTGTTCTGCATGGCTGAGGTTATGGGGTAAGCGATGCTGCTTTTCCACAATTTCAGCTCGTGCACGTCGGCGGAAGCAGTCTATGTAGAAATCCAGGCTGCTGTTTCGACCTTCAGGAGGAGTCCACCCAGAATCCTTCTTTTTGTAGTGTTGGCAGGAAGGTCTCTGTGGGTTAATATGTTGGTCAGAGGTGTGTTGGAAATATTCCTTGAGTCTGAGACATCGAAAATAGGATTCTAGGTCACCACAGAACTGTATCATGTTCGTGGGGGTGGAGGGCAAAAGGAGAGGCCCCGAGATAGGACAGATTCTTCTGCTGGGCTAAGAGTATAGTTGGATAGATTAACAATATTGCTGGGTGGGTTACGGGAACCATTGTTGTGGCCCCTTGTGGCATATAGTAGTTTAGATAGCTTAGTGTCCTTTTTTTCTTTTGTAGAGAAGCAAAGTGTGTTTTGTAAATGGCTTGTCTAGTTTTTGTAAAGTCCAGCCACGGGGAAGTTTGTGTGGAAGGTTGGTTCTTTATGAGAGTATCCAGTTTTGAGAGCTCATTCTTAATCTTTCCCTGTTTGCTGTAGAAGATGTTGATCAGGTGGTTCCGCAGTTTCTTTGAGAGTGTGTGGCACAAGCTGTCAGCATAGTCTGTATGGTATGTAGATGCTATCCCACTCCCAACTCCCCGGTTGTGCTGCCCCAATCTAAGTATAAGACAAGAGACTATAGATGAAGACAGATGGGGGAGTACAAGGAACCAATGAGCATGCACATGAGTATTTGCACCATCAGGGCCTTCATTGCTAATTTTTATTTGAGCAAAATGTTTAGTCTCAAATTCTGCCCAGATAGGCAGATCTGAACACAAAAACAGCCTTGCTGATTTTGTTTGCACTTGGTGCAGAGCCCTGCCCACCACTGTCTCAGTGCAGTATAAGAACCTTAGTTTGTTCCCATGTTCCTTTCTGCATATCTGCCTCAGAACCTATTGAAATGATGGGCATTTTGTATGCGAGTTTCCAGTGATGATAGTTGTACACATACACACAAAAAGTACCTGTTATTGTTAAAGCAATACCCCTAGCTCCCCCAAAATGTAGTTTTG
The DNA here is from genome assembly GCF_009764565.3 of Dermochelys coriacea. NCBI lineage: Eukaryota > Metazoa > Chordata > Testudines > Dermochelyidae > Dermochelys > Dermochelys coriacea. The sequence goes on along the minus strand of NC_050068.2, from coordinate 102,703,317 downwards.
TACATATTGTGTACTAAGTTCAATATGTGGGCTTTAAACCTGCAGTTTCTCATACTTAAGAGGATTGCTCACCATTTCCGAACCCCATTGACTTCAAAGGGGTCCTGTGGAGGGGGAGCAGTCCAACCTCACGCACGGAATGGGAAGATTAGAGCCTTGACTTGATCTCTCCTGTGGATCTCACTTTGTGGTAAAGCTATTTAACAAACCTAGCTCATGCTTTTAAATATTAACACGATTGCTCTTCTGGTGTGGAACTAAACATTATGGCATGAATAAATGATTAATTAAAAGTTTGCCACTTCAGTAAGATAGCACCAATTACGCACACCTTTGTGACTCAGCACAATACTAGACCCTAACCTGGTAGAAACTGAGTTCAAGTATTTATTGCTCTTTATTGCCTCTTGTGTCATTTAAAAAGAGCTATCAAGAGAATAGCATTTACAGAGGGCTTAAAAGTTTGACTTGGATGAACTGAGAATTTCTTTATTTTAAAACTCAGCAATAGTGACTTTGAGAAATTTAATTTTGGCGATTTCAAGATGATGACAGCAAACTCAACCACAGATATTTCGTACTGTTCTGCAAATGCCACCATTTGCAATGGCACTTCGTGTGTTACACCTGATGACAATTTTAACCAAATTTTGAATGTAGTTTTAAGTACAGTCCTAACAATCTTGTTGGCATTGGTGATGTTCTCCATGGGCTGCAATGTGAACATAAAAAAATTTTGGGGACACATAAAAAGGCCATGGGGCATATGTGTGGGCTTCCTCTGTCAGTTTGGAATTATGCCTTTGACAGGCTTTGTGCTGTCACTCATCTTTAATGTGCTTCCTGCTCAAGCTATTGCTGTGCTGATCATGGGATGCTGTCCAGGTGGAACATCTTCCAACATTCTAGCATATTGGATAGATGGGGACATGGACCTAAGGTAAGAACATCACTTCTCTAAAAGAATTACTTTCTTTTTTAAAAATTACCCATTAATCTCTTTGGAGTAGAAAGGAAGGATGGGTCAGTGGTTAGTGCAGTAGCCTAGGATTTGGGATACCCAGGTTAAGTTTTCTTTTCTGTCAGATTTTCTGTGTGACCTTGAGCAAATCACTTAGCCTCTCTGAATCTCAGGTCCTCATCTGTAAAAACTAGGGTAATAATACTTCCCTACCTGACAGGGGTGTTGTGAGGATAAATACCTTAACGATTGCGAAATACTTTGAGATCTCCTGATGAAAAGTGCGGTATAAGAGTGAAGTATTATTCCTTACTATACTACGTATCTGTTCAGTTCTATGCACAATGGGGCTCCGACCTGGTTTAGGCTTCTAGGCACTACTGCAATATAGATTTCATAACAATTAACTTTATAAACAGAGGTCTATAATCAATTGTTGTTCTAATGTCTTGTTAAAGAAATCATCAGTGGAAAAATATTTATCCACCTATGTGTTCTTCACAATGGCTAGACTTGCAAAGTTTTTATCCAGGATCCAAACTCATCTGTAACAATTCTGTATGCATCTAGCACACATGCAAAGTTTTCAAAGAGTGTTTTGTAGTATATAAGCTATAGCCTACTTACTGGTTGCAATCAAAATGCTTCTTTGTGAGTGTGATGATCTCAGTGGCACGGTCACTTGGCTGCAACTTCAAGATGCTGTAAAGTCAGAAATTGTGATGTGTCATGCAGCTGGCATGTTTGTGGACATCAAATATGTACTCAAGGTGAACGCTGCTCTTGTTGCAAATCCCAAGACACCTATTTTCCCCATCATTTAGCTTTAACAGCCTCTAAAAAAGAGAAATATTTTTAAAAAAACTGATTACCTTGTTCTAAAATAAACAGAAAAGTTTCTCTGCTTCCCACAGAGTAACATAAATTACAGCATGTGTCTACTTCATCACATGCCAGTCTGAACGAGCAATGGAAAAACTAATAGAAGTAAGAAAGATGGGGAGCTAAGGTGCATAGATGAAGAATTTTAATATTTGTGGTTTTAATAAGGCATTTTACCACACTGCAAACAGTGAATTTCTTTGTAATTTACAGGTGTTAATGTAATATGTGGCTTTTAATACAGTATGTAATCAACTGTGCTAATCACCAGTTTTCTTGCTTTAGAGAGAAGACATAGAAATGTTATAAAAAGTACTTTATTTCAGTAAAGCACTGATCAGGCAAAACCACAAAGGGAAAGAAATTCAGCAAAAAAGGCTGAAATTCTGTTTTGGTCTCAACCCATTTTACCTGGGTAGAACAGTGTATGTAGGGCCAAATCTTGCTTTCACTGACATCAGTGTAAATTCAGAAAAACTCCATTGAGTCACAGGAATTAATCTGGATTGACACTAATGTAAATAAGCACAGGATTTGGCCTTTAATTTGAGAGAGGATATTTCTATGACCCTTGCAAAGGGAAAGATAAATGCCTACAAAGGGAGTATTCTTCAGGTAGAGACTTTAACCCTGAGACTTCAATGGGCTTCGATCAGGCCTTTAGGGTATATCTACACTGCAGAAATAAAGAAAGAAAGAAAGAAAGAAAGAAAGAAAGAAAGAAAGAAAGAAAGAAAGAACCCCTCAACTGTGGCATTGAGTCTACAATCAAGTTTTTAGCCCTGGAGCCCAAGCCCCATGAGCCCAAGTCCACTGACCCAGTCCAGCTTTCATTGCAGTGTAGACATACCCATAGCCACCATTACTTCAGGCCCTGAGGATGAGTGTTGTGTAAAGTAGGGAACAATATAAGAATCCTCATGCTTGGTAGAAGAATGACCACATGAAGGAAAATATTGCAGCCAAACTGCACTGCAAAAACCCTGCATGTCATATCACGAGTGGCTGGCCTTTAAATAGATGATATTTTATTTGTTTACACAACAGACCACCCCAAGTGTGAAAGGGCCATTGCATGTTAAGTCTTACTTCAGGGTGTAAGGTGATCACCAGCTGGGGACAGAAATAAATTTCTGTTCATGACATACTCGGAGTGAGTTTATACCCTCCTCAGAAGATCACCCTTATTATAGATGTATGATTATTTATTTGTATTCCCATAATGCTTAGGAGCCCCAGCCATGGACCAGGGCCCCACTGTGCTAGGTGCTGTACAAACACAGAACAAAAAGATGGTCCCAACTCCAAAGAGCTAACAATCTAAGTATAAGGCAAGAGACAACAGATGAAGAGAGACAAGGGTGTACAAAGCAACCATGAAACAATGTTGGTCAGTACAGTAGAAAGTAGTCAACATACCATTGAACACTCAGCGACTTGTCAATGATTTTTTTAGGCATCATGAAAAAGGAGAATTTTAAGGGGGGCTTTGACAGGGGATAATGAGGTAGCTTTGTGAATGTTAACGGAGAGCACTTCCCAAGCATGATGGAAAAGGCATGACAGTGCTCGTTTTAAAATGGGCAATGGAGACTGGCATCATGGATTGATCAGAGGCCAGAGTGAATGTGAGATACGGAGAAGGGAGATAGGCTGTGAAGGGTCTTGAAAGTGAAGACAAGCAGCTTATGTTTGATGTGGATAGATGCAAAGAGAGGTGTACCATGGTCAAAGCTACAGGCTAAGAAAATAATGTTTGCAGCAGCATTCCAAATGGACATGAGCAGGGCAAGATTGCATTTGTCAAGACCAGAGAGAAGGATGTTGCAGGAATTGATACATGAGATGATGAAAGTCGAGATGAGAGTTTTAGCAGCCTGGATGGGTAAGAAAGGCCATGTCTTAGAGATACAATGAAGAAAGAATCTGCAAGATTTAGACATAGTCTGAATGGGAGAACCTTAAGAGAGTGCAAAGATGATGCAGAGATTACAGGCCTGAGTGACAGACAGGATAGTGGCATTCTCTGCAGTGATTGAGAAATGAGGTGATGGGAGGATTTGAAGGGGAAGATGAAGAGCTCAGTTTTAGCCATTTTTATCTTGAGATGATGTCTAGAAATCCACAAGATGTCGTAAAAGAGACATGCCACAACAGCAGTTCGGACAGAACAAGACGGATCTGGGGTAGAGATGTGAGTTGTCAGCATAAAGATTTTAGGTGAATTTGTGTTTGCTGATGAGATTACTCAGAGCCAGTGTGCAGAGGGAGAAGAGAAGACGACCAAGGACAGAGCCCTGTGGACCCCCAAAGACAGCTGGAGAGAGGATGAGGTGGATCCTCCGAAGGACTGCCAAAGGAATGATTAAAGAAAGAGGAGAACCAGAAAACAGTCACAGAGGCCAAAGAAGGGCAAGATTTCAAAAAGAGCAAGGCTGACTGCATCAAAAGCAACTGACACAGCTAGGAATGAGGCTGGAATACTTGTTCTGAGCTTTAGTTAGGAAAAGGATATTAGCGACTTCTGTGAGAATAGTTTCAATTGAGTGCAAGGGGCAGAAGCTGGACTGGAGAGGGTTGAAGAAGGAAGTGGAGGAGAACAACTCCAAACAATGATCACAAACAGTTTCAATTAGCTTAAAGAGGAAGAGTGAAATGAGATGGTAGTTGGACAGGCATGGGTGGGTTTTTTAAGATGGGAACGCTGAAAGCATGCTTGTATTGTGAGGAGAAAGAACCAGAGAAAAGAGAGGGTAGGGAGAAAGGCAAAGCAGGGGGTGAGAATGGGCATGTGGGAGGTCAGGAGATGGGCCAGTGACCTCACCCTCTCAATCTATATAGAGAGAATCCCCTCTTGTTGCAGACATCCCTCCTCTTCTATTAGGGCAAGGGGTTGGAAGCAGAGAAGGGACAGACTTTGAGGAAGAGTGGGTTGGCCAAAGGAGAGGTAAACCCATAACATCCCCTGTAACAAAGCCCAAGGCCCAAGTCCATCTTTTACATGGAGCCCTCCAACTGGAGCCTCTCGGCAGCCATAGCCAAGGGGTTAATGTGACCCAGAGTCAATGTGAAAGCATAGGGCTTCCACATGGATGGCCCTGACCTCTCAAGGATCCCCAGGTTTGGAGAAAGGTTCCATGGCCTATTCTGTTGACACAGTCAGGGACAGATTCAGATTTCTGTCCTAGAGTTGTCTTCCATGGGGTTACCACAGGAGAGGGAATTTAGGGTGAGGCCTTTATCTATATTGCCCATATGCCTGCGATTCTCTTTCTTACCCACCTACCTTTCCCTCTGCATCTTCACCCCAATAGTAGGCTTTGTCAAAGAGGTGTGACTATCAACCCCTCCCCACATTGCAGTGTTGATTAACCAAATAAATGAATGTCTTAAACAGAAAGAACAACTTCTAAAGCATTCACATTTAAAAACAGGAAGGTCCATGAACAAATAAGGAAGCAGTAAGTCTCATGCAAAGCTTCACTATTCAACTGCACTGCTTTTCACTGAACCCATCCCTCCATCCTTTGGCCTCAATCCTGCAATATGGTGAACATAGAGAGACCCCTGATACTTCTGTGGAGCCCCAATAACTTCAATGGGGTCCCCCCGAGGACACAGGGGTCAACACTTACACATCAAGTTGCAGGAACATGGCCTTTGTTTGCACATTGGCTATTTAGGGCCTGATGCAAAGTCCACTGAAGTCAAAGGGAAGCTTTAGATCAAGCCCCCAGATTAAAAACTTTTGAGGACAAAGACTTTAGATTGACTTCTATCTTGCAAAGAACCCAAGGTACTATATACATAAATAAATAATATTCTGGAAATTCCTATGAGTACCCCATGAAGAGTATATTTTTAAACTTGTCTAAGTACCTTTTTTCCAAAAGCAGTGTTGTGATAGTCTGCCAAGTAACAAGATGGTGTGAATTTTAATAATTAAAGACAGTACACCACTATTAGCTGAGGTATATCTCTCAGCTCCCACTGATTCTATGGGAGATCTTTCTGAGTTGTTTTCATATTTCTAGTATTTGAAGAAAGGAAATTATAAAACAATACTTTACATTAATATTAACCAGAAAAAACTGATTATTTAGAGTTGAGTCTACCCTTCTCACTGACATTTTCCCCCTTAATTTCTCTCTTTGCACCTGGATACTGAAGGGGTCAAGTGACAGGATCTGAAATACCATATGGTATTAGATAGTATAGCATATGATATACTATACATCACCTGGGCGGGCAGGCAGTGTGGTTCCATGGTGAAGGCACTGATGCTGATCTCAAAGAGTCCTTGGTTCTATTCCCAGTTCCATAGCCTGCAGTTTGATCTTGGGAAAAAATCACTTCACTTCTCTTACACCCCATTTCGGTAGAATTGGACTAATACTAGTTACCTCCTTTATAAAGAGATTTGGAAGCTACTATTGAACAGCTGTATATTATTACTAATGGTAAACAAGCTGCAATAGCAGAGGTAAGGAGCCAAATCAAGGTTCCCCAGATAAAAATAATTGGACATAAGGTTATTCCAGTTAGAAGCTTACAAAGAACCAATTCAGGCACAGTGCTCCAGCAATTAAGAGCCAGTTTCTGTAGTATCTTACACCATGAGTAGTCTTATTGATTTTGTAAGTCTTATGTGACTAAAGATGGCAGATTCTGGACTGAAGATGGGAGTACATAAAACTTATCGGGTCTCTCTGCTCTCATCACCTCCTCAGCAGATAATCTCCCAGTCAGTTAACCATACCCTTTAGCTCTCCTCAGCTACATCTGCACTAGGGATAGGGGTCTAGTTCCTACCTTGCACTCGCTTGAGCAGAGCCAGCACAAATATAAATAACAGTGTAGCTGCAGCAGCATCAAAACGTAGCCACGCCAGCTACATACCCACAGGGTTCAGGCAGGTTTGTATTCAGCACAGCTAAACCATGCCACCACTGCCCGTACTACTGCAGCTACGCTACGATTTATACTCATACTATCTCAATGAGAGCTAACACAAGTGTGCATACACAAGCTGGGAATCATACCCCCAGCTCATAGTGCAGCTATAGCCCTAGACACAACAGAATAGTTTAAGGTGAAGATTCCATCTTAAATTGAAATAATTCACATTTTTTCAGTATAATCTGGCACTCTAACATTTCTTCAATTTAGTTTTCTTGTGAATTAATATGCAGGATAAATTGACTTCAGCCAGTAGCATTTCTTTCACCATTTTTCATAAACTATTAAATTGTAATAAGAAAATGGGGGAGACTGTTGGAGAGCAGGAAATGAACTATAACTTTTGCCAATTTCCTTGCAGTATCAGTATGACAACATGTTCAACGCTGTTTGCACTGGGGATGATGCCACTTTGTCTCTTTGTCTATACCAAAATGTGGACAGACAACGAGTCCATTGTAATCCCCTATGACAGTATAGGTGAGTCAAATCAACGTTTTCTTTCTCTCTCTCATATCTTTCTCCTTTTGGAAGCAACTATCTTTGTACCAGCAGCCTACAGTATCCATTCTGACAGAGACTAGGGTATTCAGCACCTTACAGGATGGAGCCCTACAGTCATTATAAAAATAGTATAGATATTTACTGTAGGGTATCAAATCTCTATATCCTTTGTGGAGATATTGTAAGGATATAGAAAAACAGAAATTGAGATTTTTCCTACCTTTGAATAAATATCTTTGCCATTTTTGTAATGCCTGTAGGGCATAGGCCTGCAAGGTCCTGGGTGCTATGGCCCTGATCCAGCATTGCACTTACGCACATGCTCAGACTTAAGTTAGGTTGCAAATCTGAAACCTGAAGCAGTTGACAGTGGGCACCACCAGCAGTGGAACTTAATTTGATTCAACACACGAAACCTCACCTGCCCAGAGAAAAAAGAATGACAGCTGAATACTAGTCGTGTATTGAGGATTCAGCCCTTAATGCCCACTGGTTTAGCTTCCGGAATTTGTTTCCTACACACCAGTGTAGTCACCTCACATACTTACATTTCAGCTCCAAAGGAGAGTCATGTAAACCATTTGTGTTCTTAATATCAGCATTGGGAAAAATGCCCACAACATAAGAAGCTCTAATATGGTTGCTGCTATGGCACAGAAGAAACACCTTCAGGCAAAATGCACGTTTAATACAAAATGCACATAAACAAATAGTAAACCACACTAAAATGGCTGTATGCTTTTTTACCCTACTGAGTATATATGTAACTACAAATACCTCACAAGTTTTCCAAAGATAGTACAATTCATACACTTATGCTTTACATTACTCTGTGTGTGTGGATGTCCGTGGGTATAACCAGAAACTTACCTACAGAATACTGCTATTTAAACATATTCTCACTGTTTGGTGTATGTTTTCTTATCATGACTGCTTTCTGTTAAATGTCATTTGTTTTTATTTTCAGGTATTTCACTGGTAGCCCTTGTAATTCCTGTTTCATTTGGAATATTTGTTAATCACAAATGGCCCCAGAAAGCTAAAATTATACTTAAGGTAAGATATAAAACTTTTAAATACTGATTTGAACCATTGATCATTGTCGGCCAGGTTATGGCTTCAATGGGACTTCTCAAACAATATGTTTCTACTTGCAAAAAATAAGAATATCAGTAACTAGCTTCATGATAGCAATGAAGTTCCCCATCTAGCAACGTGTTGCTCGCATCCTGTACAAAATGTGTGTGTGTTGCATACACCATTATAAATCACCATTGTTCAGTGATTTCCCATGTGATTTGGTGTTAAATGAAATGGATTATGGACCCTATCCTAAAAGGGTCTCATTGCTTTCTGAGAGATGCTGAGTACCCTCAACTCCCACTGATCATCATTAATTAGTATACATATTTTCTTATTAAAATAATCATTTTTGGTGCATAGTTATTCCCCTTAATAGTTGTCATCCTTTCAGTTATATGCCATCAGGACAGAATTTCTCCTAAGGAAAAGATTTAGCCTTTTCTCTGTCAAACACAGAATGGGATATCCATACATCCCATCACAAGGACCTAAATTAAGTGCTCAGCACTACAAAAAATAAGTAAAGAAAAAAAATGTTGTAAATACAAGTTGTCAAAAGACAATCATTCCTTTGGAGACTATTGCAGTAAGAATTTAAAGTGGTGTTAAAATTTCAACCCAAAGGATTTCCTCATTGCTTTTATTGTTAACTGCAGATCTTACAATTATATGTCCTAATACCTTGTTTCAGCATATCTTGCTGTAATGGGGTTCACAAACCCCATACTGAGCATAACCAGAAAGGAGAACAGAGTCTTCCACACTTATAGGAAACCAGGCTAACCATACGCAGCACAGCTGCCAGAATTACCAATCATGGGGGCATGCACCCACAGCTGGGAAAACAAGCCCAGCTATAAAGGGAGTAGAACAGGGGGTGGGGGGAGGCTGAAAGGCCTGGTATGGTAGAAGGGTAACAGCCTGACCCCAGGATGCTTCTAAGGGCAAGTCTATACTACATCAGCATAGTTGTGCCACTGTGGTGCATCTGGTGAAGACAGAAGAACTCTCCCATCGGCATAATTACTCCACCTCCACAGGAGGTGGAAGCGATGTTAGTGGTAGAATCTCCCGCCAACATAGTGCAGTGTAAACAGCACCTAAGTATATGTAATTACGTCCTTATGGGGAGGAGGTGTCTTTTTCACACCCCTGAGAGACGTAAGTTACATCAACTTAAGTGGTAGCGTAGACCAGCAGTAAGAAACTGACAGGGAGACAAAGGAAGACTGCAAGCGCTAGAGCTTAGGGGCTGATTGACTCATTTTAGGTTAAGTTGATGGACTGGGCTAATTTGAAATGAATAGAGGCAGACCAGTTAGAAGAAAGCTAGGACCTCCAGAGAGGCTGCCCCTAAGGCAATGGATGCTTGGCTTTTTGAGTATTGTCAGCTAGCTTTCACCCTATCTAATGTGGCTTTTGTCAACCATTAATGTAACCACCCTTTCTTTTTCAATGTAAAACTTACTTCAATGTGATTAAAAGAAAGATATGTTTGTGCGTGATTAAATCAGGGCTGATTTACTTGATTTAGCCAAGGTTTATTTTAAAAAACAACCTTTTTTTCTCCCTTCAGGCTGGTTCCATTACGGGACTAGCTCTTATACTGATCATAGCTGTGGTTGGAGGAATATTGTACAAGGGATCTTGGACTATCAGCCCTCAACTGTGGATCATTGGAACCATATTTCCAGCTGCTGGCTACTCTCTAGGTTTTCTTCTGGCTCGCATCGCTGGTCAGTCTTGGCACAGGTAGAGATTGCTCTGTGATATAGCATGTGTAATCTTATTTCAGCCATAAAAGAAAATTGGCCCATATGATGTTTTTATTTAGTGACTAACCACTAACTCACTCTTAAGAGCTAGTTATGTTACGGAATCACAGCCCACACCTTTGTGTATACATCAAAGTGAAACTTCTGTTCTGAACACTTTTCGTTATGGTTTCTGGCTATTCTCTAGTTCCACACAGCCTTCCTCAAAGTGGTTGGGAATACAGTAGAGTTCCCTAGGAAACCCAGATGTCTGTGCACCTGATGTTTTAGTGGAGGGTGACTTCACCCATTTGCAACTGCCCTTCTCCTTCACAATAGGTGTCTTATCACTGTGACTAACTTTTAGTTGGAAGAGTGTTGTGTCAACCCAAAGATTGACAAATCAGGAGCCATCACTGCATATCAACCCCCTACACACATGCATATACATATTCACACTGCCTTCACTGTAGCTCCTCTGTCAGCAAATAAAATGGCCCTGAGATTCTAAATTAGCTCTCCTGGTTCACAGTACGTAGCCCTGTTACAGGATCCAGTAGTAAGCAATATAGAGCTGGAGGGAATTTTGAAAGGTCATCTAGTCCTCTCCCCCTGCACTGAGGCAGAACTAAGTATATCTAGACCATTCTTGGGGGTGTTTGACCAACCTGGCCTTAAAAACTTCCAATGACAGGGATTCCACAACTTCCCTTGGAACCACAGTCCAGAGCTTAATTATCCTTACAGTTAGAAAATTTCCTAATATCTAATCTAAGTCTCCCTTGCTGCATATTAAGTTCATTACTTCTTGTCCTACCCCCTCTAGACATGGAGAACAATTGATCACCAACCTCTTTATAACAGCCTTTAACATGTTTGAGGTGGGGGGAAAAATAACTCTTTTCTCAACACTAAACACATCTAGTTGTTTTTTTAAAAAACCTTTTCTCATGGGTCAGGTTTTCTAAACCATTTATCATTTTTCTTGCTCTTTCCAGTTTGTCCACATCTTTCCTAAACTAGAACTCAGAACTGGACACCATACTCTAGCTGAGGCTTCATCAGTGCTCAGTAGAGTGGGACAATTACCTCGCATGAATGACTAGGCTTTTTCACATTGTTGACCCATACTCAATTTGTCATCCACTATGCACATGCATACATAGGTTCACATCCTTTTCAGCAGTGCTACCACCTAGCCAGCTATTTCCCATTTTGTAGTTATGCTTCTGATTTTTTTTCTTCCTAAGTGTAATGCTTTGTACTTGTCTTAGCTGAATTTTTTCTTGTTGATGTCAGACCATTTCTGCAATTTGTCCAGGTAATTTTGAATTCTAATCCTGTCCTCTTAAGTGCTAGCAGCCTCTCCCAGCCTGGTGTCATCTGCAGACTTTATAAGCACACTCTCCACTGCATTATCCAAGTCATTAATGAAAATATTGACTACTGGACCCAGGACTGACCCCCATCAGATCCCACTAATAAGTTCTCTCAATTTGATAGCAAATTATAACTATCCTTTGAATCTGGTCAACCAACCAGTTTTTCATTCACCTTGTTATAATTTCTTCCAAGACACATTTCCGTAGATTGCTTATGAGAAAATCATGTGGGACTGCATCAAAAGCCTTACTAAACATCAAGATATTACATCTACAGCTTCCCCCCACTCCACTAAGTCAGTAATCTTGTCAAAGAAGAAAATTAGGTTTGTTTGACATGGTTTGTTCTTGACAAATCCATGCTGGCTATTCCTTATAACCCTGTTATCCTCTAGGTTCTTACAAAGAAATTGTTTAATAATTTCTTTAGTATCTTTCAGGTATCAAACTTAGGCCAACTGGTCTATAATTACCTGCATCCTCTTTGTTCCCCTTTTTAAAGATGCTATGTTTGTCCTTCTCCAGCCCTCTGAGAACTCATGGAAAACAGGTGAGGTCCCAAAGATCCTCATTAATGGTTCTGAAATGGCTTCAGCTAGATCCTTAGGTACCTTAGGATGAATTTCATCAGGCCCTGCTGACTTGAATACATTTAACTTATTTAAATATTCTTTAACCTGTTCTTTCCCTATTTTAGCTTCCATTCTTTTCCCCTTGGTGTTAATATTAATTGTTTTAAGCATCTGGACAGAATTAACCTTTTTAGTGAAGACTGAAGCAAACTAGTTATTAAACACCACAGCCTTCTTGATATCATCAGTTATTAGCTTTTTCGCTGCTAAGTAGAGGATCTACACTTTCCTTCATCTTTCTCTTGCTCCTCATGTATTTATACAACCTCTTCTTATTGCCTTTTATGTCCCTTACTAGGTGTAACTCATTTTGTGCCTTAGCTTTTCTGATTGTTTCTACATGCTTGTGCTATTATTTTGTATGTATCCTTCGACATTTATCCATGTTTCCACTTTTTGTATATTATACCTATACTAGACAATATGTAAATTCCCCTCATCCCACCCTTGTGGCTATGGTATACAGTCTTCCACTACTTTATCAATCTATGCTATGTCATTTGCAAACTTTGCAAATAAGTTTGATATGTCATATGCTGTGGGTCACTAACAACTTGATCCAAAGCCCATGAAATCCTCCCACTGACTTCAAGGGGCATACAATCATACCTTAAATTCACTAGACAAGTTTCCAAGCCTGGGCAATGATATATCACCACATGAAAGATGTTGAGAAGAAAATCCTGCATTACTATAGAGGTCTCTGTACATTTGTGAAATGGGTCCTTTCCAATGCTCACATTTGATTGAGTTCTGTGACTGGATTATGTAAACTAGATGGTTCTTTTCTACCCAGATATCTCTGATTGTGTGTCTCTTATATTCATTTGTATTCTTTCAAAGTACATTAGAACAATAGGATACTATATTATTTTTTTCTTTTTATCATTCCTTTTAGATGTCGTACAGTAGCTCTGGAAACAGGCATGCAGAACACTCAACTGTGTACAACTATAGTGCAGCTGTCCTTCAACCCTGAACAGCTTGAACTGATGTTTACTTTTCCACTCATCTACAGTATTTTCCAGATAGTCTTTGCTTTAATATTTGTAGGAGGTAAGCCACAGATATCTTCTACTATATTAATAGCTTTATTAATTATTATTATTTATTCCTGGGTGCCCAGAGATAATGAGACCATTTGGAAACAAAAATACAATATTAAATGATAATCCAAATAATGTGTCCCCATTGTGCTAGGCACTGTACAAAGATAGGAGACATGGGCTTCAATTCTGCATTCTGGCTGGGCCCTTTACTCCAGCATAGACGGGCTCTAAACATCTAAAAATGCCCCCAATTCAGGAGCATCCCCTGGAAGGCACGCCAAGGGTATGACCAGGGTAGGAAGGAGGTGCACTAGCACAGAGCAGATGTGACTGGACCTAGTGTGCTTCAACTATTCTGAACAGTTGCAACAGCCCATACAGGACCAGGACAACAGAAACTATAGCTGCCCCTACTGCTACTCTTTTCTACTTCCTGTATGAAAGATGTTTTAATGGATAGGGCACTGAACTTGGACTCAAGTGACCTGCATTTAGTTTCTGGCTTGGCCACAGACTTCGTGTGACCTTAGGCAAGTCACCTAGTCTACTCTGTGCCTCAGTTCTCCAACTGTGAAATCGAAATAATACTTCACAGGGCTATTGTAAAGGTAAAATCCATTAATGAATGTGAGGTACACAGATACTGTGATAACATAGATATGCTGGAAGTGTAGCTAAAGTAAGACCCTCATCCCTCTTCCTATCTTTTTACACCACATAAATGGGCCAGAGCAGCATAAACAGGGGCCAAGAAAGGGAGACAGTGTGACCTCATGGATAGAGCTCTAGCTGGGGAGTCAGGAGCCCTGGGTTCTAGTCCTCAATCTGCCTGGGGTCAGCTGCTTTTAAGTCAATTCACAGCTATGTGCCTGGATTTCCCCATCTGTAAAATGGGGATAATTTATACTGCTCTCCTTTTAAAGCAGCTTGAGAGCTAATGATGTTATAAACTAGCCAGATGGCGGTGGTGTTATTATAAGTTCTAGTTCTGTCCAGGGGAAAGATACCTCCAACCCAGACATTATGAAAGACAGCCATAAGGCTGCCTCCTGAATAACTCCTCACAAGCTTTCGTGTAGGGGGCATGAGCACAGCATGCAGCATTGCAGAGATTCCAGGCCAAGCTGTAGCCTACAAGCCAGCCTAGGGAATCTGCCATAAATTAGGCTGCCAGACCCCTTCAAATTTTAGGAACGCCCTAGGATTGGAAGGTCAAAAAGGTGACAATAACACCTTAGCCACTGTCCCCATCCACTGCAAATTCTGTTTTGCACCTCTAAAAAGACACAAAATCTCACACACACACCCTCGCCGGAATCCAAGAGGTACAAATGTGTCACTTAACTGTTCTTCCCCCACTCCCTCAGCTCCTGTATCAAGTACAGCCAGAACTGAGAATTGGTGCCAGGGACATTGCTTGAAGAAGCCAAAATTCTAAATTAAACAATACAATTAAAGCCTATAATCCACTGGATGATCAGAAGACAGTCAAATTCCCAATATAGTGCAAATATTTATCTTTATTTCAAATAAGTTTTTTCCAGGATGAGTTACTGTTGACAGACTTCTGTTTAAAAAGCTATGTTAAACATTAAACAGTAGCTGTTATTAATATTAGGAAGGTAAAAGCCCTACAGCACCATCTTACTACAGTAGCTTCTGTAGTTTATTATAATTTCTGCCTTTATCGTAACATATATATATTGATTCCTAGTCTACTACTTGCACAAAAGATTCTGTGGCTCACCAAAGACAGACTTCACAGAACCAGCAAGTGAAATTGAATCAATACCAGAAACATATGCCGAGATGAATGGAGGATTTACAGCAAATGAAAAAAGTACAAGAAACATGAACGACACTATCGTCTCCTGACATTGTGTAAAAAAGTTTCGCAATGATTGACTGATGAAAGGTTTTTTTGTGGTTTTCTTTTTTAATTTTTGAATGAAGCTTGTACCACCAGGATGCAAATCTAGGTTTGACAGTAATTTACTACAATATTTAATGTTCCATAATTGTCCATTTGAGCAAGAAAAGAACAGAGTAAACCTAGAGGAAAGCTGATCAAAATTTCAGACATAAGCATCTTTTCCCCCCGCCAACGTAAAAATGAAATAACAATCCAAAGAGCAAAAAATTAGACAATGTTTCATTTAGGTCAGCATGAGCAGCCAAAAACATTGTATTGAGATAACTGAGTGCCATTATCAAGGTATGCAATTTATTGTTTTTAGTCTGACGGATTTGCTGTTTATCACAATAGGCAGATCAGATTAGGACCCTCAAACCCAATGTTCCTCCATGGACATAGGGATTAAAGTAAGTTTATTTCTCATGGTCTTGGTGTGGGGATGGTAATGGAAACCACACAATTTCAAGCCATTGCTTACAAGAGAAATTGGTAATGAAAGGATTAATTTATACTAAAGCTATTATTTTAATAAGTAAAAAATGTCTGAATTTGTGCCTATATTCACTGTAGTAAAAATTTTCATGTCTTCTGTATGGTCAATTAGATATGAAGGTGCCTGATATGCTGGTGAAATCAGGAATTTAAAGATTTATATTATCTAAACTATGGACAGTAATTGTGAATAAAAATGCACCTATTTATTCCTGAAAATTGGAGGCTACTGTTTGAAAATCTGCCCCGAATGCCTGAGTGATCCGAGTTCAATTCCAAGCAAACACAGTAACTCTGTAAACCCCAAACATATTCAATAGCCCAAATTCTGCAGTCCTTATACAAGGAAAACTTACATTGAAGCCAATGAAAGGTTAGTTGAATAAGGACCTCAAGAATGCGCCAAATATCAACACATGGAAACGATCACTCTTTTTCAGGGATTGGTTAACTCAAGCAAACATTTCTAAGTGTTGTAAGTTCCCTACCACACACATTAAAGCACTCTATTTTTTCTATCCAAAATATACATTTGAAAACACAATTTAGGAAAGGAATTTAAGCTCCATCCATACAGTTTTTCACTATTTCAGAAATGTGCTCAGTATCAGAGTGAATTACTTTAATGTACTAGATGTGGGGGAAATTATAAAATCATTCATCATATAGCAAAGTGCTGGAAAGCCTGAAGTTGTATTGATTTGGGAGCTGAGTGTTCCTAACCTTCCAGGAAGTGCTCAGTATTTGGCATGAGCTAGCTCGTACCACCATCTTCACTTTTATTTAAACAGGCAGGTGCTCAGCAGCCTAATCTGGAGAGATCATAAATGTGAAAAGAAACTCAGTAAGCAAAAGATAAGCATTTAACTCCAACAGGTTTCAATTTTCAACAACAGTATTGTGGTAAATGTCTTTGGACCCGATTCTGTTCCCCTTGGGTCAATGGGAGTTCTGTTGTTAACTTCACATGGGTTAGGGAGCTGTCTTCATGTTTGTTCCTGTTTAAACTGAGAAGCAAGGCAGAATTCAGCTTTGCTCATGTAATATTCCTTTCTGATTTGTTAAAGCTAGAACCACCTCTGAGCTTTTGAAATGAAAATTTTCTGTACATTCTTTTAATGTATTTTGAAAATATATTAAGTTTCATAATTTGTCTTGCTTGTGTCATATTCAAGCATGTGTCACAGGATACACTCACTGCTGAGATGGCCTCCTCCTGGTTGCTCTGAGAATTAGCTCAGGACACGTCTACAGTACAAAATTATTTAGAAATTATTCTATTCGAATTTTCGGAAGCTATTTTATACATTGGGTCTTCTGTGTCCCTACTAAAGCGCATGAATTCGGCGTATTGCATCCACAGTACCAAGGCTAGTATCGAATGTCAGAGTGGTGCACTGTGGGTAGATATCCCACAGTTCCCACAGTCCCCATCGCCCACTGGAATTCTGGGTTAAACTTCAAGTGCACGATGGGACAAAAACATTCTCACAGGAGTTTCTGGGTATGTGTCGTCAGAAAGCTACGGCAGACAATCGTTTTGTGCCTTTTTGGCGTGCAAACACCATACTTCTTTCAGCAGATGGTGCACTGCTGCTCTCCTGCTACTATGAATACACCTCTCCAACTCAACTCTGCTCAGCCATCATGAATTAGCTCAGCCATCATGAATTAGTGAGGACCTCATAGAAGAAATGGTTGTAGGGGACAATCTTGGCTCAAGTGATCATGAGCTAATTCAGTTCAAACTAAATGGAAGGATTAACAAAAATAAATCTGCAACTAGGGTTTTTGATTTCAAAAGGGCTGACTTTCAAAAATTAAGGAAATTAGTTAGGGAAGTGGATTGGACTGAAGAACTTATGGATCTAAAGGTAGAGGAGGCCTGGGATTACTTTAAATCAAAACTGCAGAAGCTATCGGAAGCCTGTATCCCAAGAAAGGGGGAAAAATTCATAGGAAGGAGTTGTAGACCAAGCTGGATGAGCAAGCATCTTAGAGAGGTGATTATGAAGAAGCAGAAAGCATACAGGGAGTGGAAGATGGGAAGGATCAGCAAGGAAAGCTACCTAATTGAGGTCAGAACATGTAGGGATAAAGTGAGAGAGGCTAAAAGTCGAGTAGAGTTGGACCTTGCAAAGGGAATTAAAACCAATAGTAAAAGGTTCTATAGCCATATAAATAAGAAGAAAACTAAGAAGGAAGAAGTGGGGCCGCTTAACACTGAGGATGGAGCGGAGGTTAAAGATAATCTAGGCATGGCCCAATATCTAAACAAATACTTTGCCTCAGTCTTTAATAAGGCTAAAGAGGATCTTGGGGATAATGGTAGCATGACAAATGGGAAGGAGGATATAGAGGTAGATATTACCATATCAGAGGTAGAAGCGAAACTGAAACAGCTTAATGGGACTAAATCGGGGGGCCCAGATAATCTTCATCCAAGAATATTAAAGGAATTGGCACCTGAAATTGCAAGCCCATTAGCAAGAATTTTTAATGAATCTGTAAACTCAGGAATAGTACCGAATGATTGGAGAATTGCTAATATAGTTCCGATTTTTAAGAAAGGAAAAAAAAGTGATCCGGGTAACTACAGGCCAGTTAGTTTGACATCTGTAGTATGCAAGGTCCTGGAAAAAATTTTGAAGGAGAAATTAGTTAAGGACATTGAAGTCAATGGTAAATGGGACAAAATACAACATGGTTTTACAAAAGGTAGATCGTGCCAAACCAACCTAATCTCCTTTTTTGAAAAAGTAACAGATTTTTTAGATAAAGGAAATGCAGTGGATCTAATTTACCTAGATTTCAGTAAGGCATTTGATACCGTGCCACATGGGGAATTATTAGTTAAATTGGAGAAGATGGGGATCAATATGAACATCAAAAGGTGGATAAGGAATTGGTTAAAGGGGAGACTGCAACGGGTCCTACTGAAAGGCGAACTGTCAGGTTGGAGGGAGGTTACCAGTGGAGTTCCTCAGGGATCGGTTTTGGGACCAATCTTATTTAATCTTTTTATTACTGACCTTGGCACAAAAAGTGGGAGTGTGCTAATAAAGTTTGCAGATGATACAAAGCTGGGAGGTATTGCCAATTCGGAGAAGGATCGGGATATTATACAGGAGGATCTGGATGACCTTGTAAACTGGAGTAATAGTAATAAGATGAAATTTAATAGTGAGAAGTGTAAGGTTATGCATTTAGGGATTAATAACAAGAATTTTAGTTATAAGTTGGGGACGCATCAATTAGAAGTAACGGAAGAGGAGAAGGACCTTGAAGTATTGGTTGATCATTGGATGACTATGAGCTGCCAATGTGATATGGCTGTGAAAAAAGCTAATGCGGTTTTGGGATGCATCTGGAGAGGCATTTCCAGTAGGGATAAGGAGGTTTTAGTACCATTATACAAGGCACTGGTGAGACCTCACCTAGAATACTGTGTGCAGTTCTGGTCTCCCATGTTTAAAAAGGATGAATTCAAACTGGAGCAGGTACAGAGAAGGGATACTAGGATGATCCGAGGAATGGAAAACTTGTCTTATGAAAGGAGACTTAAGGAGCTTGGCTTGTTTAGCCTAACTAAAAGAAGGTTGAGGGGAGATATGATTGCTCTCTATAAATATATCAGAGGGATAAATATAGGAGAGGGAGAGGAATTATTTAAGCTCAGCACCAATGTGGACACAAGAACAAATGGGTATAAACTGGCCACCAGGAAGTTTAGACTTGAAATCAGACAAAGGTTTTTAACCATCAGAGGAGTGAAGTTTTGGAATAACCTTCCAAGGGAAGCAGTGGGGGCAAAAGAGCTATCTGGTTTTAAGATTCTACTCGATAAGTTTATGGAGGAGATGGTATGATGGGATAATGGGATTTTGGTAAGTAATTGATCTTTAAATATTCAGGGTAAATAGGCCAAATACCCTGAGATGGGATATTAGGTGGATGGGATCTGATTTACTATAGAAAATTCTTTCCTGGGTATCTGGCTGGTGAATCTTGCCCATGTGCTCAGGGTTTAGCTGATTGCCATATTTGGGGTCGGGAAGGAATTTTCCTCCAGGGCAGATTGGAGAGGCCCTGGAGGTTTTTTTGCCTTCCTCTGTAGCATGGGGCATGGTTGATTGGAGGGAGGCTTCTCTGCTCCTTGAAGTTTTGAACCATGATTTAAGGACTTCAATAGCTCAGACATGGGTGAGGTTTTTCATAGGAGTGGGTGGGTGACATTCTGTGGCCTGCGCTGTGCAGGAGGTCGGACTAGATGATCAGAATGGTCCCTTCTGACCTTAGTATCTATGAATCTATGAATCAAGCAGCACAGCTTCCTCCACCAACTCTGCTCTCCCGCTATTGCTATGATTCCGAGATTCTCCATGTTGTCTGTCCTGGGCTCCCACCTCCATGAAAGCCACAGAAGACAACCATTTTCAGCCTTTGTTTGGCTACCGTGAACCAAACAGCACAGCTTCCACTGCCACTCTGCTCTCCTACATTTTGCACCCTTTTTCCAGGATTACTCGTGCAGGTGCCATAGCCATGGAGCCCGATCAGATCTCTGCTGCAGTTTTGACCATTGTAAATACCTCGCGCATTATCCAGCAATATGTGCAATACCTGCAAAACCGGGCGAGGAAGCGACGACAGCGCGATTACTATACTCATGAGGACATGGACATGGACAGCACGGCATGTGGCGATGGGGAGATCATGGTGCTGTTGGGCCAGGTTTATGCTGTGGAATGCCGATTCTGGGACCGGGAAGCAAGCACAGACTGGTGGGACCACATAGTGTTGCAGGTATGGGATGATTCCCAGTGGCTGCGAAACTTTTGTATGCGCAGGGCCACTTTCATGGAACTTTGTGACTTGCTGTCCCCTACCCTGAAGCACAAAGACACCAAAATGAGAACAGCCCTCACAGTTGAGAAGCGAGTGGCCATAGCCCTGTGGCAGCTTGCAATGCCCGACAGCTACCGGTCAGTCGGTAATCAGTTTGGAGTGGGGAAATCTACTGTGGGGGCTGCTGTGCTGCAAGTAGCCAACGCAATCATTGACCAGCTGCTATCAAGGGTAGTGCCTCTGGGAAATGTGCAGACCATTGTGGATGGCTTTAATGTGCTGGGGTTCCCTAACTGCAGTGGGGCAACAGACGGAACGCATATTCCTATCTTGGCCCCGGAACACCAGGGCGACCAGTATATAAACCGCAAAGGGAACTTTTCCATAGTGCTGCAAGCACTGGTGGATCACAAGGGATGTTTCATCTACATCAATGTAGGATGGCCGGGAAAGGTGCATGATGCTCACATCTTCAGGAACTCTGGTCTGTTTGAACAGCTGCAGGAAGGAACTTACTTCCCAGACCAGAAAATTACTATTGGGGATGTTGAAATGCTTATAGTTATCCTCAGTGATCCAGCCTACCCCTTAATGCCATGGCTCATGAACCCGAACACAGGCACCCTGGACAGTAGTAAGGAACAGTTCAACTATAGGCTGAGCAAGAATAGTGCAGTGCAAGTGCAGAATAGTGGTAGAATGTGCGTTTGGACGTTTGAAAGCACGCTGGCGCAGTTTACTGACTTGGTTAGATCTCAGCACAACCAATATTCCAATTGTAATTGCTGCTTGCTGTGCACTCCACAATATCTGTAAGAGTAAGGGGGAGACATTTATAGCTGGGTGGGAGGTTGAGGCAACTCACCTGGTGGCCAGTTTCACACAGCCAGACAACAGGATGACTAGAAGAGTGCAGCAGGGCGTGCTGCACATCAGAGAAGCTTTGAAAGCCAGTGACTGGCCAGGGTATGGTGTGAGAGTTGTGTTTGTTTCTCTTAAAGTTACTCCCCCATATATATATATGAAAGGAAATAAAGTCACAGTTGTTTAAAAACTGTTCTTCATTATTTGTTGCATAAAACATTGAGAGAAATATGAAGCTAGATGGGAGAGGGGAGGTATTGGGTTCGGGGAGTGGAGAAGGAGGGAAGGACACATCCAGAAACCAAATAAAAATTTATGATATGCCAGCTTTCTGCTGTTTGTGCAATCCTCTGGGGTTGACTGTGTGGGTTCCCATAGCCTCCCCCTCCCCCCCCGTGTTCTTGAGCATCTGGGTGAGGAGGCTATGGAATGTGGGGAGGAGGGAGGGCGGTTATTCAGGGGTTGCAGCAGCAGTCTGTGGTCTTGCTGCCTTTCCTGCACTAGATCCACCATACAGCAGAGCATGTCAGTTTGCTCCCCCATGAGCTTGACCACAGAATCCTGCCTACTCTCAAAGCGCACATCCCTCCTCTCTTCGTATTCATGTAACAATTTACGCGACTCCACAATTGTTTGCCTCCATGCATTCAACTGGGCCCTCTCAGTGTGGGAGGATCCACAAACATGTTGTCCCGAGTTCGTTTTTTTCTGTCTTCTAATCTGGATCAGCCTCTGGGACAGAGTAGATAGGGGCCACATTGAAACATTTGCACCTGCTGCAGGAGGAGAAAAAGGGAGGGTAGTATTTTAAAAGATACATTTTAGAGAACAAAGGGGACACTGTTTCTCAGTGAAACAGGAAATTCATAGTACACAGCACATGTTCTTTATGTACAAGGTATCATTTTGCCTCTTATACTGAAGTGCCTGCCACTTTGGTGTGAGTAAGCCATCACATGCGGCCAGGCAACAGAATTCAGCTTGCAGGCAGTGGCCAGGCAAGAGAATTCAGCTTGCAGGCAGCCTGCGGGCTCTCTGGGATGATCACTTCACACAACACCCTCCCCACACACACACACACACCGTGGGGCTCTGATGAGGCTCTGAGCAGGGATGAGCCCTTTAAACTAAACACGAACAGCCCAGTGTGGCTCCGATGAGGCTCTGAGGAGGTATGAGCCCCTTAAACTAAACGTGAACAGCCCACTGTGGCTGGGTTTCCCCCCACTTCCCACTGCGTGGCTCCGATCAAGCTCTCACTCACCAGAAGTGCCTTCTCCAGGGTCATAGTCCAGGAGCATGCTTTTGGAGTAGGGGGGAGGCTATTGGCTCCAGCGTTAAGAATAGTTCCTGGCTGGGGGGGAAACAGATTCCCCACTTGCCGCCTGTGCACAGCCCTCCTCCTCCTCCTCCTCTTCGTCCTCCAAAAACCCATCCTCCTTGCTCCGTGCTACTCCCCCCTTGCAGGTGTCCACGGACAGTGGTGGGGTAGCGGTGGCATCACCCCCCATAATTGCATGCAGTTCATGGTAGAAGTAGCATGAATGGGGCTGTGATGCAGAGCACCCATTTGCCTCCCTGGCTTTTTGGTACGCTTGCCTGAGCTCCTTGATTTTTGTACGACACTGTTCTGTGTCCCTGGAGTAGGCTTTTTCCGTCATGGCCTTGGAGACTTTAGTGTACGTATTTGCATTCCTTTTTTTGGAACATAGTTCTGCCATAACAGATTCGTCTCCCCAGCATGCAGTGAGATCCAGTACCTCCTGTCTGGACCATGCTGGAGCTCGTCTGCAAATCCGGGACTATGTGGTTTCTTGAGATGGTGGACTCTGCATCGTCGCCTGTGATGGTGGACTGTGCTGATGGTCACCTGTGCTGACGGTGACCAAACAGGATATTCAAAAATTCCCTGGGCTTTTACTGCCTACCTGGCTAGTGCATCGGAGTTCAGAGTGTTGTCCAGAGCGGTCACAAGGGAGCATTCTGGGATAGCTCCTGGAGGCCAATATCGTCGAATTGCATCCACAGTACCTGTAACCCGAAACTGCGATCTTGATTTTAGCGCTACTACACTTGCCGAGGTGGAGTAGAGAAATCGGAGTAAAGAGCCCTTTAAATAAAAAAAACTGGTTTGGTCTTGTGGACGGAACCAGTTTTATTTCGAGGTAATTCGGCTAATTCCAAAATAACTGTGTACTGTAGACCAGGCCTCAGTCAGGTCAAATACTCACTTCCGTCATCTCACCCTCGCCACAGCCCACTTGCCCACTAGGACTTCACACATTTCCTCTTTGTGACTCAGTCCTCCAGCCAGATCATTATGTAATTCTCCCCTTCCAAGGTATCAAAGTCCCACTGGATCAGCTCTCCTCATCCACTTCTGACAGTCTTCCAGTCCACAGGTAGGTACTGTGCTACTTTCCCAGCAACTGGTAGGGGAACCCAGGCCCACTCACCACTCCAGGTTCCAGTCCAGGGACCCTATGTCAATCAGGCTTTCAAGCCCTGGTTGTCCCTGCTCTGCCTTGTGTATGGGGTGGACACCATGCCCCATCACAAGCACATATGTGTCTATATAAAATAAACACCTGTAAATTGTTTGAAATGAATACACTGAACGAATGTTTGTAATTTTGGTCACTGGAGTCATTTGAGATGGAAAGAACCCAGCTTGAATCCCAAAAGCTAGTAGTTCACAAAAAAACCCTCTGCTTATTTGTAAAATGAACATGTTTGATTTGAAAATAATCAGGAGACAATGAACATAGAACACTATGATGTCATGTTTTACAGAATCATTTTTCACAGCAGAAGTTCACTTTAAGTTCTATGGGCCAGATCCTCTGCTTAATGTAAGGGGACTTAGTGGGCGGGCAGGGGTTGGGTGACCATCTCCCAGTACCAAAAGAAAGGGAAAACCAGGATCCTGAGACTGACAGTCCCCACGGGCAATAGGGAGAGGCCAACACTACAGATCAGCCTGATTGACAAGGCAGGCAGGCTAATGAGGGAGTCAGAAGGCAAGGGGTCCTATCCTCCGCATGGGCTGGAGCTGTCTGGGCCAGAGTGGTGCTGAGTTAAGGAGAAAGAAGGTACCTGGAATGAGCTGTGCAGACCAGAGCCAGAGGAGCAGCCTGAGCTGAGCAAAGTCACGCTGGCCAGAGCCAGAGAAGCCAACCAGAGAGCCACAGTATCTACGCTGGGAGCCACAGTAGCCAGGGCCAGAGAAGCAGCCCGGAGAGCAGTGCTGGAGGCAGAGCAGCAGCAGTGCTGGTGCTAGAACTCAGGCTGGAGCAGTGCGGAGCCAGGTGCATCGAGCAGCTGGGGAGAGCAAGGGGGGACCCTGGACAGAGGATCCAGCGCAGGGAGATGCCCCCAACCAAGAGGCCTTGCAGGCCAGACTTGGAGGAGGATCATAACCCCAACAGGGCAGAGGACATGCTGGAAGAAGGGTCCTGCCACCTAGAGCCTAAGGACACTACCAAAGCAAGTGTCTAACCCGCAACATCCCTGCAGCACAGCTAGGGGCTGCGCAGGAAGCCTGGCACATGTGAGGAAAAGACTGAACTGCCCTGACATTCCAGAGATGCTGGTTGTGATGTCCCCATGCAACAGAGCGGGGTTATATGTGTTCCTTTAACCTTTCCCATTTTTTCCCTTACTTTTTAAATTGTTTGCTGAACTATATGTAATGATCAGTCGGCCAGGGAAGCATCCAGTGCAGACAGCGCACCCTGTAGTGGGGACACCCTAGCCCCTGCCTAAGTGACCATGGCAAGGTTGGGGGTCAAGCTCCCCAGGAATCCTGGGCCTAGCCTTGTTACAAGGACTCTGCCACACAGGAGAGTGGAAGGGGATTCCTCCAGATCAGGCAGGCCTCTGGGTAAAGGGAGTAGGAGTGAGGACTCAGATCCTTTTGCTAGCCAATTCCACCAGGGTAGTGTATAAGCCACAAAAGTTCCCCACAAAAGCAGGACCATTCCCCCACTTACCTTTCGACTGCTTATTCCACTCTAGCAAAGCAATTGGAAAGTAAGTGTTACCAGCTATGTAGAAGGTTTCAGAGTAGCAGCCTTGTTAGTCTGTATTCTCAAAAAGAAAATGAGTACTTGTGGCACCTTAGAGACTAACAAATTTATTTGAGCATAAGCTTTCATGAGCTACAGCTCACTTCGTCGGATGCATTCGTCACACACATGTTCTCTGTGTGTGTATATAAATCTCCCCAGCTATGTAGCAATTCCTCTAATATAAGGACAATTCCCACTGGCTTAGCCTGGTCTACCCTATTCCCTCTCCCAGCCTCCAGCATAAAGGTCATGTCAGGGAAAGGGAGCATGGCTGGAGCACCATTGCTTTTTGACAGTCCTCATCTGTGGAACAGCTGTTTGTGGGGGGGAAAGCATTGGGCCCATGCACAATTTAGAGCAGCCCTGAGGTTGCTCTAAGTTACACTGATGGTTGAATCAGCACCTATCCAGGATCTGTGGAGCAGTGTTCAAAGATGCAAAGCCCCATTTGTCCCCCAGCTGAGTATCTGACCCCAAAACAGTAGATAAAGCTATAGAAAATTGAATATATTTCCCTGATTAAGGGTTTGAAGTTTAGCATAACCAGTTCCTCTGAATCAACAGTGGTTGGACTCGAATAGACACACAGAGCTCCTGGCACATGGTAAGTTTTTCAAAGTAAGACCATGCCAGGAACTGAGGAAAGAGCCTTCACAATTACATGCTGTTGACATTCTAGTAGTTGAAGGCACTTAGTGGCTTTGATGAGTTAATTAGTATCTCACAGAGCTAGAACCAAAGTTAGGTGAAAATCATTAGAAGGGTATGGGGGGGGGGGAAAAGAACCCAGTGATTGTGTCTTCCAGTCCCCTGGTCTATCACTGCTCTGCTACTATGAGGATGCATTGGAAAGATGACTGTCAAAAGAAAGCTATCCCATATCCATTCCAGATGAAGAACTGGATGCGACAACAGCATGTTATAGGATACTTAAATTTACCATGTGCATTCAGGCATTCCTTCCTTCCTGGAAAGATAGCACAACAAATTATTAAACAATCAATTTGTAAAGACCTAGAGGATAATAAGGAATAGCTAGCATGGATTTGTCAAGAACAGATCATATCAAACCAACCTAATTTTCTTCTTTGACAAAGTTATTGGCCTAGTGGATGGAGGGAGCAGTAGATGTGATATATCTCGACTTTAGTACAGCTTTTGATATAGTCACACATTCTCATAAGCAAACTAGGGAAATGTGGTCTAGATTAAATTAGTATAAGGTGGGTGTACAACTGGTTGAAATATGATACCTAAAGAATAGTTGTCAATGGTTTGCTGTCAAACTGGAAGGACACATCTAGTATGGGCACACAGGGATCAATCTGGGTCTGGTACTATTCAATAGTTTAATTAATGATTTGGATAATGGAGTGGAGAGTATGTTTATAAAATTTGTAGATGACACCAAGCTGGGAGGGGCTAATAGGCTTTGGATGCCAGAATTAGAATTCAAAATGACTTTGACAAATTGCAGAATTGGTCTGAAATCAACAAGATTAAGTTCAATAAAAACAAGTGAAAAGTACTACACGTAGGAAGGAAAAATCAAATGCACAACTACAAAATGGGGAATAACTGGCTAGGTGGTATACCGTGGAAAAGGATCTAGGGTAACTGTGGATCACAAATTGAATATGAGTCAACAATGTGATGAAATTATGAAAAAGGCTAATATCACTCTGGAGTGAATTAACAGGAGATTTGTTTGTAAGACTCAGAAAGTAATTGTCATGCTCTGCTTAGCACTGGTGAGGCTCAGCTGGAGTCCTGTGTCCATTTCTGGATCCCACGCTTTAGGAAAGATGTAGACAAACTGGAGAGAGTCCCGAGGACTACAACAAAAATGATAAAGGGTTTAGAAAATGTGACCTATGAGGAAAGCCCAGTTAAAAAACTGGGCTTCGTTAGTCTGGAGAAAAGAAGACTCGGGGGAATTGAAAACAGTCTTCAAATATGCTAAAGAGGACTGTGATCAATTGTTCTCCATCTCCACTGAAGATAGGACAAGTAATAATGAGCTTAATCTGCAGCAAGGGAGGTTAAAAGATTAAGTAGTAGGAAAAACTCTTTTACTATAAAGCTACTTAAGCTCTGGAACAGTCTTCCAAGGGAAGTTGTGGAATCTGTCATTGGAGGTTTTTAAGAACAAGTTAGTCAAACATCTACCAGGGATTTTCTAGGTTTACTTGGTCTTGCTACAGCAGAGAGGGCTAGACTTGATGGCTTCTCAAGTTCCCTTCCAGTCCTACATTTCTATGATTCTTTTACATAGACAATTGGGCCAGATTCTTTCCATCCTGGTGCTACACCATTAACTTTATTAAAGTAACACCAGGGATGAATTTGGACATTTTTTTTCTGCCAACTGTACCTGATTATGTCACACATCTCTTATTTTAAATCCAAAGTCACCACTCCCCCATGCTCAGTTGAAGATGTGGGTGACACAGAATTATATACAGTTACTTACCACCGGGGACTTAATGTTGTCTGTTGTGAACTTTGATTTGCTTTGCTTTCTTTGTTTCCTAGAGGTATTGCCAGCTTTGATGATAGGTAGTACTTCATTTAATAATATATGTGATCATCATTTAAAATTCCAACCACAGCACGCAATTATTTTTCTGAAAAAAAATTCAGAATCTAGCTATACTGCAAGTTAAGAATTGCTGTGTAGTAATTAAACGGAGGGAACATGGTATGTTGAGAGAGGAGAATTAAAAATATAGCACTATTTATTAGGACTGAGAAAAAACTGTATGCATTCCCATTTCATCACTAAGACTATCAACATGTTATAATACTATTGTTTAAACCACATATACTCAGCAATCTAGAAAAGCACTTAATGAGGTATTTTGGTTTATAAAGTGAGCACTGTATAGATATTTACAAATCTTTTTAACTCATTTTTATTCGATAGTCATTACTAGCTTTAAATAATCTATGGAGCAAACATAGATTTAGTCCTACGATAAAAATCCACGTTTTTAAAGCTATTGATCATGCATTAAGAAGCTGAATTTTAAACCTCAGTATACAAACCATTTTATGTATTAATTTCTTTTTTAAAATATTGCAGAGGGATAAAGTAAATTATGGACTAAGCACTGATAAATTTCCTTTAACCACAATGTCTTACATTTTAAACATCCAAAACTGACCCCAAAACAAATCTTTTTTCAGACATCTTTATCTTATAAACAAACTTATTTTTAAATGACTAAAACTATAGGGGACTGGCGGGCTCAGAGTACTGGTAATGTTGTATGTAGCCCTCCACTAGCAAAAACTGAATGTTATTAACAACTAAGCCCTATCTGGTGGCCTGTATGAAATGAGTTTTTGAGTCCAATTAGGTTATAAAGTCAGAAAACCCAGTGCTATAACTGATACTAATTGATATTATTTTTGGCAGCCTCAGCAGAGAGGCCTAGTGTAATGAATTGATGTGCTGCAGATAACAGGCTTTATTACTGTATAAATCACACACACATGGGGAGCTGCAGCTCCAAAATCACAGGCTTCTATTACTGGTAAATCGTCCTTGATCTTCTTTGCAAACCAGCCACATCACTCAAACACTCATAGATACAAGTACATTACATTAGGACTGCATCAGAATGAAGATTAAACTAACTTCTCATTAAGCAGCAGGCTTGCCAGGCCAGGTCTGGAAACCAGCACTGCTGCTTCTTAGACTTACTTGTTCTGTGCACAGGACTTCAACTTCCAAAGCTTTCAGCTAAGCATTAAATTTACTTAAAAATATAACATCATTGAAGCAAAAACAGTTAGTGGCCAGGTTGGTTTCCAGATTTCATACCAGAGTAAATGTATATGTATATGGCTAAGTCATAACCCCTGAAAGACATGTAACATAATGAATAGTGATGCTATAATGAACAATATTATCTTTTAGTAAGGAAAAAAATATACTGCCACTGGCTTAGTATCTATTGAGTCTATTTTATTACTGGAATCTATTTTCAGTTATATGGTATGCTATTATGAGCCTGCACATTTCACAGAAGAGCTCCTATAAGGTAAAATACCTTCAACTGTACTCAATGACACCATCTTTCATTTATCTTGGTATATAACCATGATCATAGTAATGGTCATTAATAACATACAGCCAGATCACACCTGGCCCAGAACCACAAAAAGAGGATTCTCTCTGCAAGCTAATCTTCCCCTTCAGAAATAGGGGCTACCTTCACAATACCACCCTGATCCCCCAGGATTCTGAGTTAGGGATCCATGCCTGAGGACAGGGCAGGACAAATAGGAATGGGGGGTATGAATATCTCCCAGTTTAAGCCTTCAGGAAAATCCAAGAAAAAGTTAATTCAGCTTAAATTCTCCCCTCTATGCTGTGAATTTCTTCCTTTGTTCCAGGAGCAGCTGCCATTTAAGGAAACCCTGGCAGTGTGTTCCAGTAGAGACATTCTCCATGGGAACAGGTTTGGGGGAAGGGTTCCAGATGTTTTGTGCACATATGGTCCTCTTCACAAATGCCACATGTTTTTTGAAGATCCCCCATGATCCCCAGCACCTGGAAGCTTAACTCCCTGCTCGTTCAGGGGCTGGACCAGAGGGAGAGAAAGAACTGTCCATGCAACAATTACAATTCCATAAGATTGTGAATTTTCCTTCCACAGGGCACTTCTAAACAAAATCTCATGAGAGTTTGGGCAATCAATTCCTGAAATATTCCAGAGTCTAGTAAATATATTGTTAGAATGTTGTTTTAAAATGAATCATGCGACAAGCTTTAACATGCTTTACCCAACCCAATCTCTTTGCACAGAAGCATCTACAGAGGATCTTCAGAAGGACCATAAGTAAAATTCACTGAGGACATTGAAGGCTATGAATACATAGATAGACAACACAGAGACTATGCATAGCTAATTTTGCTCTCTATGGCCTTGATCCAACACCCATTAATAAAATACAATATTGTCAACCCTCAGCACTTGAAAATCATGAGTCAGGCCCCAAAAAAGTAATGGGATTGCTTTAAAATCATAACACGTTGTGAATAATAAATTTGAGAATGGGTTTTATTTGCCTTCTGAGCTTTGAGGATTTAGGGTTCATATTTTCACACTTTTCTCAGCAATCATGAGGAATAGAAATTTGCTTTAAAAAAAGAAATCTGAGATCCTCATATAATCACAGGATTCCAGGAGTTGTGGCTTTAAGAAAAAGCACCAAATATTGCAAGGCTTGAGATAAAAGTGGACAACATTGACCGGAAAACTCCCATTTACTTCAAGGAAGATTGTGTAGCGTGTCCTCTGTTTATTAGTCATTTTAGTATAAATTATCATCTTGCTATTGAGCATTATGAACCAAATCCTGTTCTTAGAAATGCTGGTTCAACTCTAGGCAAAAGTAGAGCCCAAAGGCTTTTTCTGAGAACATGCAGTTCATGGATACACTCCCTTATTTCTCCAAGGACTCACTATCTTATATAGATTTATATGTCTCGATATACTTGACCATGTGGAGCATAATTCATTTTATACCTAGTGTTTATACCATCCCACACAAGCTTAGTGTTATCTCACAGTTTATAGCTGTAATTTAATTGTATCAGATATGCTGAATCATTAAATTGTAGAAAACCTGACATACATTTTTAAAATGAGCTCCCACACATCATTTCCTCTTCCCCTACGATGGGTTATCGATATCACCTTTATCAAACATTTTTATTGAAGTATTTTTGCTTTTCAGTACAAATATGACTATACAAAAAGATAAATAAATGCTATAAATTTATATTTACCATCTATAATATACAGTGTTGTGTCAACATACATATGCAAAAAGCATTTTAAGAATCTTAAACTATAAAATCATCTAACTCAGTATTTTACAACTAATGGAGGAAGAACGCTGACAAGGTAGGGAGGAAGAGGCAGTTAATTTAAACTCTCCTCTTTCCCAGACATTGTCCTGGCTGGAACCCCAAGGCTCCTCCCTGCAGACCCTTATATTTTCCTCAGAGTCTAATTACCCAGGAACTACTTCCTCTTTCCCAGCATCTGCTCCAAAAGTCCTGGAATGGGGTTTGGCTGGTGCCAATCCTCACTGCCTTTAAAAGGGGATGGATCACCCTGCTACAGTGCCCAATCCTGTATTCCTGACACATTTCAAATTCCCACTGGCTTTAGTGTGTGGCAAAGAATGCAAGACCAGGCCCTTTCATTTTTCCTTAATGTTGCCTCAGAGACCTAAGACAGCCCTGATTCACTCTGTTAATCATAAATGAAGTTGCATAACCATGATAAATGAAACTTCTCCACTTTAATTCAAATGTTTTCTCTCTCAGTGGATAAAATTTAGCCTTCCCAAGTGTTGGTACCTTTGACATATTGTTAACTTTAAAAGGCTGGGGGGTGGGGTTAATTTAGTACCATTTATATGCTAGTTAGAGGATTTTGTTAGATTTTTATTGATAATCAAGTTAATGAATGTATCAGGGAATGAAAGGGTATGCTGCCCTGGTAACGAGGGATGAGGAATCTCTCCCAAAGATGGAGGAGGAGAACTCATGTATCCCCATGGCTGTGGCTGCAATCCTCACCACTCCCAAGATGAAATGAAAAGTGGTAGTGGTCGGTGACTCCCTTCTTAGGGAGATGGAGACATCTATCTTCAAGCCTGACACGGCATCTCAGAAGGTGTGCTGCCTGCCAGGGGTCCATGTCTGAGACATTAAAGAAGGATTGCTGAGATTCATCTGGCCCTCTGACTACTATCCATGTGGGCACTAATGATACAGTGAGGTATGATCCTGAGCAGATCAGAAGTGACTACAGGGCTCTGGGAGTAAGGGTGAAGGAGTTGGAGATGGGGGGCAGGTGTTGTACTGATTGATCCTTCTGGTCAAGGGTAGGGGCCCAAGCAGAGACATGCAAATACATTGCTGTGAGACTGGTGTCACCAGTAGGGCTTCAGCATCCTCGACTGAGGTATCCTGTTCAGAGCAGGTCTGCTGAGCAGAGATAGGGTCCAGCTGTCAAGAAAAGAGAAGAGTATCTTTGGATACAGACTGGCTAACCTAGTGAGGCAGGCTTTAAACTAGGTTTGACAGGGGCAGGAGATAAAAACCCACATGTAAGTGCAAAACATGGAGACCTGGATGAAGAGTCAGAATCTGGGGAGAACATGAGAAATCACAACAGGGACAAAGGAGAGACAAGAGGGAATACAGAAGTGAAATCAAATGAATATCTTAGATATCTGCATACAATGTAAGAATTATGAGGAATAAACAGGAAGTACTATAAATACTAGTGAATAATCACAATTATGACATAATTATCATAGAAACTTGGCGGGATAATTCTCATGATTGGACTATTGCTTTAGAAGGGCACAGCTTGTTCAGAAAGGACAGACAGGGAAAAAGGAAGAAGTTGTTGCCTTGTATATCAAAGATGTATACACTTGCACTGAGGTTGAGACAGAAGTGGGAGGCAGACCTTTTGAAAGTCTCTGGGTAAGGATAAAGAGCTAAAAAGCAAGGTGATATCATGGTAGGTGGCTACCATAGACCACTTAACCAGGAAGAAGAGGTGGATGAGGTTTTAAATAACTAATAAAATAATCCAAAACACAGGACTTGGTGGTGATGGGAGCCTTCAACTATCCAGACATCTATTGGGAAAATAATACAGCATAGCAAAGATTATCCAATATTTTCTTGGAATGTATTCAAGACACAGGCACCGACTTTCCAAAGTGCTGGGGTTGTTCAACCCCCCCAGCTCTGCCCCTTCCCCCAAGACTCCACCACCGTCTCACCTCTTCCTGCCCCTGCTCCACCCCCGCCCCGCTTCTTCCCACCCAGTCTCACCCCCTCCCCCGAATGCACCGCATCTTCGCACCTCCGTCCTCTCCTCCCAAGCCTCCTGAATGCCACAAAACAACTGATTGCAGTGGGTGGTATGCACAGGGAGGGAGGGGGAAGCGCTGATCTGCAGCGCTGGGAGGGGGGGAGCTGATAGGGGGACTGCCAGTGAGTGCTCAGCACCCACCATTTTTTCCCCATGGGTTCTTCAGCCCCAAAGCACCCATAGAGTCAGTGCCTATGATTCAAGACAACTTTTTATTACAGGAAGTGGAGAAAGTGACTAGGGGTGAGGCCATTCTGGATTTGGTTCTGATAAACAGGGAGGAACTAGTAGCGAATCTGAGGATGGAACGCAGCTTGGGTGAAAGTGATCATGAAATGATAGAGTTCATGATTCTAAGGAATGGTAGAAGGGAAAACAGCAGAATAAAGACAATGGACTTCAAAAAGACAGACTTTAGCAAACTCAGAGAACTGGTACGTAAGATCCCATGGGAAGCAAGTCTAAGGGAAAAAAAGAGCTCAGGAGAGTTGGACGTATTTTAAAGCTACATATTAAGGGCACAAGAACAGACTATCCCAAAAGCATAGGAAAGATACGACGTATGGTGAGAGGCCACCCTGGCTTAACCAGGAGATCTTCAATGATCTGAAACTCAAAAAAAGAGTCATATAAAAATGAAAACTAGGTCAAATTACAAAGGATGAACACACACAAAAAAAACCCACAAGGATTTAGGGACCAAATTAGAAAGGCCAAGGCACAAAATGAGATTAAATGAGCTAGGGATGTAAAGGATAAAAAGAAAGTATTTTACAAATGCATGAGAAGTAAGAGGAGGAACAAGGATAGAGTAGGTCTTTTACTCAGTGAGGCAGGAAAGACAATAACATAAAATGCAGCAATGGTCGAAGTGTTAAATAACTTTCTTGTATCATTTTCACCTAAAAAGTTAGCAGTGATTGGACAACTAGCATAGTGAACATGCTTATAAATGGGGTAGGATCTGAGGCTAAAATAGGAAAAGAATAAATTACCAATTACTTAGACAAGTCAGCTGTCTTTAAGTCTGTAGGGCCTGATATATCCTAGAATACTTAAGGAACCGCCTGAAGAGATCTCTGAGCCATTAGCGATTAATTTTGAGAACTCATAGAGGACAGGAGAGAAACCAGAGGACTGGGAAAGGGCAAATACAGTATCAACCTATAATAAGGGCAACCCAGGGAATTATAGACCAGTCAACTTAACTTCAGCATCCAGAAAGATAATGGAGCAAATAATGAATTGATTTGTAAGCACATAGAAGAAAATAAGGTAATAAGTAACAATTAACATGGATTTGTCAAGAACCAATCACGTCAAACCAACCTAATATCTTTCTTTGACAGGGTAACAAGCCTTGTGGGCGGGGGGGAAGCGGTAAATGCACTATATATCAACTTTAGAGAGGCTTTTGATACTGTTTCACATGACTTTCTCATAAACAAACTAGAGAAATATTGCCTAGAGAAATTTATCATAAGGTGCGTGTGCAACTGGCTGGAAAACGTACTCAGAGAGTAGTTATCAAGGAGTCATAATTGAGCTAAAAGGGCATATTGAGTGGGGTCCCATAGGGATCTGTCCTGGGTACGGTTCTATTTGATATCTTCATAAATGATTTGGATAATGGCATAAAAAGTACACTTATAAAGTTTGCGGATGATACCAAGCTAGGAGGGGTGGCAAGTGCTTTGGAGGACAGAATTAGAATTTAAAATGTTCTTGACAAACTGGAGAAATGGTCTGAAGTAAATAGAATGGAATTCATAAGGACAAAATGCAAAGTACTACAGTTAAGAAGGAATAATGAATTGCACAAATATAAAATGGGAAATAACTGCCTAGGAAGGAGTACTGCAGAACACTTATCTTGGGATTATAGTGAATCACAAACTAAATATGTGTCACCAATGTATTACTATTGCAAAAAAAGCAAACATCATGCTGGAATGTATTAGCAGGAGTGTTCTAAGCAAGACACGAGAAGTAATTCTTCCATTTTAGTCAGCACTGATAGGGCCTCAGCTGGAGTATTGTGTCCAGTTCTGGGCACCACACTTCGGGAAAGATGTGTACAAATTGGAGAGAGTCCAGAGGAGAGCAGCAAAAATGATTAAAGGTCTAGAAAACATGACCTGCAAGGAAATATTGGAAAAAAATGGGTTTGTTTAGTCTAGAGAAGAGAAGACTGAGGGGCACATGATAACTGTCTTCAAGAACGTAAAAGGATGTAATAAAGAGGAGGGTTTTCCTCAACCCCTGAGGACAGGACAAGAAGCAATTGGCTTAAATTGCAGCCAGGGAGATTTAGGTTAGACGTTAGGAAAAAGTTCCTAACTGTAAGGGTGGTTCATATTGTCCAGGCAGGCTGAGGAATCTCTGTCACAGAAGGATTTTAAAAACAAGTGAGACAAACATCTGTCAGGGATGATCTAGATAATACTTAGTCCTGTCTCAGAACAGGGGACTGGACTAGATGTCTAATTGAGGTCCCTTTCAGTCTTACATTTCTATGATTGTATTAAATGCATCATCAATTATATTTACTCTTAAAGATACAGGCAGGAAAAAACTCACTTTTGAATCCCTTCAGATGGGTACCTGAATTTTAGGGAAGAGGAAAGATGGTTCAGGGGTTAGCACACTGGCCTGGAACTTGGGAAACCAGGTTCAACTCTCTTTTCCTTTGCAGGTTCAATTCTTTTTTCCTTAGAAATGTAAAGCCCAAAAGAGGTTGATTAGGTTGATTATAAAAAGAAAAGGAATACTTGTGGCACCTTAGAGACTATAACTCCAAGGCTTCTCATCAGCTATTCAAAATTAATGTTACCTGCTCTGACTATACTGAAAGATAACAAATCCAGATAGAAATCAGATAGGGTGTGCCATACAATTTTATTAAAGAACCCCATCATTACAACTCAACAGTTGAAAACAGTTTTTTTCTTATCAGATAAACTATGCTGATACGAGGACTGAGTTCAGATAAAAGATATGCACTTCGAATGATCAAAGGGGCAGTCAGCCTTTAGTGAACTGTAAAGAAGCTCAAGGAAATTATTTATCTCTTCCCCCCCCCCACCCCCTAAGCAATACCCTGCTGTACATGGAAAGATTTTCTAACTTTCATTTCTCTGAATAATTATTTCAGTCAAGTTTTCTGTTTTGAAGCAAAACTGATATTTATTGAGCTGAAGAGAAGGACACAGGGCCCAGGGCCCAGGTCCTTTAGGGTAGAGGAATAGCTCAGTGGTTTGAGCATTGGCCTGCTAAACCCAAGGTTGTGAGTTCAATCCCAGAGGGGGCCATTTAAGGATCTGGGGCAAAAATTGGGGATTTCCTGCTTTGAGTAGGGAGTTGGACTAGATGACCTCCTGAGGTCCCTTCTAACCCCGATATTCTACGTCTTCAGTCTATCATTAGCCTGACCCTGATGGATTGGTATGATACAGGGAGGGAGATGGCTTTTATTCTCTACTTTAAATTGCTTCTTCTAATGTACTATCAAACTGAATTTATGTCACACTCCAAGTCACCACAATGATGGGCTTAGCAAAATTATTTAATAATATATTTTTCTATTTTTATTGTGTCATCAGACATGGGTGTAGTATAACCACTGCAAATATAGCTTGCACTTATAGGGCCACATTCACAACAGAGGCTAAACAAGTGTAACTTACACCTTCTTCTGACCCCCTCAGCATGTTACTTACACTAAATCAAACTCCCTTTCACTTAATTACATCCTGATGTTGCAGTTGCATCTTTGCAGGTGGATCCTTTCCTCTGCATGGAGGTTCATGTTCATTGCTGGGCACTGCCCAGGGGAATAAGCCTCTGACTGATTAGATTTATCTGTCGAATTGAGACATTGAACTCTCTTAGAACAATCAGACCCAGACTCCTGTATGTCAATAGCTATAAATTTTAATTAACCACTGGAACAACTTACTTAGGAACATGGTGGGTTCTCCAGCACTTGAAATATTTAAATTAATAGTGGTTATGTTTCTAAAAGATGCTCTAGCTCAACCAGAAGTTATGTTCTTGGTGCAACAATTACTGGATGAGGTTCCATGGGCTGTGTTATGCATAGGGCCCTACCAAACTCACAGCCCTGAAAAACTTGTCATGGACCATGAAATCAGACCTCCAACATGAAATCTAGCTATTGAAGGGGCAGGGCGGAGGGTGCCCCAGCCTGGGGCACCTATCATTCACCAGGCTCCAGCTGCTATCTGCTGAGCTGGGAAGAAATGGGACTTCCTCTTCCTCTGCACATCCACTCTCTGGGGGAGATCAGACCCACCTCCAAGTGCTTCTTCTGGTTGCAGGAAACTCCATGGCCATGCAGCCCAGCTCTGAAGGCAGCACAGACGTGAGGTTGGCAATCCCATGGCCCGCCCCCCCATGTCAGCTTTGTGACCCTTCCCACATGATTCCCTTTTGGGTCCAGACCCCCATGGTTACAACACCATGAAATTTCAGATGCAAACATCTGAAAATGTGAAATTAACCAATTTTAAAACCCTCTGGCCTTGAAATTGATTAGAATGGACCGTGAATTTGGTAGGGCCCTAGCTACACAGGACGTTAGACTAGATGATCATAATGGTTCCTTCTGACCTTGAATATTTAGGAATCTATGCATTTAAACCCACTTAATAATGTGTGCCTTACACATTACCTCTGATCTGTCTAGTATTTTAAGTAATACAGTTACAATTATACTGCATCTACTCTGTCATAGTAAACTATAGTAGTTTGTCCTATATATATATATATATATATATATATATATATATATATATATATATATATATATATATAATTAACAATGTGTACCAAGCCAAGATTCTGAAATTAGTAGGATTGTGTGAAATATTTCCAGTGAAATGTGAAAACCCCAACATTTGCACTGAGGTATCATTGGAGCAGAGCGACTAAGATCCGGGATAGATCTTTGCACAGTCAGCTCCTAAGTCCAGAGGACCCCATTGGACTCCAACACATATACAATCTGAGAGGAGGGCAAAAGAAACATTACATGTCAGAGCCCAACATGTGAAGGTTATTGCTTCTCAGTACAGTTTGTTCTTTGGAGACCAGGAAAATTGTATCAGAAAGATGCATGTTACCATGGTGCAGTTTAAAAATAGACCTTCCTTAGTTTAATATTTAGCTTTAAACAACATCAATACAAACTGCACCTATTACCCCTTTTAGTGCTCTTTGCCAAACTGTATAAGATTCTACTGTAAGTTCTATATTTACTATTGTGATAAAACCCCACCTCATTGAAAGTCTTAGAGCCAAAATGAGCATGTGATTCATACATTCAATACTGACCTACTGGACAAGCCCACTCTAAGCCCACCTGGCCTTGTCTTGGCCTTCTTTGCTGCAATGGGCAGAGATGCCACAGAGCATTGCTTTATGGAAACACAGGGAAAAAAGTCGGTTTGCTTCACCATAACACAGTCTCCTCCCACCCCACACAGCGTTTTAAAGCTTTTGTGTTCCTGGCATCTGTGGAGGGGCTAGCATTTTATCTACAAAGGGGACTCCAGTGGATAACACTTCCATGGGCTTCAATAGACGCAGGGATGAGGATCTTGTACAGACCATGTTTAAAAAGTTCAGTGCTTTCAAAAACACCTTCATATCTTTCAGATTAAAGACATACCATTAAATATTTCTATTATTCTCTGTGACTTCCAACTGATGAGCAACTTGTAGCAAAAATATTTATTAGTAGACCCTAAATGCATGAGCTTGCACTTTGTACTATTGAATTTCATCCCATTTTTGTCACTCCCATCTTCCAGTATTCCACGTCTCCTGTTTATTGACAATGCCTCCCAACTTAGTATCATCAGCAAATGTCATTAGCACATTCCTGCTTCTGTGCCAAGGTCATTAATAAAAATATTGAATAAGATCAGTCCCAAGCCTGATCCTTGATGAAGTTTACCAGTAGCTTCCTTCCAGTCCTATAATTCACCTTTCAACACCACCTGTTGCCTTCTCCCCTTTAGCCAGTTCTTTATCCACTTTGCAGTTCTTGTGCCGATTCCCATCTTCTCTAATATAGCTAATAATTTCCCATGTGATACCATATAAAATGCTTTATTGAAGTCCAAATGTATTAGATCTACTGCACTTCTCTTATCTAAAATGTCAGTTATATCTCAAAGAAGGAAATCAGGTTAGTCTGATCTACCTTTTGTAAACCCATGTTGCATTACATCCCGTTTACCTCCATGAATTTAGTTATTCTTTCCTTCACAATTTGTTCTAAAGCCTTGTATACTACTGATGTCAGACTAACAGATCTGTAATTGCCTGCATCTCTTTATTTCCCTAAAGAATATAAATAGCCTTTTACTTTTAATTACATTTGGCTGACATTGTAATAACAGGGTATTTATGTCATTTTTTCTGCCTATGAATATGTCCTTGTGCATCTTAGCAGAATGGCACAGGGAACTTAGAGACTTTGAAATACAGACCTTTATATTCAACCACCTGATACTGTCAGCAAAAGGAAGGGGTGCCTGTTTGCAAGAAGTAGGCCTGTTATCCACAAAATCCTCATTATGGAAACAGTAAATTTTACTTTGCTTCGGAGGAGAGGGGGGAAAGAGAGAGAATAAGAAAAGGCGGATTTGAATTAATAAAACTATAAGCTGTGATTTCTCTTTACATTACTTGGTAACTTCAATGATAATTAGCACATTGAACTGCAATATTTGTGCAGACACCATTTTCCATATTATTATACACTCGTTGCATAATTATGTGATCTGAGAAATGAAATCATACCGGAAATTCCACAAAAATAGTTAAGCAGCAGGTTAATAGAAACTCATGTGGCCTGGGTAAGGTTGTGTGAGCTATCTATATTACAGGTAAACAATCCCTAAATTACTGAAAGAAGCTGGAAGAAGGAATGAGCATGAGAGGTTACTTTAATTTACATTATCTCACACCCACCTCCTAGCTGCCTCTCTTGCTCCACACCTCTTTCCCACTCATCCACATGTAAGTTACCCCACCCTAATTCTTCTAAACTCTGTTAGACAATCGTGAAACCCACTTTCTGGTTTGTAACTCATATCACCTCCAAATTCAGTCCCTAATGTAGATATTATTGCATATGTTGGAATTCCTTGCTAGGTCACTAGATGGCATGTGACTATGCACCATAGGAAAGTTGTTTTTAGTTCTTTCCATCTAATCGGTCTAAGCATGTATACTACATTCATCACCATGCTTCTGAGCACTTAGTTAGTGTGTGTGATCGCCTACAGAGTAAAATCCTGGTTAATCCATTGGTCTTTATTTTGTTGACTTATGTCATAGGACCCCACTTTGTGTGTGTATTTAAATCTGCATGGTTGAGAGGGGGAGGAGAATTTTGGTCCCAAAGCCCCTAGTAGCAACAATTTGAGCAGAAATTTGGGGTTATTTAAAACAACTCTGCTTTCTTTCTGCAATCTTCCTGCCTCCAGCATGTTCCAGCCAGCATTCGTGTTTCTCCTTGGGGAGCCAGGAGAGCAAGTGTCTGTCTCCCCAGACCGGAAGGAAACCTCTCCTGTTAGCAGTGTGTATGTATCTGGAGCAAGATGAAAGATGGTTCCACCAAGCTAGCTCTAGGGGAGTTCTTTGGAGGCTTTAGCCAAGCTGGCAGGAGAAAACATAGATTATTACAATTTAACATGTGAAGGCTGAGCTAAGCCAAAAAGAATGTAAACAAGTCCAAGTCAGTCCAATAATACTTTATGCCAGCACACTTTGTCCTTTGGAGCTTTTGTTTTTGTCTTTTACAATAATTGGCCTGAATAATGTAAATCATATCTGATAAAATCCATTCAATGTCCACTAAAACAGCGAAATTAAGCTGGGAAGAACAGTCATATAAAGGTGTGATATCTGCAATAAGAGCCAAATTGCTGAAGGGCTAGCCCTTCAAATGGCCAAGTTTAATAAAACAGAATTAGTATTAAGTTAGCTTCCAAGAGCTCCCAAGTGTAGTCTTATAAATGCCTAGAGGGACAAATTAGCTCCAATTGTTTTTTATTTAACTTGGCCATTTAAATTGCTGACTCTTTTTTAACTTGGCTCTTGTTGTATATATCACACATTTATATGGCTTACCACTAATGCTAACCTGGCTTTTTTGTACATGTTAAAAAGTCTTGATTTGTATTGCCATATGTGTGTGAACATAATAAACACATACTCATGTATATGTGTGCACATATATTACACACACATCCATATATATGAGATGGCACGGGAAATTTAGGAACCTGGTTCTAGGGTCTCTTAGATTGTTCTTTTTTACTGTTTCTTAAGGACATCAGACAAACTGAGGACCAAATCCTGACTGAGATACCTGGTTTTCAATGGCAAAATATCCTCCCAATACCTCTGTATATGTTAACTGTGCATAATACCACTAGATCCTTGGGAGACTCAGGTCCACTGCGACCAGGATGTACAGGGAATCTGCACCAACCACATTGGCAGGTGGTACAGAGCTACTCTGGAGGGGAAAAGGGGGGCCTGCACCAATGAGAACCCTACTTCTCCCCTCCACCAACTCTTCACATATGACAATTCTCTCAATGATGAGCCTGCAGCGGTTACCCTAGAACTGCAGTAATCCCCGTACTATTCCTATGGCAGGGGAGACAGAGCAGGCCAGGTAATAACTAGGGTGCTGGGAGACATCTCTGCCACACCTCATTCTAATCACAATGGGCCTCACTGACATGGGCCCTGTTGGCACTCTCTGTCTCTGGTTGCCAGCTCCATTTGCGAGCTGCCAGCAACGAGATTTTCTGTGAGTCACGTGGCCCAACTGCTGCCCCTGATGTCAAATGGCACAGTCCCAACTGACTTCTAAAACTGATAACTTCCAGGCCTGCTAAGTCTGCAGGTTCAGAAGTTTGGAGACTTTATGCAAATGACTTAATGCCCTGATTTGCATATCAGATAAACATATACCATCTCACTTGCATAAACTCTCCATTTCTCTCTCTCAAGATCTTCTGCAGTCTCTGGCTGACTCCCTCTTCTCTCTGAAAGTATCTTCCCGTACCTGCCCCCTCTGACTCTGGCTCCCTCCAGTTTCTCCTTATCCATCTACAATGTGCTTCCTAACCGTAGAGACCCTACCTATATGTTGTCCCCAACACACCTTTGGTCATAGAGATATAGCTAGAATGGCAGATTACACAGTACCGCTCTATTCACTTCACCACTTAATACTCTAGCTATATCTCTAATGGCTATGGGAAGGTTGGGGGCTATGCTCTAGGTAGAACCTGTATGGGACCTAGAACATGCCTCCAGGACTCTAGCCACAGAGGTATAGCCTAGAGAACCACAGCCACACTACTCCCCTGACCACTAACCCCCAAAATAGGAGATAAAATCAGGAGCATAGGGCTAAAGGGTCAAAAATTGGAAGCCTCCGGGTCAGTCCAGGAGACCTATTGTCTCTGCCATTCTAAATGGTTTATTATTCTATACGTATCTATTTGCAAGAAATGGAGGGGGAGGTTTGGGGGTGCTGGGTAATTCAGTTCTTGTGCTCTCATCAACACAGTAGTCTATTGCATTCCAACACATAAAACTGTAAACATTCCTTATTAACTCCAAAATTAGTCAGATACTGTATTTCCCAAAGGTCAGCCTCTATCTTATTAAATGTATTCAACCTTGTCCATGTTAGCAACATCCCTCATAGCACCAACATCTTTCATTCATTTCCAATTCTGTAAAATTTAATTCTTAACTTCTAAGTTGCTCTCATTATCTATCAGCATCAGTCTTATTTTTTCTTTAGTGCTCACTGCAGAGGTATCTGAGTGCTCATACTTTATCCATGTTTTATGATTTGTGCATATCCATTAGCAAGGTAAGATCTCCCAGAATATATATTTTGGATCTTTAGATTAAATAAATTTGAGGACCATATTTACTCATTTGATTACCCTCTTCCCAGAAGCAGTAAGTCCATTTAAAATTCCAAATTCTTCTCACAGTAGAGTTGGGCCAACTATTGTTTAAGAAGTTTTTTCTGTTTGTGACCAATGATTTTCCTCCTTTTTTGTTCATTATTTATAATTATTCACTGAGTCGTTTGTTCAAACAAATTACTGATTACCTGTGAATTGAGATATATAAATCTATTTGAGGTTGATTACCCAAGTCACATGGGGTTGATTACCCAATTGGATGGCTGAAGTATTTTGAAAAGATGAATAACAAACAGTGAACAACAAAGTCAAGTATGAATAGAGGTATTTATACAAAAGCTGATATCTCTTTAAACAGAAACATTTGAATGGAACATTCGCCCAAACACAAACCATTTATCCCGTGTTTGCAGATAAACAAAAAGGATCACAAAGCTGGCTACCTCACATCACAAGTCAGATATAGTGCAGATTTTCATTAATATATTTTTTCAATTTTAACAAGATGTTCCTGGATGGGTTGGTGTCTTTGGGATCAAATTCCAGGATACCTGGATCTAAAAGCATAAGTCTGTACTATCTGACTTAAAAATACATATTTCTTAGCTAAAAGGTTGTAGCAGATTCCAAAGCCCACAGACTAGCCACTAAAGGATGACAGAAAGCCATAATGTATAATGAGTTACAACACCATGTAGCTGTAGCCCTAGATTACACTCACCCAAG
This sequence comes from Dermochelys coriacea, assembly GCF_009764565.3. Taxonomy (NCBI): domain Eukaryota; kingdom Metazoa; phylum Chordata; order Testudines; family Dermochelyidae; genus Dermochelys; species Dermochelys coriacea. The sequence continues at coordinate 102,659,279 of NC_050068.2, read as the reverse complement.
TATGTGGTATTGTAACTGAGGGCAGACTTTGGCCCATTCTCATCACCATCATTCCAACATCTTTCATTTGTTGTGGTGTCCAGTGGGTCCTTATATTCTTTTGTACTTTGATAACCTAGGCTTTATTCTCTCTCTGGTGAAAGTCAGAAAATGGTCTGACCTGAAGTGATCTGTATTCATTGTCTCTAGGGTTAGGCAAAAAAATTTCATCAAATAGTAAACTCACCAAAAAATTGCATGTTTGGGGGCACCAAAACTACTCACAAATTTGGGAGAATTTAGTGAATAATTTTGACCCCCCAAAATAGAAAAAAATTAAAAATACAAACTGTTTCATTTCTGTCATTTTGAAATAAATGTGTCAACTTTTCATTTTGAAACTATTTCTTTAGAAATGTAGCTTTTATTTACAAAAGGGGGAAACGCATCCAAAAATGACATAAAACAAAATGCAAAACTGAAAAATGTTATTTTGGAGTGAACAAAATATTTTGTTTGACCCAAAATAATTTTTGAGGGTGTTTTTTTTTTCATTTCATCAAGCAAAACCAAAAAAATGTAGTTTGGGTTTGAACTTAACTGATTTGTTTTTTCAGATTTTTCAGTTCACGCACTCAGCCAAAAACATTAATTATTTGCTCTGCTCTTTTGATTGTCCCCTTTCTCTGCAAAGCTGTTATAATTTACCCTCAAGTTCTGAACCAATTTCCTTGCTCAGAGGGGCCCAGGTTAATGCTTTTATACAGTCTCATTCCAGAAATACACTTTTTCCCCCCAAACAGTTTTCTTTTTAAATGAAAACTAAAAACAAAGGAAATGTTTGAATTTGGACAAAGTAAAAAGAAAAATGGACCACTAGAAACAGAAATTGTAAGACTGACGGGCTGAATAGAGGGGCATTTTCTGTAGGAAACAAAGAACTGTGTCTCCATCTCATTTCTGGCATGGATTTCATCCATTATTGGACTATATTCTTTTATTGAATGACAGCCCAGAAAAGTACATTTCACTTCCCCATCACTTCCCAATACAAATTTCAAGGTTCAAAAGTGACTGCAGAGGGTAGATAGACTAAGCTGCTACAGGCTCCCCTGGATATTCATCTCAGCAAGATAAGCAACTTAGAAATCCAAGAGCTAGTGACTGCTTGCTCTTTTAAACAATAACAGCTGACCAACCCATTCTTTAAAATATACATACTTGGAAAGTGTCATCGATACAAGTGATTTTCTCCAGTTTTCAAAATGAGTCCTGGTCAGTGCTTCACTTCTTCCATTACTTGTTAATTCTCAGGAGTATCGTGATTGTTTTCTGATGTACAGCATGAAATCTGAAAAGTAACAGGAATCAGATAAGGATCATGTGCTCTCTGTCCTATGTCCTTCTCCATTTTGGAAAGATTCTACATTTTGGATGCTATCACAGTCTAAATTATCATACAATGGATAATGAAATAATTGTAGCCTTCCCTTCCCCCCCGCCCCCGAATCATTTCTTAACAAGAAAGTGAGTGCACAAATCACATAGTTAAATGCATTACATTGCTTTTCATTCTGCTTTATCTCTTCCCCCATATCTTTATATATAATCCCTATTATCAGTGGAACTACATAATGATGACCAATTAGAAGATTTTCCCCGATACTTGTTATTTATTTAGGTGCCAGTGTAGAGCCATATACAGCTCTCAGTCCCTATGCACAACAGTTTATATCAATGTACTTTTTAAGGTGAGCATAAGTGTTATCGAGGGAGATGCAAGCAGTGTCGACAACTACAGAACAGTTATTCCGCACAAATACATTGATGTATCGTTTGTGTAATAGCAAGAAGCTTTATAGAAGAGGAAGGATGATCCAAGGTTAAAGGTGGTAGCCTAGGATATTAAAAACCTGGGTTTGATTCCCTGAACTGCCTCAGATTTCCTGTGTGATCTTGCACAGGTCTTTTAGCCACTCTGTTTTCCAGTTCCCTTTCTGTAAAATGAGGGTAATAGTACTTCCCTACTTCACGGGGTGCTGCGGGATAAATCCATTAAAGACCCTGAGGTGTTCAGATATTATGATAATAGGAGCCAGATTAGTACCTGAGATGGATAGAAGAGCACTACACAATATGCATACAGCTCATTTGCAACATCAACTTGCAGTTTTTAAGCCTTTTCATTTAGGTCAAGTGAATTATGCACCTCTCCCAAAAACACAGAGGAGAATATGGCTAACTTATTCAGTCATCAACTTACCAATGCATTTACCAGCATCTACCTGACACCATGTTTGGTGAGAGTGTAAGTTCACATAATTTGCTCTACTCAAACATCAATCTTTCACAAATACAATGAAGGACCAGGAAATGCCACCATAAAAAGAAAATAAGAAAAAAAACAAACAAACACCTATATAGCACTTTTCATTTCTTGATCTCAAAGTCACAAAGCTGAGTCACAATGGTAATGCTGTTCCATAGTATTCAGTTCCTGTTTACAGGCTGTAATTTCATATATAACAGAGTGGCCTACCTTTGAAAGTCCCTAAGCATTGTATCTGAATTAGCACAATCATTCTAGACCTGGTCCAGTTGCTCCTGAAGTTAGGGCAAAACTCACACTGACTTCAATTAGGTAGGTTTGAAATATATATGTTCCATGAAATAAGAAAACCTTGTATAATATTGAATTATGTTAATCTGACATTAAAGCAGCCTTACCAAGTATTTTTCATTACATAATTACATTTTTACAGTTTATTAAATATTAATATGAAAATGTATATCTGTGCACTTTACCACTGAGAACAATTAGTCTACAGTAAGTACAGTATTAGTGATGGCAAGGTCAGACTGCTAAGGACAATGGATAGTTACCACATTATCATCTCAGTAGGGTGAAAGGGTTCCATTCACAGTCAGCACCCCATGGGATCCTAGACACTGTACAACCACAGAGGTGACGGTCCCTGCCCCAAGAAACGCTTACAATCTAATTTAAGACAGGATAGATCAAGTGAGTGTAATAAACAATAGGAGGGAAGTCCAGGGAGCACAGTAATAAGAAAGCATGGTTGCTTAGAGTAGCTAGTGCAAAACTTGGTTTCTCCAGCTCATCTAAAAGTTTTGTTTAGAGCCATTCTCTGCACTGACATACTGCATTAAAGATAAATAGAAATATTAGCTAGATAGGTAGCTCTTCAGGGAAGGCAGGGACCCTAACTTTGTATGTGTTTTTGAATACCTAGTACAACAAGGTCATGAACCTGAATGGAGCCTCTGGGTGACATAAATAAATACTGAATTATAGTGTTAAAAAAAATATAGGGATTTTTCTTTTTTTCTTTTTTCATTTTTATCATGAGTGGACAAGCAGACAATATAATTATTGATGTATAGCAGATCTTAGATGAAGTCTGGATTTTCCATAATATTAGTCAGATTTTTTTTCTTTAACTGATGCATAATTGTGCTAATTTAGCTTAAAGAGCGGTTCAGAAGTAACTTTTTTTGTAGCATTCCTAAATCATTTCCCAATGTGAAAGAGATATTCCAGCACATGCTATTGGGAGAATGGAAAGCAATACCATGGTACTTATTGAATTCAAACACTGAAAATATTTTATGTCAAACAGTGACAATCAAGTAGCATGTAGAGATCCATATAGTTTATATCTCTTGAATGAGGTGTTGAAATGGAGGGATTTTTTTCTCCTTAATTGACTCTGAGCCATGATTCTCATGAGTGCTTGGAGAGTAATTAAAGCATGTACAAACTCTGAGTACCATCCCTAACATGATCATCACTTGATATTTACTCTCCTCTGTTTTTTCCACCAAATGCATCCGATGAAGTGAGCTGTAGCTCATGAAAGCTTATGCTCTAATAAATTTGTTAGTCTCTAAGGTGCCACAAGTACTCCTTTTCTTTTTGATATTTACTGTCTATTACAATCAGACTATGGGCAAAGCAGTGGCTGTGAGTGTGCCTAAAATTCTGGAGTGCCACATTTTTACATTGCTGCCCCTTAGGTGATCGAGACATTATCCAGCGGTCCTAGTTTTTAAATGTTCTCAGCTGTGTGGGTGTGGGAAATGTGCAACAGGGAGCATACCCTTTGTTCTTTTTTTGCACTGAGCTATTACTTGGGTTTCTGTGTAATGGTGATAGTGACAGAAGTGTTGATGCTGGCCTAGAAGGAGTGCTAGAAATAACACCCCTCTCTCTTCAGACTCAGAGATAACCCTGCGAGTAAACTGCAACAACTAAGCTATTATACATACAAAGCATAGCACTGGTGGATAAGTATTGTCCGCTTGGGAGGGAAAACATGGCCCAGCAGGCTCTAAGAACATATGGAAAACGATATCTTCCATAGAGGAGCATGGCAGGAAATCAAAGGCCCTCATCTCTGGAAATTCCTACATAGAGATAATGTGGCTGGATGGTTTCAGCCTTCTAAAAATATTAAAAATAAAGTTATTGTAACTTAAGTTATCTCATGATAAGGTCCTCATGGGAAGTGCTTGCAGACTTCTGCTGAATAAATGGTTGCTAGATGCTATTTGATTCCTTAACAGAAAGACCTTCAGTTGACACACAGCCATTTTATTGAGGAATAGTTAAAAATAAAAGGGTATTAGAATATTTACCTTCAGGAGCTATTCCTTCCATGCAACACTTCAACTTCATTCTTGGGGGGGGGTAGAGTGTGGGGAATGGCTATGGTTATTTATACATTTCAATTTTTAGCTGCCTTTGCCAAAGTTCTTTAATGAGGGAAGGATGAACTCGTGTGTGTGTGTGTGTGTGTGTGTGTGTGTGTGTGCGCGTGTTGCTACACAGATGTTCAGTGAATGAGGCAGTAAAGCACTGCCTCAGTCACTGTTCGCTTTGTGTGAAAAGGGCATGCTGGCCTAGATTATTTATACTGAACATTCACAGTATAGTAATAGATAATTGGTAAAATGCAAGAGCTTCTATACACTACAGTGATAGACTTATTTTTCAATTAGCAAGAGACATATGTACCCTTCTTTACAATTTCTTTGTCAGGTATAAAAATCTTATCTGATAAACAAAAGGATTTCATATTACTAGAAGGTGAAGGACATCAGACAGCATGTTAAATATTAAATGCTTGAAGCTATTTGAAAACCATGTACCATAGTAGATGCTGTAAAAAAGAATACATAAAATCTAAAAAATTAAATGAGATATTGAGAGCTCAGAACATTCATATAGAAAGTGCAACGATTCTGAAACCACTACGTATCAATGCAAACTTTGATTTCAAAAAGAAAAATGTCCTTATCAATAAAGTAGTACCTTTCCACACCTTTTTCTACAAATTTTAGGCCTGATCTTCCACTGTCTTGCACCATGTATAGTTATTTGCCCCAAAACACAACCAGGTACAGGATATGGTGATGAAGCTTAAAATATCCCACAACAGAGAAGCTTTACATAAATATGAACTGGAGGCAGGTCATGGATAATTGTAGGAAGTCCCATGCCCTTGCTAAACCTGACTTGTAGAATGGTGCAGTGCAAAGAACAAGCTGTCTGACAGCTGAGGACAGAAAATATGATGCCAAAGAACCTGCCACAAAAACCATATGTAACAGCCATTAAACAGTTCATAGGATTTTAGTTTTAACTATACTAACAAATATTATACTTTATGTATTATTCTGTATTCATTTTGTTTAAGTCTGAACTTCTCCCATTCCTTATTATTATTTCCACAGGCCGCACCGGGTGGTACTGTTACATATAGTATTTCAGGTTCTTTTTCTTAGCTTGCAAGCAAATGTTCAGTCTTGGGGAAACATGCTGCACTTCAGTTAGTGTTGGATTATGCAAAGTTCAACATAAAGACAGCTTCTAGAAAGCTGTGTGAGCAGCAAGAGAGTTTACACTCTGCTTTCCTCTCTGAGTAGAGTCAATTCTTGAGGCAGAGCTGTCCCCTGGGAACCATATATTGGCACTGGGCTGAGATTCTCAATAGAAAAGATTGCCCCGCATGCTATTTATGACCACTTTTGATCCTGGACTGGTGTATATGTTTAAATAAAACAAGCAAATGAAACACTTAGAATATACTTGGACTCCATGTCACTGATTTCTCCTCCACATTGAAGCTGACATGCAAGCCCCAGACATCGGGCTACCACTAAGGAGATGGTGACACTGCCATCAAAACAAGACACTAGTGTCAGAAAAAGGGCACCATTATTATTTATTATTTTTGATCAGCAAGGATTGTACTATAAACTCTTAATCGTCTCCTTTTTCTGGGTGGTAGCATTCATACCCACAACTCTTATTCCATAAGTACCCCATAATTCTGTCAGTGATGGTTTCCATTTTACAAGATTGGTGGCTTGTTCATCTAGCAGCTAACTTGTGCCCTGTATTTCCTGTGATGTTGATCTGCTCCATCTAATGGATCTGAGGTCCCCTATTTCACTGATCTCTCTGAACCTATGGTTAAGCCAGTTCCTGACGTAGGAGATGTTGATATAAACTGTTGCCAGATGAATACCTTTTCATTCCTGGTTAATCTCTATAACATGATTGGTCTGGTAAGCCAATGCAGAGCAATTGGTGTGCCTTTGTTACCCAGAATAGACGCTTACAAGAGCATTTTCTGGTCCAGAATTTCTCACTTGCATTTAGCCATTAAAAATTGCAGTTGTACTCGCCCTTGAAAATGCTCATTCTGTGTAAAACCCATTTACAGCTGTTATTGCATCAGGAGCTGCGGCAGCATGGTAGAAAGCCTTTGAAATAGAACCCACGGGCCTACATTTTCAAGTGATTCAAAAGCTTTAGAATGCTTCACTCACTTTAAAAAAACAGGTCCTTGATTCTAGCAGTTCTTCATTATTTGCACAGAAGAACCATGGCCAATATTTTTGTGTAACTTGTGAAAATTAGTTGTGAAAGTGGCATAAAGTGTTCATGACCAAAGGCCTCCCAATATAAACACAATTACTCGGGGTTCATTAAAATTTGCATGCATAAATCATGCATGCAAGAGGGGAGTGTCTATTGGTTTTATGCTCCCTTTAAAGCACATGAAAAGCAGTTAAAAGAACATATTCTGCTCTCAGTTGCAACCCTGCAACCTAGCTGAGCCTAATAAGGTTGCACAGGTGCAACTGACAGCAAAATTTACCTTCAATCAGTTTTCAGCTAGAATTGATCCTTGGCCTGAAGCAATCAAACAAAACTGCTCAAGCAAATCATACCAGCATGTACTTATTCTTAGTGTAAAGCAGTTAACATCGCTGGAGACACATTAACTTATGTTATAAAATGAATGAGAAAGAGTTTACCAAAGACTGCCACTCATCATAACCTTATCTGCCTTTAAAAGACAGCTGGCATTCCTTTACTGAGCAACAACTAAAACAAAAACACTGAGAAACACAGCAATAGGTTCTTCTGTTTCTTTATAAAGCTATATTTAAGCCAACATTTTCAAACTTGGATGCCTGAAGTTAAGGAGCTAAAATCATATTTAAGCATCCAAAGAAATTACCTGGTTTTCATTGACATTAAGCACATACAGCTCACACTGTGGAACAGGGAGGTGCTTGGCAATGAAGGCAGGTCTAGGTGCAGACATCCAACATTTCTGAAAATCAGGCCACTTGTATTTTGAAACTTAAATATGGATTTAGGCACCTAACATTAGACCCCCAGGTTTGACAATGCAGGCCTTAAATAATAGAACTATAATTAATAGATGCAAAACAATCTCATTTTACTTTGCCAACATTGTCCTTACAGCTCCATCTCCAAGTTATGTTAGCAATCCTCACTGTAAGTAGACTTGAAATCATTTGAGACTGTGCCTCATTCCTCCTATCAACACATACTATCACTCCGTACATAAGGGTTGCTATTAGCAAACTAGGCTAACTTATTTTTCCCTAGCCCCAGTCCCATGATGTGACAGTGTTAGAAGAACATTATCCCCTGTCATGTGGCAGGGATCACTATCCTTTGGCTCCAACAGCAACTGTTATAACTTCCCTTTTATTTATTTATTCTTGGAAAATCAAATGCAAATTAAACTTAATATCAAGTGAAAACAACAGCTTGAAATTAATACAGCCATTGCACCAATTAATAAAATACAGCAATAGAGACTTGAGGTCCAACATCCTGGTTCCATGATATTAGAGAGACAAGACCTGAAGAAGAACTCTGAGAGGCTCTGAGAAGCTTGTCTCTTTCAGCAACAGAAGTTGGCCCAATAAAAGACATTACCTCCCCCACCTCATTCAGTTTTCTTGTCAGAGTATTTATTCTGTTCTAGTTTCCTGCCTGATCATTCTTTTGTAACATCTTCCGGGTTAATTGTCTTTGGCCCAAGAAGCTTTTAAGACATCAGCATTGAGATTTTTCTCTTTCTCTGATAAGTCTCTGAGCTAGTCATCCTAATGAATCATTGTGAGCTGTGTAATGACATTCTAACAATGCTAAATATAGGTCCTTATAAATAAACTGCCAGAACTTTTTCTTTTTTAACCAAGTTCCTTGCTCTTTGTACTGACTTTTCTGCTCACCCATTCAGCTGTTCATATTATAGCCTTGACACAATGTGCTTGAAATGATACATTTGAAAGAAATTCCCACGAGTCACTTGAGAACTGTGAGCCCTTATTCATTAACTCACCAGGAATCCAATGGATAGCAAACTACAATTTACAATGTACTATTACATTGGTGCTTAATGTGTTGTGTACCAGCTCATTTTAAAAGAAATTGGAGTAGTGTTCTCCTAATGAGGGCTTGTCTAGGTAGGGGGGATTATTACACACTAACTTCAGTTTGTGTGCATTAATGACCTGCTTCCAAATGACACGATTCTTAAAGCATTCTAACTGGCCAGTTAACATGAAATCCACTTTGAAAAGATACTACGTTCATTCCATATTGAGTTAGTGCAAACAAGTGCCTATACTCCTCATTTGCACTAGCTTGCACTAGCCAATTTCTACCTCACACTACTTACATGATGTTAGGTGTGACATGTGTAACCATGCAACACCTGTCCAGAATTCTATATACTTAGTATATGCAAAGTCCCGCCATGTAGACACAATGATTTATACTGAAGCAGGAAATAGTTGACCATGTGTACACAATTATTGTGGACTATCTAATACATACCACATAGAGCACAAAACCACAGCATGAATTAAATCCCTCATGTAGACAAGCCATAATTCAAAGAGATCTGCTGCAATCTTGGACCAAGAACAATCAGACTTCTCATGTGGTTCCACTGCTTCCTCTGCATTCCATTTCATATATTTACCAAAGATTTCACATTTGCATACCTTGTCTTTGATGGCAGTATTCATACTTGGCCAGACTAGAACATCTTAGACTCTTCTTACACCTTTCAATACTCAGATGGGCACTGTGGATTATGCTTAACATTTCTAATTTTATGCTCTGTGCTTTCATAACTTAATATCTTTTATACAGAATCCCATAATATCTGGTAATTTTATCTTGGTAGCCCCAATATGTTTATATGCTTGGAGGTACCTGTGCTTTTTTTGTTGGCCATTTATTTGGAATTATTCTTTCAAGCTTTTGGAAAACTGGCTCATTTTGTATTTCTCATTTGAATCTTTCTTTTTTTTCTTTCTAGAAATAAATATTACTTGAGTCATATTTACTTCAAACTTCTGTTCTTGCAGCTCCTGACTTTCACTATTTATAGGTACTTCAGAAATAGTATCTTCTCTACAAGAACAGGTTTCATAGTAGCAGCCGTGTTAGTCTGTATTTGCAAAAAGAAAAGGAGTACTTGTGGCACCTTAGAGACTAACAAATTTATTAGAGCATAAGCTTTCGTGAGCTACAGCTCACTTCATCAATGAAGTGAGCTGTAGCTCATGAAAGCTTATGCTCTAATAAATTTTTTAGTCTCTAAGGTGCCACAAGTACTCCTTTTCTTTTTTCTCTACAAGAAGTATCTCACCTGGCCTGCATTTCACATTTAATGAACTGATCATTTTCTGAAGTCTAGAAGGATTTTTGCAATGGATTCTGCAATATGGCTTCCCACAGTTTATGGTTTATTTCCACTCTCATCAATTTTTACTATCAAAAACAGAGTGTTTTTCAACCTGAGCATAGTTATAGAACAGTCAGCTTAACTTTGATACTTGGAAAGATACTTTATTTAACAAATTATTTAACAATCAGTTTGTAAGGACCTGCAGAATAGGGCGATAAGTAATAGCCAACGTGGATTTGTCAAGAACAAATCATGCCAAACCAAGCTAATTTCCTTCACTACAGGGTGTTGTGGGGCAAGTGCACCCCATCCTTTTCTGGGGCAGGGTGAGGGTTATTATGTCCCCACAGCTGAATCTGTATGATCACCTTATATCAGGATAGCATGGCCTAGGGGAAAAAGTCAAATGACTGCCCTCTCCTTCATATCTCCTTCAAAGCTATGTGGCCCAATGGCCAGAGTCAATAGGGCTGCCTCCTTCAGCAGGGCTTTGTGGCTTAGTGACTGGTTAGAGGAGTGGGCCGCCACCTATGAGTGGATTGTGGCCAGGTAGGGGGACCCAGGCCCTACCTGCTCCACCAAGTTCTAGCTCAGGGCCCTGGCAGTGGCAAGTGTGCTCGCCATTGGGTCCATCCAAAACATGCCGACGCTAACCGGCACAATGACTAAACTCCCTGAGCTACTTCCTACCCTTTCCCTGGTGCAGTGGTCCTACCATCTCCGAGGTCCTTGGGCTCCTCGGCCAGCTCTCCACAGCCCTAAGCAGCTCCGTCCAGCTCTCAGCAGCTCCGTCACCCCTTGGCCATCCACAGGAGTTTGGGCATTCACCTGGGTCTTGGCATGTCCAGCTTCCACCACGTGGGGCCTCAGCAATTCCCAGGTGGGAGCCCAGAGCATGCATCCTCCTTCCTCAGCAGTCAACCCTGAATGAGCTGAGCTGCTCCCTTTTATACCTGGTCTCCAGCAGGAGCATGCCCAGCAGGACCAAGGGGATTTGGCCTCCTCGGCCCATAGACTGGAGTTAACTCTTGCAGTACCAGTGGGGGGCAAGCATGCCCTGTCACACAGGGTTACTAGCTTAGTGGATGGTAAGAAGCTGTAGACATGAGATATCTTGATTTTAGTAAGGCTTTTGATGCATGTCTACATGACATTCTCATAAGGAAATGTGGTCTAGATGAAATTACTGTACAGTGAGTGCAAAACGGGTTGAAAGACCATACTCAAAGAGTCATTATCAATGGTTCACTGTCAGGACGACATATCTAGTGAGGTCACACAGGGGTCTGTCCTGGGACTGGTACTAGTCACTATGTTCTCTAATGACTTAGATAATAGAGTGGAGAGTATGCTTATAAAATCTGTGGATGACTCCAAGCTGGGAGGAGTCGCAACCACTTTGAGGACAGGATTAAAATTCAAAATGACCTTGACAAGTTGGAGAATTGGTCTGAAATCAACAAATTCAATAAAGACAAGTGCAAGTTATACACAAAGAGAGGAAAAATCAAATGTACAACTACAAAATGGGGAACAACTGGCTCAGCAGTAGTACAGTGGATCACAAATTGAATCTGAATCAAAAATATGATGCAGTTGTGAAAAAGGCTAATACCATACTGGGATGTATTAACAGGGGAGTTGTATGTAAGATATGGGAGGTAATTGTTTCATTCTACCAGGCACTGGTAAGGTCTTAGCTGGAGTACTGTGTCTAAATCTGGGCACCACACTTTAGGAAAGATGTGGACAAATTGGAGAGAATCCATAGGAGAGCAGGAAACAATGATAAAAGGTTTAGAAAAACTGACCTATGATAAAAGATGGGTACACTTAGTCTTTAGAAAAGAAGACTGAGGGGGGACCTGATAACTATCTTCAAATATGTTAAGGCTGTTATAAAGAAGACAGTGATCAATTGTTCTCCATGTCCACTAAAGGTAGGACAAGAAGCAGTGGGCTTAAAATGCAGCAAGAAAGATTTAGTTTAGATTTAGGAAAACTTTCTGACTATAAGGGTAGATAAGTTCTGGAATAGGCTTCCTAGGGAGGTTGTGGAATCTCCAGCACCGGAGGGTTTTAAGAACAGGTCGATCATCATCCTGCCAGGGATGATCTAGATATATTTGGACCTGCCTCCGTGCAAGGGCCTGGACTTGGTGACTTCTTAAGGCCCATTCCAGCCCTACATTTCTATGATTCTCTAGTTCTGTTGTGCTTCAGTCAGTACTTTGGAAGTATTTGCCACTTGGCTACTGTTACAGAGAACATACAAAGTCCACACAGAGATAGAGGAATACTACAAGCCATTTTTCAAAGGGACTCTCAAAATATCTGATTGCTTACAAATAGACTTTTATACATGTAAATTCAAATTTAGCATGTAAATGGCTGCACATGTAAATGTCCTCAGTGCAACTTGCATACCACCCTTAGAAAATGTGTGGCCCTAAATGTATAAAAATGCTTCTATAACTAATAAAACAGAATTAGGCCCAAAAATATAAATCTATCATAAAGGTCTACCCTACTGTTCTTAAAAGGAAAGAAAGAGATGGAAGTAAAAAAAAGAAAGAATGTAGGTGGAAAACACTTAAGGGATAATTCTCTCTTGCACAATGATCAGCATAACTCTGAAAAGATTAACTTTTCCACTATATATTGGCCATCTATACAGCTTCCTTTTAAAAGAGCAAATGGGTATATTCTGCACTGACATATTGCTCATGCAAAACTCATTGCTGTCAGTGAGATTGCACACGATGTAAGTCAGCACATTATTTGGCCTAATAACAATTAGTTTGGTTGCCTGTTCCTGCATTGCTGATCCCATGCAGACTTTGCATTCTCTCTAGATTTTGCAATTAAGTGGTGGCAAGGATTCAGTAATACGTTCTTTTACACTCCTGGAAGTTTGAAAACATCAAACCAGGTGTAAACAGAAGGTGTGTGCTTATGACTAAGTATATTAAGCTCATTTCTCCAGAAATCTATTTCCTTCATAGATTCCCAAAAAATGTGTCTGTAGTTCCTAACTAGGTGATAACAGTGCCAGCAGGGCCATTTAAATAACAGTAGTTTAAATAACTAGATCTACTACTTTCAGGAAAAAATGTTAGCAAAGAATAATTTTATTTTGATTGTTCCTTCCCCAGAAAGAATATCATTTCAAGTTCTAACATAAAAAGAGAGTTATACTGTTGTAAGAACAAAATCAGGACAACTCCTCAGCCTATCAATCAGCACAGCTCTATTGACCACACCAGACCAATAGCCTCTAAAACATTCAGCTTAACAAATGTTGAGCTCTTGTATAGTCTTTTATATCTATGAAAAGTGAGTAGTTTTGATTCAGTAGCTTTTTACTCCCACTTTGCACATTTGTAAATAGATCACAAATACAAGGCAGAGGGGAAATGGATCTAAATATAGTGCCAAGACACTAAATATCAGACAGGTAGTCTGTTAGTCTGGATCTGTAAAAGCGGCAAACAGTCCTGTGGCACCTTATAGACTAACAGACGTATTGTATGCTCCAATACGTCTGTTAGTCTATAAGGTGCCACAGGACTCTAAGACTAAATGTTAGCCTTTTAAAATGGCACGGAGAAAATTAACACTGACTTAGGGAAAAAGTCATCATAATGCCAAGTCAACTTAATAAGTTTATATAGGAAAATATAAATCTCATTTTTAAACATGATTTTACAAAAATTATATTATTTTCCCTTCCTCTGAACAGAATATGGCATTAATATCCGAGTGAATTTTCACTGTTCATGTCAAGGATGTGGTGCAAAGGTAATTATTGCATGAGCACATCACAGCAATGGACCCTATAATATATATAAAGTGAATTCATCAACTCTTATCTAAAACCTAAGAGAGCTAAAGTTCAAGATAATCATTGATGACCATGAGCATCACATCATGCAATAAAACAGTCATATAGCTACTGTTTATTGGCATTTAGAAGTTTTTTCCGAGAACTGCTCAAGGTTTAAGTATTTAGGTATATCACAGGCAATGTCTTTGATTGTAGTTTAACTTTTAAGACTATATCAGCCTGTACCAATCGCATGACAGCTATAGATAATTTTTTAAAATAAACCTAACAAATTTTTTAGCTTCACCTCTGAGTATTGTATTTGATTTGCAGTATTATCAAATATGCAAATAACACGCGCACTCTCCATTCCCACCAAAAAAAGTTTTAAAATAGCTTAAAAAAACCAGGTGATTTCATTAAGTACAGATTTGCAGAGTGGAAGATTTAAAAGTTAAGTCTGTATGATGCTCAGTGAGGTTCCATACTAGGTTCAGTGTTGTTTAAAATATTCATAAATGATCTGCAAGGTGGGTGAGCGGTGAAGTTGCAAGTTCTGCAGATGACACAAAGTTCTCTAGGTTAGTCAAGGCCAATGAGGACTGTGAGTACCTTCACAGAGACCTAAAGAAGCTAAGTGAATATCCATGGAAACACCATGGCAAATGAAGTTCAGTGTTGATAAAAACCAAGTAATGCACATGGGAGGGGAAAAATTGAACTACTCACATTCCATAAAAGGCTAGCTCTATCAACTTAGGAAGGGACTTGAGTGTCAGTGTGGTCAGTTCAATTAATATGTCTGCTTAATGTGCATCCGCCATCAAAAAAGCTAATAAGATGTTAGATGCTTAAGGACTAAGATGGATGGAGAATAATATGGACATTATTCTGCCATTATAGAAATCAAGGCAGCAACCTCATCTGAAATGCTGTGTGCAGTAATGGCCAGGGCCACCCCCTGCTCTAAAAGGACATTGCAGAATTAGAGATCGTTCAGAAAAAGAATACAAGAATAATTATGGGCACAGAAAATTCTGATTGTAAAAATTGGGATTGTTTACCTTCAAAACGAGGTGAATAAGGTGACATGATAAAAGTATATAAAACAATGAATGCTGTAGAGGAGATAGAGCAGGGATTTCTTTTCTCCCTGTCTCAAAGCAAGAACAAGGGGACATTCAGAGAAAATGGAGGGTGGCAAATTCAAAACTGATAAAAGGCAATTCTTTTTAACACAACACACAATTCGATTGTGGAATTCATTGCCACAGGAAGTTGTTGAGGCTAACAAGACACCACGAGTTATAGAACAGAGATAACAGACTATCTAGAGTTATTACATTTCATGCTAACAAAAATTTCAGAAGAGACATTAAATCTCATGATTCACAATTTAAGACAATCTCTATTATGGCTTGTCTATACAGGAAAAAAAATTCAGAATTTGGTTTTTGGTATAAATTTTGCAGAATAACAAATTCAAAATAATTGCTTACATACCACCAACTTTAACTAACTTTCCTCTAATCAGTGCATCCATGACAGTGAGGTTTTTTTTTAAAAGTGCACAGTATTCTGGGATTCCATGGCGCATTATCCCACTGCTGGGCTCTATGCATTTGGGGATTTGTCTCATGGTATACTGTGCGATACCTACCAGAAGACTCTGAAATTCTGTGACTTGGAGTCAAACTAGAAAATTCCCATGATGCCGCTCTTGGCATCCCATGATTCATCTGTCTTTTGTGAGCAAGTGCCATTTTCAAACTGCTCTCAGCCAGCATGGGAGGAACAATGCTATATGCCACTATTGTGACAGTTGTTAATGTGCAGAGGCTGCTTCAATGGTATTTGCCAAACAAACTTAGGTAGAGAAGAAGAGGAAGGAAATTGAGCAGCCACTTGTGGATGAACTTTTCCAGGAGCAGCTTCACTCAGTGGGATGCCATTTCTCAGCTCAGGAAACTATTGCTAACTCGTGGGATAGGTCTGCGATGCAGATCTTAGAGGACCAGAAGAGGTGGCAGAATTTCAAATTGATAAAGTCCACTTTCTTAGAGATCTGTGCAGGCCCCACCAGGGAACTGCAGCAGCAGAACACCAACACTACAGTTCCCCTCAGCGTTAAGAGACTCATGGCCATCGCTATCTGGAAGCTTCCCACCCCTATTGGTACCAGTCAGCAGCTAACCCGTTCAGTGTTGGTAGATCAATTCATGTCATGGAGAGGTGTGCTGTATCAAAAGGGCACTGATGCCCCAAATCATAAAGCTTGGACATGATTATTGATGGATTTACACAGTTGGGTTCCTGAATTGTATTGAGGCCGTTGCTGGGACCCACATAACTATTCTTCAGGCCTCAGAGTTTATCAGCAGAAAGTGGTATTTCTCCCTGGTGCGTTGATCACCATGGAAGACTCACCAATAATAATAATATTTATGGAGCAGTTTGGAAAGGCCCACAATGCCATGATCTTCAGAAACTCAGGCTTATTTTGTTCAATGAGAAAGGTGATTTTGCTCCCAGTGTTATCCTATACAAAGCACATGGGATCTTTTATAAGAGAGAAGGCAAATATGCCGTATTTATTGAAAACACAACAGTTAGCATATGCTTTTCAGTCTCACACACCCACACACACACACACACACATTGTGCACACAGTCCTGCCAGTTGATGTTTTATAGTTACCAGTCCAGAGTCTGGATCAATCTAGTGGCCAGCCAGATTCGTCGCAGAGGGGAGCTGGGCTCAGTTGGTCACGATCCGATGCGCCTGGAGTAGCGGCAAGACGAACCCAAAATCCCATGGCAAAGCATCCTGTTCTTATAGTTCCTTTTCTCTATTGATGTCTATGGATTTAGCTGAGTCAGTTTTGACAGGTTACTTCTTAATTGGTGTTGTCTTCTGATGTTAACATTTTAAAACACCTCCAAGAGGGTTACTCTGTTCTGGATTGATTTAATCACTTGTCTTTAGGGGTGCTAATCTTCACCTCAGGGTCGTCAATTTGCCCTTCCTCAGTCATGGATGCGCATTGATGGTTCTTTGGCAATGGTAAGTGTCCTTAGGCATCTTCGCCCCTCCTTTCTTGACCATCTGGTTAACAATGGCCTTCACACCTTATCTTTTCCTGATGCATGCATTCCTCATTCACACAGTCTTTCACAGAAACCTTCAAAGGTAGCAGAATACATTGTATCCCCATTGTAAATGAAGCCTTGCTAAATCTTATAACTAAAATGATTTATATTGGCTTTAAACTCTCAACATTTCTTTAATCTAATCTAATTCTGTCTTTTTCTAAGTAAACTTTATAACAGGTCCTAATTGTAATGCATATGGGAAACAGGATCCCAGTCTCAGACAGTCATTCCTTTCTGTTATTCAAAAAGGGTGGCTGGCAGAATGAAATCAAGGTTTACATCAATTCTTATAGTACAATTATAAAATCCTGTCCCTATACCAGAAGCACTATGGAATTAATGGTGTTTTGCACAATATCTATGAGAACAAGGAAGAGTGCCTTGGTGATGGTTAGGAGGCAGAAGTGCAGAGACTATGGAATGCTAGGAACAGCCAGACCACAGCAAATCATCAGGACCACAAGATGACTCATACTTTGTGGCTCAGGGTTAGAATGTTGAAATGAAATTTTATTATGCATTGTGAAGGTATGTTATGAAATGGAAATTTATGACGTGTGCAGCAATGTTACTGAAGGGCATTTTATGATGTTTATGGCTTATGTGTAATTTCATAAAATTCTTCTGAACCTTTGTCAGTAACTGAACATCAGAGTTCAAGAAATATTAAAAAACCTCATAGAGCAAACTATAAACCAGTGAAACATAAACTGTGATACAAAACAGTGCAAACGTTATGGAACAAAACAGTGCAGATGTGGCACAAATGCCTAAGTGCACCTGTATTTGTGCTGTTCTGTTCACAAATATGTAGGTGCAAGATTTCTGCCTAGTGTCCTTGTGTCGGGATGTAGAACGGCAAGTGAAAGTTTCTTCCCTTGTAGTTGCAGGAATGAAGGTGGGGTCCCAATGTTCACTGTTCTTATTTACTTGGGGTGAGGAATGGGGACAGAAGTGCCTGTCACTGGAACATGGGGATGTGCTGCTCCCAATGTGCATTGTTTTCCCTGGGCTGCAGGAAAAGCTGGGCTGGGGTTGTGATGGGAACATTGCGCCAAAATGATGTCCAGCAGGACCATCTGCTTCTGCTCCAACTACAACAGCTGCTTTTACATGTCCCTCTCTTTATCAGTGTTGTCAGTTGTCAATTGTCTATGCTCCTCTCTCTGCAAGGAGACTTCCCTTCACTATTCTTATCACTGCAGTGAAGATATAACATCTCCAAACATTTAATTTCTTGCCATCCTTTTTTTGACTTAAAGGTTTGTCAGGCATAGTGAGGTTGATAACACTCCTCTCTGTGAGGGCTGCATTGGCTCCCTCTCAGGTGCAAGAGCTGGGCAGGATGAGGAACAGTAGTTATTGGTAGTTATTGTACTAATTCCAGTCTCCATATCAACAATGACAAAATGTTGCTTTTTCCTCAGTTTTGGAATATTATTCCCATAGTGTCTTCCCAGTCGGAAGGGAGCTTAGAAAAGTTAAGATGTTTTCCACCTTATTTACACTTTCTATGGGATCAATCCTGGGAAGGGTGTGGGTTGGATGCCTTTGAGGGCAGCAGGGGATAGGTTAGTAATTGCACATGTGCCTCTGAAGTTGTCCTTTCTTTGGAGGATGTTATCTCGAGGCATGTCACCAAATGGCAAAGAAATGTCTTCTTCAAAAAGGCAATGGTCAGACCAACAAGATATGCTGCAATGGTCAGGGCAAGATTTAACGCTGGGGCTTTAGGAGCTGCAGCCCAGGGCCTCAGGCTAAGGGGGACCTGCGGCTCCTGGCCGGTGGCGCAGCAGAGCTCAGGCAGGCTGCCTGCATGCCATGGCCCCACACTGCTCCCAGAAGTGGCCGGCTGCTGGCATGTCTCTGAAGCCCCTGGAGGAGGGAGGCAGCTCCGCACGCTGCCCCAGCCCCCAGGACTGTCCCCGCAGCTCCCATTGGCCGGCAGTGCTTGCGTGCATGGGCAGCACGTGGAGACATGCTCTCCCACTCCCTGCAGGGGCGCACAGAGATATGCCAGCAGCCAGCTGCTTCCGGGAGCGCCATGGGGCTATAGCAGGGAGGCAGGCAGCCTGCCTGAGCCCTGCTGCGCCACCGGCCAGGAGCTGCCTGTGGTAAGCACCTCCCAGCCGGAGTCTACACCTTGCACCCCCTCCTGTACTGCAACCCCCTGCCCCAGGTCTGAATCCCCATGTTGCACCCAAACTCCCTCCCAGACCCCGCACACCCTCCTGCACCCCAAAACTCTGCCCCAGCCTGGAGCCTCCTCCTGCAACCAAACTCCTTCCCAGAAAGAAACTAATATAACAGCTGTTCTAAGGTAAGAAGTAGGCTATTTTGAATTAACTTATATTCTACGTGTTTTAAAATGGAAATACAATGGCTTTATGTTAATTAAAAGGCAAGTGCAGTATAGTGTTAATTGTGATAATTTTGTTTTAAATTAGGAAAAAGACTTGTAGGAAAAGACTGCACAAAATCTAATAGCCCCAGGCTCACAGGAGAGTTAATCCAGCCCTGGCTATGTTCCCCCTACTACGGCTGCAGGACTATACAGCTGGCCTCAACAAGCCTGCATTGCCTTTCAATGTTCATGCCAAACTATAGCACTATCTTTGCGTTCAATCCCTTTTATAACACTTGCAGATCAGCACAAAGTGCATGGCAAAATAAACAGACTTCTACAGTTATTATTCTGAACCCAAGAGGTTAACAATGCTGAGTTGTTGAGTGCCTTTTAATCTCTATGCATTTTTAAACGTCTCACTTTGGGAAATGTACGTCATAAAATGCTATTATAGCTAAATTTCAGGCATTACTCAAACTATGAAGAAAAGTCCTTTTATATTGTGTTTTCTTTTCCTGTATCTGCCCTTTCAATAAATGTGCCTGCATTACAACATTGTAACTATTGAGATTGCTCATGGCTGGAATACACCAAACCCCTACGATGCCAGTAGCATGCCAGATGTACTGTGACTTGGAGGCAAGCCGTATAGGTGATTCAGCAGTTAGATTTTGGAGGAGCTAGCCTTGGTGGGTACCAATCTTCTTCTTTCATATGTCTTGGGTAGGTAGCAATGACTACAAATTTATATCTAAATTTGATAGCCAGCACATTGCCGCAGCAGTGAGCTGGTAAATGTCCTTCAGGCCCCAGCAAAAGAACAAAGGGGACATTCAGATATGATGTGCTCCATCGTTTGTGCCTGGTGACCACAGTTGCATACAGGTGTTTCCCTCATTTTCCATTTAAAGAGGGTTTGTCCACATCTCCCATGAGATGTCCTGATGTGACTCAATCTGCACCAGTCTTTCCGACATACATCAAAACCCAGTGGTACATCGGCAAGGTCAGTGACGAGCTGTTTGTTTTGAGTGGTCGAAGTGCTCCATGCAGCTCCCCATTGAGCCTCAGTGTTGAAATTGAGTGTAAGGGTCTTCATGTGGTTCCATAAAGGGTTGTGGGATTTTAATCTCGCCTTTGGCAGGTTCTGCAGGTCATCGTGCAGCGGGATCCTCATGTTTGCATGACATAGTTAAGAAAGCAAGATGTGTGAGCAGCTCTTCTAATCCGTGGAGGCTGGATGTGCAATAGGACCGGGAGCCAGTCAACAGGAGTTGATTTGAGCGTTCCTGACACTATGTGCATAGCGTTATTGAGTTGAGTGTCAAGGACTTTGGTGTGACTGCTGTGAGACCACACTGGTGTACAATATTCAGCTGCAGAATAAGGCAATTGTTGTGGTTCGTAAAGTCTGTGGATTGGAGCCCCATGATGTTCCAGCCAATTTTCTGATAAGTGCGACACAAGACCTGAACTTATCACAGGTGTTCTCGATGTGTTGTCGAAAGGTCAAACTCTGGTCCAGTGTAACGCCAAGATTCTTTGGATTAGCCTTGTGGCTAAAACTCTTACCACAGAACTGCACATCAAGTTTGGTATGAGCCATTTTATTGTTCAGATGGAAAGCAGTCACCATGGGTTAGACCTAAATTTCCAGCATTGAAAATAATCAGCCATTGTGCTAAGATCTCAGGTTAGGGTGCAGCTGATGGTATGAAGAGTTGTATGTTGAACATCTAGGGCAATGTCATCCGCACACATGAATTTCGTTGACTCCGTCACTGGTATATTCGCGGTGTATAGATTGAAAAGTATTGGGGCGAGGACAGAGCCCTAAGGGATACCCAAGTTAAGAGTTCTTGGTCTACTGATCTCGCCATTAAGGTGTACCTTAAAGCAGCAGTCCCCAGTCATTGCCACCAAGAGGCGGGTCATTCACCGGCAGTGAATGATATGGGAGACCTTGAGGAGGAGGCCCTGTCTCCAGACAGTGTTGTATGCTGAGGACAGATCAACAAGGGCAATTCCTGTCTTCAACTTACATTTGAATCCTGCCTTAGTGTGGCCAGTAAGTGAAGCTACTTGGTCACAGCAGTTCCTCTTCAGGTTTCAGTTCAAAGTGAGCAATGGTGCTTTTTGTGTGGGCTCCTGGGACAGTCCAATTGACAGTGAGGGCTTGTTAGGCCCTGGGCTTGGGGTGTCCTCTTCAGTACAGTCTCTATTCAAGCAAATAGGAGCTTGCAGGTTTCCAGGCCAGGCTCAACTAGTGTCTCTCACTGGGGCCCCTCAGCCCTGGCTCCCTCCCCAACTGCAGCTGCTCTGCCCATGCAGACCTGCATCCAGATATAATACCCACCAGTCACAGCCTCTTCCACAGATGACTCAGCCTACAGTTTCTGAGGTTTTCTCCCTGCCTCTAGCTTCTCTGAAGCTCCTAGCTCACCATACAGCTGCTGCCTCTCAAGGAGCCTGGCCACTTCCTGGTTCAGGACCTTTCCTTACTTGGCCAAGAGGAAGGGAAGTGCAGTGGGAAAGGACCTGGTATCAGTTGTAGTTCCCTGCTTAGCAGATCCATCACGATGAGTTTGTTTTTTAACCTCTGTGGCGCAACCAGCTTGGAGAGGGGGAGGAGTGGAAAAGTAGGAGAGAAAGGGAAAATTTTATGTTTGTGGAGTTTAAATTATTCAGGATGGATGCCATTTTAAGCATGGGAATTGTGGAGCACAGTAAAAACTGAGCAGGCTCAGAAAGGCTCATGTCTGCCCAAAATGGCAGCATCCATCAAGCACCTGCAACTAAAGTTGTTTGAAACATCCTATATATTTGTATTACAATATAGCACATAGTACTAACTGGAAGAAGGCCCCCCCACCCCCCAGTACTGTTATGCTGGGTGTCTGCCTGAACTTCAAGAGCTGTCTTCCTTGATGTCTCCTTGGGCTCCTGTTTGGCAAAGAGATCCTGCCTTCTGGGGATTTCCAGTGAAATTTCCTCATCAAAATCCTGGTCAGAACCCACACTTTTATAGGTGCCTTTGGTGCTGTCCACAAAACACAAGGGTTTGGTAAAAATCTGGTCAAGCTCATGATAGCAGAGGCAGGTACTGGGCCCTGTCTTGTTGCTGTCCTTGTTTTTTTTTAGCAATTCTGCCAGAGTTCCCTTCATTTGTTGCGGTGTTGGAATTTGTCCCAGGAGTGACACTACTCTGTCATTTTCTTTGACATACACTCGTATATTTTGTCATTACAGTGGCTGCTGCTGAAGCAGGACTGGACAGTCTCCTCTCCCCAGATCACAAGGAAATCCATGATCTCTGCACATGGATGAGGGATGGCTGCTATAATCATAGAATCATAGGACTGGAAGGGACCTCAATAGGTCTTCTAATCCAGTCCCTTGCACTCAAGGCAGGATTAAATATTACCTAGACCATCCCTGACAGGTGTTTGTCTAA
This sequence comes from Dermochelys coriacea, assembly GCF_009764565.3. Lineage (NCBI taxonomy): Eukaryota > Metazoa > Chordata > Testudines > Dermochelyidae > Dermochelys > Dermochelys coriacea. Next base: position 102,636,463 of record NC_050068.2, on the reverse strand, counting down.
CCTGCTCTTAAACACCACCAATGAGGAAAATTCTACAACCTCCCTAGGCAGTTTATTCCATTGTTTAACTACCATGACAGAAATTTTTTTTAAATGTCCAACCTAAATCTCCCTTGCTGCAATTTAAGCCCATTGCTTCTTGTCCTATCCTCAGAGGTTAAGCAAAGAAATTTTTCTCCCTCCTCCTTGTAACAACCTTTTATGTACTTGAAAACAGTTATGTCCCCCTTAAGTCTTTTCTTCTCCAGACTAAACAAACCCATTTTTTTCAATCTTTCGTCATGGGTCATATTTTCTAGACCTTTTATTATTTTGTTGCTCTCCTCTGGACTTTCTCCAATTTGTCCACATCTTTCCTGAAATGTTGTTCCCAGAATTGGACAAAATATTCCAACTGAGGTCTTATCTGTGCAGAGAACAGTGGAAGAATTACCACTGGCTTAACACACTCCTGCTAATACACAGCAGAATGATGTTTGATTTTTTTGCAACAGTGTTACACTGTTGACTTATATTTAGTTTGTGATCCACTATGATCCCCATATCCCTTTCCGCAGTACTCCTTCCTACACAGTCATTTCCCATGTTGTATGTGTACAATTGATTGTTCCTTCCTACATGGAATACTTTGCATTTGTCCTTATTGAATTTCATCCTATTTACTTCAGAACATTTCTCCAATTTGTCCAGATCATTTTGAATTTTAATCCTATCCTCCAAAACACTTGCAACCCCTTCCTGTTTGGTCTCATCCACAAACTTTAAGTGTACTCTCTATGTCATTATCTAAGTCACTGATGAAGATATTGAACAAAAATGGACCGAGAACGGATTCCTGTGGGATCCCACATGTTATGCCCTTCCAGCTTGATACCACTGATAACCACTGATAACTACTCTCTTCAAATGGTTTTCCAACCTGTTATGCGCCCACCTTATAGTAGCTCCATCTAGGTCAGAGGTGGGCAAACTACAGCTCGTGGGCCACATCTGGCCCATGGGACTGTCCTGCCTGGCCCTTGAGCTCGCTGCTAGGGAGGCTAGCCCCTGGTCCCTCCCCCGCTGCTCCCTCTCCCCTGCAGCCATGCCGCTGCATGGGCAGTGCTCTGGGCGGTGGGGCTGCACTCTCCTGCAGGGCAATGCAGCTGCCAGACATGCCTCTCTGAGAGGCATGGTAAGGGGGTTGGGGGGTCCCGAGGGGCAGTCAGGGGACGGGGTGGTTGGATAGGTATGGGAGTCTCGGGGGGGCCTGTCCGGGGGTGGCTGGATGGGGTGGAGGTTCTGGGGGCAGTTAGGGGATGGGGAACGGGGCAGTTGGATAGGCATAGGAGTCCCAGGGGGCCTGTCAGGGAGCAGGGGTGTGGATAGGGGTCAGGGAGCAGGGGGGTTGGATAGGGATGAGGGGTTCTGAAGGGGGCAGTCAGGGGGTGGGAAGTGGGAAGGGTAGGATAGAGGGCAGGGGCCAGGCTGTTTGGGGAGGCACAGACTTCCCTACCTGGCCCTCCATACAGTTTTGCAACCCCAATGTGGCCCTTAGGCCAAAAAGTTTGCCCGTCCCGATCTAGGTTGTATTTCCCTAGTTTGTTTATGAGAAAGTCATGCAAGACAGTATCAATGATGCTGAGAACAGTATGCAACTCTGGGAATATGTGATTGGAAATGGGGTGAACCTGGTTGGGCACCAACATTTAAGCAGGGGAGTAGAGGATGGACAGGTAAACAGGAAGGTTGATCCAGATGTGACATAGTATAGGGTGGGATAGCAGTGGGAGGACAGCCCAGAGGCAGAAAAGTTCTTCTGAAATACAGATGCATTCACAGGCACCTTTTTCTGAAATAACTCATCACAAAATGGACTTAATCCACTTTCAGGCCAGGTAATTTAGAAAAAAAAGAACACTTTTGTGTGGACACAAGGCATTTTAATTCAAAAGGCACCCATAGGTTAATAAGAAAAAAACCCCTCTCCCTGTAGACAAACTCTAGGTAGGGGTAGTCAATTATTTTTTGTAAAGGTCCTAATTTCTTGGTCAAGGTATAATCCATGTCCAGACTCCAGAGAAAATCACTAAAAAAAAATATAATAATGATAAGTAAATAAGATTTAAGGGTTCGTTCAAAAGCATCTGGTGGTCCAGATTTGGCCAGAGGTCTGCTTATTGATTACCCCCGCTCTAAGGATATGTCTACACTTCAAAAAAATACCCGCAACAGTAAATCTGAGAGCCTGGGTCTGAACTTACACTTTGGCACTAAAAATAGCCATGTAGATGTTCCTGCCTGGGCTGGAGCTCATGCTCTAAAATCCACCCCTATCTTCAGTCCACGTGGGTATGTCTATATGGCTATTATTAGTTCCAAAGGGCAAGCCCAGCCTGTAGACTCAGACTCTGAGACTCACTACTGTAGGCTGTTTTTGTTTATTTGCAGTATAGATATACCCTTTAAGATTAGAACAAGACCTAATGTGGGGAGTAAATTATCCCACATTTAACTATTGCAGGTTTCCTCTGAAGCATCTGGTCTGACAGAAGATATGATACTAGTTAGTCCTTGGGTCTGATTCAGTCTGGTCACTTCTATATTCCAATTCTAAATTTTGTCTCAATTCTTCCTTTGAAATAAATATATAGTGATTAATCCAAAAGAGAATTCCATTAATTTTTACTGCAAATATTCTAGAAACTCAGCATCAAAAATGGTTTTGTCATAAAATAGATTTCTTGTACATTAACACATAGTGCTTAGGACACTTAATTCCAGGAAGTAAAATGGAAGTTCTCATTGCAGCTTCCCATGAGGTTATTCCCCAGCATTCCAGCTATCCTCTGACTGAAACTGGTTTTCCTTTAGAAAGTCATTCAACAGCGGGAAAAATGCCAAGTTCCCTTCCACTATTTTTTGCAATGTATAAATCAAGCTTTTTGATGAATAGCAACACTTTTTGTCACTTCTGGTTAATAGGTTAGCATAATAACCTTGAAAACACACATTTAATTCATTTACCTTTCTGAAATGTCAGCATATTATGACAGCTTGCACATCCTGTCTTTATCGTCAGGATGATATTTGTGTTGTATATTGTTCAAGAAGTGAACTCTAAACTTCTTTGTGCAGCTCAGTGAGTTTTCATACACATTTTCGTGTGAAAACTATCAAACTTCATTGTGCAGAAGCTGCTTAAGCTCAAGACAGATTCCGCTACTTCTTGCAGGACATGAATGAAATGTTAAGTGAGAGGGCTGAGTATGATAAGTGTAACCATCTTTACAGTTTAATTTAATGTGTGTTATAAACCAAATCTCATTTCAGATGCCCTTCTTATCATGCTGTGATTCCGGCTACTTTTCCAATCATTGGAGGTGCATCTTCACTACAAACGTGTATGAACTACTTCTATAACAAACATTTTTCAAGCAAAATTCTATTAGTCTTGTAAAATCACATTCATATTATTTTACCTTCCCATCCCCAACCTCCCTGTTTGTTTCACTCACTTATTGAGACTTGTCTCAGACTGTATACTCTTTGGGACAGGGACTGTCTTTGACTGGGGAATTCAGGTGCTATCTTAATACAATTAGAGTTGGTCAGAAAAAAGAAGTTCTATTCCCCAGGAAATTCCTACACTTCAAAATCTGTTTTGTTTTGACTTGAAACAAAAAGGTAACATACCTACAGGACTGAAATTCCAAAAAATTTTGATTCAGACACATGGAAACATTTTATTTTGAATGTATTGCTTCAATTCATTTCACATTGACTTTTATATTATATTAAATTATATGCTTATTATTTAATATTAAAGCCAACATGAAATGAATCAAAATGATCAAGTCAAAAAAAAAACTATTTATCTTACTGAAATGAATCATTTCAACATGAAAAGTGCTATGTAAAAGATAGGTAGTATTATTATTAAAATGAAATGTTTCAACATTATTTCAATTAAGTTAGATAGGAAAGTGAAACAATTTGTTTTGACTGTCAAAAATTTCATCTAAACTGACACATTTCCACAAAATGTTTCAATTTTGACAAAGCTGCCTTTTCCAATGGAAAATTGTTCAATAAAAATATTTTTGCCTGTGCTATAACTAACTTGAAAATGCCTTCCCCAGTACTCTTAGTAGGTATCAATATGCAAAAAGAATGTGCTCATGAAATAATCTAAAAAGGTAAAATTGAGTCTCCTTAGAAATCTCTTATTTCCTTGTTACAAGGCAGAACATTATAAAACTATGTCAATTATGTGATTAACAATGTTTTGAGCCATTTCAGCATTTCACCATGACATGCTATTATTTGAACAGGTAAATGCTTTATCTGTAGGAACCACTTTGGAAAATGGCTGGCCCTGCCAACCAGGAAACCTCTAGTTCAGTCGTACTCAGCCTACTCACTTTGGCACTGATTCTGCAAGTCCTTCTGCTGTAATGCGCAGCAGGGAGCTCAAAGCTGTTGCACTCCAGCAGCATCTCACACACATAAATAAAGTGAAGAGCGAGGCATGATCCTTCACACTAAGCAGCAGTCAGTCTCAAGCCCCTTATACATCTTCTCCCTTATGCCTCAAAATGCAGTGTAAAGAAGTGTCAGGTGTGGTGGAGACTAGGTGTGTGTCAGAAGAGACCTGAAGCTCAAATGCTATCCGCAGCATGTAAATGAGGCAATTGGCTAAGTCCTCCCCTTTTTAGCTCTGACATTAGACGGGAGTAATAAACGTCAAAATTGGCACATGTCGGGAGTGCTGGACAAAATCTTTTCAACAAATAGTGATATTGTCAAAAAAAATTACATTTTTCAGTACAACATGATTCGTGAATCTGGGTCAAATTCAGATAATAGTTTTAGCCAAAAATGTTTAAATGGTTTATTTTGAAAAAAAAATCAAAAACAAATGATGCAGAAATGTCAGTTTGAAAAGACATTTTCAAAATGAAAAGTTTGTTTGGTTCTGGAACAGAAAAATCAATTATTCACTCGTATCTACACATGAGACCCCAAAGAGTAACACGTTAAGTATCCCTCCAGCCTGGTTGAATAGGCTGGAATAGACACCCTGGAAGACAGTCTGGTTGAAAAGCTACTTAGGATGGTTGGACATTTAGTCACCAGCATCAAAACTGTAATTTGATCAGTGTTGGTATCTGCATTTTTACCTGAACTAGATCTGGACCCTAAAGAAAGGAGACAGAGCAAGAAAGTTAGCTGTAGCTCCTAAATTGTAGTGGACAGAGCTAGAGGTACCCTCTGGCGAAACTCTGAAAGGGAGAACAAGGTTCATTTTAAATTGAGAAATTCACTCAATGAATTCTGTGAGATTAGCCTAGAGTCCCTACCGTTAACCAAGGGAGACAAGTAGCAGGACCCCTAAATTAGACAGGCCCTGGCATTGACTTTCAATAGAGTTACTGCAATAGACACAGGAGTCATTAGCCAACAAACATCCTGCCTGAGACAACCATTGACCAAATAGGTAAACCAGGGATCTCACAACAAACTTTAATTTATTGGTCTTTCTAGGATGCTCACAGTTACATCTTGAGCTTGCTACAGGAAAAGGGTGACCAGACAGCAAATGTGAAAAAATCGGGACGGGGGTCGGGGATAATAGGAGCCTACATTAGAAAAAGACCCAACAATCGGTATTGTCCCTATAAAATCAGGACATCTGGTCACCCTATACAGGAATGATTATATTAACTACTAGTATTTTGCTAGATCTACTTAGGTCTATGTAGATCAGAGAGGGAAGAGAAAAGACAGGACATAATGAACTGCTCTAAACAAGGATTAGGAGTCTGATTCAAAAGTAACTCAGCTGAGGTCAGTGAGATTACAGTGGTGTAAAACTGGCCTGCTGTGAGAGCAGAAGCAGATCAATTGTCTATAACATTGTAAGCGTTCAGTGCATCTTATTATATTTGATGTACTGCTGGAAAAATAAAATAAATTAACTGGACACCAATTGTTATTAGAAACAAGGTTAATCAGATGCACAAATGCTAAATTAGCTGCTGTTTTATGAAGTTAGGTTCCTGGGATTACACCTTTAAATGTATGGAAGGCTGTATCTAATTGAGACAATTGGGTATCTCAGGTCAGGTGAGATATAGTGTTATAGCAGTCATAATGAAATACAGTAATGGGGGGAACAACACATATTGAGTCTGCATTTCTTCTAAAAAGAAAGACATGATTAGAATAAATAAGATGCTTTGTAATGAAAGGGGAGCAACCCAGAAGTCATAGACAGCAATTCAGATGAATTTTTATAGCAATGGTGGTGAGATAATACGTTCTAATCAATTTTTGGCACGTATAAAATAACTTTGCCGTTTCATCCATCAGGGAATAATTTCAAGTCACAAAACTTATCAGCATCAGTCTCATATAACTTATCAGTCTCCAAGTTATATTCACCAGCACTGATTGTAGTAGGATAAGGCCCTGAAACATAAACCCTTATCAGAGGCCCAGTATGAGGCCTGAGGCCTGAACTAAAGTAATGGTCAAAACTTTGCTAACATAAAGCAAAGTTAAGCTGTGAACCAGAGGCAGACCCTGCTCACAGAAGCTGGCAAGGAAAGGGCTGATGTTGCAAAAATACACATACCTAAAAGGTAGTGGACACTAGAGATATAAACATATTCCAGGATGATACCAGAACACTCCAATACTTGTACATTACACACAGATAACAAAGAACAGGCAGACCCATCCTAAAGACAGAGACAAAAGGGTAATATGATGGATAGAGTTGTTTTGTTCAAACCAACATGTGCAAGGTAACAGGCAGCACCTTACTACGTAGAGGGGTTGTACCTCAATACGTCAGGAGGATGTGTAACTTGTTTGTACCTGTGTATAAGAATGCACAGAGTGAATAAGAGTGGATGTCTTTGACCAGCCTAGGGGGCAGTGGAGCGTCCCACCACTAACTGAGCTGTGTCCATTGTCAGGGAGCACATATCTACTAGCAGAACTGTAGACATCTGATCTGGGGAGCTAGAGACTGTGTTTCATTTGGCGATAAACCTGGACAGGTGCCTTCGTACCTTGTCAGAGTCTGTGGTCATTGGGGGTTCTCCTGGGGTCTGCTGTGTCAGCTATCTGCACAGAGCCAGGGCAGCACACAGAGGAAACACACACACGCAACCGACTGTTATCAACACAGGATACAGCAAAGCACCACACTGGTGGCATCTGACACCACTAGTAACCTGGGAAAATTACATACCACCCCCAGGGGCGGCAGGTTTGTATAATTTTTGGTGGTATCCCAGAATGGGTCCAAGTCCAGCCCCCACGGCCACACACACCCACACACACCTACCTAAGGCTCTGGGAGGGAGTTTGGTGCAGGATGCGGTTCAGGATGCAGGCTCTGGGAGAAAGTTTGGGTGTGGGCTCTGGGATGGAGTTTGGTTGCTGGATGCAGACTCTGTGCTGGGGCAGGGGTGCAGGCTCTGGGCTGGGGCAGAGGGTTGGGGTGCAGGAGGGGTGCAGGCTCTGGGAGGGAGTTTGAGTGTTGAGTGCAGGCTCTGGGCTGGGGCAGGGGTGCAGGAGAGGGTATGGGAGGGGGGTTGGGTGCTGGGTTCGGGCTCTGGGCTAGGACAGAGGATTGGGGTGCAGGAGGGGGTGCAGGGGTTGGGGGTAAGGAGTTTGGGGTGTGGCAGGCAGGCTGCCCCAGGGCTGGGGCAGGAGGGTAGCATCCCACTGCCCAGGGCAGAAAGGGATGCTCAGGGGAGGTGTGCAGGGGTGTCAGGGCTGAGGGAGAGACCGAGCCTCGAACATTGGTGGAGCCGAGCCCCCCGGGCCCTGAATTTGCTGGAGTACAGGCACCACAGGCCCATATAACTCACATCCCTGCACACCCCTAGGCACCTCTGAGAGGAAATACTTCCCCACCCACAAGCACAGAGTCGGAGTGTAGAAAAGAAACTTTTAATGAAAGGAGAGAAGTACTAGACATTAATTAGGGAAAATGCCGCAAGCAGGATTCATAATCATAAAACGGTGAGCAGGACACCCATCCAGCGTGCAGGGGGCAGAGTCTTCTGCCTCATGTTCTTGAGTTCTACAACCAAAAGTTCCTTTACTTTGTCCCTCTCTGCTCCCTCACCATACCCCACTCACAGTGGTTGTCCTTGGTCCGTGAGGATCCAGAGTTCAGAAGTGCATCTGTGTGAGTTCACCTCCCACCCGAGGAAGAAGACATCTGGCCTGCATTGCCATCTGAGCACTTGCTCTGGTTGGCCTGGCCACCTTGCCAGCTGCTGCTCACCATTTTCGCCAGCCACCCATCAGTCATCTCGTGCTGCCATATGCCTCGCTGCTGTGAACTTTGTAGGTCAGTCTCAGCAGGCTGGGCAGAGACACTGCCCCACCACAAGTAATTTCAGCTCTCATTGAGTACTTAAGAGGGCTGTCAAGCAATTAAAAAAAATTAATCACGATTAATTGCACTGTTCAATAATAATAGAATACCATTTATTTAAATATTTTGGGATGTTTTCTAAATTTTCAAATATATTGATTTCAATTACAACACAGAATACAAAGTGTACAGTGCTCACTTTATATTTATTTTTATTACAAGTATTTGCACTGTAAAAAAACAAAAGAAATATTTTTCAATTCACCTAATACAAGTACTGTAATTCAATCTCTATCATGAAAGTAGAACTTACATATGTAGAATTATGTACAAAAAAACTGCATTCAAAAATAAAACAAATGTCAATTTTTAGAGCCTGCAAGTCCACTCAGTCCTACTTCTTGTGCAGCCAATCGCTCAGACAAACAAGTTTGTTTACATTTGCAGGAGATAATTCTGCCTGCTTCTTGTTTACAGTGTCACCAGAAACTGAGAACAGGTGTTCTCATGGCACTGTTTTAGCTGGAGTCGCAAGATATGTATGTGCCAGATGCACTAAAGATTCGTATGTCCCTTCATGCATCATCCACCATTCCAGAGGACGTGTTTTCATGTTGATGACAGGTTCTGCTCAATAACAATCCAATGCAGTGCAGATTGATGCATGCTCATTTTCATTATCTGAGTCAAATGACACCAGCAGAAGGTTGATTTTCTTTTTTGGTGGTTCGGATTCTGCAGTTTCCGCATCAAAGTGTTTCTCTTTTCAGACTTCTGAAAGCATGCTCTACACCTCGTCCCCCTTAGATTTTGGAAGGCACTTCAGATTCTTAAACCTTGGGTCAAGTGCTGTAACTATCTTTAGAAATCTCACCTTGGTACCTTCTTTGTGTTTTGTCAAATCTGCAGTTAAAGTGTTCTTACAATGAAAAACATGGGCTGGGCAATCATCTGAGACTGCTATAACATGAAATGTATGGCAGAATATGGGTAAAACAGACTAGGGGACATACAATTCTCCCCCAAGGAGTTCAGTCACTAAATAATTAAATTTTTTTAACGAGCATCATCAGTATGGACGCATGTCCTCTGGAATAGTGGCCGGAGCATGAAGGAGCATACAAATGTTTAGCATATCTGGCATGTAAATACCTTCCAATGCTGGCTACAAAAGTGTCATGCAAATACCTGTCCTCAATTTCTGGTGACATTGGAAATAAAAGGGCATTATCTTCTGTAAATGTAAACAAACTTGTTTGTCTTAGTGATTGGCTGAACAAGAAGTAAGACTGAGTGGACTTGTAGGCTCTAAAGTTGTACACTCTGTTTTGTTTTAGAGTGCAGTTATGTAACAAAAAAAGTCTACATTTGTAAGTTGTACTTTCATGATGGAGATTCCACTGTAGTATTTTTCAATTCACCTTATACAAGTATCAAAGTAGCAGCCATGTTAGTCTGTATTTGCAAAAAGAAAAGGAGTACTTGTGGCACCTTAGAGACTAACAAATTTATTTTCCACCAAATGCATCCGATGAAGTGAGCTGTAGCTCACAAAAGCTTATGCTCAAATAAATTTGTTAGTCTCTAAGGTGCCACAAGTACTCCTTTTCTTTTTGCTTATACAAGTACTATTTCTTTTGTTTATGATTTTTACAGTACAAATATTTATAATCAAAAACAGACACTGATTTAAATTACAGCACAGAATACAATATATATGAAAATGTAGAAAAACATCCAAAATATTTAATAAATTCCAATTGGAATTCTATTGTTTAACAGTGCAATTAAAACTGTGATTAATCATGATTTTTTTTGAATTAATAGCGCAAGTTAACTGTGATTAATCAGCAGTCCTAGAACTTAACATAACAAAAGGCTTCTAATTAAGCCTATTTAGCTCTATCTGTGAACAGTGGGGAGGAATAGGTTAAACCAGATCAGGGAACCTTAGGGAGAGTCCCCACCTCTCTTCCTTTCACAGGGGTCTGGCATTCAAGTCCTTGGCTTAACTAGATCTTTTCATCTGAGGGTGACTCCCTCATTTGGAACAGGTTATGCACAGTTCTGTTCCCCTTTATTCATACAATAAAGACAACAACATTGATAATAGCAATTCACTACCCCTGCATTCAGTAACTAAAGTGATTTGTAACCCAATGCCAGCAAAAGTTTATCACTTTGAGTAACACTGCTCTATCTGATGGATATCTAAGCAGAGTAGGTGTGTTCATGTAAATACAGCTTGCTCCTGAAGTCTCTCCACCTCCCAGCTTGCTGTCAGGGGAGAGTTCATTCAGGCCCTGCTTACACATGGATAAACAGAGAACTCCACCCCATCAGCTGTCCATCTGCCCTCTTTCATGAAGAGTAAATTCACCCATAAAAATTAAAATACAAGGGAAAAGACATTTCTACAGTCCAGGGGAAAAGAGGGAAAAGTGCATCGTTTTAAAAAGTGAGAAATGAGAAAGAGAGAAGAAAATAAATACAAAGGAGAGAAAAACATTGACAGAAATAAGGAAAGAAGAGAGATGATATAGAGATGGAAGGAAAGCAAGAGTTTGCTGCATGTGGAGATACCTACGGCTCATCACAGAGGCTAAAAGGCAAGAGAATCACAGGAAGGAAGCTCCTGTGCTAGGGTCTCATGCAGAAGGATAGGGGTTGCCAAAGCTTTCTAGAAAAATCATGGGATGTAACAAGAGATGGAAATGTTTAGACACTTCCTGACCCCCAGGAAAATTAAAACTAGGGGCATGATTTATAGGAATATCAAACCTGTCCTCAGCTCTCTACACTAACTTCCAATAAAATATCAACTCAGGTTCAAGTTTTTGGTCCTTATCTTACAGGTGCTCAATGGGCTGGTCCCAGGATATCTAAAGGATTGCTTGAAGGGATCTTGAGAAACTTGAGAACTGGGCTATAGACAACAAAATGAAATTCAACAAAGACAAATGTAAGGTGCTACACTTAGGGAAGAAAAACCAAATACAGAATAGCTTGGTAGCAACACTGCTGAGAAGGATCTGGGAGTTGTGGCGGATCACAACCTCAAAATGAGTCAACAATGCGATGCTGTTGCAAGAAAAGCAAATGCAATTTTGCATTGCATTAACAGAGGCATTGCATGCAAATCACAGGAGGTAATAGTCCCTCTCCACTTGGCACTGGTTAAGCCTCGGCTGGAGTACTGTGTCCGATTTTGGTCACTGCTGTATAGAAAGGATATAGAGAAACTGGAAAAGATCCAGAGTAACTGGCCTGAACTGCCACACTATCAAAAGTCTCAAAAGTTCCATGCGGGCTCCATGGTCTGCCCACGCGGAGCATTTTGCAGGATCAGTGCCCTTAAAATGCTCTCCAAGGATAGCATGAGCACTGAAACACAGGGAAGCACTGCACTTGTTCACTGAAAGCCACGTTTAGAAGTCCCTAAAACCAATTCTCTCCTAGCAGTTCTTGACAAATTCAAATAGACAGTGAGCTCAGTGTTCAGATTATTGTTCATACCAAGTGGTTAAATATATATTTACCTCTTTAGCCCATTCAAGTTTCCTCTAAATTGCTGTTAGGTCACTTTTAATTACAATGTTGTATTTCTAGGTCTAGTACACATTGCCTTATTTGCTAATATTTTCACAATCTAAATGCTGCCACTGTGCCACCGATACTAATTAGATATTATACAGGAATTGGTATATTAATATTAATACACAACCTATGAAGCTTAATTTAACTCTTAATTTGTTTGGTTCTTTAATAGATAGGGGAAAAACTACTGTGGAAGTAACCTTTAATTGATACATTTTGTACAGAACTACATATTAGTAAGAGACTTTGCAAATTATGGTCCCAGGACTGACAATGCAAAGCATTCAAAACTCATGAGTCAGGCCCCCAGAATTATGAGATCGGCTTAAAATCATGAGATCTTCTAAAATAATATGTTTTTTTGTTCTTTTTATATGCCTTCTGGCCTTTGAGCCTTCAGCGTGCAGCTTGCTTCACATTTTCAACATTTTCTCAACCAGAGGCTCTTGAAAGTTTTTATTATTATTATTTTAATGACATTGAGCTTCTTATGCAAGCTCTTGATTCCAGCTGCTGGGGTTTGAATAAAAAAAAAATACCAACCACCATGATAGCTGGCAACAGCAATAGCTGTAGTTCTCAGCCCACAGTATAAAAGGGTCTGCAACATGGAGCCCACTGAAGCTTTGCAGCTCTAGAGGCTAATATCTATCTTTCAGGAATGAAGGTCCCTCTAAGGGGGCCAAATAAGCCTCATCCTTCTCAGTGGAAGAGTCTGATTGCCATTTGAGAAACCCAGTTTTAGGAGAATGGCATTGGAGGAGGCACTAAACACGAGCAGTGCCTCCCTGATATTTCAGAAGAAGAAGATGGACTCCTTCATGGGAAAGAAACTAAAATGGGGACATTCCCTGTAAAGGCTGGTTGACAGCTTTGAAATAGTACTTAGCCAAGGAGACGAGAATAAGGCTTTTTGGGATGAAGTTACAAGTTATACACACACGCAGGGGATGGGGTGGGGAGAGAAGAGAGACCCTGTCAGCAATCCTTCCCATCTTGCCTCGCATCTCCCTTTCCACGTCCCCACATGGAATGGGCTTTTCTGTTGAAGGCGAAGAGACTGTGAATTTAGTTCATAGTGCAATCCCTTTCTCTCCCCCTTGATAGGGTTACTGTTGAATTTGAGGTACCAGCAGAAGGGGAAGGGGAGAATCAAGGAGCTCATTTACATCAGTTCACTGCTCTAAGCAGCTTTATAGTTCCCTTCCCCTCTTTAATGCACCAGACTGACCTTTCCCAGAATATACTGGCCTGACTCGTTCCCAGATGGTTTATACAGCCTACTAGTTTTCATGCTCCACTTGCTGCCATGTAAACTGGAATCATGATTTGGACCTATACCAGTAGCAGAATCAATCAGCGTATTAAATTCAAAGGAAGTAACTTAACATTCAGAGAAGTAAAGATGGCTTATTAGATGTCAGTCAAACTTAATAAACATTTGCAGTTCAGCAGTAAGGGCAGGAAAAAAAGCAGATTCTCAGCTGGTATAATTTGTCATAGCTCAAATTACTTCAGAGTGGCGTTGACAATTTACACCATCTGAATATCTGCCCTTTAAGAAAATCTTTGGCTCACATGAGCAGACGGGCATTGAACAGTGGGTATTCTGCATTCTGAAAGGGCACTCATCACAAAAGGCTACCAGATGGTTCCGAGTCACAGCTTTACGTTTAGTACTTGGGACCCGGCTTCACCAAGGCACTGAAGCACATGCCCAAATTTAAGCACATGAGTAATCCCATTGACTTCAAAGTTGAAGACAATGGTGGCTTTAGGTGAATGGGACTATTCACATGCTTACATTTAGGCACCTGCTTAAGCACTGTGCTTAATCAGGGCCTAACTTTGCAAAAAAATCAGGACACTGAAGTTTTGCCATTGATTTCAATGGGACCAAGATTTCACACTAAATTTTCTGAAATAAGTCTAAGAAAGAGGCAAAATAATCCCCTCAACTTGACAAGAAAAACCTACATTTGAGAAACTGAGCATAGTATATTATATTGCTGTAACCTGCATCCTCCCTCATCCTATATTTTCCCCCCACGCAGTCTGGTTACTCCCACTTGTCAGTCCAGGTCTAAAATTATATTGTAAGATGTGTGCAACTTGTCTTTCTATCTGAAAGGTGCCTAGTCCATTTTTAGGTGCTCAATAAATAAATAAAATTAAAGCAATATGTTATGCTTCCATTGACAGTTATGATTAATGTTACTTTTGTGTATCATCTAACTAGAGACATTTAAATATAGCAACAGTCAGATAGTTATTTTCACTTTCTACCAGAAACTTGTTTTACTGTCCATTATTTTATATGTAAATGTTTGTCACATTTCATGTTAGTTCTATGTACTTAAAAAAAGTTAATTATAAAAGTAATTCAAAGTACAAGACACTAATTTTATTTGTAGAATTAGGGTGTCTCTTGATGATATCAACTGTATCAAAATTAATAGGGAGATTATTAAACTATTTTATAAACAGATGTTTACATTAAAATTAGCAGCTGATAAACTAGACATTATGAAATTTCTAATATTAAAATGCCAAAGCTGGATCAGAGAGAATGAGAAATTAGAATGAGAAACCGATTGCCTCAATTACCACAGAGGAAATGAGTGCAGCAAGATAGAAACGTGCTACTGGGTTGATGGGTACCGAACAGAATATATTACAGTTTTTCAGAAAGAATTAGTGGGTTCTACATGAGGAATATATAATGGAGTAAAGGCTGCCCTAATGAGCTGCATACTCACAATTGTAATCCCTATAGATCATAGGTAGGAACCTTATACTAGGTGATAACTTTTGTCCTATTTAACTAATGAGTGTGTTTCAAAAAATCCCATCAGGTACTTTAGAAAGGGTCACAGATAAGCTAATTCATAGAGATCAGGTTAGTTTCCTGCAAGGCCAATTTATTGCTGGTAATATGTGTAAAGTATCTAATTGAATACACCAAGCAAATAGATTAAACATCATATCTATGGCAATTCTTGTTGATGCACAGAGAGCCTTTGACAGGCTATTTAGGTGAGTTCCCAAGATAATTTAATTCCCAGGGATTTTTACTAATATGATTTTTACACTATGTTCCTCTGTTACTGCATCAGCTCTTTCCAGCAATGCAGTACTGCTGACTCTTGCTTCTTTTTGATCCAAGGGACTACAAGCATACCTTTTGTGATGTTTAGGGGATTACTCAAACCACTAAAAAGAAAAGGAGTACTTGTGGCAACTTAGAGACTAACAAATTTATTAGAGCATAAGCTTTTGTGAGCTACAGCTCACTTCATCGGACGCTGTAGCTCATGAAAGCTTATGTTCTAATAAATATTTTAGTCTCTAAGGTGCCACAAGTACTCCTTTTCTTTTTATGGATACAGACTAACACAGCTGCTACTCTGAAACCTGTCAAACCACTAAGGGGTTCTGTCATTGCCTGCCCTGTAACCTTGGGTACCTTATTGCTTTGCTGCTACAGCTCAGAGCCCTTACACTAGTAGCCAGCCTATAAGCATAAAGGCCTCACTCGGGCTTCCACAAACCTAGTGATTCCTGGCAGGGTGACTTCAATAACCCTTCTAGCCCAAGTCTCCCCAAATCTGTCCCCTCAAGGTCTTAACTACCAGGGAGCTTTCCCCTCTGGTTCATCACTCCTAAAGGGGTGAAACCTGCCTCTACCCCATTATTAATTCACTTTGGCAAACAGTTGGTCTAACAGAGACCTGCTTGGGATAAAAATAAACAAAAAAGCTTATTTAATAGAAAAATCAGATTCAAAGATGCAATAAGGAAAAGCAAACACATACAAGTTACCCAGAAAATAACCATGAAGACATATCTTCAAGTTTTACACTTCTATATTAGCTAAATTTCTTTCTCTAATACAAGTTACCTATTGCCTCTGAACAGTTTCTTAGTATGCTCTCAACACATACAGGATTCAGCATTTCACAGACAGCTTCCCGCTTAGAGGCTTCCCTCAGCGTCTGGATGTCTTTCATTTCAAACCCCTTCTTTTTTAAAGGTTTGCCGTTTTTTGTTTTAATTTCTGACTGTGGTGATTCATAGTGGGGAAAAAAATCCCTGCTCCCTTAGTTTTCCAAGGCTGGGGTTTTCTTTTCAGCTTCAAGTTGGTTCAAGGTTTTCCCATCAATTCTAATGGCCCAACATGGTCTTTTCCCAGCTGGCCAACAGATGGGTACTTGAAGTTAGTTTTGTGTAAATAACTGGCTTGACAGGAGCCCCATCTGTTGTGAGGTCTGCTTGAAATTGTAGTAGTAGCCATTAGCATACTCTTCTATATACATAAATATACAGATTCTTAGCCATGATCTGCTTACATATCTCATCATGACCATCAAGTTCAGAACCATTACATTACCATTACCATTTTCTCTAGAACCATTACAAGCTTTCATAAAAGACCTTACTTGTCATATTTTTATTCACAATAGCATTGTATACAGCCAGTTGATTCAGTTGCTTATTCTTTGGGGACGAGACCCCATTCTCCCTTTGGGGTGTCAGGAGCCCGATTGTCAGACCTTTTCATTTTACTTGACCTCTAAATAATGTCAAAACTGTCAATCAAGCCTTCCCCAATATCCTATCCACTCTGTATCGTCATGGCTCCATCTTCTCCTGGTTCTATTTCTATCTTTCTGAATATCCCATTCAGCATCTCTTTCAATGGGCTGTCCCTTTCCTCCTCTCTCCCACTGTCCACGGATGTTTCACAGGTCTGCATCATTAACCTTCTCCTCTTCTTTTCTATACCTTTTTGTCAAAGTGACTTCATCTGCATACACAGCTTCAGTTACCAACTCTATGCTGATGGCTGTCAAATCTACATTGCAAAACATTACAAATACAAAACATTCTGGTTTGTCTCCCACTATCCAGTTGCACACCTCAGTCTCTCTCTCTCTCTCTCTCTCTGACATCTACATCTAAGTGATCTCCAAATCTGGCTGTTTCTTCCTCCAAAACAATTTGGGGGTCTGTCCTTCTCTTTTTAGCCCTACAGCTAAAACTCTTTGCCATGCCATCATCATCACCTCTCAATTTCTTCTCTGGCCTCCATGGCAGCCACGTAGTAACGCTCAAGACCATAAAAATGTACCCACCAATCTGCTCTTTCCCTGTCAATCTGACCATGTTACACACCCTCACCTTTTAAGTCCCTCCACTGGCTCCCCCTCCTACACTGAATCAAATTCAAGTTTCTTGTCCTTCCAGAAAAACTCTGTGCCTTCCCATTTAATCCCACATCTCTTTTTAATTTGTCCCATCCCTGCTATTGATGTCAGCTTCTATGTTCTATTAGTCTGCTTCTTCCATGAGCCCCTCTCTGCCTTTATCCAAATGCCCATATGCATGGAAGAATTTTTTTTAATCTGCTCCACAAAGCCACAAGCCCTTCTACACTCAAACCCTGAAGATTCCATTCTACCGTGATGCATAAAAGAAACTGACCAGCTTTTTATAGACAACTTTGTGGAAATCATCTATTTATTTTACACAGGGAAAAAACAGTTTGTGTTTTTTTAAACTTTAGCAACATGTAGCCAATTACCACCTTCACCTCTTTGTTTATATGCTTTATTCCTTCTGTTCCTCTTTGCCTGTTTTTCTCTTCAGCTGTAAGCTCTTTGGGACAGGGACCATGCTGTCTTTTGTGTTTTGAAGGCACCAACACTGCAGGCACTATCAGAAACTTAGAGTACGTCTACACTACAGCTGCTACACTTGTGCCATTGTAGTGCCATAACATAGCTGCTTCCTAGATCGACACAAGGGACTATTCTGTCAATGTAGTTAATCCATCTCTCCAAGAGGCAGTAGCTAAGTTGATGGAAGTGCAGGAGTCCAATAAATTATCTGTACGATTTAAAATTGTTCATGCATTTTTAACTAAATAGAAGATAATATTGTATAGTCCAATATATTTGACCATTGGATCTCAAAACATTAGCTCACATTCCCATCTCTCTTTGAGAAATGGATATGCACAAGGAAAATATGATAGTCCAGATGATATTGCATAAAATTTTGAGACTAGAGGAGAGGAAAATGCAAGTTTAAATACTGAAAAAAGATATCAGGCAAGTAGGAATGCCCATAACTTTAAGTAAAATGTAACCGCAGTTGCTGGTTTTTTCATATGTTAAAATGATTTTGCAAGGTTGTAAAAGCAGCTGATAAGCCTGCCAGATATAAAAATCTAAGAGAAAAAATCTGGGCCAGTACCCTGACTTCCTTGAAATTCGTCTTTAACCCCCACTTCTATCAGGATGATAAAACTGCCATCTGAGAATGACTAACAACACAGTAGATGGCCAGTACGGACTTTGATATCTATCTACTTTGTACATCTTATGCAAATACATTTCTGGTTCCTTCTTCATTCTTCTCCCATTTTCTTTTTGTTGCACTCACTTATAGATTCTTATCTTAGATGCTAAGTCCTTCAAGGGCAGGGACCATCTTCTGTTGTGTATTTATGCACCCCTTATAACTAGAGCTGACCCAAAATCAACAATTCCATTTCATGGGAAACTGTTGAGGTTTCACACAAAGAAAAAAGGAGTACTTGTGGCACCTTAGAGACAAACAAATTTATTTGAGCATAAGCTTTCGTGAGCTACAGCTCACTTCATCGGATGCATTTGGTGGAAAAAACAGAGGAGAGATTTATATACACACACACAGAGAACATGAAACAATGGGTTTATCATACCCACTGTAAGGAGAGTGATCACTTAAGATAAGCCATCACCAGCAGCAGGGGGGGGGGGGGGGGGGGAGGAGGAAAACCTTTCATGGTGACAAGCAAGGTAGGCTAATTCCAGCAGTTAACAAGAATATCAGAGGAACAGTGGGGGGTGGGGTGGGAGGGAGAAATACCATGGGGAAATAGTTTTACTTTGTGTAATGACTCATCCATTCCCAGTCTCTATTCAAGCCTAAGTTAATTGTATCCAGTTTGCAAATTAATTCCAATTCAGCAATCTCTCGTTGGAGTTTGTTTTTGAAGCTTTTTTGTTGAAGTATAGCCACTCTTAGGTCTGTGATCGAGTGACCAGAGAGATTGAAGTGTTCTCCAACTGGTTTTTGAATGTTATAATTCTTGACGTCTGATTTGTGTCCATTCATTCTTTTACGTAGAGACTGTCCAGTTTGGCCAATGTACATGGCAGAGGGGCATTGCTGGCACATGATGGCATATATCACATTGGTAGATGCGCAGGTGAACGAGCCTCTGATAGTGTGGCTGATGTGATTAGGCCCTATGATGGTATCCCCTGAATAGATATGTGGACAGAGTTGGCAACGGGCTTTGTTGCAAGGATAGGTTCCTGGGTTAGAGGTTCTGTTGTGTGGGGTGTGGTTGCTGGTGAGTATTTGCTTCAGATTGGGGGGCTGTCTGTAAGCAAGGACTGGTCTGTCTCCCAAGATCTGTGAGAGTGATGGCTCGTCCTTCAGGATAGGTTGTAGATCCTTGATGATGCGTTGGAGAGGTTTTAGTTGGGGGCTGAAGGTGATGGCTAGTGGCGTTCTGTTATTTTCTTTGTTGGGCCTGTCCTGTAGTAGGTGACTTCTGGGTACTCTTCTGGCTCTGTCAATCCGTTTCTTCACTTCAGCAGGTGGGTATTGTAGTTGTAGGAATGCATGATAGAGATCTTGTAGGTGTTTGTCTCTGTCTGAGGGGTGAGAGCAAATGCGGTTATATCGTAGAGCTTGGCTGTAGACAATGGATCATGTGGTATGATCTGGATGAAAGCTAGAGGCATGTAGGTAGGAATAGCGGTCAGTAGGTTTCCAATATAGGGTGGTGTTTACGTGACCATCGCGTATTAGCACTGTAGTGTCCAGGAAGTGGATCTCTTGTGTGGACTGGTCCAGGCTGAGGTTGATGGTGGGATGGAAATTGTTGAAATCATGGTGGAATTCCTCAAGGGCTTCTTTTCCATGGGTCCAGATGATGAAGATGTCATCAAAGTAGCCCAAGTAGAATAGGGGCATTAGGAGACGAGAGCTGAGGAAGCGTTGTTCTAAGTCAGCCATAAAAACGTTGGCATACTGTGGGGCCATGTGGGTACCCATCGCAGTGCTGCTGATTTGAGGTATACATTGTCCCCAAATGTGAAATAGTTATGGGTGAGGACAAAGTCACAAAGTTCAGCCACCAGGTTAGCTGGGAGTGCTGGTTGAGGTTTCAAAATTTGTTTTCTTTCTGATGTGAAATGAAAATGAGACCTTTCAAATTTTGTGTGAATGAGACAGACAGACACCTACCCAGAATAATGAATAGCCTGGTGTTTAGGGAACTCCCCTAGGATGTTTAGGGAACTCCCCTGGATCCTGCTGCAAATCAGAGCATGGACTTGACCCTATGTCTCCCACAAGGAATCTCAGTCTCCCTCTCAATCGCTCCTGTTGGAGCTGTTCCACTTTGCGTCAATAATTAAATATCCATTTGGCCACTGATAGAGATGGACTCCATAGTCTGGTGGTTTGGTCCCTGGCCTGGGATGTTCAAGTCCCTGTTCTAAAGCAGGCACATCTGGACTATTCCGGGGTGGGCTCATTCTCTCTTATTGACAATTTTTCAACCAGTTCTACCTATAACACCAGAAGGATGGAAGCCATCTATTGTATTACAGCTCATTTTACAATTGAAACTTTCTTCCTTGCCTCGAGCTCTTCATTGGTCCCATCCTCTACTACTCTGTTATTAAATTGAGAGTGGTTTACTTGGCCTGAGGTACAGTTTGTAATAAAAAATGCTATATCAAATAAAGTTTATTGTACTGTAAAGTTAAATGTTGAAAACCAAATGTTACCACTGGCTTAAAAACAACAAAATATAAAACCTAAGTGGGAGAACATAAATACTGCTTTAACAATCAGAAAATTTCCACCCTGTCACATGCCAGTCTCTGATCTATCTGATATGTCTGTGCTATGTGTCTAATTTAAGACATCTAGGATTATATATAATACTCATCACCATAGTGTTGGAACACTTCACCATAAAAGGTGCATGAATCATCAATGTTTGTACAGGTAAATTATGGGCTAAATTCTGGCTGCTCCTCCCTTGGTGCAGCAGGAAAGAAAGATTTCCAAGGAGCAGTCAGAATTTAGACCTGAAGTTTCCTGGATCATGATGCTGTGGTGCTTTTCAACCCCATGGGATTATGGCAAGACAGGTTCATCCTGCTGCCAGCTCACACCTCCACTGCATGTGTGCTGGCATCCAACAGTAGGCACTGGTGGTGGAAGTGAGGATAAAATTTGACATTGCTCTTCTAGAAAGCAGCTGTGTGGAATGCAGATGACTGCACTGCCCCCCCCCCAGGCAACCCTGAGCAATTCTACTTGCATCTGTTTTATGCGAGCAGAATGCTCCATCCATGAACAGCCTCTCAGATGCTTCAGCTCTGCTCCTCCTTGCCATACCATAGTGTGCTTCTGGCAACCAAAGCCTGAACTTAATTCTATATTTGAACCATCTGTATCTAAAATACTGCTTAACCAGGTAAAGCCATCTGTGCTGACTTGCATCCTGTACATCAGTGGGATTGTGCAGGGTAAAAATAGGTGCCGAGTTTAGCCCTGAGATTTAGCCCTGAAGTATTTAAAATACCTAAGCTATAAACCTTTTTTTTCCCCTTGGGGAGGGAAAAGAGGTTCATTGAAAGATTAACTAGAAGATTGTTTAAATCCTGAATTTCCATGTCAATACTAGCATTAAATTGCTGATAAATTATTGCAATAGAATGTATCATTGTGTGTCTGTACTTCACTAGTAAAGTGCACTACTATTTTTTTTTAATTACTGTAGCACCTACGAGCTCTAGCTATGGACCAGGGACCACATTGTGCTAGGTGCTTATAAACACAGATCAAAAAGCTAGTCCCTATCATGCAGCTTCAAAGTCTACTCAAAGGATTTTCGGTGCTCTTGTTGTAGGTAGATTGACATGGCTTTCTTTATAAAAGCAAACTGGGTTGCCTTGTGTCTTAAATCCTGTACTGCAGCTGGGACTTCATTCATTCATTAATTCATTCATTCAAGAATGTGTTGATTAGTTTAGTTGATTTTAAATCAAATATCTGTACAATGTTTTAGTATCTCTAAGCATGCAGGGAAAGATACTGTTTTTCAGTTTCCCCTTGTGAACATATTTTATATTCATCCTTGACCCATAATCCCACCAGGTTTAGTGTTACCTGCTGCCCAGTGTGGTTAAAAACTCTTGCAGGAAGCCAGGCAACTCTGAATTTCAAGTCATGAAGTTTCTTAATTGTTTGGAAAGGGGGCTGAGGACTGTTGGATTCTCAGACTATAATGGTCAATGGAGTGGTCTTGGTCAGTGGAATAATAAAGCTAAGTATGTGCTTAAGTGTAGAGCCCTGCAGTGTGGCTGGGATCAGAGATGAAAGTAAGTCTAGGGATTTACCAGTATGGGGCTGGGCTGGGGCCGGCTCTGGCCCCCAGAAGGGGTGGGGCTGGGGCAAGTCAGAGCCAGCCCTGGCCTACCCTGAACCGGGAAGTGCCTCCTTCCCCCACCCCGGAGTAACAGCGGCAGCCAGGGGCTCTGGCAGCAGTTTAAAGGGCCAAGTGCGGTAGTGGCGGTCGGAGCCCTGGGCCCTTTAAAATCGACCCAGAGCCCCGCCACCGCTTCCCCAGGCCTCCAGCAGCAGGGCTCCGGGGATGGGGCTCCGGCCGCCACTACTGCCCCGAGCCCTTTAAATTGTTCCCGGAGCCTGCCAGAGCCCTAGGGAAGCGGCAGTGGGGCTCTAGGGACGATTCAAAGGGCCCAGGGCTCGGCCGCCACTACCGCCTCGGGCCATTTAAATTGCAGCCCCAGCCCCTCCGCCAGTACCCCAGGGCTCCAGGAGAGGGGCTCTGGGAGCAATTTAAATGGCCGGGGGCTCCAGCCACTTCAGGGAGCTGCAGGCCCTTTAAATTGTGCCTGGGGAAGGCAATCCATGCAGGTATGGCGCACTGGCTCTTGCTGGTAGGCCGTACCGGGGTGTACTGGTTTACTTTCACCTCTGGCTGGGATCCCGTGGATCCTGCAGGACCTGCTACTATAACAGCAGGAAAAATGTACTTTGTTGCCAGCAGGATTTGGGGGAGAGAGGGCAACAAACTGTGATAATTTGCAAGAATATTCAATCTCTGATCACTTTTTCATAAATAGAATTTCAGCAATGTAAAGCAAGTTTTTCTTTATTAAATAAAGATTTTAATACTAAAATTTAAGTGAGGGATAGAAAGATTTAGTGCCTTTATAACTGGAGTTAAAGTATTTTTATGTGCTTAAGCATGATTTGTTTTATTCTTTAGTGGTAAAATTGTGTCTGAATTCCATTTATATATATAAATGTATGTGTATTGTGGGGGTGGAGTTTGTTTTGTTCTTAGTAGCATGGGGGAAATCTGTCTCCCTTGCAGGATTTGTAGGATCTAGGGTTTTTGCAGGTGGGAGCGAGATAAAAATACAAAAGATAATGCGGGAGCAGGTGGGTGTAGAAGTGTATATTGTGAGCTGGGACGAGAGTGAGATTAAAAAAAAATAGTCTCACACAAGGATCTAC
This sequence comes from Dermochelys coriacea, assembly GCF_009764565.3. Taxonomy (NCBI): domain Eukaryota; kingdom Metazoa; phylum Chordata; order Testudines; family Dermochelyidae; genus Dermochelys; species Dermochelys coriacea. The sequence continues at coordinate 102,612,861 of NC_050068.2, read as the reverse complement.
TTATGTGTTTTGCTGGGTCAGGGCCTAAAGGCATCCAAAAATATCTCGAGACAAAGTCTCAGCATTATGCCTTGATCCTTTATCACAATGGTATGACAGCTCCAAGACAGCACAGCACATATATCACAATAGGACAATATATTTACCAGGAGACAAAGTCAGCACAGCCTCCTATACTCTGCAAAACATGACTGGACTCCTCTGGTTCATCTATGAATCTATAAACTCAAGAGATTTTTATAATTAGCTTCACCATATGCAATCAATACAATCCTCATTTTGAAAAGGAATGTCACTCATACACACAGTAGGTGTTGCTCTAAAGTTGAGAAAGAATCTTGATGTTTCCCATGTTAGCCAAAGAACCATTAATTATTAATTATTTATATGTATTGGAAGATGGGAAGAAATTCCAGATGACTGGAAAGATGAAATATAGTGCCAATCTACAAAAAGGGGAATAAGAACAACCCAGGGAATTACAGACTGGTCACCTTAACTTCTGTACCCGGAAAGATAATGGAGTAAATAATTAAGTGATCTATTTGCAAACATCTAGACGATAATAAGGTGATAAGTGACAGTCATAATGAATTTGTCAAGAACAAATCATGTCAAACCAACCTGATAGCTTTCTTTGACAGGGTAACAAGCCTTGTGGATGGGGGGGAAGTGGTAGAAGTGGTATATCTTGACTTTAGTAAAGCTTTGGATACTGTCTTGCGTGACCTAGGGAAATGCAACCTAGATGGAGTTACTATAAGGTGGGTGCAAAACTGGTTGGAAAACCGTTCCCAGAGACTAGTTATCAGTGATTCACAGTCATGCTGGAAAGGCATAATAAGTGGGGTTCTGCAGGGATCAGTTCCGGGTCCAGTTCTGTTCAATATCTTCATCAATACTGTAGATAATGGTATAGAGAGGACACTTATAAAGTTTGTGGATGATACCAAGCTGGGAGGGGTTGCAAGTGCATTGGAGGATAGGATTATAATTCCAAATGATCTGGACAAACTGGAGAAATGGTCTAAAGTAAATAGGATGAAATTCAATAAGGACAAATGCAAAGTACTCCATTTAGGAAGGAAAATCTGTTGCACACATACAAAATGGGAAATGACTGCCTAGTGGGAGTATTGTGGAAAGGGATCTGGGGGTCATAATGGACCATAAGCTAAATATGAGTCAACAGTGTAACACTGTTGCAAAAAAAAAAAAAAAAAAAAAAAAAAAAAAAAAAAAAAAAAGCTATCATTCTGGTATGTATTAGCAGGAGCGTTGTAAGCAAGACACAAGTAGTAATTCTTCTGCTCTACTCCACACTGATTAGGCCTCAACTGGAGTATTGCATCCAGTTCTAGACACCACATTTCAGGAAAGACGTGGACAAATTGGAGAAAGTCCAGAGGAGAGCAACAAAATGATTAAAGGTCTAGAAAACATGACCCACGAGGGAAGGTTGAAAAAATTGGGTTTGTTTAGTCTGGAAAAGAGAAGACTGAGAGGGGGCATGATAACAGTTTTCAAGTGAATAAAAGGTTTTTACAAGGAGGAGGGAGAATTTTTTTTTTCTTAACCTCTGAAGATAGGACAAGAAGCAATGGGCTTAAATTGCAGCAAGCGAGGTTTAGGTTGTACATTAGGAAAAAATTCCTAACTGTCAGGATGGTTAAGCACGGGAATAAATTGTCTATGGAGGTTGTGGAATCTCCATCATTGGAGATTTTTAAGAGCAGGTTAGACAGGAATAGTCTAGATAACACTTAGTCCTGCCATGAGTGCAGGGGACTGGACTAGATGACCTCTCAAGGTGCCTTCCAGTCCTATGATTGATTCTATGATTGTGGTAGCATACCGAAGAGACCTCTGCCCTAATGTGCTAGGCCCTACTCACACAGGGAAAAGACAATCCCTGCCTCAAAGAGCTCTCTTTAAAAGTGAAGGCTATATTTAGATCTACAAGAAATTGTTCAAAAAGCAAAGAATGGCAACCCTGACAAATGAAATGAACTGCCAAGTAGATTTTCACAAGTGTAATAACTTATCCTGAAATCTCACAGCTTGCTTTTTTCTAGTAAAAAGCAATTCTTTTTACTAGCTTTCATGACAACTTAGGGACCAGCAACCTTCAAACTGATTTTCCCTTGCAGTGATATTGTAATAACGAAATATCTAAATATCAAAATATCCTTTTGAAACTGATGTAGTACCTTGTTGTCCATCAGACTAGAACACAATTAAAAGAAGAATTTACCATTTTAAATGCTATGTGGCAAATTCTCTCATATATATTAAGTCTGTTTGAAATTTCATGCATAGTTAGGTTTAAAGCTTCCCTGATGTTTGCAAGACACAGCTGAGGCAATGAATTTGTGTCCCAGATATAATTATGTGGCATATATATCATGAGTTTCCTAATTCTTATAGACTCAGACTAAGACCAGAAGGGACTATCATGATCATTTGATGGCCCAGATGTCAAACAAGCTATTGATTAGAGGTAGGATGTGATCTTAACTTCGTTAAGGAAAAATTAATGGTTATTTTTATTGGATTTTCAATCAAACATGACTTTGATTGAAATGAATAAGTTCTTTGATACTGAGACAAATTTTGGGCCTCCCCCCCACACCCAGTCCTAATATCCTCTTTTTCTAAAACAACTAGACATGAATATGCACCAATCTGGGAAATAATTAGCGCTTCAGCCAAGTTTCCCATGAGCAAATGGCATCATCACAAAAACCATCATCCCAGTTGGTTTTTGTTGGCATTCTCAGCAGCAGAAGAGTCAAGAATTGAAGGAAAAACTACTCTTTCACCCCTTAGATGCAATTCCTCCAAGTGAGGGATGAGGAACACTGCAGGGGGATCATGGGGAACTTGCATTGTCACTTCCCACACTATGTCTGTCCTATGAATAAACAAAGGATAAAATGTCCCAGAGGAAATAATCTGACCCCTTTTTCAGCTGTGAAAGTTCACTACAATAATAAAAAAAGGTATGCTCCATAACCTCTCTCTCTCTCTCTCACACACACACACACACACACACACCCTACCACCATATGCAGTGTACCTCATCCAGTGCACTAAATGCCCCAACAACAACTATGTGGGTGAAACCAAATCGCTATGGTCACAAATGAACTCACACAGAAAAATGATAAGAGAAAAACACCATATCACCTGTGGGCAAACACTTTTCACAAAATGATCACTCCATATCTGACCTCTCAGTCCTCATCGGAAACCTGGACAAAGTTTTCAAAAGAGAAGCCTGGGAGCTTAAATTCATAACTTTGCTAGATACTGAAAATCCTGGTCTTAATAAAGACACTGCATTTGTGGTTTATTACAACAATCTGTAACCCACTAACTCCTCCCACCTCTGGTTTTTCTTATGGCAACAGAGGTGTTAATGGGTCACTTCACCTTAAGAACAGAAGAACAACCATACTGGGTCAGACCAATGGTCCATCTAGCCCAGTATCCCATCTTTCAATAGCAGCCAATGCCCAATGCCCCAGATAAAATGAGCAGAAAGGGGCAAATATTGCGTGATCCATCCCATGTCGACAGCATCTGGCAGTCAGAGGCTTAGGAACACACAGAGCATGGGGTTGCATCCCTAACCATCTTGGCTAATAGCCATTGATGGACCTATCCTCCATGAACTTATCTAATTATTTTTTGAACCCATTTATAGTTTTGGCCTTCACAACATCCCCTGGCAATGAGTTTCACAGGTTGACTGCACCTTGTGTGAAGAAGTACTTCCTTTAATTTGTTTTAAATTTGCTGCTAATTTCACTGGGTGACCCCTTGTTCTTGTGTTAGGTGAAGGGGTAAATAACACTTCCTTATTCACTTTCTCCACACCATTCATAATTTTATAGACCTCTATCATATCCCTTAGTCTCCTCTTTCCTAAGATGAACAGTCCTAGTCTTTTAAATCTCTCCTCAGATGGAAGTTGTTCCAGATTCTTAACAATTTTTTGTAATCCTTCTCTGTACTTTTTTCCACTTCTAATATATCTTTTTTCAGACATGGGTGACCAGAACTGCACACAGTATTCAAGGTGTGGGTATGCCACAGATTTACAAAGTGGAATTACGATGTTTACTGTCTTCATATATATCCCCTTCCTAATGGTTCCTAATACTGTTAGCTTTTTTTGATTGCCACCATACACTGAGCAGATGTTTTCAGAGAATGATTGACAATGACTCCAAGATCTCTTTCTTGAGAGGTACCAGCTAATTTAAACCCTATCATATTGTGTGTATCATTGGGATTATGTTTTCCGATGTGCATTACTTTGCAGTTATCAAGGCTCAATTTCATCCGCCATTTTGTTGCCTAGTCACCCAGTTTCGGAAGATCCCTTTGTAACTCTTAGTAATGTCCAAATCAGACTGCAATCTTAAATAATTTTGTATCGTCTGCCAATTTTGCCACCTCACTGTTTACCCCTTTTTCTAGATCATTTATCAATATGTGGGACAGAACTGGTCCCAGTACAAATGCCTGGGAGACCCCACTATTTAGGTCTCTCCATTGTGAAAACTAACCATTTATTCCTACCCTTTTGCCCCATCTTGTGACCAGTCATTGATCCATGAAAGGACCTTCCCTCTTATCCCATGACTGCTTACTTTGCTTATGAGCCTTTGGTGAGGGATCTTGTCAAAAGCTTTCTGAAAGTCCAAGTACACTATATCTACTGGATCATCCTTGTGCACATGTTTGTTGCCCCCACAGAGAATTCTAATAGACCTTGAATGGTCCCTTAGAATTTGTGTTAACTACTTATGCTAAGCAATCTGTTCCACTTTGTATTTAGCTGCGACACTGGGAGTACCTTTCCCAAACCTGAAGAGCTGGATGTAGCTTGAAAGCTTGTCTCTCTAACCCACAGAAGTTGGTTCAATAAAAGATATTACCTAGCCCACCGTGTCTCACCTTAAACAAGAAACATTTAGTAAAGAAAACAATTAAACTATAAACACAAAGAAACTAGCTTCACACTGTTTGAGGCTCAGCTTCATCTCAGTTGCTTACCAAGGACAATACTCTGATGTAACCCCCCCTCCCCCCGGGGCACCTCTAAGAGGCAATACTTCCCCTCTCGCAAGCACAGAGCCTGAGTGTAGCAAAAGCCTTTTAATAACAGAGAGAAACAACATGGCATATTATTGGAGAAACACCACCAACAGGATTCATAACACAACCCATCAGCAAAAACCCACCTCAAACAAATTGGGCCGTGTCCTTTCCCTTGGGTTCTTGAGTCCAGCAACACAAAAGTCACCCAAGTCCCAAAAGTCTCTGTCCCTTGTCAGTGCAGCCCCAGAGTTCGAAAGTTTATCTGCAGAGTTTTACCTCCCAGCTTGGGTGGAAATGGGGGAGGATAAGGGGCACCTTACATGGTCCAAAGCTGACTGCCTCGCCTCTCCATGGGGCTCTGCTCCACCAGCCATCCCATGGGCCACTCCAGCTGCTCCACTCTGCCAGCTGTTCTGCCATCATGCAAACTGCTCCACTCTGCCAGCCATCCCATGAGCCACTCCACAATACATCTTCAGACCCCCCCACCCCCACTACTTAACACAGCACTCAGTGATTTCAGCTTTTAGTAATTTTAGCTCTTTAGTGATTTCAGCTTGTAGTAGGAAAGCCTCAGTGCTGGTTCACCATTGACCCAAAGTTAATTCAGCTCAGCAGCTTGTAACTAGATTCCTAATGGAACCAAAACTAGCTCTGATATTTCACAGTGGAAAAAGGAGAAGGTGCAATTGGCATTTAGGACTCTCACCAGGAGCCCATACCACCAGGTATTAATACCTGTCCCCAGCCTCTCTCCATTCACTGGGTTTTTGAACCCATGACCCTTGCCTAGCGAGTGCTGCTAGATTGATGGCAAGTCCCTCCATCATAACAAAAGGCCAAGTACAGTTCCACTGTCCTTGATTCACATAATCAGATTAATAACAGTTTATTCTTCCTGCCCCAATAACAGAGAAACTGGGGCTCCTGCAGCAGCCAAAATGACCATCTAGGTGGGGTGGGTGTGCCTATGCAAATGAGATCTGCCCCAAAGTTCTTTTTGACAACTCGCCACCAGATGTCAGGGTAGAGCTCATCCTGACTCTGCTTACATATATATAGCACACAGAGACAGCTACCAGTAAACATATTACACAGTAGACACAGTAGGTGCAGGAGTAGGTAAGTGATAGCTCCATTCCTTTACTGCAGCTGGGAGCACTCTGCACGGAGAAGGAGAGGTAGAAAGGAGCAAGATTCATTAGTCTCACTGTTCTTTCTTTCTCCAGCCCCCACCATCACCCACTGAATTCAATCTCTCTCTCCCCGAGATTGTCAGGCATGGTCAAATTGTCAGACAATCAGAAAGCAGCCCAGCTTCTCAATATATTGGCCTGTCTGAATCGCTACCTAGTTGGACCCTTTTGTTTTTCATTTGGGACTCTCTATTTTGTTCAAACCCCTCTTTTGCTAGATGATTTTTTTTTACCATCTCAAATATAACATACTGTAAGCGCTTGGTTAATTTTTGCCATATTTTGCAAGTCTCAGAACTCATATGGGAGGAAAAAATGATGGCAAATTCCTTGGGCCTTTTCGATTGTCAGTAATGATTATCGTGGGTATGGCATGCCCCAAAATACTCACCCAATTTGAGCATTGCCTCACCCTATGCAGTCCCTCAGTTTGTATCCTCTTAACTATAGAGATGGTCACATTTCTGAATGAAAAGGAGCGTTCAATAAAAACAAGGCTTTTTTTAAATAAAGAATTTTTGTGGATTTTTGGTTTCCATTTTTGAACAGCTCTGCTTAACAACCTCCCCTCCACATTTCACCTTCACTATGGACATTAATGCTTGCATCACATCTTTCCTCATTCTCGGCTTCTCTCTTCCCCTCCTTAGTCAGCACATCACTTCTGTCACCACTCCTTTGATGTCCTTCACCAGGGAAAGCTTGTTAGGCGTATAGCTGCCAATTCAGCAAAATGTTTAAGCACCTGCTCAAGTCCATCACCATTAGGAAACATTTAAGCACCTACCCAAAGTTAACCACGTATGTAAGTGCTTTGCTGAATAGAGATAGACTGGTGAATTGAAGCTAGAGTGCTTATATCATCTGTGCCTACACATGATGTTCACACTTGCTGATAGACAACATGGAAAGGCTCTACTAAATCTCTTTGGGCTTGTCTTCGCTACCATGCTAAGATGTGTATGGTCAATGGGAGAGCGAGCTCTCCCATCAACATAATTACTCCATCTCAACAAGAGACAGAAGCTATGTCACCAACATAGCATGGTGGAAACACCACTTTAAGGTGATGTAACTTATGTCGCTCAGGGCGGTGTTTTTTTCACACCCCTGAGTGATGTAAGTTACATCAACTTAAGCGGTAGTTTAGACAAGCCCTAAGTTGCAAATGCTGCTGCCCTAATAACCATCTCATTTTAGACACAGTCCATATGTCCAAATGAATTATAAGGCATACATCATTATTCCTGCAATTCAAGAGAAAAACTGGCTATTTCCAAAAGCTGATAGAGGAAGATGCGTGGCCACAGACAGCATGTGTACAATGTATTCATTGAAATAATCAGAAACAAAACGTGAACAGGAATGCTATATGTGCATTACACCCTGATAACACCAACCATGCATACAGTGGTTTCCATGCTCAGAGCACTTTAACTAATCCTTACAACTATCCTATGGACTAGATAAGTATCATTACTCCCATTTCACAGAGGGGAAAACCAAGGCAGAGAAATTAAGCAACTTGCCCAAGGCCATAAAAGTCAGTGTCATCAGTGGAAATCAGGCTTCCTGTGCAGTGTGCAAACCACGCAACCACTCTAAAAATAAGTGTTCGGTTCTTTCTTTACTAGTTTTTTTTTAATTCTTTGAATTGGCATCAGGCAGTCATTTTGTGTGTATTTCTATTTAACACATGCTCATAGCTGAATAAGATGCAGGAATATTTTTAGCATAGCTATATGGAAAGCTGAAGTGTTGTGGCTTTCTAAGCAGCAAATATGTTAAATATTATCATTACATCTCCTATTGATTTGAGCAATTAGTTTAAACTAGCATATGAGTTAATATGAGTCTTGAGTCTTCTTTTCTTTTTTTAATTTGGAAAACAATTCATTTATCTTTATCGATCCTCCTCCAAAGAGAATGTCACAGGAGAAAATGGCTTTGGCTTTTAGGCAATAAAGTAAAGGGATTTCAGGTAGAAAGTACTATAATTAGAAACTACAAGCAAAGAGATGTGCTGGAATATGTAAGTACTTTTGTATATTGTAAGGCATGGGCTGTTTGGTATCCATCTGTTTGAATTAATACTGACATTATAGGAGACTAAAGAAACTGTACAATAAAGTGTCATATCTTCATTATGAATTTCTATTTACAGTTCAAACATTAAAAATAGTTTCAAGACAACCTAATACTACTTTTTTTCCAGTCCTGCCAACCCCAAGTGTTCAAAAATAATGAGTCAGGCCCCCAAAATTATGAGATTTTTTTAAAATTACACATTTGGATTCTTTTTATTTGCCTTCTAGTTTCCAAGGTTGCACTGAATCATGTGTTCAAGCCTTTGTCTGCAACCAGGTGGGCCAGGACGGTTTGTTTACCTGCAGCGTCCGCAGGTTCAGCCGATCGCAGCTCCCACTGGCTGCAGTTCGCCGTTCCAGGCCAATGGGGGCTGCGGGAAGCAACATGGGCCAAGGGATGTGCTGGCCGCCGCTTCCTGCAGCCCCCATTGACCTAGGATGGTGAATCGTGGCCAGTGGGAGCTGCAATCGGCCAAACCTGCGGACGCTGCAGGTAAACAAACCGTCCTGGCCTGTCAGCAGCTTTCCCTGATGGGCCGCATGCCAAAAGTTGCCAGTCCCTGCGTATAACTATTAAAACATACGGGTGGAACAGAGGGAGGGACTGGTGAACAAACCAGCAATGCCGGAATTGTGGAGAAGTATCAAGATGGCAGATGTAGTACAACTCTGCAGTAAGCAAACATTTTAGAGACAGAGAAACTAAGGCACGGGTGAAGTCCCTTGACCAAGACCTCCCACTGAGTCAGTGATACAGCCAGGACTCCTAGAGCTCTCAACTCGCAGCCCTGTGTTCATTCCTGCAGACTAGGCTGCTTCTATTAGGGGATGTGATGTGTGGTGCTGAAAACGAGTTGTTGGATTATGTCTTTCAGATATCAGAGCTCATTTTTAAAGCATTGTTGGTTTCTGCAGAGTTAACATCCACGCATTCTAATCAGCAACTAGGGCATTGGTTTTCCAAACTACATGGTGGTGCTCACTGCGCTCTAGAGATCAACCCAAAACAAAAAAAACACTTCCTGTTTTTTATTTTGAAGATTGGGTTAGAAGATGCTAAGAGCATGTGATGTTATTTCAACTATGAGGAGAGTGGGAGGTTTCTGAAAACTCAGTAACTATTGCAACTTCTTTCTGGCCTCCTTGAAACCTATGTTGCCCTCCTCCAGTCTATCACAGCTGCTGCTATCATCTTCCTTGCCTACTTCTCTGATCGTGTCACTTCTCTCTTTGAAGCTCTCCTCCAGTTCATCAAGTCCAAACTACTTGCCTTCACAATGCTCCTCTCCCTGCTCTTTATCCACTCTTGCTTATTACCACATTGCCAATCTGAAGTGCAGATTCACCTGCAACAGAAGGAAAAAAGTAAGGTTTCAGCTAAGGCCTCCTCACATCCCTTTCTTTGGGGCTGGCTCGGTTTTCAAAAACCAAACTCAAAACCAGAACTAAACAACTCAAACTACTGGATACTAACCACCTTAGGCCTTTCCAGCTGCAGCAAGCTGAGAGGAGCAAGGATGCAGCCTTCCCCTTTCATAATCTCTTTCGTACCAGTTTCCTTTCCTTTTATAACCTAGTCTAGAATCTGCCACATGACAGGTCGAACCTCAGTATCTCTTTATATGCGAGAATGTCTATACACTTCGTTGTAGTCACTCGCAGGCCATCCAGTAATAACACCAGTCCTGACCATGTCCCATTTGTCTGCTTTTTCCTAAAGATGTCTCTCTGCCTTCTTTCATGCTATTGCTTGTGCCTGGGACACCTTCCCTGAATGGAACTGTAAAGCCATTTCTCTAACCTTCTTCAAATCCCTCCTTGAGTCCCACTTCAAATGAATAAGTAGCAGGACAGAGGGGAATAGCCAATATTTAAAAGTAACTAATACTGATTGTGGCTCAAATTGTCCCCTTTATCAGAACTCCATCTGGCACAGCGTGGAGGGGTGTCAGGGAGCAGGTCCCAGCGCAAGTTAGAGCAGCTGAGATGCTGCCAAGTATAAGCTCCATTCCACCGCATACCCTCCCAGCACACTTCCTCCCCTTCCCTTCCTCAGTCCCTGCATCACAGGTGGGGGGGATGGGTGGTTGGAGCAGGAGGTCTTTATGCCACCTCCCACAGCTTTATGCCAGAAGAGAAAGCGCCCCCCCCCCCCACACACACACACACACACACACACACACGGGGAATTCTTCACCGGCCACCTCCAGCAAAAATACCACCCCTTTGTGCTACGAGAGTGGCGCAAAGGAGCTGCAGCAGACCAGAGACTTTGGCCCTGCATGTTGTCTCTCTCACTCCCTTTTCTTATGTTGCTTGCCTTAGGTTGTAAGCTCATTGGAGCAAGGGCTGTGCCTTCCTATTTGGACCGCAGAGCACCCAGGGTAGGTGCTACCAGAACACAGATAACAAATAATAATTTAAGGAGCTTCATAAGCACCCGTGGCTGCTGTGTCTCAACATACTCAGCATCTTCTCACCCCCCATCTAGTTTGAATAATTGAAGTCAATGGCACTGCTCATGTGCTTAAGTGCTTTGCTGGATCAGAGCCAGCTTGCTTAGTACCTCTCAGGATCAGAGCTCTTAGTGGACAAAACAGTCCTTTCCCAGGAGCAGTGTGGGTTTGTATTGCTCATTCTGTACATGGTACATTCAAGAGAGCTACAATTCAGAGAGCAGAGGAGGATTTTGGCCTTATTTCAGTTGACACAAGAGGAAAATTTTAGAATGCTAATGAATGTGTGTTTACAGGCTATGAGAGGTACTTAGCCGGGAAGGCAAAAAAAAAAAATACCCCACTTGTTAGAGGATTGCTGAAGGGTCATACATTTTTCTATTACATTTCACATTTTGCTTATTTTTAAATTATGGATATTTGGTATGCCTCTATCGAGGCTAATTCGATACTAATACTAGCTAATTCGAGCATGCAACTGTGCTTCAAGTATACCCCAAGCTGCTTCCAGTTCTTGGCCAATGAATCTTACTGACATAGAGGTTTGCTTCAGAGAAGGGAAAGATGATACTCCTGCAGGATAACAGGTGTCATGAGGAGGTAAGCTTTCAGGAGACAGATACTCAGACCCTCAACCTAGGCCCTTGCGGATCAAGTTCCCTAAATCAGTGGCCAATTGAAAGACATTCTGCTTTGGGAGAGGAGGAGAGTCACAAGAAGAAACCTCAGACAGTAGTTGTGTGAAGCAACTCCATCTCCACTATGTAAAAGTGAGAAACCAGAGGCTAACTTTTCCTCTCTTCAGCCTCTCACAATATGGTTGATGCTCACTTTATACAGAAGGGGGCTGTGGGAAATAGACTCCTACACTTTTTGCTTAAAATAATTCCTGTGAATGTCATATATTTGTAATTGTAGTTTATTGTGTTTGTTTGTACCCCACAGTTTTCACACCAGCTACTTATAAAGTCTCAGAGCAGCTCCGTTTTTAAGATGTTTTTATTGTGGATTATTGATTAAGAGTTGCTTATTTTTGTAGAGCTATGGTGACCTCCAGTGGCCAGTCAGAGTAAACAGCCCTTTGATTCATAATGCTATTTTGGGTAATCAAATCCCTGATTATTATCTAAGTGTGACATGCTGATCTGGAATGGGAGACAGGCGAGCCATCCATGGGCCCTTGGAGCAACATCAAAGCTGAAATGCTAGCTATATTATCTCCAAACTAAGGAGGGAGACCTGAGTTTACAGAACCCATTCTTCAGCCATTTCTTTAGCAAGTTAAGTACATGTAAATTAAGTAAAGGTGATAACTAAGGCCCTACCAAATTCATAGCTGTGAAAAACAGGTCACAGACCATGTAAACTGGTCTCCCCGGTGAAATCAGATCTTTTCTCTACTTTTACCCGATACTATACAGATTTCATGGGAGAAACTAGCATTGCTCAAACTGGGGGTCCTGACCCAAAAGGAGGTTGCAAGTGGGATTGCAAGGTTGTTGTAGGGGGGTTGTGGTATTGCCACCCTTACTTTTGCGCTGCTGCCTTCAGAGCTGGGTGGCCGGAGAGTGGCAGCTGCTGGCCAAAGGGCCCAGCTCTGAAGGCAGCAGCGCAGAAGTAAGGGTGGCAATACCATACCATGCCATCCTTACTTCTGTGCTGCTGTTGACAATGGCAATGCCTTGAGAGCTGGGCTCTGAGCCAGCAGCAGCCGCTCTCTCCAGCCACCCAGCTCTTAAGGCAACGCAACCAGTAACAGAGCAGAAGTAAGGGTAGCAGTACCAAAACTCTCCCCTACAACCACCTTGTGACCCCCCCCCTTTTGGGTCAGGACCCCTACAATTACAACACCATGAAATTTCAGATTTAAATAGCTGAAATCATGAAATTTATGATTTTTTAAAATCCTATGACTGTGAAATTGATGAAAATGGACCGTGAATTTGGATGGGCCCTACTGATAACAAATCTTTCTATAAATCTCCCTAACAGACTCTCTTCATTTAGAACTCACAATTTTCATTTCCCTTTATCACAAAAAGAGCCTGGCAAGGTAAAAGGTAAAAAAGTTAAAAAAATGTGAAAGCAAATCTACATGGAGACCAGCTTTTCCATTTTCAATTTCAAGGGAAGGGTTATGAGTGGAAAGAGCTAATATATGGCTGAGGAAAAAAGCAGAAACTGTTTCCCTAGAACAAACAAACAGTATTTTGGACTTCAAGGAGTCCAGAATATAATAACCATAAAATATCTTTGGGGCCCGGTAGATCAGATTTGTTCCAGGTGGTAACCCTTCAATGTCTGAAAGTTGCAGATCCTCCTGGGGAGGATGAAATTTTCTATTCTTTACATACACACACCCATTAGCACACAACAGCAGTCCTCCATTCCATTAACCCTTACCTAACCACTCACCCACGCCCACTATCACCCCAAATTGGCTTTACAGGGGAGTTACTTTCTTATCTATTATCAGGTTTTGTACAGGCACCCATCAGTGTGGTTTCTGAGCACTGCAGATACTTTACTTACTCATATTCATGGTTGCAAGGTAGATGAGAGGACTGACAGACTCAGTAAGGTTACTGTTGAGGTGCTAGGTTTGGGCTTAAACTGAAGAGCAAGTTATCTTGTGATGGGGAAGGGAAGGGAAGGTTCTGAGGTGCTGGGTGGGCTTATTTCATTCAAATTGTTGTTCTGCTCAAAAGGCCCATTTTTACTCTTCCCTTTGTGACAGGTTATCACAAAACATACACTACACACTGATCACCAAACCTTTATTAGTGCAAGGCAGTGTACAGACTGGAGCCATAAAACTGCTCTCACTTCTGGGACAAACTGGTCCAACTGTGAAGAGCCCCAAAAATATTTTCCCCTAATCTAACCAACATTCAGTCAAGCTGGAAAGAACTCACCCCATATTAGGATGTGTAAGGGATTCCTGTCAAAATGCTTTACCAAGGTGCCCTGTTGTACATTTGGGAAACTGAGATACAGTGAGGTTAAGTGACTGGCCTAAGGCCATAGGCCATACAGTAAGTCAGCAGCACAGCTGGGGGGAAATCCAAGCTCTCTTGCCTCCCAACCTCACGATCACCCCAAGACCAAAGCTGCCCCAGAATGAATAAAATGCTAAGGGAATGGTGACAGCCTGACAGTGCTAGTCTCAAGGCCACAGAACAGGTACACCAAATTGATAGCCTAGATGGGTCAAATTAACTCCCTACAGTCCTGACTGGGCTTCTCTCTCTCTCCGATTCTCTGGCGCAGGACAGAAATTCAATGGGGAGGATGCTGGATTTGGTGGGGGAGGTGGAAACGAGGCACAGGAAACTGAAACAAATGTTGAAGGAGCTCAGAGTGATGTTGTAACACTGAAGATTTGGACCCACTGGAATTTAGTTTGCAGGCTGGCAGTTTACATGTTTAGGCTGGTCTCCGTTTTTGACAGCAGGGTAACGTCAGCCAGTTACTGTGTTTGGTGCAGGTGTGAGGACAATAGTTAGAAGCTCCGAAGAGAAAATTCTTTACTCTGGACAAGACTGAGTACATTGTAACTACCCCTCATAAATTAATATCAACTCATAAGGAACAGATGTGAGGTTACATTTGCTGTATCTTCTGTACCTACCAGAAGCAGAATGTTCAGACGTCTCCACAAAACCACGAGAGGCCACTGATCTTACATGCAGTTGCTTGCTTCTGAGAGTACAGTCACAAGAGGCCTTGATGCTAGAATATAAAAAAGGAAGGGAAAGAGACATTAAACGGAGTTTTAGTTTTCCTTATTTAAGCTTTTTCCTGCCCGTTATTCAGTTGCTTGTGGCCACTCTGTGGCCTACCTGGGTTTAGCAAATTTGTTTATGCAACCAAGCTACTAAATAAAATGGCGCTGTTTTAAACCACTCAGCTTTAATTTCCTTATTATTGCTACTGAAGCCTTCCACACCGAGAAGATTTTATCTGTTGTGTTCTCCTAGTGAGTTTTGCATGGATTCATGCTTTTAAAAAAATATAGACAACGTACAATTAACCTGTCTGCAATTATTTCCTTGTTTTTCCTCTGTCTGTTCTCTCCTTTTTTCTGATGAAGCATGAACTTATTGGAAAGTGCAATTATCTGTATAGTATTTATCTCAGAGGTTTCCAACCATCAGCCCCTCTCTGCCCTGCTTGTCTCACAGGGACTAGCTAGCAAATGAGGATCCTCTACATCTACCTATATTCAGCTCTTTGGGTGTGTTCTCTCTATGTCTCAAGGCATCATTGTACAGCATACAATAAGCCAGAACGAACACAAACCTTTGCTAATTTACATGCCAGTGAGACAGCAGATCCTCTCAAAATCTCATTGTCAGAGTTCTGAAATTTTCTCTTCGGAGCTTCTAACTATTGTCCTCACACCTGCACCAAACACAGTAACTGGCTGACGCTACTCTGCTGTCAATGGTGGAGCTGGTGGCTTGGTGAAGAGAATTATAATTTTCCTTTTGAGGTATTGCTGAGATCAGTAAAAGGAGTCATGAGCCATGTTTTCAAAGCATAGAGAGTATTCCCTCTGAGCAAGAAATCTGTTCACTAGCCCAGAGCGGGTAACCATAACAAGAGCGCTAATGCTACCATGAGCTGATTTTCTGTCTTTATCCAGAAGCCAGCCTCCCGCAATCTCTCTGGTCTCTTATTCCACTGCCACACCATAGCATCTGAGAATGTGACAGCCATGATATGTTCTTGAGTGACACCTGTGGCTATTCAATTTGCCTCACAGGTGAGCTGCAGCTTGAATTAATGGAACCCCTTTTTGCTCCCCAGAGACCTAGAAGGAACATGAATGTAGTCAGGAGCACAAAGGACAGATTGGAAGTCTGTAATATCGAAGACTCCTATACTGATTTGCTGCCTCTGGAAAAAAAATCAGTGTAATTATTAACCTGCCTGAGAATAATACACAATTTCATGAGCTACTGCTCACTTCATTGGGCTCATGAAAGCTTATGCTCAAATAAATTTGTTAGTCTCCAAGGTGCCACAAGTACTCCTTTTCTTTTTGCGAATACAGACTAACACGGCTGCTACTCTGAAACCTCTCCAGAACGTAAATCACTCCCAGCTATATTGTATAAATGCTATAGCCAGCCACGAATTACACTCCAGGGCAACACCAGAAAACTCCCAGTCCCAGACTTTCCCCCAGAAATGTGTGTCTTATTACTGCCTGGCACCCTTCTGGACAATACAAGCTCATATAAAGTCCATCATTTCATTAATAGAAAGTGATATGCACAAATCTTGCCATCGCAAATGGAGTTTTCCAAACACTTCAATTCAAGCACACTGGTTTAGATAAAACAAGTTTATTAAGTACAGAAAGATAGATTTTAAGTGATTACAAGTAATGAGGCATAAGAGTCAGAACTGGTTACAAGATTTTAAGTGATTACAAGTAATGAGGCATAAGAGTCAGAACTGGTTACAAGAAAATAAAAGGTAAAACACAACTAACATCTAACTTAACAAGCTAAATTAATTCAAAGCAGAGGTCTCTCTCACCACATGTTTGAGCAGTCTTACGGTCTGGATTTCAGTTGGCCAGGATTCTTTTCCCCTAGCGCCCCTCCCCGGTCCAGTGTTACTTTCCTTGTCTTTCAGGTGTTGTTGATGTCATGGGTAGAGAGAAAGAGAGGAGTATTTTGAGGCATCTGCTCCCCTTTCTTATGGTTCTCTTTTATTTTGAAAATTATCTCCAGCTGAGGTTCAGAAGACAGAAGGTCTGAGGAGATGGAAACCTCCAGCTGTTTATTTGCCAAGATATACATTTCTTACTCACACCCTTTTTCTTACCAAAGAATGGCAGCTTTACCAGGCGATAGACCATGTGATTTTGTTGACACTTGACTGAGGCGTCGATTTGCCTTGTGTCTTTGAGGGACTGGTTTGTGCCTGCTTTTGCAGACTTGGAATATGGCTCAATAAATCTCAGAGTAGAGCCTTATAACTTTACATACAATGTTGTCACACACAGTTTATCAGGACAATAATGATCAGTAAATTATGAATTTTCAAATGATACCTCACAAGCACACTTTGTACAAAATGCATTATAGTTTTGTAAAAAGGTGAATACAGGGATACAGACAGTCACAGTGGGCCTTTCCAAAGATGCTAAGCAACTTTTTTCTCTGATCTGCCCATAATTAAGCATACAAAGTAGGTCTTTATGGTCTCAAGCTACCACAAGGAGGCAGTGATGCAAAACATTGCCTTGAGGGCAATTGTTAGTATTGTGCTCTCAGAGCTAGAGGTCCACAGTGGTCTATTTTGAGAGGGGCAAAGCTCCAAGGATTTGAGAATTTTTTTTTAAAAGGGAATTGGTAGTATGCTGCACTATTCTTATGCAAGACCATTTGTTAAAGTCTACAACATGAGGAAGAGAGGCTCATAATCACCCTATGTAAGAGAAGGCAAAGGGTGGTGGGAAGTGACTCTCTTCTGAAGGGGATAGAGGCATCCATCTGCTGAACTGACATCCCAAAAGGCATGCTGCTTGCATAATCTACAGGTGTCATCAAGCGTTAACATGGAACCTGTGAAAAAACTCAAACTCATACTCCCACCCCCCCACACACACACACTTTCTAACACTCAAGTTGGAACATCACATCATCTTCTTGCCTTTTCTCATTGCCTTATACAATGTTATGTTTAAACTGGGGAAATTGGAAATTACCTCCAGGTCAAACAATTCCTGAAATCTGACTATAAATTGGTTCTCTTTGTCCAGCCTGAATCTCATGGCCCAGAGAATAACAGTGTTATCCTGACACAAGTGATGGAAGGTAAGAAGCAGCTCCTCCAGGAAGGGATGGTAGTACACAACATCAGCAGCCAGGATGTAGTCAAACTGACACAAAGACTTGGGAAAGTTTTTCTCTAAATCAACTCCCCAGGACAGTTCTTTAACCTGGGGCTGATGCTTACACTTCATTTTGGTATTTTTGAGAATATTGTACTGAAGGTTTCCTAGTACTTCAGGCAGGTCCGTGGCAGTTACACGTGCACCTGTGACAAAAAACAAACAACCACCACAGATTAACCCTTGATTATACTTCAAGAATGAAGAAGAAATCTGTACACAAAACCTACTGCACACACAACTGCATTCCCAGGTCTCTCCCATATATAGGTACAATATACATGAAAAAAGCCTCCTGGGCATTTCATTACACTAGACATGTATATTAGGTTTCCACACCAAAAAAATTCATTAAAATATGATCTTGCTCTGCAAAATCAAAAATGATATCCTAGGGATCCACCTTTATGGGGTCTTTATATCAAATCTGCTTGGTATACAAGTCAAAAGATGGGGGGAGGGGTTTCTAACTATCAACCGTACAAAGTCAGCCGGGATCTGAGAATCCCCTGGATTCTTTCCTTCTCATACAGTAATAAAAGATACCGCAGACTAAATTGTGTCCTTGGCTACATTGCAAGTGGTTAGTGATTCCAATTACCGTTAGTAAAGAACGGGCTGTCAGGAAAGAAGATAGAATGGACGATGCCAGGACATTGAGCTCAAAGATACATTTCTGAAAGAACAGGTTACAAATCTGAAAACAGAAGCGACTTGGGATACCAGGAAGGGGTTATTTAATAGTCAGAAGATAAACTGCTCTTGTGAGAGGCTGTGTCTGAATCCAGCCTCTTCTATATGCCTCTGACCTCCTGGTCTGGTAGAACCCTAGTTCTCACAGCAGCCAATTTCTATCCTCTGTTTAATACTGGATGGCAGTCACACCTACTGTCCCCTCCTACAAGGCATTCTAAAGTGAGGACAAGTAATTTTATGGAGGTAAAAGCAGAACTGGCTTCCAAGTTGACTGAAAACCCTAAAGAATTCAGTGTTTCTTCCTCAGTTTTCAACATTTTAGAGGAACTGAACAACTTACTATATGCTCCAATAGTAATCAATAGTCATCTTAATGAAGTTTCCAAACCCAGCAAAGCAACAGCCAACACTTACCAAGTAAAGTGGCTACTATGGAGACCAACCCTGTTCCAGCTCCAATTTCCATTACATTTTTATCAACCAGGCTGTATTTTTCAGCATTTGCTTCCAAAAAGTGACATAGAACAAGAGCCTGCCAGGGAAAAACACAAGAACATAGTGAAAAGGAAAAGGAAAAGGAAAAGGAAAAGACCACTCTGCACACACAAAATACATAGCTATATGAGCACTGACCTTTCTGAATATTAATTACAAGAAAAATAGCTTTTCTTTAAGTCAAGATTTTATGTAATTTATTTCACATCTATCTAAGCTGAATAAGTCCAACTGCACAATAATAAGGCACATTTTATCTCAGCTCTCCTGCAATAAAAGATCACCCTTTATCCATTACCTGATGCAGAGATTATATCTTATGCTCCAACAGAGCCTTCTGCTGCCTAATTTGCAGAACAACATTATTTTTCCAATCAGAGCCATCTGAATAATACCACCTTGCACTTAAATAGCTTCTTCCATTCCAGATTCTCAAAACACTTCACAAACATCATACATTTTTGTCCAACATCTCCCCATCTGTCTGCGTGAGATAAAGAAGTACTGTCATCCCCGTTTTGAGTGGGCATGATCAGCCTGAAGCACAGATTGCTGAAGTGACTTCCCCAACCTCACAGCACAAGCTTGTAGTAGGGCTGGGAACACAACCCATGTCTCCTGACTCCTATGCCTATGCCTCAAATGCAAGGCCATCACTTTGATAGAAACAATGAGAATAACAGGAGCATAGAATGAAGAGGAGATGTTTCGTCAGGATCAGGTGAACCAACCCAGAAATGATTGCTGGCAGACCGAAATATACTTCACCCCCAGCAGAGGGAGGGGAATCAGTGATTCTGAATCTACATGTTTCTGTGAGTTATTTGTTGGACCATAAATATCCTTTAATATAATCGTTTTGGGGTATGATTCCCATGTGTGTCGCTGGGACTTTTCAAAAGACAACATTTCAGTTGTTCTTATTTATATTCTTATTGAAAAGTTTCTCTCAAGATCTACATTAGTGGCTGTTTACTATGTTGATTCCTAGTCTATGGGAGTTGGGGGAGGAGAGAAAGAGATCACATTTGTAGAGTGCCTTGGACATGCATAGATTAACACAAAACTGATTTATATGTATTCCAAAGAAGCTTCCCTCTCTCCAAGCAGGTTGGAGGAAGCCATTACTAATTATTATTTAAGAGCCTACGACATGCTTTGGCACGGTACAAGACATACCCCTAAAGAGAATCCCTCTTCTGAAGGGACCAAGGCTCGCAATCACTTACAGACTGATCAAGTAGCCTCTTAACTTTCTATATCCCTCCTTACTCCCCTAACTTATACCCACAAAATGGCTGCCAGTAAACCTCATAGATCTGGTGCATTCTACATGATATTTCAACTCACTACTGAAGCAGAAAGCACTACTTCCATTCCTCATCAGAAGACAGGTTTGGGCAGAAATTAAAAACTATTTTCAAGTTCAGGTAAAAGTCAGATGACAACTTTGGGTAGAAAATTCCCGGGTCCCCATGAAAAACAGATGTAATGGTTGCCAGCTTTTCTGGTCTCCTTACAAGAGTAATGACTTTTAGGAAGGCCACTTTTTAGTGGTCCAGAATAGAACAAAATAGTTCTTTCCCTTGTTTCATTTGTAACAGGTTCAGAATGAAATGGGGGGACATTGACCCAAAAGTTGCTGAAAGCACAAAAACTGAAAAATTATATATATTTCCCTTTATTTAGTCCTTCAACTGAGGGACGAAGGAGCCCTGTGCATCAGCAAGTTCATGATTAATTCTGTGGATGTGTGGCCAGCTCCCACTTGCACAGTTCTAACATAAAAGATTTGTGGGTTGCAAAGAAGAGGCAGAGAAAATGCAGAACATTTCCCTTGGTTTTACAGGACTAAACAACAAATATGGAAAACAATGTAAAGGGCTAGAGTTTTTAAGGGAATAAAAACCAATAATATTGCATAAATATTGTACCGATGGCCAGACTACTGCCCCATAACATTCAGTGGCTTCTCTAATTTTTATCTCATGGTCAGCAAAGCGAAAACCTTCCCAGGATATGTTAGTTACAACAGCAGGAGAAAAACGCCTTCTCATGATTTCTGCAACGGTCTGTTCATCTTCATTTTTATCTGGAAGTAAAATGATAAAGATCATATAGGTTATACAGTGTTGTAACAAAACTGTGACATAGAAGCAGAATTGACTGATCACAAAGCTACTGGTTTATACAGACAGGCGGCTCTCTAGCTTTCAATCTGGCTTATACCTGATAGTGGAAATGCATTTTACAATAAATTGTTTGGTATGATATGGTCCTACTCTCTATGATAATACTACTACTAACAACTACAACACAGGAGGAGTCTGTTGGAATATAATTAAAAACTATTTATACAGCTCACATAATGCATTTCTTCTCCTTGTTGCCAATGCAGCTGAGTACAGAAAATATAAAGTTAGGAAAAAGTGACAATATCTTGTTATTAATTTAAACAACACAATAGGAAGTATTTTCAATTGCTGCTCTTTACTCTCATGGTTTTGTTTGTGTATTTTTCATTTATTATTTCCTGTGCCCTTTTATGGGTTCTAAGAGTGCTATTTTTTTTGACAATGTACAAAAGGAGTTAAAATACCAACTTGAATCAGTCACTGAACATGTGAAACAGAAACCTTAGCAATACAGCTAGGAAAAGAAAGCACTGCTGCTCCTGGCAGATAAGCATATCCATGCAGCCCACCGTACCTTTGTACATAGATTCTTTCCAGTTGGCTAGATCACCCAAATAATCTTTCTTTTTGCTGTGTGAAGAACGTTTAGGACAGCTAACACTGTTGCAGGTTACACTGTTGCCAATTTTTGTTTAGTAGAACAGAAAATTAATCTCAGTTATGTCATTATCATCACACTCTGCTGCAGTAGCATTATGATGCAATAGCATGTTTTAATTATATATTATATATACACACACACACGCACACACATATACATACACACACATTTTATTTATATACATACTTTCACATGACTTGCATTATAATCACAATATCATGCAAAACTGATGTAAATATAACCACCATAAAAGGCACAGGAGTTAGCAACATTTTCTACACTAAACTATGGATACAGTTTCCGAAATGGGCTCTTATGGTAAATCATCTGGAAGATTGGAGCTTCTTGGTTAATTACTGGAGGGCTAGTTATAGAACAGTGTAACCGATTATTAAACCTTGCACAGGGAGGCAGAGCTCTTTTTTATCATTCTAATGTCAAATTAGGTGACTTTTATTAGCTCAAAACCTGAAGTAAAAAAAGAGATAGAGTTTTCCTCTAAGAAGAAGGAACCAGGGGCACAGACAGAGGAGTCCTGCAGGAAAAAAACATCAAAAAACAGTTGAGTTCAGAAGGAAACGTGTGCTAAAGTTTGTTTGTTTTTTGTTTAAGTTAACGATAAAGGAAATCCCTGGAATGGGGCAAATTAGACCCTATGTTGAGTCTGCATACTTAGTATTCCTACCACTTCTAAACAAATCTGTTTAAAAGTAGGTACACTCTGAACTGTGCAATTTGCACCCACACACTTTAAACAATAATAGTAGATTGTTTAAATCAGGAAGCAGTAGCCTTAAAATTGAGTAGAGTACCATCCCTCAATTATTAGCACACATTAGATATACTGTAAGACAGGGGTGGGCAAACTATGGCCCACGGCCACATCTGGTCCATCAGACCTTTTGATCTGGCCCTCAGTTCCCACCAGGGCCCCAGCCAGACCCCTCACTCTACTGTGCTCCAGTCCTGATCCCCCTCCTGCCCTCCAAACCCCTCAGTCCCAGCCTGGAGCCCCCTGCTGTACCCCATACACCACACCCCCAGCCAGAGCCCTCACTACCCCCCGCACTCCAACCCCCTGCCCCAACTCGCAGCCCCCTCCTGCATCCTTAATGTCTCATTTCTGGCACCACCCAAAAGTCCGCACCCCCAGCTGGAGCCCTCACCCCATTCCGTACCCCTACTCCCAATTTCGTGAGCATTCATGGCCCGCCATACAATTTCCATACCGCAATGTGGCCTTTTGGCCAAAAAGTTCACTCACCTCTGCTATAAGAGATCAGATGAATTCATGCAATTTCTTTCCTCAATAAATTCTTAGCTAAGAAAGAGTCCCCTCATTACCAGATTATTTGCTGCAAGGCCTGATCAAGATGTCTCTGTAATATTGGTGCAGTAATCAAGTGCCCACTCCAGTTTTGCTTGCAATCAATGAATTCTCCCCAATAAGTAGTTGTTAATACTTTGCACTTATAGACTACCTTTATCCAGAAGATCATAAAGTGCTTTATGAACATTAATTAAATTCATATCCTTTTGTGAGTTAGGACACAGACACTTCACCTACTATTGAAAAGCAGCAATTTTTGGGAATGAACGTGGCATCATTCAACAGCATATAAAGTGGAGGAAAAGAATTAATGATAATTAAATTGAAACTGTAGGAGGAATGTTAATAAGCAAAAGTTACATATCCAAGTTGGAATGTGACCAACACAATGGGATTAAATGCCCCGCCTATACAGAATCTGTAATGATCATCAGCAAACAGATAGCAGTTTTGTGTCTCATCCATGGGACACACATACAGCAGCCAAGCATTCTCTGTATACTTTGCTGGTAGACTAGTACAGCACTGATTCAGATGCAAGAGTGCCACCTACTGAGTCTCCAACATCACTTCCTCAGGAAAAAGTCCATAACCAAATGCATCCGATGAAGTGAGCTGTAGCTCATGAAAGCTTATGCTCAAATAAATTTGTTAGTCTCTAAGGTGCCACAAGTACTCCTTTCCTTTTTGCGAATACAGACTAACACGGCTGCTACTGTGAAACCCTTTTAAGTGTTGATCTAACCTAACCTTACTTAACTTTCGATGTCTGATGTGACAGACAGCAATCTTATTTACCCTGAAGTGATATCATCTTGTGCTGTGACCTTAACTCTCTCAGCTGGATAGACCTTTTCCAGCTGACATGAATATAGAAACCCAAGACTTCCAATTTGCAATGTAGGATGTGACCTGACAAGGTTCAGCTCTGCAACAACATATTTAACCTGCTACAGAAGCTACGTACTCTCTCACCCACAGAGTTAATTCAAGCTCTGTACTTCTAAATATCAGGTATCAGTGTGTGCAGCTCTGGAACTGCAAGCAGTTCCTTCAAGCACTACAATCTTAGGTCTTCTTAGGTTTGTAGAGCATGGCATGAATACCTAGACAAACTGGTGACATGGCCATTTTCTCTGGGACAAGTGCTATTTCAAATGAAAATATACAAGTATATAGACACTTGAGGCTCTCAGTAGAACCACAATTTTTAATGGTTATATTTAGAGATGAGCCAATTCAACACACAGACTAAACTTTGAATGTCAGAGCCCATGTTGAGCCCTAAACAATGCCACAAAAGCTCTATGATAGATAAGCTAAAATTTCAAAAGCAACCAGCAAATTTGGGTGCCCAATCTGAGCTATTTAAAATGAGCCTGATGTTCAGAAAGTGCTGAGAATCCATCCTCTGAAAACCAGGCCCCTTCCCTTTCAAGTATCTCAAATTGTCCTAAAAATGGAGGCTCCGAAAGTCACAATTCAGGTGAAGATAATACCTTTATTTAGCTGTATTTAAGTATTACTTCATAATAAACTTGCTCCATTTTATATTCTAAGCATATTAAGGTCTTTTGTGGTTTTCTCGGACTCAATTTGATGGCAATGTTGCCCTTAAACTACTGAAGAATGAATGCTACCATATATGCTATACCAGTGCTGTAGCAACAATTTAAAGAGTTTAGGTGGAGATGGAATTTTCATTCTGAGTTAGCATTTTCTTTTCATAAACTTATTTTGGGGGCTGAAATTTATCATGTTGAGATGCAGCCAAGCAGCAACATGCACATGTGGAAAGTTTCTTATAAATTCCTATGTCTATTTTTGAATTATCACAGTGGGAATGAGTATTTTTCAGCAGTCAAGAAATTTGGGTTTGGATAACTCAAAAGCAGGTTTCCTTAAAAAATTCCAACTTTGCATACAAGTGTGGGGAATGGTTTTTTTGTTTTGGCTTGTCTGAAAAATTTGGGTTTGAAATCACATTTTGGAAGTTTGAAATTAGTGGACTGCATTAGCAAAGTATTGTTTTCTGACAATAGTGCTTTCATCTTAAAGCAATTATGTAATTTACTCTTTATTTTCACTTCAATAGTAACTCTCTCAATTCTAAAAGGTGTGGGGAGGGGGGGGAGCACAAGGGAGCATTTAGTAACACTCAGGGGTAATCCTCAAAAGCTATTATTAATTTTGAATACACATGTCAAGGTTCCTTCCCCACTCTGAACTCTAGGGTACAGATGTGGGGACCTGCATGAAAGACCCCCTAAGCTTATTCTTACCAGCTTAGGTTAAAAGTTCCCCAAGATAGAAACTTTTACTTTTTGTCCTTGAACCTTTATGCTGCCACCACCAAAGTGTCTAACAAAAACAACAGGGGAAGTGCCCACTTGGAAACATCTCCCCACCCCCAAAATATCCCCCAAGCACTACACCCCCTTTAGTGTGGAAGGCTTGATAAAAATCCTCACCAATTTGCATAGGTGAACACAGACCCAAACCCTTGGTTCTTAAGAACAATGAAAAAACAATCAGGTTCTTAAAAGAGAATTTTAATTAAAGAAAAAAGTAAAAGAATCGCCTCTGTAAAATCAGGATGGTAAATACCTTACAGAGTAGTCAGATTCAAAACAGAGAATCTCTCTAGGCAAAACCTTAAATTACAAAAAGACACAAAAACAGGAATATACATTCCATTCAGCACAACTTATTTTATCAGCTATTTAAACAAAACAGAATCTAACGCATATCTAACTAGATTGCTTATTAACTCTTTACATGAGTTCTGACCTGCATTCCTGCTCTGGTCCCGGCAAAAGCATCACACAGACAGAGGAACCTTTGTCCTCCCCCAGCTTTGAAAGCATCTTGTCTCCTCATTGGTCATTTTGGTCAGGTGCCAGCGAGGTTAGCTTAGCTTCTTAACCCTTTACAGGTAAAAGTGTTTTTCCTCTGGCCAGGAGGGATTTAAAGGTAGTTAGCCTTCCCTTTATATTTATGACAACACATTTTTCAGATATTATTTATAGACCAAAGAGATTCAAACTATCAGCAGGTCTCTATTTCCATCCAGATTAGGGCCCAATCTTGAGAGTAGTGGAATCCCATTGAGCTAGTAGCACCTTTCAGGATAAGGGGTGTGATCTTGCAATCCCCTTAGTCTTGTGAAAAGTCCCACTGAAGCCAAGGACCACCAAAGACCCAGAGTCCCACAGTCTTTGTGCCCGTTTCACTTTATCTGCTTGTCTTTACCTAGTTCTATGGGTCTAAGGGAGGGAATCCTCAGTTATTCATACCCTTGTCACCTCTCAGCTGGACTGCAGCAATGCAATACACCTAGGCATGAAGCCTTCAGTACTTAGGAAACTCCAACTGATCCAGAATGCCACAGCTCATCTCTTTAGAAACATGGGCTACCATGAACTCTTCAAACCTGTCCTCTGCTCTTTACACTGACTTCCAGTAGAACACTGGATCAAGTTCAAGTGCTCAGTCCCTATCTTCAAGGTGCTGCACAGCCTGGGTCCAAGGTATCTAAATGCCTAACACTCCAAGATGAGGACCATAGCCTACAACTTCACCCCTCAGGTACAACAGAACTCTCTACCATAAATGGAAAGTTCATCCAGGCTGGAGTCAGAACTTCAGGAAGGACTGGTCCAAGCCTGTGGAACGTATTCCCCCAGGACCATCAAAAACCTCATCACTTGCTCTAAATGCAAGGCACATTTCTTTGACCTACCTTCTCTAACGTGTGTGTTTGTGTGTGTGTGTGTGTGTGTGTGTGTATACACAAAAAAAAACAGTAAGTGTTCATGTAATTAAAGACTATCATAATGCATGTGCACAAGGGGCCCAAATCAGGGTTGCACAGGCAACCTTAATTGTGGCATTTCATGACTTTTGCATACTTGACTTGAAACCTTAACAATGTTTTTAACGTATTTTTGTGTGTAATTGCCCAGGTTTTTAAAAAAGCAAAAAACAAACAAACACACAAAATATCACACCACATCATATTGACACCCAAATAGATCATTGGCAACGTTGGAACCTTTATATCCAACTTCATAGCCTCTGCCACTTGAGCTAACAGAAGTAACTGATATCAGTAGCAAGTTGTTATCCCCCATGTGGACCAGCACTAGAAGGGGGATAAGGGAGCAGCAGGGGAATGGTTAGACTCTGGGATTTTTGGTTCCATTCCAGGCTTGAGGGGGAGTGTACTTTAGGGCCAGAGTCTTTTGCCCATTTCCCTCAAGCTTGACCCCTTCTGTCTCTGTACACCAGTCCTCTCTCTACTTCAACACTGGCTCCTTATCCCATCCAATTCGCCTCACCTAGTCCGTCTCAGACTACCCTCCTCAGGTTTCTGATCCCAGTCCCAGTAATTCTTAGTCTCACCCTTCCAGACTCCCCATCCGCCAGCCCCACCTATAATTTTAAAAAATTCCAAAACAAACACTCCACTGCAAATACCCCAGGAAGAAGATGAGAGAAATAATGTGACAGATGATAGTTACACTGCTTAATGCACTTCTGGAAGGTGCTCAGATGATATTACTGGGATGAATGTAATATAAGAACCTAGATAGAACAGAACATTAACCATGGTCTTGACAGATTTGAAAGAGCCCTCAGGAAGAGCCTTGCAGACTACTTAAATATAGCAATTGTTAGACAATATAGCAATGATTATCAGAGTATGTAGAACACTAAATCCTTCCATTCCACTTAACACATGTTAAGAGTAGTGTGCTACTTTCCAAGAATATGGAACAAAATATTTTTCCAGAGAATAAATTTACCTAGAGACTATTTGACTAACGTTCTTTGGCTTTATCCTTTATAGGGCTTGCAGGTAAACCAGTATTATTGCTATTAATACCTGCAAAGGGGAAGAGGGAGGGCGTGTCTGGAAACATACAATCAAATGCATCTGTTAATTTTGAAGACAAGACACTGAAATATAGTAATTGCACTGCATTTATTTCTAGGTGTGTGACTTCTTTATTTGCCATGAAAATCAATTTGAGACCCTATGTCAATGTAATATAATGCTTGAAACTTTATACACACGGATGTAGAAATTTAAAGGCATGACTCCCATAGCAGCTATAAAACCCTTGCACAGATGGCATCTAGTGAGCTAGACTGACCCTAGCCATGATCTGGTGCCCAAAGTAGGGGAGTAATCCTCTCTCCTTGTATCCTGAAATCAGACAGAATTTCGATCCCTCCTGCCCTGCTGCTGATGGACCAGGAGCTAGCACCCCCAGCAGCATAAGAAAGAACTCACTAATCTGGTCCCCACCAATTTTCCCCAACTGGTAGTTAATTATACTTTGCATTTTCAAAGCACATTTTAAGCAAAGGTTCTCCAGGTGTTTTAACTGATTTATATCTGATATAAAACTACTCACACCACCTTAATGCAATTGAAACGAAGCCATCCCTGGGAAGGAACAAATGACAACAGCATAAGAAGAGGAGTGAACACCTCCAAAGCCGATGGACACTCCGAAGGAAGTGTAGGTAGGTAAAACAGAACCCAGTGTTGGAATTCAGAAGGAGCCACAGCCCTGCCCCTCCCTGTGCATTTGTCAGAGGAGTTGAGCCAGCCACAGGAGGAGCACACACCTTTCAAAAGGATGCAACGATCCATATCCTACTTCTGTGGGCTTCCTGAGGCATATCAGTCATGTTGCCTCCAGGAGCTGGTCTGGCACAGACCTGCAGCCTTTGCACAATACAGTCCATACATAGCAAGTTAAGTTATTAACAGGTAAATTATAGAGAAGTATTTTTTTTATTAAACACAGAAGGACTGAGACAGATGTTGGAGGATATCAGAACTTTGCAATGTTATGCTTTTGTATATGCGAAAACCAGCACCCCAATGCTGCATTCCTCCTTCCCCCCCACTTCATATAAATGAACATCCAAATTTAGAAAAGAACAAAAATCTTAATCATTTCATGAGTCAACTCTGTAACAAAAAACAGTATATTTTACTCAAGTGAATGAATGTACTTTGATGCAATCAGTACTGATTACATCTGAAGAAATTTTTTAGGAAATGAGTGACACCTGCTTACTTTTCTGAATTAATTGCTATTACACTGACAGCATTATTACTCTGCACAGCACTTACTCTCTTTTCTTTTATTACACTGAACTTTTTGTAAGTTGTCGCCCCCAATGTATTATTATTTGTATCACAAACATCTATGGAGCCCAGCCAAGATTGAGATGCCACTGTGTTAGGCACTGTACAAACAGAGCAAGAGACAGTCCCTGCCCCCAAAGAGCTTACAATATAAACTGACACAGATTCAGGGTTGGGAGGAAGGGGTATAACATATATGGGCTTCTCTTTCCTGCAGAGTTAACTTGAGTCTTGCTACTAACTTGAGTCTCATCCACACTTTACTGGAGCATGGTGGTCCTTTTAACTTCAATTGGCTAGCCAGACAGGGACATAGGCTACAACATGAGTTAGTACAACTCATCGGCTTCTAGTGCAGGGATCAGCAACCTTTGGCATGCAGCCCATCAGGGAAATCCGCTGGCAGGCCAGGACGGTTAGTTTGCCTGCAGCGTGTGCAGGTTCAGCTGATCGCAGCTCCCACTGGCCGTGGTTCATCGTTCCAGGCCAATGGGGGCTATGGGAAGCAGCGGGGGCAGAGGGATGTGCTGGACGCCACTTCCTGCAGGTAAACAAACCATCCTGGCCTGCCAGTGGATTTCCCTGATGGGCCATGTGACAAAGGTTGCTGATCCCTGTTCTAATGCAACGACTCTGCATAGCTCAAGTGGTATGTCATAGTGTGACCAATCATTTGAGGTAGGCTAACCCAAAAGGAATTAAATCAATTGTAGATGACTTGAGTCAAGACTGCAACAAAGACAAGCCCTAAGTAGAGCGAACAATGCAATAATTTGCAAATATTTTTGTACCATAATTTAACTTTGTTTTTTAATATTTTGGAGTCGGATTTTGTTTGGAGACTATTAGCTGAAAAGAGAAATAATGAAGTAGAGGGGATACCAAGGGAATGGAGCAGGAAAAGAAGAAGGGAGGGCAGACAGAATGAGGCTGTAGTAAAGAGATTATTGGAGGCAGGACTGATAGCACTCTAGTATTAAGCTTGCTTGACACTTCCCATTACAAGATCCTATTTTAAGTTGCTTATAGCTTTGCCAAACTTTACATGTTTGGGCTGAAGTTTTCCATGCTGGATGCCTGCCACAGGCTCGCTTTTTTGGAAAATTTCAGCCAACACAGTTCAGCCATTTCTGAGAACACACCTAGGGAAAAAAAATATTTTTCAATATTAAAAACATCTGGCAACCTTTTCTTTGGAAAGCTTTACAGCCTCCGGGTTTGAAGCAGAGAGTTGACATTTGGCAGGGGAGTGAACTTCATGATGTATTTGTTACCACTCCTGTAAAAATCCACCCAAATTTGGCAATGTTCTAAGCCTTTGAAAAACTGCAGTTTATATATGTTCAGTAGACACTCGCTACAGCTCCAAAGCTGAGGTTTCTGCAGATTTTGTCCTCACTGAGCATGCTCAAGCCTCTCACGACTCCTAGTGCATGCACTATTCCCACAGAGTGACTGAACATACTCCAGCTCAGGGCTACAAGGGCAAAACCCAACATTCCTTGTAATGGCAGCAACCGGCTGCTCCAGGTTGGGGAACAGAGCAGGGTGCCTATCTTCCCTGCGCTCTCATTGACCCCCTTGCTGGAACCCATTCAGTATGGAGGAGGAAGCCATCTCATTCAAAAGCAGAGGAGACAAAAGATGGACTGAATGCACTGTGGGGAAGAGATGAGGGAAACAGATCGACACAAGGAACATGGGGGCAGAGACTTTTACTTGTGGCTGGTAAGGGGCAGAGACTGCATCTGGGTGGGCAAGGAGACTAGGTCCAGGACCCAGGAAGGGAAATGGAGAGAGACATGGAAGCAATAGGTGGGGGAGAACCTGAGACTGAATGAGGAATGGGGGAAAGAGTAATTGGGGCTGGTAGGGCAAGGAGACTGGGAACCAGTAGGGCAATGGATCTGACAAGGAGTCAGAATATGGGGGAGAATTAGAACTGGCTGGACAAACGGACTGGAACAAGGATTCAGGGAGACGAGGACTGAGGAGAATGTGGATTTTTTTGTAATTTTATTAGTGTGTGTGACTGAGTTTACCCATTTACATTGTATTGCTACCCACTTGGTGTGAAGAGGTTAATTTCTCCCCGTGGAATATGGGAATGATAGTCAGATGTTATGTTGGCAGCAGGTCTGTCTGGGTTGAAGCCAAATGTGCCATCAAGAACTGAATGAAATTAAACACACATATGAATGGAATACCCTGAAGAGAAAAAGAAAGATCCAATGGTCAAACACTGACCAGACATTAACTTTTAATACCTGGCAGCCAAGGAAGAAGAAGGTATGGAACACAGTGGGGCTGCAACTGGGGGCAAAAGAGACACAGGAGATGTCAGGTGACTGCGTTAAGAAGAACTCCGCTCAGAGAGACCAGGGAGATACACAGGGTCAGAGTCTAGAGGAGAAGGAGACTGAGATGGACTACAGGAGACCATGGAAATGTAGACCAGTTGCTCCTGCCACTATAAACAAAGACTGAAGCTTGACTTTTCCATGCTAATCTAAGACTGTATGCCAGCAGACTAATAAATGCTGGCTTGTTTTGAAAATGCTGCCCTTCGTTGCTGCAAATACTTACTGGTTACATTGCTCCCTAAATGAGTACAGCTTTTACCTGGACTTGCTGTAGAGACACATGGCAAGTATACAGATACCATACTCCACAGGTTCAGTCTCAGAGTTGTGAGACTGCATGGTTTGCCCTTGTAAAAAGTTGTACCTGAGGCCTAGAAAATAATAGAAGTACACCCATAGAGACTGTATAAAGGCTGGGGCACTAACCACCCTGTACATCTATGACAAAAGACATGGCTTAGATGAGGAGCTTGGAGAAACAGACTAGGACTGAGAGCCAGTGGGGACAGGGAAAATGGAGTGTCTGGATTGACTGAAGACTGAACAGAGAGAGACAGACAGACAGACTGGGGACTTGGGCAAGGAACTGGGACTGGCTGGGAAAGGAGACTAGGTCTGGGAGCCAACAGGGAATGGAGACAGAGTCAGTGGATGGAGGGAACAGAGATCAGATGAGGAGCCAGGAGGCGACGGCGTGGCAATGCAAGAAGACTAGGACTTAGTGGCAAGACGACTGAGATTGATATCAGAAACTTGAGTGAAGACTGGGACTGGCTACATGAAGAGAATGGGACTGTGATAACGAGTTAGTGCTGAGGTAAAAAAACTGGACTGGGACAGGGTTGGGGCTGAAAGGGTCATAGTTGGGGGCAACAGGTAGAGCGTGGCCAGTAGAGCACACTCCCCTTCAGAGCCTGGAATAGAACCCGAGATTCCTGAGTTTTACCATCCCTCTTCTGTCAGCAAATATCAATGGCAGATGCCTGTGCAGTGAATCTAAAGGATCCAAACCAGATGGTGACCTGTGTGAGCATAAATATGATGCCACATGATAGAAGTTCTTTTTTCAGTTGGCTTGTTTAAAAAAAAAATATCTAGGAAATTACACACACAAAGTGATTTTAAAGGATCATTAAGGTTGCAAGGTCAAGCACTCAAATATTAGAAAACCCCAATATTAAGGTTGCCTGTATAACCTTAATTCATTGTATGCATTACAATAGTCTTTTTAATTACATGCTATTTTTTCCACTCTGCTCTACAGGTGGAGAAGGGCTAGCTTGTGATGTGAAAGACGATGTTGACTGTATGACCCATGCTTCACTTGTGGCAGAAGTTGGAAGGTGTGTAGTGTATGAGGCAGGGAATTACAGGAAGAGAGGGAATGGTCTCATGGTTAAGGCAATTGAATGCCACCCTGGAGAACTGGATTCTCTCTCTGCCTCTGCCACAGAGTTCCAATGTCATGCTGGGCAAGTCATTTAAATCAAATTTTTCATGGATGGTTACTAACTGTTGTTAGTATATAGGACTGTTTGTTAGCCTGGGATAGAATTTGGGGTTTGACTTTTGATACTCTGATATTCTTACTAATGCGTGAGAACAAAGAACAAAGACACTGTGTTACATTTGCCCACAAGCAGATGGGGTGAAAAGAGAAGAGATGGAGTCAAAAGTGTTACAGGGTATGGTGGAAGTGTAATATATGAGCATATACTGGAAGGCTGCCTGGCTCCTCTCTCAAGTGAGGATCAGGCAACCAGTTAGGAGTGGAGGTATAAGACCCACTAAAAGCCAAAGAAAGGCCTGGTCATGTCCAGGGCACAACCTCACTCCTTACCCCTCTCATGGGATACAAAAAGAGGTGGGAAGAAGACCCCAGACGCACATTCCTTCTAAATGGAACATGACCATAAGTTGTAAGGGGTGGGACTAGGTATATTTGGGCCTGCTAAGGAGGAGGAGGTAGGAATGGGGAACAGTGACACAGGCAAAAGCTCTGCAGCGTCACTGCTGGGAAGGGAGACATGGGGTAAAGACTCTGCAACGTCAGAGCTGGGAACAGAACACCTAGGAAACAGACTCTGCCGGCATGTAGAGCTATGGATATGCTTGCTTGGAACTAACCCCAACAAACATTGCATTGCCGGAACTTCAGACTTCTTGTCTTGTGTGTGACAAGAACCGGGGAGGGGGTGAAGAGAAAACCCTCTAACTATTGTGTGTTCCTCTTTTTCTGGTTACCTAACTTGAGGTACCCTGGGGTCTGATTTACAGAAGTGCTGAAAACTCACAGCGGCAACAAATGTCTGTAGGCACTGAGCTTTATATGTTCAAAGTGCTATCTAATGATAGGACCTGATTTTTCACACTACTTAAGTATCTCAGATTGCGCACCCAAAACTAGTGGATACTTTTGACCTCAAATCTCTCTGTGCCTCAATTTCTCTTGAGTAAAATTGGAATAATATCACTCCCTGATCTCACGGGGCAGTGTGGAGGTGTGTATCGTGAAAATAAATTTGTTAGTGTTTATGAAGCATGCAGATACTGTAGTGATTAATACAACTGAAAAGACACATGAGGACATTAATAATTGTTTTTAAAGCAGGGTTTGAATTTTGTGCAATAAAAAAAAAGGCATGAGACCACACACTGAACAGTGAGGAGAAAGCAAATACTGAATAACTGCTCATTAAAGTGCACACCGTCCATTCACCATGACTAACTTTCAGTCTTAGCTACAAATTAACATTTTGGAAACTTCCTTCATAGCCAGCATGCAAAAGTTTTGATCTGTTTAAACCTAAAATCTGAGATTAAATTTGATGTTTAAGGATCTTTTAAAAAACAAAAACCACACCACAGGATCTGCAGCCACAAGCTTTGTGGGAGCAAAGCCTGATCCTGCTACTAGTTTTATGTGAAGATCTCTCAGGATTAAGTTGGAGGCAGTCCAGACGGAAATTGAGCTTGTAAGTAATTCATTCTGGCTTATTGACATCCCACATAGAAACTCGACATTAATATCCTGATCTATGGCAACAACTTCATTCACTGGAACCAGCCAGAGGCACTGCTCTAAACTCTGGTAGGAAGCTGCCAGGGTTTGTGAGAGCTGGCATGGCATAACATTACAAATTTCCACTACAACACTGCAATAACACTATTGCATCTTTATGTAAATATTAACACAGTTTGTTAAGGGAAATGAATATGAAAATACCTCATGGATAAAACACTTTTCCCTCCTACTTAATAAGCATAACAGAAAAATGAAGCAGATAAGAAAAATAAATTACCTTCCTTGTATTCTGGTTTCCTTGTTAATTCAGCCGATATCAGATTATTACATTGTGATGGTATGTCCATTTCATGTGATACAGTACTGGACAGAAAATATACTTATTAAAATATCAAATGGAATGTTATTTATTTAAATATATACATTATGTGTGAGAGAAAGAATTTTGTGCGTAAAAAGGTGCTGGAAACCAAAATTCTGCTTAGGAAAAATGGCTGAGGCAAACAATGAGGAATACACAGTTAAGATTTGCAGGGAAAATATAAAGGTGGTTTTAAAAAATGAGTGGCTATTATCCTTTTTAGGTAAGATGGAGTTTTAAAAATATTATCAGGCAGGCAGTACTAGACAAAGCAGGGACCAGTAATGAAATGACACAAACGACTGTGGTGATTCAATTAATGACGCAAATGAATCACAATCTGAACTTGTTTCAAATGTTTTAAATAAAATAAAAACTAGGGATGAACAATTAGAAAGAAAGGAAGCTCTTGTAAAAATTATTATTAAACAAATAAAGGAATTCTTGGAAAACCTGGATATATACAAACTTGCTTACCTACATGACATGGCTACCTAGGCAATTAAGAAAATTAGCTAATGAATTTATTGAACTATGGAAATTATTTTTGAAAAAATCATAAAGAACTGGGAAGATACTGGCAGGATGTACACAAGCAAATATTGTACTGATTTTCAAAAAAGTAAAGACAAGAGTGATCCTGGCAACTACAATCCTATAAATAACTTCCATCATTAGTAAAATAATGGAATGTCAAGGAAAAAAAAAATCACTAAATATCTAAAGGAGCATGGAATCATGGATCAAAGAATAAATCTTAAAGCAAATCTGATTTTTTTTATTCTCAAAGAAAAAATAGATTAAGGAAATGCAGTTGACAGAAATTTGGGATTTTACTGAAGGATTTAATACTATTTTATTAAATCTTACTTGAAAATTAATTCAAATTGTCTTGAATAGGAATACGGCTGAAAGACCACAAAAAGTTCATGAGAAATGTATGGCGGAGGAGAAAACTGTCCAGCATAGCATCAGAGATTGCCATAAGATCTGGCCTTGCTTCACTTCGTTAATTATCTGGAAGGAGGTGTAAAAAGCCTATTAATTAAATTAATACATGATAAGCAGGAAGCAGGAGTTGCAAATGCCATTCGGAACAGAGAAATAATACAAAGAGATCTAGAAAGATTAGAAACATAGGAGGAAAACTACAAAATGAGATTCAACTTACAAAAATTCAAGAAAACACTTAACTGAAAAAATGCCACACACATACACACACACACACAGAAAGAACTCAAAACACATATACTCAATGGAAAGTTGTAATGCCCGAAGAGTTTGGAGTGATAGGGGAAAAAAAAATTACACAAAAGTTTGCAATAAAGGCAATGCAATTTTGGACTGCATATACAGAAGCATCCATGCAAGGAATGAGGTTAATAGTTCCTCTGTGCATGGATTTAGTTCAACTGATCTGAGTATTTGTTCAGTCCTTGAAACTTCATTATCAGATGAATATGGATAAATTAGGAGTTCAGAGAAGAGTAATACAAAAATGATCCAGGGTAGCAAGATTTATGAATAATAGATTAGGAGAACTACAAATGGCTGGAGTGGCTAAGGAATGGTTGTGGGCAGCATATGATAATACTTTATAAATATTTTAATACCAAAGAGGGAGAGGATTGAGAGGATCTATAAACAGCAATAAAGGAATAAAGTTATGAAAGTGAAAATATAGGCTGAATATGAGGGACAACTTCCAGACAGTAAAAATCTATTGGACTGTAGAAGAATTTCCTCTGGGGAAATGTGAATACCCTTTTGCTTGGGATATTTAAAATTAGACTAGAAAATGTAAAGTAAAAAAACATTCCTGCATTGTTAGGGAGCTGGTGGTGTGTTCAGTCTTCAAATTCTATGATTTTATCCACACAACAGGTACAGATTTGCCCTACCACCATAGTGCTCTATCATTGTTAACCCATACAGGGACAACATAAAATCATCAATTAGCTAATGGACAGGTTAGTAAATGTTATACTGATCAGTTTGTCCTCTACTTCCACAGTGTAGAATGCATACGTTTTCTTCAGATTGTCAGAGAAATGAATATTGTTAAACAGACTTTTAGCACTCCACATGACAGACAATATTGTTTCACTACACAACCGTTCTAAACTGCAAAAACATTTCGCTTCATAGCATCCACACGTATTTTCTTCTGAAGGTCATCTCCGTAATACAATATTATGTGTACTGAACTAGACAACATCCTGCTAGACTTTGAATGTTAATTCATAGCATGTTTAATAGATTTTATACTCTATTACTATGATTAACTAAAAGCACTTCAGCACTAAACAGTTCAATGACTAATCTGCACTAGTTAATATAAGCAGTGAAAGTAATTCAGATTAATTAGAATATATTCTGAAAATTGAGGCAGTAAGAATTTCTATGGTATCCAGCGTCTAAAAGCTGTGTTTTATTGTATCTATCAACATACCTGAATCTTTCTCTTGGCCTTCCAATAAAGATAGAGATATAAAAAGATTTATTCACTGGATTTCCCCTGCAATTAGCTCAAATAGTCCCAGATAGAAATGCACTAAAGTGTGTCTTACATACTGCCAACAAACCCCCACCAGAAGATATTAATAAATCCTGACAGCTGCAGCTTGAACAGGAAGTGGTCACATAGTGCTGTGCTTCCCAGAGAACTTGGTACTCTTACATAAGGGAGGAGGAGGAGGAGATTTCATAACAGCAAGAGGCCTATACCCAATAGAGAGTAATCTGGACAAATTCACAAAAATAGGATAGCATTTACTAAGGCTGTCACTATCTAGGTCATTAAAAAAAGAATTTAAAAGGGGGGAAAAAAATCATTCAAAAGCCAAGTATTCTTCCAAACATTCAGGGTCACATTTAAAGCAGAGGTCTGTTTATGAAATGCATGTACAACTGCATGTCTAAATTTGAGTGCACAATTACAACTGACTATAAAAACTGAACGCCTGAGAGATTTGTACACTCACCTGTTCAATTTGCAAGAAGCAAATGTAGGCACATAATTGTACATCTTTGTATATAAATTTCAAATACAGAAGATACGGCATTAAGTGCCTCTATAAGAATCAGAATCTTTTTCATCGTCATCTTCCCCTCCCATCTCTTCCAAAAGGCACAATTATATTAGTGGAGCCACATATGCATGTCTCTGAAAGTTATCTTATTCAGATTGTAAACGCCTCAGGGCAGAGACTGTCTCTTACTCTATTGTTGTATAGCATCTAGCCACAATGGGTCCCCAATAATTTGCTTATAGGTGCTACTATTAAAAAATAATCATAAAATGAAATCTCATTAGAACTTAAATGAAGAACAGCAGGATTCTACCATGCTCATCAACAGTAAATACTAGAGAGAGCACATTTTATATTTGGGAGCCACTGTCAAACACAGCCCACTTAGTCTCAAATGTGAGGCAAGATGACCACTAGAGCAGTGGTTCTCAAACTTTTTTTTTTTTCACGGACCACTTGAAAATTACTGAGGGTTTCAGCGGACCACTTAATGCTCTTTCCAAATGTTGTTTGTACCATTAGCTAACTATTGTAAAGTGCTTTGGATAAAAGCACTATATAAAAAACAATTTTTTTTCTCCTACAAATAAAAGCACACAACTCATGCTTTAATATCAGTAGTCTTACCTTTCTAATGCGATGGATATGCCCTCTCCCCCCCCGCACTGTGGCAGCCCCCCGAGCTAGAGCTGGGAAGGAGGGGTTTCTCTCCTTCTCTCCCCTGCCACAGCAGCCACAGAGCTGAAGCTGGGAAAGAGGGCCATCTCTCCCCGACAGCCACAGCCCTGGAGCTGGGGAAAGTCACCTCTTTCTCTGGCCACCACAGCCTGCCCAAAATTGGGAACCCCAAAATTCCCACCACTCCCTCTTCTCACTCCACTGCCCCCTCCCACCTACTCCCTATTTCCCCCCAGAGCCACCATCTCATGTTATATGTGCGTCTTCTCCAGGGTCCAGGCACCTAATTACTGGAGCCATGGCTGTGTGGCTCAACTAATTAGGTGGGTGGCCCTTTATTCTCTCGTGTGCAGACGCCCAGGCACGCACCTTAGAGGGAACTATCGATGGACCACCTGAATAGAGCTTACAGACTACTGGTGATCCATGGATCAGTTTGAGAACCGCTGCACTAGAGAAAGATCTGCAGCCACCTCTTTCATCTAAATCCACTCCTGTGGATATATGCTTGGGGCATCAGAAGACCTCACTTTCTACAAAAGGTACTACTCAGAGGGGATGGCTTACTGCTGTAAGACTCCTACATGAAATACTAGACTCCCTGGAACCACAAGATCAAATCCTATCAAAGTCACCCCAACCTTTCGTCCTTGGGAGATAGATAAATAAAGTTCCATGCAGTTCACTGTATGTGCGTGGACTTCCAAATGATGAAAAGTTAATACTAAGGCCTTTCAGCTGTACGGAAACATTAAACGGAACTGAAGTTTACACTCAGAACTCCCCAAAAAAGGAACAGAGACTCTTAATTTCTGATATTTCCTAGACTTCAAGAGCTTGAAACACATTCTTCATACCCCTAGAAAGCAGTTACACCAGTAAATTTCTCTTTTCATATAGAGTGACTTTCCAACCAGTACAACTGAGTGGATTTATCCACGTTTCTTGAGGCAGGAATATGCAAATATCTTTCTCCAGGTTATTAGCCCCATTATAGCCCTGAAGTCTTGTATGGCACCTAAACTTCCACAGAATAATACTGAAGTTGGAAAAACTCAGGAAAGATAAATAGGAAAAATAGAGAGGGATGTTTCAGATTGGTAGAGGCCTGTTCTACAAGAAGTTAACAGGGAAGAAAAAACTGGCTATATTCATGGAGTGGCCCTCACTGATCCAGAGAGCTGCTGGGAAGTGGCAAGCAGTATTACAGAGAGGAAAGGTCGGCAGAAAAAAAAATAGTCAGGTTACACCAATATAGATACTTTTACATTATGCAAAAAGAAAAGAAGTACTTGTGGCATTTGCTCCAACCCCTCAGACAGAGACAAACTCCTACAAGATCTCTATCATGCATTCTTACAATTACAATACCCACCTGCTGAAGTGAAGAAACAGATTGACAGAGCCAGAAGAGTACCCAGAAGTCACCTACTCCAGGACAGGCCCAACAAAGAAAGGAACAGAACGCCACTTGCCATCACCTTCATCCCCCAACTAAAACCTCTCCAACGCATCATAAGGATCTACAACCTATCCTGAAGGATGACCCATCACTCTCACAGATACTGGGAGACAGGCCAGTCCTTGCTTACAGACAGCCCCCCAACCTGAAGCAAATACTCACCAGCAACCACACACCACACAACAGAACCACTAACCCAGGAACCTATCCTTGCAACAAAGCCCATTGCCAACTCTGCCCACATATCTATTCAGGGGACACCATCATAGGGCCTAATCACATCAGCCACACTATCAGAGGCTCCTTCACCTGCGCATCTACCAATGTGATATATGCCATCATGTGCCAGCAATGCCCCTCTGCCATGTACATTGGTCAAACTGGACAGTCTCTACGTAAAAGAATAAATAGACACAAATCAGATGTCAAGAATTATAACATTCAAAAACCAGTCGGAGAACACTTCAATCTCTCCGGTCACTTGATTACAGACCTGAGGATG
Organism: Dermochelys coriacea; assembly: GCF_009764565.3. Taxonomy (NCBI): domain Eukaryota; kingdom Metazoa; phylum Chordata; order Testudines; family Dermochelyidae; genus Dermochelys; species Dermochelys coriacea. The sequence goes on along the minus strand of NC_050068.2, from coordinate 102,572,188 downwards.
GCTATCCTTCAACAAAAAAAAAAACTTCAAAAACAGACTCCAGCGAGACTGCTGAATTGGAATTAATTTGTAAACTGGATACAATTAACTTAGGCTTGAATAGAGACTGGGAATGGATGAGTCATTACACAAAGTAAAACTATTTCCCCATGTTATTTCTCTCCCCCACCCCACTGTTCCTCAGATGTTCTTGTTCACTGCTGGAAATGGCCTACCTTGCTTGTCACCATGAAAAGTTTTCCTCCTTTCCCCCCCTTGCTGCTGGTGATGGCTCATCTTAAGTGATCACTCTCCTTACAGTGTGTATGATAAAACCCATTGTTTCATGTTCTCTCTGTGTGTATATAAATCTCCCCACTGTATTTTCCACTAAATGCATCCGATGAAGTGAGCTGTAGCTCACGAAAGCTTATGCTCAAATAAATTTGTTAGTCTCTAAGGTGCCACAAGTACTCCTTTTCTTTTTGCGAAAACTGTCTGAGTTATTTTCTTCCCCCCGTACTCCCAAATTCTGTACATCATGTCTCAAACTTCACTGAATTGTGAAGTTGATAGATTGTGACGTAATACAACTATTTCGCTTCTTGGGAAATAACACTGACAAATCATCGTTAGGCCCAATTTTATAAAATAACTCAGGAAAAACTCCTATTTATTTAATGGAAGCTTTCACTGAATAAAAAGACCAACACTGGACCTTTTGAATAATTGTCCTGAAAAAACTGCAGTTCAAGATTGCTAAAACTGCCTCTTATTTAAAGTCTAGTCAAAATGTCAATGCAATATACAAAGAAAAAAGAGAGATAATTTACGTTTATTCTTTTCTACCAGAGAATTCATTAGAGTATTTACAGATGAAGACTTTATCATAACCCCCCGCTTCCCCCCCCCCACACACACTCAGCACTTTTTCTTTTTTCTTCCTCTCATATTCCATGATTTTCCCTTTTTGCCCTCAAACACAGATTGGGCAGTCACCATGACTGTGTTTTCTTCATCTTCATCCTCACCACTTGAGCTACTATTCACATCTTCCTCCTGTCTCACTGTGTTTTTCTGAATTGCTGATTCCTTGACAGGTTTTCCTCTTTTGCTCTTATTAAAAACTTCACTTTCAGAATCCTCCCCTGAAGACCCACTGGATCCTTCTGACAGCTGCACCTCACCAATGAAACCACCTCCATGTAAACTCTCCTCTGTGGACTTTGAATGTTTTTTTCTTTTTATCCTTTGGCTTTGTGCTGCAGTAGATCGATCTGTTGTACCTTGGACAGCTATTTTTCCCTTCCTTTCCTCACCATGTTTAAGTTCTCTTTCTACAACAGCAGTAGCCTCCTGAATTTCATCAGCTACTGCTTCTTTTTCTTTCCTCCGCATACAAGTCACAGCTCTTCGAAGTCTCTGGCTCTTAATGGCTTGCTTTTCATGTTGTGCTAGTCTGAAGAATGAATCAATTCGAAGTTGAGTCTACAAGTATACACAACAATTAAAGAGGTGAAGTTTAATACCATGGTGATAGGCATTCTATAAATAAAATAGATTATGCAATAGTCTAAATTGGTGTAGAACAAAGACTGCTCAAATAAATGAAATATGAATCACAAATATATAGAGTACAAGATGAGTTCCCAGAAGAGATTAGTAATTATATTATTGTATAATTATTCAGTAAGTTTTAAAAGCTTCATTAGAGCAAGAAACACTACAGCCCTATTTAAAGAAACAAATTAATGGTTAAGGAAGCAAAATTCCCTGCATGTTTTACAAATACTGTGTTCATGCTTCTAACACATTATTTGCAGTTACAGCACAAATGGAGACTCCCAGACCTGCAAACACACATACTTATTAGCATATTCTCAAATGCAAAGCTATTAACATAATAAAATGATTACTTTACTAAATAAACCCTACAACTATGCTTTTCATTTGCACAAACCAGTGAAATAAACGTTCTTCTCATTGATCAAATGAACTGAAGGCTTACTGCAACATCTTAAGTCTTAACAGCAACCCTTCTGAAAGAAGAAAAGGAGTACTTGTGGCACCTTAGAGACTAACAAATTTATTAGAGCATAAGCTTTCGTGAGCTACAGCTCACTTCATCTTCTGAAAGAGTCATTTAAGATTCCACATTGTTAACAGAGTGTGTGTAGATTTAAAAGTCATCAATATATTTATGTTATAAAACACGAAGTATTTTAAAAGCAATTCCTCCATTTATCTGCCTACTCCTATATTCTGGGATCTGCATCTCCCGGAAAGAGCTGATGATATTACTAACATATAAAGCTTTACAGGGAATACAGTACAACCTCATTTAGCCAAACTGTTTGAGAGAACATTTAAAAACATTCTGAAAATCCTAGAGGAGCCAAGCTTCAATGCACCAGAAGTAGGGATTAAATGGGGTTTACCTATGCTGCTTTAGGAATCTGTAATATCAGCTACCGCAGAACGAACAGGAGCCTGAACTCAGGAGTTGACAGGCAGCAGAACTATTAGATTTTACTAATTTACAGTATTTAAAATTATCCTAAGTGCTTCACAGCACATAAACTGTACAACATTTATGCCCAAAAGAATTTACAATCTAATGTTATGTCATTTTAAAAATATATTTACTTACAATTTTAATATCTATATGCATAAGGCCTAATTCCATGCCGATTTACAACTTGTGACAGCCCACAAGTTCAGTGGAATTGCAGGCATTGTAGTTCAGCACAGACTTTGACCAAGAGTCTGTTAAATGATTTGGGTTTGTAATATACTTTTGGTTGAAGCTTTGTTGGTTATTTTAAAAATACTAGTTTTTAAATTTTCAAGCCAGCCTTAAACAACATAAAAGCCTCCAGTAACATGGATTACCTGTTGTGAGTTCAGCTGTTTCAGTACAGGCAAAAGGGCTTCATCTGTCTTTGTCCTAGTCCAGCCAAAGCAACTCTGACAGAATGTGTAGGCAGTTAAGGTTCATCAAAAATTTAAAAAATGCTTTACTACCAAAGTCTGAATGTGAAAAATGGACGTTCCTTATCTAACCAAGCATCTCAAAAAGATACATTGCAAAAACTTTTAGGTACAGTAAGAACAATGGAAGTTTCAAGGTCTAATAACTATCGCCAGTATTATCCCAAATGTCTTCAGAAAAGCTTATTCTTTTCTATTATTCATAAACTGTGTTTCAAACAACAAAAAGATCCATCTGGCTACATCCAATATTGTTGTAAAAATATGTTAACCTTAAGAAAAGAAAAAAACCTCAACGTTTGTATATACACCAGAGGCTTCATTTAGTTACCTAACTATGGCTCAATTACCATCCATTTTTAGACACAGTGCTGTATCTCAAATTGCAATCAGTGCAAGAAATACGTGCACTGTGGCAAGGGATGCTAAATAAAGTGAGGATGGAATCACTGATTTTGTTTACAGTTTACGCTTAGAGTGAAATCCTCCTCACCTTACCTCTGCTTGAAGTGAGCGAGACTACGATATCACTCCTCATGCAAGTGAGACAAGCAGAATTTGATTCTCGGTTATTGAACTTGCTAATAGACTCATGCATTCTTTTCTATCGAAGCAACTTTGGTTCACAACTCCAACCAGATAGGATTGTAAAAAGATATTCTCTGATCTGTTCTACGTCAGGCCTTCCCCAGATGAATGATCCCTTTGACTCATCCACCACAGGTTTCAGGTAAGCTTTTACTACTGCTGGATTTGGGAAGCCAGGACTCAGCTGCAGTTGCTGCAGTTTTTTCTTTACTTTGGTATCATGTGGATTGGGTCTTATTTTCTTATTCTTCTGAGCTTCTGTCCACCATTCACTGAACAGTATAGGAGGAGAGAGACATTTAGTTGTTTCAGTAAAATACATTTTACAATATCAAGGACTATCAGGAGAACTTAAACACCTTTATTATTAGTATTTCTTATTTGTTTCCAGTAGTGCCAAGATACGATAGGCAATTTCCAAACAACAAGATGGCACAATCTCTGCCCCAAGAAACATGCAATCGAAAGGCACAAAGATACTTTAGGTAGGAATTCCTCCATTTATCTGCCTGCTGCCACACACAGACATCATGGTAGGAATCTACTATGGACCACCAAATCAGGAAGAGGAGGTGGATGAAGCATTTTTAGAAAAAACAACAGAAATATCTAAAAACACAAAATCTGGTAGTAATGGGGGCCTTTAACTACCTAGACATGTTTTCCCCATATTACAGAAAATATCCGCTAAATTCTTAGAATCCATTGGGGACAACTTCTTCTATCAGAAAGTGGAAGTAGTCATCGGGGGATAGCCATTTTGGACTTGATTCTGACCAACAGGGACGAATTGGTTGCTAATCTGAAGCTGGAAGACCATCTGAGTGAAAGCAATCATTAAAATGATAGACTTCATGATTCTAAGGAAAGAAAGGAGTAAGAGCAGCAGAATAAGGACAATAGACTTCAAAAAGATAGACCTTAACAAACTCAGAGAACAGGTAGGTAAGGTCTCATAGCAGTTTCTAATGGACACAATATTAAAGGCACAACTACGAACTATTTCAGTGCAAAGGAAACATAGGGAGGATAGTAAGAAGGCAATATGAGTCCATCAGGAGCTCTCTAGTGACCTGAAAATAAAAAAAAGGAGTTCTACAAAAAATGGAAACCTTTCAAAATAGCTAAGGAGAAGTATAAAAGAATTGCACAAGTATGAAGGGGCAAAATCGGAAAGGCTAAGGAACAAAATGAGTTATAGGTAATAAGGGACATAAAAGGCAATCAGAAGAGGTTCTCAATCTTTCCAGACTACTGAACCCCTTTCAGAAGGCTGATTTGCCTTGCCTACTCCAAGTTTCACCTCACTTAAAAACTACTTGCTTACAAAATCAGACATAAAAATACAAAAAAAAGTGTCACAGCCACACTATTACTGAAAACTTGCTTACTTTCTCATTTTTACCACATATTATAAAATATGTAAGGAAGCTGCAGATTGAGCCCATTACTATGTAAGGGAGATTTAGGTTAAATATTAGAAAAACTTAACTATAAGGGTAGTTAATTCTGGAATAGGCATCCAATGGAGGCTGTAGAATCCCCATCATTGGAAGACTTTAAGGAAACACTGGAAAAACACCTATCAGGGATGGTCTAGGTGTATGTGGTCCTCCCTCAGCAGAGGGGGCTGGACTTCATGACTTTTTGAGATCCCTTCCAGACCTATGATAGCTATGTTGTTTTCCATAACCCATACTCTTCACCTATATTCGCAACATCTCTGTTACACGTTAAAGTGATAGAAAAATATGCAAAACTAACATCTATATTATGGAAAAAAAAATCAAATAAATCATACGTGAATTTTAAGAGAGGTTCCATTCCATGCCCAGGGAATTCATTTAAAATCTCCATTGCTGTTACATAGCCAACAGACGGGATTCCTTCAGTGTAATCACTTCCAAGCAAATAGGCCAAATTAATTAACTTGCTTCTGTCTAACCCTGTAAGACAGAAAACGTAAACCAGACATTACTCTATGAATTTAAGCTCTGTTCTCCCACAGACAACAGTAGCACATTATCTGAAAATAAAAACAGTAACAGGAAAAAGCACAGGCATTGACAGAGATCAAAGCTACTCTGATTCAAGGTCAGGCTTGCTTTACATTCTGGACCAATCGCAAAACATTACTGCTGGTCCAACCACTAGTGATTGCTTTAAGGTACTGTATCTGACAACCCCTTAGAGTCAAAATTAAATGCTGTTTGGAACCCTGGGGACTTGCATTAATTTCTGGCCTTTAAGTTAAGTTATTTTACATCTTTAAAAAAAAAAAAATCTACATCTCACCCTATCTTCAATTCTGACCTAAGTTTAGTGGCTTTGATATCAGGAATTCAGAGACAGAACCATTGCTGCACACAACCTCCTGAAGTCTGGAATCACAGTATTCAAATGGCTTAAAAGCAGTGGTTCTCAAACTTTGTGGTCTATGCTCCCTGGCTGGAGGCTGATCACACTGTGTTGACAGGACACAGGGTGATGATGTTCATTGCTTCAAGTTGCATCTACAGGCCTCCAGGCTCTTTTGAAACAGCTGGAAAGGAAGAGGAGACATCAACCTAGCTGCCACTACTAGGAATTAGTGTTACAAGAGGACACAAAACCAGAACCACTCCTTAGGGACTGGATCCACCAGCTTATTCCAGAAAATACTTCAATGGAGAGAGAGAAGAGAGGACGTTGCATGCTAGGACGGTCCATCAGGCAGCTAATCACAATGTCTATAGTCCATGGCAGTAGGAGAGAAAGACCACTGGGCATAGGGAACCATGTGCAGAAGAAAGGAAGAACAGGAAAGATGGAAGACAAAGTGAAACTAATTTTCCCCAAAACAGACCAAAACCAAATATTACTGTATCACAGATAGTTAAAAACACAAATAATTTCATAACACTTCTTTTCCACATAAGCAATTGCAACCGCTGCCACAAAGGCACAAATAAAGTAATCAGACAAAAGAGATTTGCTTTTATACACTCACACCCCAACTTTGATATTTTCTCCACTTATCTTTTTGAACTGCTGTAGCTACTCTTGCATATAGAAATAAGTGCTCATCACATCAGCCACAGAACTGGACAAAAACTGGAAAAAAAGACTTTGCTGGGAGAACGAACCACAGCAGGAAAAACAAATACTTTTTCATTATGTAAAACTATTGAGAAGTTTTACATGATCAATATAATCAATAAACTCATTAAAATATTGTTTCAAATCTCTAAACCAGGAGTTTTGTGGTAGTTTTGCCTAAGTAATGGCTGAGGAAGAGCTGGAATGGGCAGAAATTGTTCCTAATAAATTAGGTGACAGACACACAAGTTTAAAAGTTCAATAGTTTACTATGTACCATGGCTAAAAATTTTGTTCAGACCAGTATATTTTTTTGATCTTTGGTCTTGCACCAGCAATCAGAAGGAAAAATACTACCATGGATTAATTAGTCATTGAAAATCTTTCTATAAAGTGATTTAATCCATTAGATCCCTTTATAACACGTTTGTCAGTATGTCCAAAAGAAACTTTTATTTAGAGAAGTTTGTAATCTCCCTATATAAATTTGCTCTGACTAAAACTATGCATAGTTTTTTCTCTTCTTCACACAAAATGTGAATGTTTACCAGAAAACAGACTTGCATTTCATACACGGTAGCCACTATTACTATCATAATTAGGTCAGTAGCCTAGCCCCAGTGCAACAGATGGCTGTGAATTCAGAGAGATTATTTCATGCACAAACCAACATAAAAGGCTGGTATCTGATGTGACTTTGATCTCTCTCAATAAAAGTTAATCACCACAATAGTTATACGATTCTGAATGAGTTCCAGTATTAAAAAAAAAAAAGATATAGAACAAAATTGCCCATCAAAAACAAGCAAACAAACAATGTATCCAGCACATAAGCACTTGCACCTTACCTAGTTGGTTTTGAATATCCACATATTGGTAATATTCCATATACTTGTTTTGACTGAAGAAATTTTTATAAACATGCCGCGCTCCAAATAGCCAAATATCACTATCATCAGTGATTGTCCCAGAGGTCTGATCAGTAAGGTCCAAGACAGCACATTGAGCCTCTGCCTCCATAGGTGCTTCAATGTAAGGAACACCGAACAGACGGAGAAGTTCCTACAGGAAGTGGGGAGTAAGGTTAATACTTCACCGAAAAGGATAGCCCCTAATACATGCCTGCTTGACTTAAAAATGAGCTTGGTTCACATTTGGATAATGTTTACGCATTCATAACAAACCTAAACAATTTACATTAAAAAGTCAAGGGGTCGAATCCTACTCATCTTACTTACAAGTACTGCCAGGAAAGTCAACTGTTACACGATCACTTTACTTTGGTGGAGTTTGAGGATTTGGGTTTCTGACCCACTCAAGCTTATCGTGATTTTCTGTTTTCTAGGGGAGGCAGCCCTGGGATGTGATGATGGGGTCTGGAATGGCAGTTCCCCCCAGCCCCATCCTGTATCCAGGATGAGCTGAACTGGAGAGGAGATGGGGGCAGGGATACCCCCCACTCCATCTCCATCTCTCCAACCGAGATGCCATGCTGACCTCATAAGGAAGAAGGCACCGTTGGATAGGTCATTTTGTCAACTATACTCTCTTTGGATTCAGTTCCACAAGCCTAACACATGGCAAGTAGCACCTTATTCTGTGAGGAAACCCATTACTATGAAATGTGAGCTAGGATGAAAGAAGACAGTTCAAGAATATAAGGCATCAGGCAAGCTGTATTTAATGCAAATGTGTGCATGAACAGGAACAGAACACGCTTCAAAAGCATGCATCCACTGGCTCTCTTTTTAATAAAATATATCTAGGAACAAAATATCTCAGTCCAGAAACAAAAGAACAGAAATCAGTTTTTATAGATTTTGAGGTCTTATCTGATCATCTAGTTTTATCTTCTGTAAAAGATATGCCATCAAATTTCCCACAGTAACTTCTACAACAAACCCACAACTTCTGGTTGAATTAGAGAATACCTTTCAGAAAGACATCTAGTCTTGATTTAAATACTTCAAGTGACAAAGAATCCACCACATTCCTTTCTAAGTTGTTCTAATGCTTACTTATCCTCACTGTTAAAAATTTGTGCTTTATTTCTATGCTGAATTTGTCCACTTTCAGCTTCAAGCCACTGGATCTAGTTATAACTGTTAGCAGATGGCTGTTTAATTTAGCAATCAGAAATCTTTTCCCCATATCGGTACTTGTAGACCATGATCAAGTCACCTCTTAACTGTCTCTTGGATAAGCTAAATTCTCCCTCTAAATTTTTCTCCCTGTACTTCTCAATTCCAAAATGACTGAAAACTGGCTATGTAGATCACTAACTTAGAGGGAAAAACACCCAGCCTCCTTAACTGTTTAATTCATACAAATAACTCATGTAAATACTTTTTTGGAAAGTGAAGTATTACAAGGCTTGAAAAGTCCTCAAGCATGTTTGGCAGCAGACACCACTTTAATTCTGGTGTTCCCAATTTACAGATTCCAGGAAGTTTGCTTTGGACTTCACTATTGCAATGATTTAATGTGAAGGGTGCTCCAGTTCTATAAATGTTGTAGCAAAAAACAGGAAGACAAACAGTTGTGAGCAAGTAATTTTATAGCCATGTTTCTGACCATGAAAGGTAGCAACAACATCCTAGAAGTTTATTTGTTTTTCTAAAAAGTCTTATTGTAATATAAATGAATGGTATATTTACATGGGTCAGCGGTGCGGATAAATCATCTTTAGAAAGGTGTTCTGATAAACAAAATTTCTGACTGGACTCTGCTAAATATGCTGTTGTGTGACATAACTCCAGTTATGCTCCATGTACACTCTCTACACGATTTCCTCACCGCCACCCCCACATCTATGGAAACTACTCTCCCCCATTTCTTCTCCTTCCTCCCTTCTGCAAAGCATGGTTGTGCATTAGGGGATCATTTTAATAGTATTTTCAGGCTGATATTATTCATTTTTATCTAATGCTACCAAAGGCTATAATGTTTACATTTTTTTAGGGCTGTCGATTAAACCACAGTAACTCATGAGATTAACTCAAAAAAATTAACTGTGATTAATCGCACTGTTAAACAATAGAATATCAATTATAATTATGGATATTTTTCTACATTTTTATATTATATATTGTATTCTGGGTTGTAATTGACATCAAAGTGTATATTAATTTTTCATTACAAATATTTGCACTGCAAAAATGATAAATAGAAATAGTTTTTTCCAGTTTGCCTTAGACAAGTACTGTAGTGCAATCCGTCATGAAAGTGCAATTTACAAATGAAGATTTTTGTGTTACATTGTTTTGTTTTTGAGTGCAGTTATGTAAAACTACAAATCCTACCAATCCACTCAGTCCTACTACTTCTTCTGCCAATTGCTAAGACAAACAAGTTTGTTTACGTTTACAGAGATAATGCTGCCCTCTTCTTATTTACAATGTCACCTGAAAGTGAGAACAGGCTTTGCATGGCACTTTTGTAGCCGGAATTGCAAGGTATTTACATGCCCCTATATGCTTCAGCCATCATTACAGAAGAAAATGCTTCCATGCTGACAACGCTTTTTAAAAAAAATAATGCATTAATTAAATTTGTGACTGAACTCCTTGGGGGAGAATTGTACGTCCTCTGCTCTGTTTTGTCCGTATTCTGCCATATACTTCATGTTATAGCAGTCTCGAATGATGACCCAGCACATGTTCTTCATTTTAAGAAGACTTTCACTGCAGATTTGACAAAATGAAAAGAAGGAACCAATGTGAGATTTCTAAAGATAGCCACAGCACTAAACCCAAGGTTTAAGAATCCGAAGTGCCTTCGTGTGGAGCATGCTTTCAGAAGTCTTAAAACAGCAACACTCTGATGTAGAAACCACAGAACCCGAATCACCAAAAAAGAAAATCAACCTTCTGTTGGTGGCATCTGACTCAGATAATTAAAATGAGCATGTGTTGGTCCACACTGCATTGGATTGTTATCGAGCAGAATCTATCATCAGCATGGATGCATGTCCCCTGGATGGTCGTTGAAGAATGAAGGGACACATGAATCTTGAGCGCATCTGGCACGTAAAGATCTTGCAACGTCGGCTACAATGGTGCCACAAGAATGCCTGTTCTCACTTTCAGGTGACACTGTAAACAAGAAGCAGACAGAATTATCTCCTGCAAATGTAAACAAACTTGTTTGTCTGAGCGATTGGCTGAACAAGAAGTAGGACTAAGTAGACTTGCAGGCTCTTAAATTTTACAGTTTTATTTTTGAATGCAGTTATTTTTTGTACATAATTCTACATTTGTAAGTTCAACTTTCATGATAAAGAAATTGCACTATAGTACTTGTATAGGGTGAATTGAAAAATACTATTTCTTTTGTTTTTTTACAGTGCAATACTTGTAATCAAAATAAATATAAAGTAAGCACTGTACACTTTGTATTCTGTTGTAATTTAAATATATTTAAAAATGTAGAAAACATCCAAAAATATTTAAATAAACGGTACTGTTATTGTTTAATAATGCGATTCATCGCACGATTAATTTTTTCAGAGAACCCTTGCTTGAACTGTGTTCTGTACCCTGTTAAAGTCTGTTTCAAAACAATTTGCTCACCTTTACTGTTAAATTAGGCTCAGTTACAGCATTAATAGTCCGTCTGCCACCACATGGCTTTCAATATCTCAAGCTCTTACCAAAGAACAATTAGTTGGCGGGGGGCTAAAAAAAAAAAAAAAAATCACATCATGGTGAAAGTATGAGGAAGCCTTTTAACCCGAGAAACTGGGACACAATTTATACCGTATGAACGATCCTCCTTTTCCTCCAAAGAAAACCTGAAAATTAGTATTTTGGAACATCGTTTACAAATATTAGATCATTTATACCACCACTGCGTGTTACTTCATGGGGTGTCAAGTCAGTATAGTCTTTAATCAAAACCAGATACCTTTAAACCTGTAAGTATTTAAATCAAGATAGGATCTCTTTCTAAAAGATATGCTATAGCTCTAACAAAAAAGTTATGGGTTTGATGCAGATATTACTGGGTGAGGCTCTTTGGCCAGTGGTATGCAGGAGGCCAGATAATCATAATGGTCCCTTCTGATCTTAAAAATCTATAGGAAACCTTAACTGGCTACAGTTTACCTGCATTAAAATTAGAGTGATTCTATGTTATTGTAAGGGGGGAGGGGTTTCGCTCCCATCTGACTTTCCATACAAAATGATAGTGTTGTACAGGTAAAAAGTCGGGGGTAGCATTCAAGCATATTTTTCATTTGACTATGATAAACACGAAATCTAAGCCCCACAAAAGTGAAAATCCTGTAAGGATTAAAAAAAAAACCACTATCACGTATAAGTGCAGTAACCAGAGCCTGACACAGAGAGTGCTTCACTTCCAAAAAATCAGCTACTAGCAGGACTTCAATTGGTAAGAAATGCAGAAAAATGAACAGTCTTCTGTAAAGCCTGATATGGCCCACACAAGCATAATCCAAAAGACTTTTTTATTTTTCATAGAATTATAGAAATGTAGGGCTGAAAGGTACCTTGAGAAGTCCTCAAGTCCAGCCCCCCTGTGCTGATCATCCTTGCTATGTGTTCCATTCTTAAAAACCTCCAACGATAGGGATTCCACAATCTCCCTTGGAAGCCTATTCCAGAGCTTAACCATCCTTATAGTTAGAAAGGTTTTCCTAATATCTAACTTAAATCTCCCTTGGTGTAGATTAAACCCATTACTTCTTGTCCGTCCTTCCTTCCGGGAACACGGAGAACAATTGTTTGTGTATATTTTCAAAAATTATACATTTCAACAGTACAGTTTTTAAAAAGTTTCAGTTCAAACATTAGGTACAACTTGCTGCATTTCACCTTATAAAGGCTTTTTAATTTCTACTCAATCTTATTGCTCCCTTCTCTTGCCCCACACTAAAAAATAAGCTTGATACTTGGGGGGGGGGGAGGGAGGAAGATATTTTCCCTTATTTATTCATGAAATATAAACCATAACTGTAGAGTGTAACAGTAGTTATTTCAGGCATTTTGAATCTGAGACACATGTTCCTCTTCTAATACTCTCTCAAGTAGGCTGAGGAAAGAAAACAAGCTCATAAGTGAGAAAAGTGATCCAGAATTAAAAATTGTAAACAGCGTTTGATATATTGTTTGACTTGTCAAGAGGTACAAACAGTGATTTTTATTTTTAATGTCAATATGACCTTCAATAAACATTACCTGACTTTCCAAGAACATCTGTCCTGTTACAGTGGCAGCAATACGCTCCTGCTGTTGTTTTTGAGCCTGAAGCATGTTTTGCTCAACAGAAAGGTTGTTCTCCAGAGCTTCCAATTCCTCCTGCATATTAAATAAAAGCAAAGTTTGGTCATACCAACAGAGTATATATTGTTTATACATATATATGTGCTTGACTATCATTACAATAGGAGCCTGTGCACCACTAATTCACACAGATGCCTGTAAGTTTTCATACTCTCCTAATGAAGCACATCATAAAGATATAAATAGGTATGTTTTTCAGAAGAGCTGCGTGCTCATAGCTCTCGTTGATTTCATCTGGAGATGTGGATGCTCAGCAACTCTGAAAAATCAGGCTCAATATATTCTGTACCTTTCAAGCAGACAAATGAACTAGCCAGTAAGTTAAAGGAGGCACACAATAGCTCTGCCGTAAGTCTATTCAATAGCGTCCTTTAGAAAAACAATTTAACTGGAGATTAGTTGTATAGAGTGAATAGTAAAGTAAGGAAAAACAAGTACCATTACCAAACTAATATCTTGCCACTCATTCACTGCACCTTCCCTGTCTTTTTTGGTTTCAGCATTCTGATGAATAGTCAGCTGCACTTCTTCAGCAGCATCTTTAAAGAGGTTCTCTGTGGCCTCATCATCTCCTTCCTTCTCCTGTTCTGTAGCTGCTGCTTCAACAGCCAATGTCTCATCAGGTTCAGAGGGAGCATGTGATGTTTTAAATATTTCACCTGGAAACTCAGTGTCATTACTAATTTCACTGTCGACTTCAATAAAGCTACCTGCACAAGGGGAACGGGGAAAAAAAAAAAAAAGCAGCACAATTTCTTCCTCATTAAGGGAAAAAAAATACCATACTCGACTCCTAAGATACATTAATGTTTGTTTTTTTATTTTCATTGGACACAATGCCATGCTCCAGGACTCCTCTGGGCAGACCCACTGTTAGATGTTCACATTTCCTACTTCTCTCTATCACTACCTAAGAGCTTTTGCTGCTCTCTCAGTTTCTGTAGTAGCTTTTTTTGTTTCAAACTAGTGATGTCCTGAAAAGACAAAATTAAAATATTGATTGTCTCAACTGGCTTTACATTTCTTTATTTCCTTATAAGATTGATACTCACATAGAATGTGAAAGTTTGAGTCTTTATAGTTAAAATAAGACAGATTTTATCTTTGGAAATATCAGCAATTGGCCTTTTTTTATTCATTTAGCTTTTAATAATTTGTATTGAATTGATGAGAACTGCAGTTTTACTTTCCCTTCCACTCAGTGCAAAGTTTTCAGGATTAATGCTGATAGGAATATAAAAATACAGCTATAAAAATAAAGACATGTGATTTAGGAAATTTTAAAATTTACACTAAAAGTTATTAATTTATTTATTTTAAAGGGAAAAAAGGAACTAGGGAGGGATGTGTGCGCATGAATACATATCTATGTTTTTCCTATTGCATAGAACTCCACCCCCCCCCGAAAAAAATCATGTTAAATAGCTTCTGTATGGTATGACTTCTGCAGAGCTTTTCTAAATAAATAAAATAAAATATATTTGTGCAATCCTGACTGAGTGAAACTATGGTGGGGAAAACAGATTTTGGTTTATGTATGGCATTAGTCCTACCCTCTCACAGGAACCTCTGTCTTTTTAGAGGTGGGATTAAACAGAAGAGATCACTCATTACTCTGCATAATCTTATTTTTAAATGAGTAAAAAAATTGTGACAGCATGCAATGAAAACACAGAAGATTAAACATTTTATTTTCAGTTTTAAATGCATTGTTTAGGAAAACAAAACAGTTCAAAACTAAATGCTGGTGTAGGTCTTTAATGACAGGAGCAAGCATCTGAATGGCCTCATCCCTCAATGAATCTCCCTCTTCACCACTTCTATAAGAAGGAAGCTTGCACCAATGAATCCAGCATACATGAGGGGAATACCATCCTTCCTGCTGACCTCACAGTTCTATGGGTAGGGAAGAGCAGCAAGTGTCTTCCAGATTCTACACCAAGCCCACATATCAAAGTATCTTAAATTAACTTATGCTGCTTATCTCTCTGCCATGGAATTTCCTTACCCCTTCAAGGTGGGATCCAGGTGCAGCAGACAGGTAATAACCTAGCAGCATGAGCCAAATGGTTCATGGAGCTAGGGGAGCTAAAGTGGCTGACCATTAATACAGTTTGCTCAAATTTAGGGAAAAGAATGGTAAACTTTGCCTTCCCCCCAAAGAATTATATGAAACTACAAGCTGAAATTACAGGTTTCAATTACCCTGAATAGCAATAATGTTCACAGGGGAGAATCTAGCCCAAAGAATGTTTATTATATAGTGGTGTGGGTGCATCGTTACCAGTTTAAAGGTCAACCTTTCTAAATCCTCTAAAATTGACATACAGAGTCAGATTTCCTTGAAATTTTGGTGTATCTCAGGTTGCAGGATTAATGGCACAAATTTGGAGTCATCCAAGCCAGGGGTTCTGGAGATAAGCCCTCTCAAAAAATGAGATTTAAAAAAGGTTTCTAGGTGGGTTTTTTTTTTTTTTTTTTTTTTTGCCTAGAGCTAGAAATGAACCTATTGATGAGATATGGGTCAAAAATGGTTTCACACTGCAACATTTTACCCAAGGCAGCACATGGTACCCACTAAATCTTTACGGGATCCCAATAGCAAACATTAAAAAGATATATACATGTTTACACTGTACATGTACCAATACAGAGAAAGAACTAGAGGATTTCCATTCCAACTATTTTTTATGCCTTAAAAGATCAAATCTTGTAAGTGGTCTAACATCCAAATGTTTAGGTAGATTGCTTTGAAAATTGGTATGCTTCATGAAGGTTCAGAGAAGCAATAGTGATCCAAACAAATTTGGGTTCATGACCAAAGGATTCCTCAGTTACAGCCCCCTCTGTAAAAAAATTTGTTTTCTTCTGTTGCCTTGGTTTGTTAGACTGAGCTAGGAATTAACTACTAGATGAATCACAGACCTCTCAAATCCTGTGACCTCACCCTTCAATTAACATCACTAAGGATAAGGATATCACAAGCCCCCAACTAAGACAAAAGGACATATGAACCGAGTGGCTGTAGATTGCTACAATTTGTGAATCACAAGTGGCAACTTTATTCTGGGGGGGGAATGTAATCAAAGTATATGGGAAAACAAAGACATGTGAATGCTTCCTGGGAGAGGAGGGAAGTGGGAGAGAGGAAGAAGAGTGGGAATAGGGGTCAGAGGTGTTTGAGGCTGCAGCCAGGAGAAGGGGTTTATGGAGAAGGAAATAAATGGGGATGGGAGGTAGGAGAGGCAAGGTTAGGAGCTCAAGTGAGAGAGGCCTGGCACCCCTCAGCTCTGTCTGCACCCCCAATGCACCTCACAGCTCTGCCAGCACACCCTCACCTCCCTGCACTCCAACACTATTCCACTATAAACAGTTTTCCTTGGCTCTAGGCACTGCACTGGAATCAGGTTATAGGAAGGGTGAAGAAATAGCAATAGAACTCTTTTTACACCTGGGAGTGAAGACTTCAGAGAAATGCTTGCTTGTGGTGGGAAGACTTGGATACAGTAGTGAGGAGAGGGCAAGGTTGGATGGAGGAAAGCACTGAATGAGTCAGGGGAATAGTTGGGGAGGGATGCTGAAGCAGGACTGGTCAGACGTGGCGGGAGGGCACGCATGGAGAGGATTGCAGCTGGCTCAGTATGCTAACTGTAGGACATGATCTATACATCTACCTAAATGAGTACTAACTCCTATCAACTTCATTTCCTGTTCAAAAACTGAGGCAATTCAATGGCAAAAAAAAAACCCCTACATTAATGCAGAGTTAAGGCTGCTGGTGATATGTTGTCCTCCTGCAGAACACAAAGTTTAGCAAAACTCAAATGTCTGAAAACTGGGAAACGCTCATGTATACTTAACTTGGTCCTCTTTCATCAATGCCCAATATGGCCTGTTAACAACCTGCCAACCCCACAGCTCCCAAAATGTACAAGTTGTTCATCTCCTTTTTCAACCATTCTATCCATAGGGTTCCACTATTAAAGCGCAGAAAGAGGGGGAAAGGTTGCCCACACCACCTTCCTTCTACCCTCTTTGAGCACTGCATTACTATGTATGTAGCACATACTTACAGTGGCCCTTGGCACAAGATTCAGGAGGTTCCAGATCCTGGTGTACACTCACACACTTAGCCATCTCCTCAGAGAGAACAACATGTAAAACTTAAGGACCACTTCACAGCATTTTACAGCTCTCTTACACTTACTCTCAGAATTCAAATTTCACTTTCATGTAACCATCATGTAAGTGTTAGAATCCTCATGTTCCCCCTCGTTGCTGACAATGCCCTTTGTAATAATACTTCTGTGCCCTGCTAATTACACAACATATACACAATTCTGCACAGAAATGATGCATACTGCATCCTGAAGGTACACGTGCAGCTCTTCCATTAGCACTCTCACCTCAGTGTGCAAAACATAGCTTTCCTCATATCCTAATCATTGCCCTGTCACACATATCCATATGTCACAAACATACATTACTTAGCAGGCTCAACTGCTGCCTCCACCATTTAGTGCAAGTACACCTAACACGCTGACTGTGCCTGGAGTGTATGCAAATAATTCCAATTGACTAATGCCAGGGGAACGTGGCATGGTCAACTGCCTTTCCCTCCCCCATAGCGTTAGATGGAATCCTGTGGGTGAGAGAGAATGAGTGGACTGTAAAAGAAGGTGAACAGATTACATATTTCGGGAACTGTGGGGTTGGCAGAGTAAAGGTATCTGTGTTAACAGGGTGGATTTGCTGAAAGAGGGCAGAGTTAAATATGCATGTGCAGCCTTAACTCTGCAGTTCCTGGTTTTCAGATGTTGGAGTTTTGCTCAACTCAGCATTCTGCAAAGGCACAACATACCACCAATCAACATTAACACTGCGTGAATATAGATTTTTTGCCATTGAATTGAATCATTGGTCAAAATGTTAAGATATCAAATAACAGCTGACGTATACTGTTAGTTTTTTGTTCCCAGAGGATCAGAGAAAGTTTTATATTAAAATAGGAGGAAATCAGTTAATTATCAAGATAAGATGTATTTATATGGTCCCAAATTTACTGAGCAAACAATTAAGAATGCATCAAATTTGAGGTTCTAATACCAAAATCAGACTTGGATATGGGACAGAAGTGTTCTTCCCTGACAAATTAAGTTATTACTGAGCCTAAGATCTATTATTTCTATATAAGGAGGCAAAGTGTTTCTCGACCCTGGTCTCTTTTTCCAGGGACTAAGATGATCATGTCAAACCACTGGATGATTTCAATCTTAGAAAAAATAAATCATATTTGTCCGAGTTCTGGCAAATCCTAGATTACCCACTTATTAACAGTTTATAACATGTACTGTTTTAAATGAATATAACATTTAGATACCTAAATACATTTTGTTAGTCAAATGGCTACTTAACTCTTGCAAGATCACAACCAAGTACAAAGGATGATCTGGGTATTATTCTTTATACAGAACACTTTTATATGAACAGTTCTGTCACGTCTACTGTGCTTTGCTACATTGCTGTTGCTAGATTTTTGTCAAGAGAAATTTCCAAATAATTAATTTCTCTTTGACAAATCAGAAAGACTGGAAACTGTTGGAATATTAAGCGTAGTATTGCTAAGTTCTTCTGATTTATAAACCAGCATCAAAACAAGACAAATTTGGGAATGATCTCTGAAATGAGGCTCATCATAATTAGAGCAACTGTCAGTCCCTCTTCAGGAAAATATTGATTTGTGATAGAGAATAAGAAATCATCATTTTAATCGAATCCTCTCATTTCAAATTTACAATCTAATAAAATTACTTTCCCATACAATTAAAGTGTAATAAAAATCCCATATTAAAAACTGCTTTGTATCAAAAACAATTTAAAAACAAAACAAAAAAAAAAGAAGCACTTCTTCCTGTCTACAAGAGATTATATATTTAAATTGTCAATAAGGCCAAATTAAAAAAAAAAAATCATACATAAGATGTTCTTAAAATACATCTGTGTCTCTATTAGCAGAGGGAAATGCAAGTGTCACATCAGTAGACTGTGAACTCTTCAGGGTAGGGAATCAGGGAATTCCTGTGCATCTGTTCAGCAATTAGCACAATGGGGCTCTAATCCTGATTGGGGCCTTGGCTACCACAATCAAATATGGAAAAAACCAGCATGCTGCACGTACCATCTGAATCACTCTCTTCAGACTGTGATTTCCTTTGTACTCTTGCCGCATTAGGATTTGCTATTTCTGGAGTGACTGAAAATGGATGCTGTAGATCAGGAGTATTCTTTTCTGCTTCTGGAAAAAGACACTCTACATTTTCATATTCCACATTGTCAGAAATTTCTGTAGTTTCTGAATGAATCATAGCTACTGAAGTGGTCTTTGTTGTGGAATTTATTAGTTTCTGCATGGGAATATTCATGTTTTCTTGCAGAGATCTTGAGTCCATTTTTGAAGTGTCCTCTTGTTCATCTTCTGTCTGTTCTTTATCTATTCTAATGATTTCAACAGAGGAATCATTTTTAACGCAAGGTGTGCACACACCTTTAGATACAGGGATTAAAAAAAAATCTGACGTACGTTTTTGGTCTGATTCACCATCTTGAATAAGGACAGCGTTTGTTGAAAGATTTGTAGGTAAAAGTAGCGACTCTTTTCCATCCTTAATTTTAGAAGCCTCATCTTCCTCATCTGAGCTACTAATATGATCCTTCACCCCCGACATTTCCATTTGTATTCTATCAGCGCTAGAGGTAATAACTGCTCTCACATCATCATCACCACTACCACCACTTAAAGCTTGCTGAATAACCTGTAGTGATCTTGGTGATACATTGCCTTCAGCTATACCGGGACAGAGTGTGGCTTGGTCCAAATTCAGCTGCCTTTTATCTTCATCCTCTGGCTCCTCTTCTGAGCAGCTTTCTAACATAGCTGCCTGTATAGCAAGCAAAGTTCTGGGAGAAGGTGGTGCTCCAGCTGCATTGCTAGCCTTCTTGGTCTTTAACTTTTCAGGTGAAGGTGGCTTGGTATTAGCATTCATTTCATTATGTATTTTATCAGGTATGTTATATTCAGGTCCTGGGGAAGAATGCCCAACTGAAAGAGTTTCTAAGTGTGTATTGGTGGCTTCCTTTACTTGAATACCTGAAAAAGAAAAAGACTGCTAAGTTTCTTCATACATACTGTTTATATATTCTTTTTCTTTTATAATGAATTAGATTTAAAATCCTAAGAAGCGGGTGGTTGATAATCAAGTCTTTTATTACTCTATTTCTCTGCAATTTAATAATTAAGTTAGTGTTATAGTTCATTATACTGAAAGTATCAACAACTCTTTTATCCGGCACTTGACTAACTGGCAAGCTCTATAAACCGGCATTTCAGATCTGCACTAAAAGTCTGGTTTATAGTGCGGTTGGTGCAGGGCCAACAGGGAGCTGGGGCATGGGAGGGGCTATGGGGCATGCTCTGGGAGTGAGTTTGGGTCCAGGAGGGAGCTTGGGGCAGGGGGTTGGAGCACAGGAGGGGCTCAGGGTGCCATATGGAGGGGGCACTCACCTCCGATGGCTCCCCATCCTGGCTGTTGCTGGCGGAGGCACAGCCAGGGAGCTCTGCAGGCATGCTACCTTCGTCTGCCCTCCCCAAGTGTTGACTCGGGGGCTCCCAGCCCATTGGCCGGGAACTGCAGCCAATGGGAGGTGCAGGGGTAGCACTGGCAGACAGAGGCAGCGTGCCTGCTTACAAAGCCGCCTAGCTGCACCTCCGCCAGGAGCTGCAGGGACAGGGAGCCACTTGCGGGGAGCTGCTGGATGTGAGCACCCCCACATCAGCACCCCAAGCCACCTCCCACGTCCCAACCCCCATCCCAGGGCCCGTGCTCCACAGCCCTTCCTATTTCCCTGGCCCGCACGCCCACCCCGCACTCCAAACCCCTCCCTCTGAGCTAACTGGCATTTTAAATTTACCGGCACCCCCCATTCCCTCTGTATGCCGGTTAAAAAAGCCTTCACTGTCTCTGTTTCTATATATGAAACTCATATTTCTCAGCAGTATATACAAGACAAACAGCAATACAGAGTGCCCACACCCAATGAGAAATTTCAGGAACTGAAAAGATAACATTACAATACCTTTTATCAGAATGTAATGAGAAGTATCTTCAGAGACTACCCTCTTGCTTTCCACTTCTTTCATGAAGCCCCCCTCATTTTCATATTGGGTTTGGATTTGGCCTGAGTCCTGATGACTCATCTCTTTTTCCACATGTTCTATGTATCGATTGAGGTTGTTTTTTTTAAGCAAACCCTTGAGTTGGTATTGTGAGAAGTCATTGGACTCCTTAAAACAAACAAATTAAACATGAAATGAGCCACAGTCTAATTAAATAAAATAGAATTGCTGAATTTTTGAGGCAAATGTATTCATTGGGCTCTGGAGGAAACAGCTGTGTTACGAAAATAATATATACATCAGTTTCTCTACATCTCATCACTTTCTGACACAGGACCTTTTTCTGTTACTGATTGCAATTCACAAGGGACTGACACATTAACAGGATAAAAATAGGTTAATTAGTGTGACAGACTGACAATATTCTGTAATATCCTGAACCTTATGGAATGAAGTTAAAGTTTAACTTAATTAATCACATTTATCAAATTAGTGGTAACACCTTTGATGTACATCCTATTAAAAATGCAATTGTGTATGTGTTACTGTAGCACTGCAAATACCTTCTCTCGTGAGGGAGAGGGGTGCTAATGTACTTCCTCTATTATGAGCCCCCCTGAAGGATAGAGTTCCAAGGACTGGGTCTGCCAGAATCTAGGTTAAGTTTGCAGTTAATTCTGGTAAGCTTAATCACATTCTTATAGGGGGTTTTTTTGTTTGTTTTTTATTATATTTTACTTTAAGAATAAAATAGACTTGCACAGGATGTGCTACCTGATAAGAGTGATTGTCAACAGTTACATGTTATCAGTCTCTGAAGAGAAACAAAGCAGATGTCCTTAGGCAACCTGTCTGTGCTGGGAAATAGACAGTGAAGGCAGGGAACTGTGCAGCTTGGGAATACCAAGGTCAGAAGGGAGAGAGATGCAGGTCTCCCCCCAGAATGGTAACCACTGGGGAGCTGAAAGCAGTCTGTCAGCTGGAAGCTGTACCACTGAAGGGAAATACAGATACAGTTGCCCTGGAGCTGTGACATTGTTTAATACTATTATTTAAAAAGTTTTAGGAACATTGTTAAATACACTGATACCTCTCTTACATGACCAGCAAAAATTGGTCATTTAAAGAAGATGGTCCATAACTCAAGAGCAAATAATATTATAATGGAACCCACATTGGGGCGATTTAAATGTGGTTGCCTATTACAACATCTATCCTGGCAGGTTTCAATGTCAGCTGCCATCTAAACAATCCTATTACGCTTTAAAATATAGTTGTGCTCTCAAAGATTATTCTAAAAATGGCACTGCAGGGTTCCAGTTGTCTCTTAAATGACTTTTTACACATTTGCTTAGTTTACAAATAAAAAAAACGATTTCCCATCTACAAGCTCTGCATGCAACTTGGGATCTGGAAGTGAAGTTGTTTTCTTTCTGCTTGACTTATCATAAATAATAAGATTCACTAAGTTTCAATTACAGAATAATTCTGGTGGCGAGGCATGAGCCACAATGCAAGAGTGGGCAAATTATAAAGCAATCTTGGCTCTGCAATTCTAACAGAAGTCAGAAACAAAAAAACAAAATACATATAGAAAGCAAGTTTGTTGAAAACCATGACCCTGACATTTTTTGTGCAGTCACTTTTCTGACATAGCACATCAAGGATTTTTTGATGTGAGATACTAATGCAGTCTTCATCGGCACTAATGGCAGCAGACTCTATCCTACTGGCTTTAAAAAAAAAAAAAATGACAGATTTTTTAAATTTTACCTCTGGCATGGTCTCAAATAATGTTCGTCGCTTTGTAAACTCCTTTATATCTGTCAGGATTTCATGTTTCACTTCTGGAGGCAGACTGCTGAAGTCTTCTGATTCAATGTCTACAGAATGAGGATTGTCAAAGAATTCTTCCTGTAAGAAGCGAAAGAGAACTTACAAACACTGGTTTCATATGACCAAGGCAACAAACATACATAGAGTCACTCATAATCAAATGGAAAGTCAAATACAGTATTTAGTCTCTCAAAGCAGAAGTTAGTAAACAAGGCTTTTATTTAGGGCTGTCAAACAATTAAAAACATTAATCGTGCGATTAATCGCGCTGTTAAACAATAATGGAATACCATTTAGTTAAATATTTTTGGGTGTTTTATACATTTACAAATAGCAAGATATTTACATGCCAGATGTGCTAAAGATTCATATGTCCCTTCACGCTTCAATCACCATTCCAGATGATAGATGTTCATGCTGAAGACGGTTCTGCTCAATAACGATCTAGGTAGTGCAGACTGACGTTCATTTTCATCATCTGATTCAGATGCCACCAACAGAAGGTTGATTTTCCGTTTGGGTTCTGTAGTTTCCACATTAGAGTGTTGCTCTTTTAAGACTTCTGAAAGCATGCTCCACACCTCATCCCTCTCAGATTTTGGAAGGCACTTCAGATTCTTAAATCTTGGGTTGCGTGGTGTAGCTATCTCACATTGCATTTTGCATTTTGTCAGATTTGCAGTGAAAGTGTTCTTAAAACGAACAACAACATGTGCTGGATCACCATCACAGACTGCTATAATGTGAAATATATAGTAGAATGCAGGCAAAACAGAGCAGGAGACATACAATTCTCCCTCCAAGGAGTTCGGTCACAAATTTAGTTAAAAAAAAATAATAATAATAATTGAGTGTCATCAGCATGGAAGCTGAATGATGGCTGAAGCATGCATGAAGAGGCATATGAATCTTTGGTGTATCTGGCATGTAAATATCTTGCAACACCAGCTACAACAGTGCCATGCGAATGCCTGTTCTCGCTTTCAAGTGACGTTGTAATTAAGAAGTGGGCAGCATCATCTCCGATAAATGTAAACAAACTTGTTTCTCTTAGTGACTGGCTGAATAAGAAATAGGACCGAGTGGACTTGTAGGCTCTAAAGTTTTACATTGTTTTATTTTTGGGTGCAGTTATGTAACCAAGAACACTACATTTGTAAATTGCATTTTCATGATCAAGAGATTGCACTACAGTACTTGTATGAGGTGAATTAAAAGGCTATTTCTTTTATCATTTTTTCAAGTGCAAATATTTGTAATAAAAAAATAAAGTGAGCACTGCATACTTTGTATTCTATGTTGTAATTGAAATTAATGCATTTGAAAAACGTAGAAAAGCTCCACAAATATTTAATACATTTCAATTGTTATTCTATTGTTTAACAGTGCCATTAATCACAATGTCATTTGAAAAAAGTTTACCTACCCTGAAAAGTATTTTTATTGCTGTGCCATGGTGTTTGTAACTCTAGCAGGTCACAAAGTATAGACCTTTAAAACATGGTTGCAAAAGTGAGGGTTTATAATTATTCAATGAAGAGAAGAAGGGATGACGAAATGCTTGAAGAGAGTGCATGTGCTGAAAGAGTTCCAGTTGTAGGGACAGCATTTGTTGCAGGGACAAAGATAAAAGTTGGAATGAGAGCCAAAGGGAGGAGCAGAGACAACAGGAATGGGAAAAACAAAAGGGACATAATGATAAAAGAAGAGGCCCAACTGAGTTAAAGTTTTTGAAATGAATAAATTGTGAATTTTGACAGGAGGGACTCCCAACAGCCTCTCATAGTTTATTGAAAGAAAGAACGACTGAAAACATACATATATTAATGTCTTAAGTTTTCCATAGTTAACTTTCAGTAACAAAAATTTATTTTTTCTCTAAAAGATCCAATATTTCATAAATCGCAACCTTAGAAAGAAATACTATGTAACACTGGGAAATTGAGTCTCCAGCTCTCCAGCAGGAGATAGCACTAATTTCTACATTTTGGGATTAGCAAAATAGCACACATTTTAAAAGTTATTGGTCCCTTAGGCAGGCAATCCTATTTTGACACCAGGAATTAGATATGGTACATCTATACACTCCAACCAGTATATCTGTTGGTCCTTGTTGTTAATATTGTCCATCTGAAGTGAGTGATTGAAAATTTTCACAATTACAAGGCTATTCAAATGTAGTTACCTGCAATATTTTTTTTTGGCTCATTCTCTCTTCCCACTCTTTTTCATCTTCGTCTTCTGAACTAAAATTACAAAAGGAAGCAAGGTAGACAAAAAGGAAGCTGTAGGGTTTTTTAAACATATGTACCAATAATGTTTTTTATAATAAGCAAAATAGAATTAACCTACTGCATGCTCATGAACAGGAAAACTAAGCAATCTGAAAATGTATAATAAAAAAAGATACAGGCTAGCAGAAAAGATGGAGAGGAACTGCATGGGATACAAAAAGATCATCACGAAGGCCACGGATTGTCAGAGAGGTCACAGAAGTCACGGAATCCATGACTTCCAGAGACCTCCATGACATTGGGGCACCGCAGCAGACCAGCCACCACCGCAACAGGGCCCCCCAACCTGCCCAGCTGCCAGGGGCAGCAGGGGAACCCCAGAGCTCCCCAGCTGCCGTGCCCCCCCCAGCAGCTCACAGCCCTGCAGGGTAGTGGGGAACCCCCCCCCTCAGCTCCTAGCCACTGTTTGTTTTTTAATGTAGCTATTTCTGTGCTAAGAGTCAGAATGAGGCCTCCAAATAACGGTCACAACTGACCTGGTTCAGATTTGACCAAGTATCTCGTTACCCCAGTAGTGGTGATTTAAGGCTTTGATTTTTGTCAGGGATGTTTTTAGCAAAAGTCAGGGACAAGTCACGGCTTCCGTGAATTTTTATTTATTGCCCGTAACCTGTCCATGACTTTTACTAGAAATATCCATGACAAAAATCAAAGCCTTAAAATCACCACTACTGGGTAACGAGATACACAGTCAAATCTGAACCAGGTCAGTTGTGACCATTATTTGGAGGCCTCATTCTGATTCTTAGCATAGAAATAGCTACATTAAAAAAAACAAAACAACGTAAAAGGTACCCCTGCTGGTTACTCAAAAAGGGGCCAACTGAATAGGCCTCGAGACTGATCTAGCCCTCTCATCTTCAGAGGTCACTTCAGATCAGGGTGGAGGCACATGTACAGGTTGGTGCAGGAAAGCTTGCTCTACCAGTCATTGCCCTGTAGATACAACAGAGGGCTTCTGTCTCCGGGGCTATCAACCCAGCCTCTTTCATGAAAACAAAATTAACATAAAATAAAGAGCAGCAAGTAAATACAGTTTGCATCTCACAGAGGAATACTCTCAAAAACAGGATTAAAAACTTTCAATATGGATTTTAATATATCAGACTGAGCTACTTGTCTTAGCATTGCTTACCTCTTTTTTTCTTCCTCTTGTAAAGAGGACAATACATATATATCATCAATTTCTTCTCTTCGAACTTGTGAAATACTGGGCAGTGCTTCATTGCTTAAGAAAAAGTTGGAAGAGTTATTAATATCTAAGCAAAAACTGCCACTGAAACAAGAGGAAAATAATGTTTTTGCCCTTGCCTTTTGCCTGTTAAAGCCGTTTTGATAGCTTGTCTTTTCAGGAAAGTTTTCAAGAGTTTTTCGGTAGTTTTCTTAGAGTCACTGACTGCCAATTCTTTTCTTTGTTTTCGTTTAGCCTGCGAACATGAAATGAGTAACATCAGATTTCACTAAAAGGATACTTCTTGTTAATGGAAGATATTTTTCAGATGAATTACTATTATAATAAGCTGTAAATTGAGACACTGTACGTGACAGATTTTTTTTTATAAAAATAGAATGGTTCTCATATTAAAAGGAGATGAGCTTTCCATATCATGCCTGCATAAATATCAGAAACTAGATTATCTATAAAAGAGCCCAATCCTGCAACCTTTCCCCATTGACTTCCAGTTTTAAAATGGGTATCTTGGAAGCTGCTAGACTTGTCCTCTTCCCTCATGGTCATCACAAATCTGCTATGATCAGAACCTATAGCATCCCAGAAGCGTTTTTCCTGGGTTTTGAAAGGTTTTTTTAAGATTTCCTGCTTTCTAAGAAAAAGAGGAGAGGCAAATCACACAATAGTATCACATTTCCTTGTTTAAATTAATCAGAATTAAATACAAGTACTTTGGAAAAAAAATAAACTTTAGTACTAATCATTTTATAAAAATAGAACAGATGGATGATCCAGTTTTCTAATCGCCAAGCTACACTTCAGAAGAAACACTGTGGGACGTGGCAAGCATTGTTCCCTGCGAGAGATATGCTCAAATGAGTAGATTTTTTAAAATAAATTCCTCATCCCAATCACAAATAAGTTCCAATCTTTATAGGGCATTTTTTTCCATAATTGCCTAGGTATTAAAACAGGAAAGGATTATGAAATGAAAGTCATCCACTACTAAACTGGTGAGTTAGCCCAAGTTCATTATATAGGTACTTGTGACATTATAACTGACTTCTAATGCATACCGTACTTCACTTAAACAATTGAGAAGAATGGTGGATTCTTGTCGTGCTTAATGTCTGCTTATTTTTTTAAATAACCTTGTAAACTGCACACAGTCAGTCTGCACACTTCCCTGCCACTGCTCTCTTCATTCTTTATCTCCTACTTCCTCTTTGCACACAAACTTGTTGTGTCTTGTCTTAATTTAGGGTTTAGTCCTGCAACTGATTCTGTTCAGACATCCCCTTCCATCAGGCCCCATTAATTTCAATCTCCAGGGGTATCAATCTGCCCCATTAAATTAATAGAGACTCCAGGCAGGGACAAGGTCCACCACACGTCAGTTCCCCGATCATTGATTTGGCTTGCACCGTACCTAGCCCCAATCTTAATGAGACTTCTGCACACTTCTGTAGAACTAACCACAGCAGTGATTCACCATGTAAATTAACTTTGTAAACTTGAGATGAAAATACCAACCCAGGCACAAAATCTACTTGCTCACCATTTAGTTTATCATCAAAAGTCACTGTGGTAATTATAGATTTTACTCACCCACTTAAAAATACACATGCCCAGACAAGTGAGAAACTAGAATTTTTCAGATTGGTTTCAATACATCAATTCACTTGCATGAGCACAGTAATTAAACATTATAATCTGATCTTTAGACTATAATTATGCATATGTTCATGCAGAAACAATGTACAAGAGGAGCCTTTGTTCCTGCACTTACTGTCGCTGATTTAAGGCCCAATTCTGCTCTCACTGACATTAGTGGCAGAATTGCCATTCACTACAAAGATGCAGGACTGGGCACCTAGATTCATAGATACTAAGGTCAGAAGGGACCATTCTGATCATCTAGTCCGACCTCCTGCACAGCGCAGGCCACAGAATGTCACCCACCCACTCCTATGAAAAACCGCACCCATGTCTGAGCTATTGAAGTCCTTAAATCATGGTTCAAAACTTCAAGGAGCAGAGAAGCCTCCCTCCAATCAACCATGCCCCATGCTACAGAGGAAGGCAAAAAAACCTCCAGGGCCTCTCCAATCTGCCCTGGAGGAAAATTCCTTCCCGACCCCAAATATGGCAATCAGCTAAACCCTGAGCACATGGGCAAGATTCACCAGCCAGATACCCAGGAAAGAATTTTCTATAGTAAATCAGATCCCATCCATCTAATATCCCATCTCAGGGGATTAGGCCTATTTACCCTGAATATTTAAAGATCAATTACTTACCAAAATCCCATTATCCCATCATACCATCTCCTCCATAAACTTATCGAGTAGAAGCTTAAAACCAGATAGATCTTTTGCCCCCACTGCTTCCCTTGGAAGGTTATTTAGCACTGGAAAGAACATAAAATTACTCAAAAAAAGTACAAACCAAAGTTTGCCTCTTCAGTAGTGGTGCCTCCCCATCAAAAACAAAGACAGGCCGGATTCGAAAAAATAACAACTTGCAGAGACGATGGAACAAAGTGAGTAGGTGAGCATTTTGTATGGTGTTACCATGACGGTCCCTTGCTCCTTTTACTGCTTGATTCAACCAAATGCTAATATCTTGAAGGACAGTTAAGATAAAAAAATGTATAGTCTTACAAGCACATGTCATAATGTTAACCATGCAATGAACAAACTATATTAAATTTATTTAGGTCTAAATCTTGTGGTTGTTCCAAGCCCAAGTAGCCAGGTTTGTATACAAGAGGCCGGTTGATCGTCCAAGGAACAGTGAAGATGGGAGAGGAAGGAATATTTAACACCATATCCAAGCCAAAGAGCAGCAATGGAGTCACTCTGCAGCCAATATAACAGCCCTCATTCTTCCTGTAAGTGAATGAATTGTAATAGCTTCCCAGCTTTCATCCATGTTAACAAGATGATTTGAACTGATTTTTCCTGACCCAGAAGATAGGCATTGGTTTCCCCGTTTTTTGTATTCTGGTTCAAATGACTGTCAGTACTGCAGACATCAGATGTGCTTATGAAATACAGACTTCTACAACCTGTCATTTGTTTGTGGAAGGAATCTATAACTATAAAAGGCACACATTTAATTATTGTTTATTCTTATTTATCATCCCTTGATTCCTATATTTTTACAAGTAATCCCTGAAGTCAAACCATGAGGATAACTAACTAAGATTAGTGGTTAGTTTCAATGCCATATATAGGGTAATAAAAATAAAATACACAGAATTTTGGCAAGGGTTCATTTTTGTTCCAAAAACTATACCTTCATTTTCCAAAGAGGTGTCCTATCCATGCTCTGATAAATTTTCAGCCAGTATATCTGTCCTAAGCAAAACTGTTATAGAATCCCACTCCCTTTGGCCCCATTTAGAATGCTGAAACAAATATGCTTTGCGACCATGTGTTGATGCTCAGATGAGGAGTGTGATATATAGCATTTATCTATTTTTTTATTTTTTAATAACACAGCCATATCCAAACTAAGTTATACTGGTTTGGCCATCCAGGTAGGCCAGACCACACCATGTTAAAAATGAGTTTAAAAAAAAAAAAAATAAAATAAACCTAGCCTACGTCTCTTCCTGAATTAATGCAAGGTTTTGAAATTCCTCTCTGCACCATCTGGCTAAACTGTAGTGTAACTCATTTCAGTCTGAACCATGTCTTAAATACAGAGGCTTAGAACGTGCCTTTGATAACAATGAAAAGCCTTTTATTAACAGACTGCACTTTAGTGTGTAGAAAAACTTCAGGAACAGAGCTAGAGTCAATCTTCTTTTGGCATGAACCAAAAGTGAAACCCTACATACAGAATGAATTCAGTCCTTTCAGCTTTTCAGATTTGCACTCCCTCTATTGGAACATTTCATTCTACATTTGTGCGTAAGATATAAAGACCAAACCAGTTAAAGAACTCCTTACCACTTGATCTTTCCAATCATAAAATTTCATCTGTCAAACTCACAGGGTCTATACCTGTACCATGCCTAGTTCTAACAGATTGTTTTGGTAAGGGATATTTCTGCATCTTTTCACAATGGAATAGATGGACCAGCATGTTTCAGCAACAGTATGTCAACTCAAGGTTTTAAGGATACCAACAGCAAGAATTTTTCCTTCCAAAGTTTCTGGGTTTATAGGTCTTCCAGAGCATTCAAGCAGTTTCCAAAGTCCTTGAACTCCCATTGTTCTTCCTTACTTACTTTGAAGGAAAAGAATCTATGGGGAAAAGTTGCAAATATTTACTTTATGATGCAAAGAACCTTGTTTATGAAAACAAAAGGTTTGTTATTAATACAAACATTTATAAACAGCAAAAAAAGTGTGTTTAGAAAACCCTGCTCACCAACAAAATAGTAGAGTAGCATTAAATCACAGCTACGATAGTAGCTGAGTAACCATCTACTATGATTACTGTTCTTCATTATTTTACAAGCATATTGAGTACTTCACAGAACAAGCATGAAAAAAATCATGATCCCTACCCCAAGTATCTTATGAGCTAAGTGAAACTCATGACCCTGAAATTAAAATCTCTTATTTCACTGCCTGCAATAGCTAGGTGACCCCAATAATTCTTCCTTTTTATGTGATAAATCTGGAAGACGACTGCACGCAGGCTACACATGAGCAAGAGTTAAATTTATACCCCATTTTATACTCCCTGTAACTTCTGTAACATAACAAACCAAACGGGCATCAAAAGAATTTAATTTGCCTTGCTCAACTAGATCTGAAGATTCTTGGGGAAGGCAAGTTTTCCTGTCTCTTGCACGGCACTATTCTTAACAAGCATAGTAAGCTAGCTATAAATCTACGCAACAGCGAAGTGAGCAGCACCATCACCCCACACTGGAGTGTTGGCCTAGGCTGGTTACCACCAAACCAGCTTCCTTATCCTTCCTCCCTCCCCGCGCGAAGGGGGCCCCACTGCAGCGCGCCCGACCCACAGCAGCCTAAGTGCTTCCCTAACTTACAGGGCAGTTGTGATGCACACAGAATCATCAACAACTTGAAATAGGGTCAATATATTTAAAAGAGAGAGAGAAATATGTTGTCAGGTACCATAACAGCTTATTCCCTAAATTTTTTTTAAATAATAAGAGTTTCCTATTCCTAGAAAATTTCTCTCACCCATGTGGAACCACTTGCAGAATCCATGCAGGTGAAACAGTAAAAATGACTATACTAAGAGTACCATCATAGGAACAAAGGCCTTGTCTACACTGCCACTTACAGCACTGAAAATTTCTTCACCCAGGGGTGTGAAAACACACTCCTCTGAGCGATACAAGTTTCAGCACTGTAAAGTGGCAGTTCTGGCTGGTGAGGCGTGCTCACTGGAGAGTGGCTGGTATATAGCTGGGTACCAATGGAGGAATCAAAGTAGGAAGCTAGGTGGGTGGACGTTGGGGTTGCTAGAAAACAAATGATACTAGGATTTGGGGACCAAGGGTGCTGATACTCATGGGGAGCAAGGGATACTGTAGCTGGGTGGGAGTCTGGTGTGGGGCTGGGGAACCGCTGGGAAGCCAGAGGCCAGTATTAGTCCTCACCTTATCTGCTACTGCTGCACCTCCTCCTCCAGCTACTCATTCCTGGCCCTGGTCAAACAGAAGGAACAGCAAGAAAGGCGGCAATATAGTGACTAGTCCACAAGCACTGCAGGTACCTCTAGTGACCAAAATACAAAACTGCAGTCGAATGTCTGTCACCTTCCCACAGCACACTAGACAAATGACATTTCAGGTAAGATGTGGGAATGCATAACATGACTGCAACACGAAATACATGACGCTTCGTAGCACTCTCTTTTATAATATAGCAAGGGAGCGCCACCTCCAGTACTTCCAGTTCTCAACTACAGCAGTATTACACAAGGTGAGAGGTGATCTCTCAAGGCAGAAAAAGTGCAGGCCATTTAGGGCTGTGGAGGTCAATTCCCAAAAGCAGGCAGTGCAAATCACAAAGCACTGGTAGCAGCTCACTGTGAAATACAAGTAAACTGCTGTAAATTGTACAAGCTGCAATTTCCCAATGGAGTTAAGATACAGCCCCAAATAAAGCATAGTGCACTAATTGGTTAGGTACTTATATGGAACCACTACTATAATATCTAAGCACCTCACAATCTTTTTCATCTATTTAAAGAAAACCCTGAGATATAGGGATGTACAATTTTCCTACAAAGAGACTAAATGATTTGCCCAAGGTCACACAGCAAAGTCTGTGGCAGAAGAAGGATTTGAACCCAAGGGTCCTAAATCCTAGGCTAGTGCCAAATGGATTGAGTGCTGGACCATCCTTCCTCTGTTGGTGATGAGGAAACATGAATCGCTGTTGTGAAGTCTGCACAAAAGAGAAAGACATGTGACCTTTTCATAGAATATCAGGGTTGGAAAGGACCTCAGAAGATCATCTAGTCCAACCCCCTGCTCAAAGCAGGACCAAGCCCCAACTTTTGCCCCAGATACCTAAATGGCCCCCTCAAGGATTGAACTCACAACCCTGGGTTTAGCAAGCCAATACTCAAACCACCGAGCTATCCCTCCCTCGATAGCTTTTGCCTCGTTTTGGCCGGCTTGAAATAGAAAGGCAAAAACAAAGGTGAAAGCTGGTTCTCCACTTTAAAACAGCAGCAGGAAAACACTGCAATGTTTGGTGGAGTATTTATTTGAGCAAAATCTCTGTGATTTTTTCCCCCCCTCCAAGGACAATTTCTTTTGATTTTATTTTTATAAACAAAAAAGTATTTTTTTTTTGTTTATAAAAGTTCGTTTATAAAACCTGAACTTCGAGCTAAAGTCGATCTTGTGGTTTTTAAAAAGACTAAAAGGAAAGGGTCAGAAGTGCCCCCAACCCACCGGCACTTGGCAGTCTAATTGCTACTGTACAGACCTTCGCAGAGGGGAAGCCCGGCTCTGCCACAGCGACTGACAGGAGGCGGGTGGTGACGATCCAGCTGCGCCGGTCTCGCGGCAGCCCCCGGGCCCGGCTCTGCCCCCGGGAGGGGTGAGCGGGCGGCCGCGAGCTGGCCGGGCCGCAGGGAGGGTCGGGTCCGCGCCCTCCCCCGCCGGCGCAGCGCTGGCTCGGCTCGTCCCCTTATACCGCGGCGGTTACCCCCGAACCGGCTCCTTCTCCCCCCGCGGAACGGGCCGAGCCCCGGCCCAGCAACAGCCCAGCCCAGCCCTGCCAGCCGCTCGCTGTAAGGAGCATGCGCGGGCGCGGGGCAGGCTGGGAGTTGTAGTTCGCCCTCAAGGGACACTAAGCGCTGCCGGCTCACCGCGCGCGCGTCCTCTGTTTTATCCGCCCTTGGAAGGCGGCTCCGAGTCTCCGGGCGGCTAATGCAGGCGCCCGGGGGGGGGGGGGGGTGCAGACTTGGGCCCTACGCTGAAGCTTTTCTGTGCCACCCCAAGGGTTAGAAACTTAAGTCTCGATTCTGCCCACACACCCCCCCGCGTAACTTTACCTTTGCCGGAAGTCCCTGGGACTGCTGCTCGCACACGTAAAGTCAAGCACGTGCAGAAGCAGTTTCAGGATTGGGGCCTTGACCCCCTCTCCTTCCCCCCCCGCGCTTTTTTTCTTTTATTGAAACCTGAGATTCTCATAAAGAAAAAAGAAAAGGAGTACTTGTGGCACCTTAGAGACTAACAAATTTATTTGAGCATAAGCTTTCGTGAGCTACAGCTCACTTCATCGGATGCATTTGGTGGAAAAAACAGAGGAGAGATTTATATACACACACACAGAGAACATGAAACAATGGGTTTATCATACACACTGTAAGGAGAGTGATCACTTAAGATAAGCCATCACCAGCAGCGGGGGGGCAGGGAGGGAAAGGAGGAAAACCTTTCATGGTGACAAGCAGGTAGGCTAATTCCAGCAGTTAACAAGAATATCAGAGGAACAGTGGGGGGTGGGGTGGGAGGGAGAAATACCAGGGGGAAATAGTTTTACTTTGTGTAATGACTCATCCATTCCCAGTCTCTATTCAAGCCTAAGTTAATTGTATCCAGTTTGCAAATTAATTCCAATTCAGCAGTCTCTCATTGGAGTCTGTTTTTGAAGCTTTTTTGTTGAAGGATGAAACAACTCTGACAATCAAAAAGGCTGACAAAGGAGGTGCTGTCGTCATCATGAATAGGTCGGAATATGAACAAGAGGCTGCTATGCATCTCTCCAACACCACTTTCTACAAGCCATTACCCTCTGATCCCACTGAGAGTTACCAAAAGAAACTACAGCATTTGCTCAAGAAACTCCCTGAAAAAGCACAAGAACAAATCCGCACAGACACACCCCTAGAACCCCGACCTGGGGTATTCTATCTGCTACCCAAGATCCATAAACCTGGAAAGCCTGGACGCCCCATCATCTCAGGCATGGGCACCCTGACAGCAGGATTGTCTGCTATGTAGACTCCCTCCTCAGGCCCTTCGTTACCAGCACTCCCAGCTATCTTCGAGACACCACTGACTTCCTGAGGAAACTACAGTCCATTGGTGATCTTCCTAAAAACACCATCCTAGCCACTATGGATGTAGAAGCCCTCTACACCAACATTCCACACAAAGATGGACTACAAGCCGTCAGGAACAGTATCCCCGATACTGTCACGGCTAACCTGGTGGCTGAACTTTGTGATTTTGTCCTCACCCATAACTATTTCACATTTGGTGACAATGTATACCTTCAAATCAGTGGCACTGCGATGGGTACCCGCATGGCCCCACAGTATGCCAACATTTTTATGGCTGACTTAGAACAACGCTTCCTCAGCTCTCGTCCCCTAATACCCTTACTCTACTTGCTCTACATTGATGACATCTTCATCATCTGGACCCATGGAAAAGAAGCTCTTGAGGAATTCCACCATGATTTCAACAATTTCCAT
Organism: Dermochelys coriacea; assembly: GCF_009764565.3. NCBI lineage: Eukaryota > Metazoa > Chordata > Testudines > Dermochelyidae > Dermochelys > Dermochelys coriacea. Next base: position 102,536,842 of record NC_050068.2, on the reverse strand, counting down.
CCCAACATCAACCTCAGCCTGGACCAGTCCACACAAGAGATCCACTTCCTGGACACTACGGTGCAAATAAGCGATGGTCACATAAACACCACCCTATATCGGAAACCTACTGACCGCTATTCCTACCTACATGCCTCTAGCTTTCATCCAGATCACACCACTCGATCCATTGTCTACAGCCAAGCGCTACGATATAACCGCATTTGCTCCAACCCCTCAGACAGAGATAAACACCTACAAGATCTCTATCATGCATTCCTACAACTACAATACCCACCTGCTGAAGTGAAGAAACAGACTGACAGAGCCAGAAGAGTACCCAGAAGTCACCTACTACAGGACAGGCCAAACAAAGAAAAGAACAGAACGCCACTAGCCATCACCTTCAGCCCCCAACTAAAACCTCTCCAACGCATCATCAAGGATCTACAACCTATCCTGAAGGACGACCCATCACTCTCACAGATCTTGGGAGACAGGCCAGTCCTTGCTTACAGACAGCCCCCCAATCTGAAGCAAATACTCACCAGCAACCACACACCACACAACAGAACCACTAACCCAGAAACCTATCCTTGCAACAAAGCCCGTTGCCAACTCTGTCCACATATCTATTCAGGGGATACATTCATAGGGCCTAATCACATCAGCCACACTATCAGAGGCTCCTTCACCTGCGCATCTACCAATGTGATATATGCCATCATGTGCCAGCAATGCCCCTCTGCCATGTACATTGGCCAAACTGGACAGTCTCTACGTAAAAGAATGAATGGACACAAATCAGACGTCAAGAATTATAACATTCAAAAACCAGTTGGAGAACACTTCAATCTCTCTGGTCACTCGATTACAGACCTAAGAGTGGCTATACTTCAACAAAAAAGCTTCAAAAACAGACTCCAACGAGAGACTGCTGAATTGGAATTAATTTGCAAACTGGATACAATTAACTTAGGCTTGAATAGAGACTGGGAATGGATGAGTCATTACAGAAAGTAAAACTATTTCCCCATGGTATTTCTTCCCCCCACCCCACCCCCCACTGTTCCTCTGATATTCTTGTTAACTGCTGGAATTAGCCTACCTTGCTTGTCACCATGAAAGGTTTTCCTCCTTTCCCCCCCCTGCTGCTGGTGATGGCTTATCTTAAGTGATCACTCTCCTTACAGTGTGTATGATAAACCCATTGTTTCATGTTCTCTGTGTGTGTATATAAATCTCTCCTCTGTTTTTTCCACCAAATGCATCCGATGAAGTGAGCTGTAGCTCACAAAAGCTTATGCTCTAATAAATTTGTTAGTCTCTAAGGTGCCACAAGTACTCCTTTTCTTTTTGCGAATACAGACTAACACGGCTGCTACTCTGAAACCTGAGATTCTCGTGTAATTACTTGACTCCAAATTACCGGGATTAATAAAAACAATAAATATGGCAAAGCTTCAGATAAAATGAAGAACTTGCAATACTACCAAATAGATAAGGGCACCTCAGAATTTGGCTCACAATTGGTGTATTTTTTTTTTTGTGATTAGTTTGTCCCAAACCATGTGTTGTAGGTGTTTCTACTGTCAAGAGAAACTTAAATAAAATGTGTCCTGTGCACTAAAGGCTAAATCCTGATAGATGTTGAGCACTTGCAAGTGATTGCGATACTTAATATTACAACCTGGCGCAGTCCTCTCTTCTGGAAAAGTCACCAATCTGTTGCAAGCAGATCCGGTCCTGGACCCCAGATGCTTCTAAGCCCCCTCATCCATTTATTGTTTATAGGTCTGTGATTCTAGGGCACACTACCAGGCACAGACCTCTTGTCTGAACTGTTATATCCTTTTCAGAATAGCATCCATATTAATCTGTATTCGCAAAAAGAAAAGGAGTACTTGTGGCACCTTAGAGACTGACATCCGATGAAGTGAGCTGTAGCTCACGAAAGCTTATGCTCAAATAAATTTGTTAATCTCTAAGGTGCCACAAGTACTCCTTTTCTTTTTGTTATATCCTTGGGGTCAACAGTTTTAGGAAACAATCACTAGAGACACAGAGCTGTAAACCTTAAAAGCAGCCATTTATTGCCACACACTGAACTAACCAAAAATCACCCAAAACTGGCTGGGCTATCCCCTAATAATCTAACTCAGTTGCCATAGCAACAACAAGCTTCTATTACCATGACAACCAAATACACAACATATTCCTCCCCCCTTAATGAGAACATCTAAATAAAACAAACACTGGACTAGAGAAGGAGGGAAGACTGCCTCTGTTCCCGGCTAAACCCCAGGGATTATTTTGCCCTGTAACCGTGGGTTCACCCTATCTAAAGATCCAGTCATTGAGGAGGCCTTCTGTCCCTAGGTGGATTATGGCGGACTTCTGGTGTTGTTGCACCTGAAAATGCCTTGGGCACAAGCCTGACAATGGGCTCAGGGTTCATAGTGCAAATGGGTAAAGATGTGGTATCAGCTCGTTCCGGGAAGGAGGGTATCTCTGCCGCTGGCAGTAATGGAGGGGGAAAGTCACAAACAGGTGACTCTTGATTCAGTGTCTCACTGAAAGTGGTGAAGTAAGGCAACTCAACTGAAGATGTATCCCGAGGACTGATATGACCTGGCAACAGCTGATCTACATGTCGCTGCCAGGTGAGATCCTTTACAGTCCTGACTGTGTAGGAAACAGGTCTGGTTTGAGCAATGACAGTGGCAGGGACCCATTTAGCTCCAGAAGTATAATTCCAAGCCAAAACCGGCTGTCCTGGGCTAAAGGTTCGGTCTTTTGCTCTGGGTGCATGCCTGATGACTTGATCTTGCTGCTGACGTTGCACAATTTGTCCGGGTTCAGAAGGTTTCAGCAGATCAAAGCAAGTGCGCAGCTGTCATCCCATCATTAGAAAGGCCGGGGATGCCTTGGTCGTAGCATTAGGTGTGTTTCTGTATGATAATAAGAAGGTGTCCAGATGCTTTTGAATGGATAATTGTCCTCTTGCTGATTTCAAAGCTTGTTTCATTGTCTGCACAAATCTTTCAGCTAATCCATTGGTGGATGGATGATATGGTGCTGAAGTGATATGGTGTATCCCATTTGCCTTAATAAAATTTTGAAACTCCTGAGAGACAAACTGCAGTCCGTGGTCACTCACATATTGTTCTGGCAGACTGAAACGACTAAAGAGTCCCCGTAGTTTTTGGATACTACTCTCTGCAGTAGTGGACTGCATTATAGAGACTTCTAACCATTTAGAATGGGCATCTACCACCACCAAGAACATGCTTCCTTCAAGTAGGCCAGCGAAGTCAAGGTGAATACATTGCCATGGGTTTTCAGGCCAGTCCCATGGGTATAGAGGTGCCCACTGGGGTGCATTTCTCAGACCGTGACATGACATACATGCTCTTGCCTTCTCTTCAATAGCACTGCCCAATCCAGGCCACCAAAAATAGCTTTGTGCAATTCCTTTCATGCTCACTATTCCAGAGTGACCGGAATGTAGCTGTTCTAACATCTGTGATATCAGTGGTGGTGGGATAATGACGCGTCTCCCTCACAACAAACAACTAGATTGGATCGATAACTCCGTCTCCTGGATACGTAGGTAACAAGGTCGGGTGAGACTGGAGAGGTTCGTCGAGATGTTCCATGCATCACCAGGTCCATAACTTGGGACACTAGTGGGTCAACTCAAGTTGCCTTCTTTACCCGAGTAGCAGTGATGGATGTATTCTCTAGCTGTTCAAAGTAAAAGATTTCCTTCTGGGCAATATCTTGATGTTTGACTGGCGAAAGCAGCCTTGAGAGACCATCTGCATTGTCATGCAGAGTGGATTTCCAATATTTGATTTCATATGTGTGAGCAGAAAGCAACAATGCCCAACGTTGCATACGACTAGCAGCTAATGGGGGGATGCCTGTGTGGGGTCCAAAAATTGAAGTCAGAGGTCGAAGGTCTGTGAGAAGAGTAAACTTCCGTCCAAACAGATACTGATGAAACTTTTGAATTCCAAAAACAATTCCCAATGCCTCACGTCCAATTTGGGCATATTTAGTTTCTGCTTTGCTTAGACTGCGTGAAGCAAAAGCAATAGGTCTCTCTTCTCCCGAAGGCATAATGTGTGACACGACCGCTCCCACTCCATAAGGGGTAAGGATGGATCAAAGTGTGTCAGAACTTCAGAATTTAGCAATGCACCTTTAGCTTTGTTAAATGCAATATCACAGGCTTCAGTCCACTTCCAGGCCTTGTTCTGCCCAAGGAGTTCGTGAAGTGGTTTTAGCAGTGTGGCTAACTGAGATGAACGTTCATAGTAGTTTAATAGTCCTAGAAACAACCAAAGCTGGCTAACATTTCGAGGAGAGGGAGCCTCCATAATAGCCTTAACTTTTGCAGGGGCCTTACGAAGACCCGTAGCATCAATGATGTGTCCCAAATATTCAAGAGGACTGGAAGAATTCACACTTGTCTTTGCGGACTCAGAGGCCATACTATTCCAGTCTTTGTAGGGTAGCATTAAATTCTTCAGGTGATCCTCCTCATTCCTTCCAGTGACCAGGATGTCGTCCAGATAGCACTGGACTCCTGGCAAGCCACACAAGATCTGGTCCATAGCCCTCTGGAACAGTGGGAGCATATGTTATTCCAAAGGGTAGGCAACAGTATCGATAAAGCCCTTTAGCATCACAATAGTCAATTGCTCTTGGGACTTTTCATCGACGTGCATCTGTAAATATGTCCGACTTAGGTCAATCTTACTGAACATTTATCCCCCAGGCCCACAAAGAGATTATCAATGCGGAGAAGTGGGTATTGCTCTGCACACAACACTGCGTTGACAGTGAATTTAAAATCACCACAAATCCGGAGGGAGCCATCTTTCTTCACTATTGCAACGACAGGAGTTGCCCATGGGCTATGGGTAACTGGTATTAGGACTCCATTTGTGAGCAGGCGCTCCAGGTCCGCTTCAACTTTTGGCTTGAGGGCACATGGCACAGTTCTGGCTTTCAGATATTTTGGTTGACTGTCAGGTTTAATGTTCAATGTCGCAGTGATTCCCTTTATATTTCCCAGATCCTCTCCAAAAACAGCAGCATGTTCCCTTAGTATAGCGGTCAGATTGGTTTCTTCTTTAGTCATTTGGTGCACTTCTGCCCAGTTCAACTGAATCTTTCTAAGCCAAGACCTACCCATTAAGACTGGATAGTTACCTCTCACCACAAACAGTGGCAATTTAGCAGCCTGTCCATTGAGCTCCCAATGGACATCAGTAGTGCCCAACATGGGCACAACTTCTCCCATATAAGTCTTCAGCACAGTTTTTGTTGCCTTAAGCCATTGGTTCCCAAGCTGGGGGGCAGCCCCCCCCCCGGGGAGGGCATGAAGAAATTCCAAGGAGGGGGGGGCGCAAGGCTGTGAAATTTTCATAACAAAAACATTTTTTATCAGCGTAAAAATTTTTTTTTTAAAATTTAATAGACCAACAGATGATAAATTATACATATTCTTTATACATAATAATTATTCATAAAATTGTGCAGTTACAGGCCTATATTATTTAACTACAATAAAGTATTAATAATCTTCTCATTTTTGATTAAGAATATAAGTAGACAAGAATAAAGGTATAACAAAGTACAATAATAATAAAAATACAACTATAAATAAAACTATATAACTGTAATGTTTTCAAATTTCATACCACGAAATGTGAATATTTTTTATTTTTTTGCCTTTCAACGTGTAGGAGTGACGTTTCGGTCAGTGGGGAGGCTGAAGACCAATGTAGAAAGTTTTTAAAAAACTTCCTAGCTTGCTCACGAGAGTGTTCGAGACTGTTCTATCATGGGAGTGGTTACCTCCACCAGTCACTGTGCAAGACCGACTACTTGCCAGACTGGTGGTAGGGTATATATAGGGTAGCACGCGTCCATACATAATAGTACTAGTAAAAAAACGTTTGCGATAACTCAAATTAACTTGCATCTATTATTATTCATGAATCAGGAAAATTATTTTTATAATTTTTTTATTAGTATATTATGACCGCAATTAAGAAAAGGAAGTACGATGAAGACTACATTAAGTATGGTTTCACCATCACGGAAAAAAACGGAATCGATTCCTCAATGCATAGTATGCCATGCAGTTCTCAGCAATGATGCCTTGAGACCCAGTCGTCTTGAGTGACACTTGACAAAGAACCACAGCACTTTGAAAGACAAACCAAAAGAGTTTTTTGCTGCAAAAATTCAAAATTTAAAATTCATGAAGCTGGACACTACTGGAGCTTTTCATCAAGCATCGGCCAAAGTGGTAGAAGCATCTTATGAACTGTCATTGATCATCGCTAAAACCAAGAAAGCGCACACAATCTTGTGAAGCCTTGTGTCAGGGTTCCCTCCCCACTCTGAATTCTAGGGTACTGATGTGGGGACCCGCATGAAAGACCCTTAAGCTTATTTTTACCAGCTTAAGTTAAAAACTTTCCCAAGGCACAAATTTTGCCTTGTCCTTGAACAGTATGCTGCCACCACCAAATGATTTAGACAAAGAACAGGGAAAGGACCACTTGGAGTTCCTATTTCCCCAAAATATCCCCTCACCCCCTTTCCTGGGGAGGCTTGAGAATAAACAAGATAAGCACAAACCAGCCTTGGATTTTTAAGACCCAAAATACCCAATCAGATTCTTAAAAAATGGAACTTTATTAGAAGAACAAAAAAAAGATAAGAGAACAACTCTGTAGGATCAGAATGGAAGATAATCTTACAGGCAGTCAGATTCAAACACAGAGAATCCCTCTAGGCAAAACCTTAAGTTACAAAAAGACACAAAAACGAGAATACACATTTCCTTCAGCACAGCGAATTTCACAAGCCAAAACAAAGAAAACCTAACGCATTTTCTAGCTAGATTACTAACTAACTTTACAGGAGTTGGAGGGCTTGCATCCTTGATCTGTTCCCAGCAAAGGTATCATACAGACAGACAAAAGCCTTTTCCTCCCCCTCCAGATTTGAAAGCGTCTTGTCCCCTCATTGGTCATTTTGGGTCAGGTGCCAGCCAGGTTACCTGAGCTTCTTAACCCTTTATAGGCAAAAGGACTTTGCCTCTGGCCAGGAGGGATTTTTTAGCACTGTATACAAAAATGTGGTTACCCTTTCCTTTATATTTATGACACCTTGCTTGTTGAAAGCAGCTGATATTGTGCTTGGTGCCAAAAGCAAGAAAAAAATATCAGAAATTTCAGTTTCCAACAATTCCGTGAAACGTCGCATCGATGACATGGCGAAAGATTTAAAACTTCAAGTTGTGGAGGCAGTGAAAGCTTCTCCTTTATTTGCAATTCAGTGCGATGATACCACTGATGTAGCACAATTCTCTCAGTTGCTTGTCTACGTTCGATTCATTAACGATGGAACTGTGAAAGAAGAACTGCTTTTTTCAAAGGAATTGACGACCACATCAAAGGCTTCTGATGTTATGAAAACGGTTTCCAACTTTTTTGAAGAAAATGGACTTTCATGGGAAAAACTGGTTGGTGTATGCACATACGGTGCTCCAGTGATGCTTGGCTCTCGCTGTGGATTTGTGACATTGGTGAAAGAAAAAAATCCAGCCATAACCACGACTCACTGCGTCATACACAGACAAGTGTTGGCTGCTAAAAGCCTTCCAGATGACCTACGTGACTTGTTGAATTTGGCCATCAAAGTTGTCAATTTTGTGAAGAACAGCGCTTTAAATAGGAGACTTTTTGCAGCTCTTTGCACGGATTTGGGAGCGGATCATAAAATTCTTTTGTTTCACATGGAGGTACGATGGCTTTCTAAAGGGAACATGCTTTCGAGATTATTCGAACTGAAAGACGAAGTGGAAATTTTCCTCAAGCAACAGAAAAAAGAAGAGTTATATTGTGCTTTTACGGACCAAATGTTTCAACTTTCACTGTCATACCTCGTGGACATTTTTGAATCTTTGAACAATCTCAATTTGAAGCTGCAACGAAACAACACTGCAAACATTATAGCACACCACAATGCCATCAAAGCATTTACAGAAAAAATCAAGATTTGGAAACGTTGAATGCAAGCTCAGACACCTAACTTTTTGTCTTTTCCAACAGTTTCATCACTCGCTGAAAATGAAGGTTTCCAAGAACTTTGTAAAGAGGATGCAAAGAACAAAATTGTGTTTCATCTGGACTGCCTTGCTGATTAATTCATCTGCTATTTTCCAAACAACTTTTCTGGCAACCCCATTCATAAATTAGCATGTAATCCGTTCAATGTTGATGTTAATTCATTGCCAGGAGCAATGCAAGAACAAGCACTTGAAATGAAATATGATTCAAGTGCGAAAGATATTTTTGAAAACTTAAGCCCAGAGGAATTGTGGATAAAATATTTCCCAATTTACCTGAAAGTTGGAGAAGAAGCGCTACGTATTATTTTTCCGTTTTCGTCGATGTACCTTTGTGAAAAAAGCTTTTCAAGTTTAGTCATAATAAAAACGAAACAAAGGAATCGACTGGATGTTGAAAACTATTTTCATTGCGCACTTTCATCTTTCAAACCTGGGATTTCCCAACTCGTGAAGAAAATGCATCATCATCCCTCACATTAAATTTGTTTTGTTTTTGCTATTTCTTATTTTAAATTACATTTTTATTAATTTTTTGTGCCAAGAAAAACTATTTGTGTTTATTTTTAATTTTAAATTACAAATTGAATTTTTTAAAAGGGGGGTTGGATGATCGTAAAGGAGAGGTGGGGGGCATGAGGGTTTCTCAAAAATTAAAAAGGAGGTGTAATGCCGAAAAGTTTGGGAACCAATGCCTTAAGTGGAAGATGCTGTAGCTTTTCTTTATACAGTCTCGGAGACCAGCGAGATGGCTGCACCGGTGTCCAGTTCCGTGCGTATAGGTTTGCCATCCTCCAATGGGGTTACCCAGTATTCATCTGAGCCCACTGCCAAAGAGAGAACACGGAGTGGCACTTCTTCTTGTGATGAGGTGTCTTCTTGGTCATCCTAGGTCTGCTCTAGGGTATGCAGATTTCCCTTTTTGGTCGGCCTGTTTTTCTTTTGTTTACAGGCACACTCAATGTGTCCCTTTTTGCCACAGTGTTGACACACCAGCTCCTTACACCAGCATTCTGATGCAAATACCAATGGTTTGGAGAAAAATGGGACCCCAGAATTTCCACAATGTCACTGTAAGATTTGGTCTCTGGCTTAACAGGGTGTAGTAAGCTGCATAGCAGGGAGTAGGTCTTAGCCCCTACAACACTGAAGAATATTGGCACTTTCTTCTCTTCTATAATGTCATTTGCAATAACAAAAAGCTCAAAACAGTCAGTATATATGTGCCATTGCACTACAGTCTCCTCAAAAGATTCCAGTGGCCCCGGAAGGGTAGCCATGGTTTTAGTTTCAGTTTGCACAGTCAGTGCAAACAAGCCAGTTCTCACCCCCTTCCAACAGAAAAAAGGGGTTTTTTTGTACCTGGACTTCTACTTCCTTCTGTTGCTGGGGCAGCACAGGAATCCCATCCTCGTCTCCACGTTGTTATATCTTTGGGGGAAACAGTTTTAGGAAACAATCACTTGAGACACAGAGAGCTGTAAACCTTAAAAGCAGCCCTTTATTGCCACACACTGACCTAACCAAAAACCAGCCAAAAGTGGCTGGGCTATCCCCTAATAATCTAACTCAGTTGCCATAGCAACAACAAGATTCTATTACCACGACAACCAAATACACAACATGAACCCTTCCTTGAGTAATGGCACTCTGCAGTCCAACTGCCCTAGATCCCCAAACCAGTTCCTCAGACATCTCAAGCCCCCAGCTGCGTTGACATGTGTGATGCTTTCCAAGAGTATCCAGGGTTATGAGGCACCTGGCTACCACCTGCTCATAGCATGAGGAAGCCTTGTCTGCGCCTGCCATGGGTCAGCCTCCAGCTCCACGGGCACACAAGCACTCCCGTCTAAACCTTGCAGGCCCTGCTGTTACTCTACAGCAGGGGCGGGCAAATTTTTTGACCCGAGGGCCGCATCGGGTTTCCAAAATTGCATGGAGGGCCAGTTAGGGGAGGCTGTGCCTCCCCAAAGAGCCAGGCGTGGCCCAGCCCCTGCCTCCTATCTGCCCCCCCCGCCCGCTTCTCACCCCCAACAGCTCTCCCGGGACTCCTGCCCCATCCAACAACCCCTGTCCCCTGACGGCCTCCCTGGGCCTCCTACCCCAACCACCACCCCCTACTCCCAGTCCCCTGACCACCCCCCGGAACCCCCAACCCTGACTGCCTCCTGCCGCCCCATCCAATCCCCCATTTCATTCCTGACTTGCCCCCCGGGGACCCTTGCCCTATTCAACCACCCCTTCACCCTGTCCCCTGACGGCCCCCAGAACTCCTGCCCCTGACTGCCCCCCGCTGCCCCATCCAATCCCCCATTTCATTCCTGACTTGCCCCCCGGGGACCCTTGCCCTATTCAACCACCCCTTCACCCTGTCCCGACGGCCCCCGGAACTCCTGTCCCTGACTGCCCCCCCGCCACCACATCCAACCCCCCCCTCTTTCCTGACTGCCCCCTCAGGACCCCTGCCCCATCCAACCCCACAGCTGCGCCACCGAGAGCATGGGATCAGGCCGCGGCTCTGCAACTGCGCCGGCGGCACACTGAGGCTGCGGGGGAGGGGGAACAGTAGGGGAAGGGCCGGGGGCTAGTCTCCCAGGCCAGGAGCTATGGGGCCGGGCAGGAGGGTCCTGCGGGACAGATGTGGCCCGTGGGCCATAGTTTGCCCACCTCTGCTCTACAGGTTAAGTGATTGGCACACTCCAACGCTTGAGCCCTCTGAGCATCTCCCTGGAGTGTCCAGACTCTGGTCCCCTGGACAGAATTCATGGATTTGCTGCTTCCAAAGAAGAAACAGTACATCCCAGCTTACCAGTTCCACTCAGATCACCACTCTGATTAACTCACAGCATTTAAATATGTTTATAGTGAAATCAAATATGAGTTTATTTAACAGAACACAGAGATTCAAGTAACAGCAAGTAGACATATTGGAAACATGGTTACATATAAAATAAAATCATAACACGCATCCTAGTGGCTAGACTTAATTAACTAGATGCTCTCATGTCTTGTAGTGTAATGCTTACCCCAAATCCTTACAACCCTTTACAGCAAGGTTGGCTGGAATCCTCTTTCAGGATCAAGCACGCTGTCAACTTGCTTCCTCAGTGAAGAACCCTGTGTGTTTCCTTGCAAACCAACATATACCAGAACAATCCTTTGTCTTTATTCATAAACAGGACACCCTCCTGCTTTTGTTTCATCTTGTAGACTTCCTCTCTTGTAGATTTCAGAGCAAGCAACGGAGGGACGGGGGGAATGAAGTGAGGAGAGGGTGGGGCCTCAGGGAAGGGGCGGCGCAGAAGCTGTGCCTTGGGGGAGGCGGGAGAAGCTGTTCTATTTTCTGCCATTAGAAAGTTGGCCCTAGGGCTTGGTGGCGCACTGGCTGTGGAAGGGCAGGCCCTGAGGTATCAGGGAAGGAGAGAGAGGGACTGTACAGGGAGATTTTGGCAAACCAGTAAAGTACCTGAAATCCCTATTGCTTATTGCTAAACACAGCCATGTCAACAGGCCGTAAATTGGCCATGCAGCAGGCTTAGCTTAATCAAGGCAGGAGGGGAGGGGGTTTGGGGTGCCACAGAAAGAGCAGCTTGACCCCGCATCCTTCCTGATAAGAATTGTGTTGAAATTGCTGATACATGCATTTTAGAAGAACAGGAAGCTTGTCCATGTGCCCTCGGGAATGTGTCTGACCATACCTGGTTAATTGATGACCAGAAGGAAACCTCTCACTTCACCTTTGAAACTGCTTGCTTCACAAGTTTTCTTTAAGTGTCATTGTATTACTAATGTATAAATTAGGGGGAAAAGTCTGAGTTAGAGGGACTCTTGGGGAGGGTTTCTTCAGGGACTCTCCCTCTGGACGCATCTTGTGGTCTCCACCGGCAGATGGAAGATTTGGGCACCAGAAGGCTGCTGCTGTGCCACTTGAGAGCCACACTCAGCTTTGGTAATTATCAAAGGTTGGGGGTGTTTTACTAACCTGTTGTGGATGTGAGTAAGTGCTTGAGACTAAGTTTAGCTTTAAGTGAAAGCACTCTTGTGTTGCCCTGTTTGTGCCAGCCATCTATCGGTCGGATGGCCGTGTCTTCCTTGATTTATTTCCCGACACCACCTCGCACAGAGTAAAAGTTACCAAGAGCTTTGGGTTGAAAGAACCCCAGGTAACAGTGTTTAACAGGGCCTGAAAGACATGGTGGATCAATGATCATACAGGAACAGTGGCCTTGAAAAGGCAGCGTCAGCCTTAGCTGACCCACTCGCTTTGCATTATTATTATTTTGGCTGGTCTGTCCCTCCTCCTATTCACTCATATAAACTCAGGCTGCCAGGTGGTTCAGAGCGGTTGGGCTGAGGAGTCAGGCCCTGAGCTGACCAGTATTGGAAAGTAGGGAACAGGTGGTGAAGCTTCGGGGCTGCTGGAGTTGGGAAGGGGGCTATTTGTAGTTGATTTATTCTCCAACCCCTGCTTAGGAAATGTGGATTCAGAATCACCTCTGCAACAGCCTTTAAGCATCCAAACTTCATCTAAGACATGCATGTTGCCCTGCTGGCATGCTGTGTCCACTTCTCTGAATCCCTTGGTTGGACATTCATGGCTTTGGAACAATAATTCAGGCTGGTCAGAGAGAGGTTGATTGGACTTTTCAAGGATTTCTCAATTGTTGGCATACAAAAGACCAAGCTATTACCCAGCTAATTTGAGATGTCATCACCAGTTGGCATTCCACTTACTACATGATTTTATCCTTGCTGGAAAATAAGTGGGCTCTTCTTTTGTTCTGATGATCTTAATGTCATTCTGACTCAGTACAAGTGGAATTTATTGAAGACTTGATTCAAGTACTCAAGGTAACCCAAGAGATAAGCTCTGACCTAACTCAGTAAGCATTGACAGTTACCTAGAAGTTTTAGTTCCAGGCACTGTTGCTTCGAAGAACCCTGGAAGATATGGACCATTTTCCATAGCTTGGCAGCCACCTCTCTCAAAAAGCCAGCATTGACACAGAAATTGAATACAGGATCCACTGTGCCAGAACATCCTTTGGAAGACTACACAAACAAGTCTTCAATTATAGGGATCTGCAAACAGGCACCAAAACCTTGGTTTACAAGTCTGTTGTCATCCCCACCCTTCTGTATGGGTGTGAAACCTGGGTAACCGACAGACGACATCTCAGCACTGCCTCAGGAGGATTCCCAGGATCAGCTGGGAAGACAGATGCACTAACTTCAGTATTCTCTCTGCAGCCAACTTCAGTAGTATAGAAGCGCAGGTGATGAAACACCAACTCCGCTGGGCTGGCCACCCTGTATGTATACCTGACACTTGCCTCCAGAAGTGTAATTGGAAGATTTAATTCAATTATACTATACCAATGATGTTGCCTAAGACACTGCTTTTAAGTTAAAACCTTTATTCTGTCATTATCTAAACTGGTAACCAAGGTTCCACTCAAAAGGAATTGCCAGGGAAACTAGCCTTGCTGGCCCTTGAAAGGACACGGATACAGCCCTCCGATCCAGAATAGACAAGTAAGCAGTAAATCTTTGAAAACAAAAATAATATTTATTTAGAACTGAGTGGTTACTGTAATATTATAGAGATAGATATAATAGGGGTTACGGTTGAAAAGGGAATGAAGCGACTTGGCAAAAAGATGCAAAACTATAATTCCAATTTTGATTGATAACTATATAACAATATGTCAATTAAACATTCACTACTAACTACTTAAAGCTAGACATCCAGTAAGCATTGGCCAAGCAGTTACTAGATGGGTAGGGGAAGATCTCACTCAGACCACAGATACCCAGCTTTATTTACAAGCAAAATCCATACAGTCTAGGATAATAAAATAGAAGAAGGTTGAACTTACAATGGTTTTCTGATAGAATCCCTCTAAACCATCTCAAATAAAAGTGTCCTTCTGCTCTGTCACAGTTTGTGAGCGATGACTGTTTGCTGATGGCAGTCTCCATTACCTGCTGTGCCAAACAGCTGCCTACTCCTGAGGTAAAGTGGCTCCTGAGGTAGGAGACAGAAGCCCTCTTGGTAGCTGCTGGGGTAGCTGCTGGCTTGGTAGCAGAAAAAAAATGGTTCCTCACCTTTTGTAACTGTTGTTCTTTGAGATGTGTTGCTCATATTTATTCCAGTTAGGTGTGTGCGCATGCCGCATGCACAGCTGTCAGAAACTTTTCCCTAGCAGCTACCCATCAGGCTGCCCTGGAGCAGCGCCAGTATGGCACTTTATATACGACCCTGCCGGCCCAACCCCCCTTCAGTTCCTTTTTGCCGGCTACTCCGACAGAGGGAAAGATGGCGGGGGGGAGGAAGGGGATGGAATAGATATGACTAACACATCTTGAAGAACAACAGTTACAAAACCTGAGTAACCATTGTGACAAAGTTCCTGCTCTACCTTGGTGGGTCTTGCGCTTATTGGCGGATTTGCTCACTTTGGAGATTCACAGCAGCCCTCAGTTTGGCCATTTTCATGAACCCACAGTCCAGGTCGACTCCTCTTGTGTCTGACCAGGAGTTGGGAGGTTTGGGGGGAACCTGGGCCAGCCCTCTACTCCGGGTTCCAGCCCAGGGCCCTGTGGAATGCAGCTGTCTAGAGTGTCTCCTGGAACAGCTGTGCGACAGCTACAACTTCCTGGGCTACTCCCCCATGGCCTCCTCCCAGCACCTTCTTTATCCTCACCATAGGACCTTCCTCCTGGTGTCTGATGATGCTTATACACCTCAGTCCTCCAACAGTCTGCATTCTCTCTCTCAGCTCCTAGTGCCTCTTGCTCCCAGCTCCTCACACACACACACCACAAACTGAAGTGAGCTCCTTTTTAAACCCAGGTGCCCTGATTAGCCTGCCTTAATTGATTCTAGCAGCTTTTTGATTGGCTGCAGGTGTTCTAATCAGCCTGTCTTAATAGTCTCCAGAAGGTTCCTGATTGTTCTGGAACCTTCCCTGTTACCTTACCCAGGGAAAAGGGACCTACTTAGCCTGGAGCTAATATATCTGCTTTCTATTACTCTCCTATAGCCATCTGGCCTGACCCTGTCACACTATATTTTTCTTCTTCGAGTGCTTGTTCATATCAATTCCAGTTAGGTGACTCTCAAACCTTACCTTGGAGATGGGGTTGGAGTGAAGGTATTGCTGACCGAAGTACCGCTCTGCTGAAGGCCGTATCGTTCCTAGATTGCTGGACGATGGCATAGTGCAACGTGAAAGTATGCACAGAAAACCACGTCGCAGCCCTGCAGATTTCCTGGAGAGGTACTTGGGCTAGAAAGGCTGTGCCCTCGTGGAGTGAGCTGTGATGGTAGGCAGAGGAACCTTCGCCAAGTAATAACAGGTGCGGATACAAGCTGTGATCCAGGAGGAGATCCTCTGGGAAGAGACTAGCAATCCTTTCATCCGCTCTGCTATAGCAACGAACAACTGAGTTGTCTTTCGGAACAGCTTTGTGTGCTCAATATACAAAGCAAGCGCTCTCCTAACATTCAGCGAGTGCAGCTTTTGTTCTTGAGGACTGTTGTGTGGCTTTGGATAAAAGACTGGCAGGACAATGTCCTGGCTAATATGGAAACGGGATACCACCTTGGGAAGGAAAGCTGGATGAGGTCTAAGTTGTACCTTGTCTTCATGAAAAATTGTGTATGGGGGCTCAGAGATGAGGGCCCACAGCTCAGACCCGCGTCATGCCAAGGTGATAGCCATCAGAAAAGCTACTTTCCAAGAGAGGTAAAGGAGTGAACAAGAAGCTAAAGGCTCAAAAGGAGGGCCCATGAGGCGGGAGAGGACTAGGTTAAGGTCGGGATGGGGGGGTGCTTTATCAGGGGATGTATCTTCTCCAGGTCTTTCAGGAAACACGATGGGGTTAGCGAACGCCAAACACCCAGAATCACTGGGGTGAAAAGCCGAGATGGCCTCAAGGTGGACCTTAAGAGAAGCAAATGCCAGACGCTGGTCCTTTAGGTACATAAAATATTCCAATATACAAGGAATGAGAGCTTGGGATGGGAGCACCTGCCTTTGGGTGCACCAGCTGGAGAATCTCTTCCATTTCGCCCTGTATGTGGCCCTAGTAGATGATTTGCAGCTTTCCTGAAGGACCTGCCTCACCAGATCCGAGCAGGCAAGCTCTACCTGATTCAGCCACAGATTCTCCAGGCAGTGAGGTGGAGAGACTGAAGGTCTGGGTGAAAGAGGCGACCATGGTTCTGTATAATGAGGTTGGGAATGAGAGGTAGCCGTATCGGTGACTGGACCGATAAGTCCATGAGGGTGGGGTACCAGTGCTGGCGAGGCCAGGCTCGGGCCACCAAAATGATGTCCGCCTTGTCCCTGAGGACTTTAAGGAGCACTTTATGGATCAGCAGAAATGGCGGGAAGGTGTATAGCAGCTGCCCGGACCATGGGATCAAGAACACATCTGCGACCGAGCCTGGGCTGTGGCTCCTAAAGGAGCAAAAGATTGGGCACTTCCTGTTGACCCACATGGCGAACAGGTTGATTTGGGGAAACCCCCAACTGCGGAAGATGGAGTGGATGATGTCTGGGTGAATCAACCACTTGTGAGTGAGGAAACATCTGCTCAGACTGTCCACCAGCACCTTCTGAATGCCTGGCAGATATGAAGCCTGGAGAATGGAGTGGGCTAGGCAGAATTCCCACAATAGGAGGGCATCCTGACAGAGAGGAGATGAGCGGGCTCTGCCTTGCTTGTTTATATAAAACATAGCCCTGGTGTTGTCCGTCAACACCGCTATGCAATGGCCCTGCAAGCGAGTCAGAAAAGCTTGGCAAGCGAGGCGGATTGCCCTGAGTTCTTTGATGTTGATATGTAGAGCCAGTTCCTCTACTTGCCATAAGCCCTGCCTTTTTTGGCTTCCGAGGTGCGCTCCCCAGCCTAACGCGGACAGGTCTGTGACTAAAGTCAAGATGGGTTGGGATGGGTGAAAAGGACCCCCGACGCCTACTGCATGGGGATTCAGCCACCACTGTAGCGAATCGAGGTTGTGTCGAGGGACGGTCAGCACTGTGTCCAGACTGTCGTGGTCCGCTTGCAAGGATCTGAGTTACAGCCTAGCCTGCTGAACCATGTGTGTGCAGGACGCCATATGGTCTAGTAGCCTGAGACACTGCCTCGCTGTGGTGGAAGGGAAGCTGCAAAGGTTGCTGATTATCTGGCGAGAGGGCCAGGTGACGTGTCTCTGGCAAGAACGCTCTTGCTTGAGTCTCATTCAGAATGGCTCCAATGAACTCTATCCTTTGACTTGGGGTGAGCACTGATTTGCTGCCGTTGAATATGAGACCTAATTAGTCGAATGTGTCTCTGACTATATTGACCTGCCATTCCACTTGCTGACAGGAGCAGGCCGGGAGGAGCCAGTCGTCCAGGTAAGAGTAGACATGTACGTTGTGGGGCAGAGAAAAGCTGCTACAACTGCCATACATTTAGTGAAGACGTGAGGTGCTGTGCAAAGCCTGAATGGGAGGGCTGTGAACTGGTAATGCACCTTGTTCACTATGAAGTGGAGGAAGCATCTGTGAGCCAGGATGATAGATATGTGAAAATAAGCATCCTTCATATCGAGGGCAGTGTACCAGTCTCCCAGGTCCAGGGAAGGGAAGATTGTGTTTAGGGAGACCATGCAGAACTTCAAGCTGCCTATGAGCTTGTTGAGCTCCCGCAGGTCCAGAATGGACCTGAGACCCCCCTTCGCTTTGGGGATGAGGAAGTATCGGGAATATAACCCCCTGCCTTTGAGTTCCTGAGGGACTTCACCACTCCTAAGGCGAGAAGAGCCTGGACCTCCTAGATAAGGAGTTGCTCATGAGAGGGGTCCCTGAAGAGGGACAGGCAAGGGGAGTGGGAACGAAGGGAAGAGCAGAATTGGATAGAATATCCCGCCTCTATTGTGCGGAGCACCCATTGGTCCGATGTAATAAGGGACCATGCATGGTAGAAGTGGGATAGACGGTTCAGGAAAGGAGGGGAGACAACCGAGTTGTGGACTAGTATTCCATCATCATGCGCACCTTCAAAAGGGCCCAAAGGGAGTTTGGATTGCCCTTGGCCCCGCCCAGATGGAGGACGCGATGGCTTGCATCGATTGTATCTGCTTCTCCTATGTGAGAAGTCCTGTCTGGGCCTAGGAGGGAAAGACCATTGCTAGGTGACCTGCAGCTTAAAGAGCTTCCTTTGGGTTGCCGGAGTGTGCATGCCAAGGGACTTTATTGTGTTTCAGGAGTCCTTTAGGCTTTACAGTCTGGAATTTGTCTGCTCGGCAAACAGACCCTGTCCATCAAAGAGAAGGTCCTGTAGGGTCTGCTGGACCTCCGGGGGAAGACCAAAGGACTGGAGCCAAGCATTGCACCTCATCACAATTCCCAACACCAGAGTACTTGGCAGCATCAGGGGAGCCTTGGAGGGAAGTCTGGACAACCACTTTACCCTCTTCCGCAATGGCTCCAACTCTCCTCGCGACTCAGATGAAAGGAGCTCCTTATATTTGAGGATTGAGGACCAGGAGTTGTAATTGTATCTACTCAGAACCGCGAACTGGTTTATGATCCAAACAAATCAAGCCGTTTAGCCTTCCTTGAATTGGGTGTGGGGGCCTGCTGACCTTGCCTCTCTTTCTCATTCTCCGCCTCTACCACGAGAGAGCATGGGGGAGGATGGGTGAAGAGGTACTCATATCCCTTGGTGGGAACAAAGTATTTGCGTTCAGCTCCCTTGGCCATAGGGGGAATGGAGGCAGGCATTTGCCAAATGGACTTGGCATTGGACTGGATAGTTTTTATGATGGGTAAGGCTACCCTAGAGGGGCCCTCTGGTGCCAAGATGTCCACCTTGGGTCCTCCTGTTTGACCACTTCCTCCATCTGAAGATTCATATTCAGGGCTACTTGTTGGAGGTCAACCTGCAGCACCCTATAATCCCTGGGTGGCAGCCCAGTGTTGAGGTGCCTGCCACCGCCTCATCAGGGGACGAGGAGGAGGAAGCCACCGGTAGGACCGGTTCCATGGTGACCGCTTGATCCTTAGGAATTGGGTCCTTATGGGCACCGGGTGTAGCCTCGGTAGAAGAATGTGGTGCTGGGTCCACGTTTTGTGGGGGGTCCTGGGGTGGGCAGCTAAGAGTTGCCTCTGGGAGGTGAGATCCTGAACGGGGGGGGCAGGATACCAGGTGGGGTGCCCTGGGACTGATGGTACGTCCAAGGGATCGAAAACTGCCATTGGGGTGCCAAAGCATCCTGCCTTAGGCTGCCCTGCCCTGATCTGGGCACCTCAGATGTCCCCGATGCCCTGTCTGAGTGAAGGGAGGGCAACCTTGAGCGGGACAGCCAAGGAGGAGCAGTGCAAGACTGCACTGGAGAAACATCTCCCTCCGATGGATGGGATGCGTGAAGCGTAGCAGCACCGCAATGTTGATTAGCACCGTGATGCAGAGCGGTGCTGCGACGTAGACCAGTGCCATGGTGGGGAGCAATGATGGAGTGTGGAGTGGTGCCGCAACATGGAGAAGCGCCGAGGTGGGGAAAAGGTGCCATGACGTAGAGCGGTGCCGCAATCGAGAATGGTGCCGAGGCAGGGAGCAGCATTGGGGGAGCAGTGCCAGTCAGCCGAGCGACACCTGGAGGGTGAACGTGTGGGCAGAGGTCGGTGCTAAGAACAGTGCCGCGAGGTCACAGAGCGGGACCTGGACCTCAAGCAGGACCATGACTTATCCGCTGACGACCACCTTGAATGGGAGCGGATCCAATGGTCGGGACTATGGGACCAGCACCATGAGTTGGGAGGGAGGGAGATGTTTCTCCGGTGCAGTCTTGCACCGCTCCCCCTTGGCTGTCCTGCTCAAGGTTGCCCTCCCTTCACTCAGGCAGGGCATCGGGGACATCTGAGGTGTCCAGATCAGGGCAGGGGAGCCTAAGGCAGGACGCTTTGGCACCCCAATGGCAGTTTTGGACCCCTTGGACGTACTATCAGTCCCAGGGCACCCCATCTGGTATCCTGCCACCCCCCTGTTCAGACCGGCGCAGGGCATAGGCGCGGTGCTGGGACTCGGAGCTGCGTTAGGACTCCGAATGGCATGGAGATCCAGGTCGGGGAGCAGATGGACCCAACATGGCAGGCTTGCCTCTAGCCGGTGCCATGCTTCTAGGAAGTGGAGTCTTATCCCTCGTAGTGGGAGACTTAGGTGTCATCTCAATGGCTTCAAAAGTGTCCAAGGTGGAAGGCATCATAGCTTCCCCCACATGCAGCCACAGTGAGTCCAGGAGAGTAGGGCTCCCTGGAGAGACAGGGACCTATGCACGGCCTGAGGGTCTGCCAGCCATAGGCCTGTCCTCTGCACTGTCCCCTTCCGGGGGTGCAGTAGCTGTATCAACCCGCTGAGGGGATTTCCCTTTTGCCTGTTTCTTGCAGGCAACTGGGGAATGAGAGCAGTGCCAGGGAGAACGTTTCTAGGGACCAAGAGCTTCTGGGTTGGCATGCCGAGTCCTTTCTCGGCACCGCAGACGGTACCACAGGGAGCACTTCTCGCCAAGGTGCTTGGGGCCGGGTCCTGCTGCGGACGGAGGGCTGACTCCATGAGGAGTTGCTTCAGGCAGATATCCCTCTCCTTCCTGGTGCAGGGCTTTAAAGCCTTGCAGATCTTACACTTGTCCAATTGATGGGTTTCTCCCAGACATAGGAGGCAGGAGTCATGGGGGTTGCCCGTGGGCATAAGCTAAGAGCAGGAACTACAGGGTTGGAAGCCCCAAGACGGCATGCCCCGAGACCCAGCGGGGTGCGTGTTGGAGGGGGAGCCTCCGCAAAGCACTAAGTAGCGAGACTACAATTAACTAAGAACTGTGAACTATTAACTAAGAAAGGGAGCTATTTACAGAGAGTAACAAAAGAGCTAGGGATTAGTGGAACACTTGCAAGCAAGAGGCCACTATTCCAACAACCGTCATTGGAGGTAAGAAGGAACTGAAGGGGGGTTGGGCCAGCAGGGTCGTACATAGAGCACCATACCAGCGCCCCTCCAGAGGGCTCCACAGCCAGCCCGATGGGTACCTGCTAGGGAAAAGGTTGCGACAGCCGTGTACATAGTGCATGCATACACCTAACTGGAATTGATATGAGCAAACACTCGAAGAAGAACAGCCGTTGCTCTGGGCAAGCTTGGAACTGCTGCTGCTACTGCTGTAATAAACTGCTTTTTAGGCAGTTAATGCTTTGCAGGGTTCCGCTAATGCAATTACCGCTGCTTATTGCGTGTCTTCTCCTTCCTAGGTGTCGTGCAGTTTCTTCTCTCTTCAAGGTCCCTGATCCCACTACAGGGTGTAACCTACTGTCTGTTGCCCTTATATACGCTTTGGTCAGCTTATCAACATAATTCACTCACTGATTCAGCCAGTCAGCTTTCAGAGATTAGCATGTGCTAATTTATGTCAGGTGTACCGACATGTGATGCACAAGCTCAGGCAATCACCGTCTAGGGTTTAGCATATGCTAATTTAAGATTAGCATATGCTAATTATGTCACGTGTACCAACATGTGACTAATAGCTCTTCCTCCTCACCGGAAGTCCCATGTATTCCTATAGGCTATAATCTATTGCTATGCGGGGGGGGGGGGTTCAGCTGACCTGTGGCTGACCCATATACTTCCTGTTTGGAAGCCTCATGTATAGCCTATGGGCTATAATGTATTTCTGAGATTGAATGAGATTTTGCTGAGTCATTCCCCATAAGGAGTGGAATTTAACATTGGGTTACAGGAAGTGAAATTATTACACTGTAGGTAATGGATTCCTATGGGTCTTAGAAATGGAATCTTCCACTACATCACCCTATAGCTGCTGTTACTGGATTTCTAATTTAAACTACTATTAATTTCTATCTAATTAAAGATTTATTCTTAAAACTAATTACTAGTCTAAGTATCTCAAAAGGTCCTGACACTATCACCACTTTTTATGTCTAATTAAGCACATTATAATTTTCTGATTTTAAACCCCATTCCGAGGTTTTTCTGCAAATTTCCAATTTAAGGTCATTTGAACAACTGAGGCAAAATCTTTTGTCACAGAAGCAAATACTCTTCTCTCAGTTAAGTCAGGAAAAAAATGCTCATGGAGGGCATCGGAAACGGCGCTACACCATACACCAAGCCACAGATCACTTTGAGGAGAACAGACGTGCTCATGAGACACAGAAGTGACGAAGGAGGAAAGAAAGGGCACAATAGTCCAGCCAACAACTATGTCTCCTCCAAGATTACACCAGTCACTTCTGTAGGAAAATCTGCAGGGTATGAATTGGGCTCCTCAGCCACTTAAAAACCCACCAATGAACCCCCTTGGCAGACATCATTCTTGCATCAAGTGATAGCTGAAGAAGATTAGAGGCAGTATTCAGAGTAGGTCAGCCATGTTTAGTCTGAGCAAAATAGATTTATACTTTCAGTTCTCATTCAACCCTTGCTGATGTCAAAATTACCATCTGAAAACTGGCTAAAAACATGTAGCTCCAAATTAGGAGAGAGTGATATAAAACCAACAAAAAGCTGTTTTCTAGCCCTCAGGAAAGAAAGTTCCCAAGAAAGAAAGCTATAATGTGGAGACACTGGAAAAGGTTTTAATGGACTCAGTGTTCCATAATTGCAAGTGTTGAGAATGAGCTGTCACAGGATCTGGCAGCTGACCCTGTCATGTTAGGGAAACCCTGCACAATGCTAGAGACAAAATGCCAGGAGACTTCCATTTCTGTTTTTCCTTGTGTTGTATCGTGCTGGTGCGCCTCCCCTGTAACCCAAACACCCCAAGTGTAATGCTTCTGAGGAGCAACCCTTCCCAAAGGCTCTGGATCAGAAATTAACAGGAGGTTGCTAATCCTTTGCCAGTCCCCTCCCCACCCATCTGTCAGAGTTTGCCCAGGAAGAATGCCACCCACACTTCTGTTTGAATGTAAATTTTTCTTTAATTACTACAGAGGACAGACGATGTAAAGGGAGGAAGGGAAGGGAGGGGAATAACAATAGAGCCTTAACCTAACATATACACACACAGGCAAGCACACAACGTAGTAATTGAACAGTTTCTACCTCAACTTCTCCACAGGCAATACTGCCGGACGATTGATTCCTAGCTGAGCTGGATCAGACGCGTCTTCCGACAAGGACTGCTGACAATGGAGTTCAGATGAGTGTCCCTAACACTAACCTCTTTGCACCATCGTGGCTGCAAGTAAGAACCTAGCTCTAAGTGTTTGCGAGTGTGCTCCCCAACAAAACAAATCCCGACAACAATGCACTCAGTAATAGCAGCAGCTATCATGGGCTGACAGCTAGTCCTTGCTGTTACGGAGAGAGATCTTGACTACTGCTGTACTTAAAGTCACAGTGCAGCAGGCAGCAACCTTCTCACTCTCCTGAGAAAACTACCTGACTAGCTACCTAGTCAGTCGCTACCTGACTAGCTTCCCTATATACCCTTCTGGTTGCTAGGCAACTCCCACCTGATGGGAAGCAAAGAAAGAGCGGGAACCTAACATTTGCCTTTTGCAGTGAACTGAAACTTCACAAAACCTGTTCATGGACAATCTCAGGACGCATAACCTTATGACAAACATTACATAATAAAAACCTATACATAATCCTTATTCATTTCATACGTACACCCTACATGGATGTGTCCCAAGAGTGCACAATTTAACCAAGGAGCCTCGTTCTTTACACCCCCAGGCACATCTTCAAAAGGCCTGCTCCTGGCTGGAAGACGGCTTCATCTGGCCAGAGCCCTGGCCTGAGGAAGGGTGGAGCCTCTTCCTGATGTTTCTGTTCCTCCTCCGGGAACCATCCTGCCTGTTCTGCGGATGGTATAACCATGGTGAGGGCTGCGGCCTAAAATGCCTCCGCTGTGTCGCTGGAGCATGGAGTCCATGGACTTAAGGGTGGCCCTTGAGTCAGTTAGGCTATGGAGCCTTGAGTATTTTTTCTGAACAGAGGACTGAGCCCTCGAAGGGGAGGTCCTGTATGATTTTCTGGACCTCACCGTTGAGGCCAGAAATCTGTAGCCATGAGCTCCTCCTCATGGCAACCCCCATTGCCATGATGCGAGTGGCCACGTCCGCAATGTCCAGGGCCACTTGCAGGGATGCTTGGGTGATGAGCTTGCCTTCCTTGACAAGCATGAAAAACTCTGCACCGGAGTCCTGTGGCAGCAGCTCCGTGAATTCGGCCATTGCTCCGTTGTAGTTATATCTATTGAGGATGGCCTCTTGGTTAGATATACGGAGCTGCAACCCCCCTCCCCCCGCCATCAAGTAAACCTTCCTGTCAAATAGGTCTAACTTTTCTGCCTCTTGGTTTTTTGGGGAGGGGCCCTGGTAGCCTTGGCGCTCCGGCTGGTTGGCTGCCAGGGAGTCTGGCGGAGGTGGGTGTACAGGTGCTCATAGCCCTTTGAGGGGACAAAGTACCTGCACCCATTCCTCTTTACACTTGGAGGCAAAGAGTGCAGGGGTCTGCCACAAGGTCTTGTTTTAATTAGTGACAGAGCAATGTGGGAGGGGCCCGAGGGGGCGAGAATGTCAACCATGGCATCAGTGTCCTCCACCACCGCTTCCGCCTGGATCCCCAGGGTTCTGTGCCACCCTCCTGAGCAGCTGCTGCAGCACTCTGCTGTCCTCCAGGGCCAGGGCTGTCGACGTGCCTGCCACAACCTCATCAGGCAAGGACAAGGATGAAGCCCTGGCTGGCATTGGGTCGTTCTCTTCCCTTGGCGCCAACTGTGGTCGAAGGGGGGGGAAGGGGCGTGGGATTGGCTTACAGGGAGTACATTCACCAATGGGGGTGGCTTTGCATCAAGGACAAACACACACAACTGTCACACCGTAGCCTGGTCAGTCATGAAACTGGTTTTCAAAGCCTCTCTGATGTGCAGCGCACCTCGGTGTGCTCTTCTAATTGCCCTGGTGTCTGGCTTTCAAAATTGACCACCAGGTGATTTGCCTCAACCTCCCACCCTGCCATAAATGTCTCCCCCTTACTCTCACAGATATTATGAAGCACACAGAAAGCAGTAATAACAATGGGAATATGGCTTTCGCTGTGGTCTAACCTACTCAGCAAACTACGCCAGGGCCCTTTTAAACTCCAAAGGCACATTCTACCACCATTCTGCACTTGCTCAGCCTATAGTTGAAATGCTCCTTACTGCTGTCCAGGCTGCCTGTGTATGGCTTCATGAGCCATGGCATTAAGGGGTAGGCTGGGTCCCCAAGGATAACTATTGGCATTTCAACATCCCCAACAGTAATTTTCTGGTCTGGGAAGAAAGTCCCTTCTTGCAGCTTTCCGAACAGCCCAGAGTTCCAAAAGATGCAAGCGTCATGCACTTTTTCTGATCATCCTATGTTGATGTTGGTGAAATGTTCCTTGTGATCCACCAGTGCTTGCAACACCATTGAGAAGTACCCCTTGCGGTTTATGTACTCTTTGGCAAGGTGATCCGGTGCCAAGATAGGGATATGCGTTCCGACTGTCGCCCCACCACAGTTAGGGAACCCCATTGCAGCAAAGCCATCCACTAGGACCTGCACATTTCCCAGAGTTACTAACCTTCTTAGCAGAAGGGTATTGATTACCCTGGCTACTTGGATCACAACAGCCCCCACGGTAGATTTGCCTGCTCCGAATTGATTCTTGACTGACCGATAGCAGTAGGCGTTGCAAGCTTCCACGGGGCTATCGCCACTTGCTTCTCAACTGTCAAGGCCGGTCTCATTTTGGTATTTCTGTGCTTCAGGGTGGGGGAAAGCAAGTCACAAAGTTCCATGAAAGTGGCCTTACGCTTGCAAAAGTTTTTGCAGCCACTGGAAATCATCCTTACCTGCAACACTATGGGGTCCCACCATTCTGTGCTTGTTTGCCGGGCCCAGAATCAGCATTCTACTGTATCAACGCGCCCCAATGCTACCATGATATCACAATTGGCACATCCCGTGCTTTCAGGAACATCTGTGTCCATGTCCTCACAATCTTCTTCATGCTAGCAGCTCCTAGCTAGGCTCTGCACATAATGGCAGGATAATGCACAAGGTGTTTGCTTTTGTGAGCATTGTAGTGTGCAGCTGAGCAGGCTCCATGCTTGCCATGCTATGGCGTCTGCATGGATAACCCAGGAAAAAGGTGCAAAATGATTGCTTGCCGTTGCTTTCAAGGAAGGAGGGGAGACTGCACAGATTCTACCAAAACCACCCACAACAATGTTTTTGCTCCATCAGGCATTGGAAGCTTAGCCCAGAATTCCAATGGGCAGCGGGGACTGTGGGATAGCTACCCACAGTGCACTACTCCATGAGTCGATGCTAGCCCTGGTATTGAGGACGCACTCCGCCGATCTAACGTGCTTAGTGGGGACATGCATGATCGACTGTATAAAATCACATACTAAAGATTGACTTCTATAAAATTGACCTAATTTCGTAGTGTAGTTTTGGTTACTGTGGAGGTATTAATTGGAGCTACGGGAGGTGGCCTTTGATATTCTTCTGGCTCTTCCCTCAGTGGACTGTAAAATTCTGGAATGGACTCCAATGACAGCTCCAGTAGTGGCAAAGTATCCCGAAGTAATTGCCT
This sequence comes from Dermochelys coriacea, assembly GCF_009764565.3. NCBI lineage: Eukaryota > Metazoa > Chordata > Testudines > Dermochelyidae > Dermochelys > Dermochelys coriacea. The sequence goes on along the minus strand of NC_050068.2, from coordinate 102,510,060 downwards.
CTGTTATGGGAGGAGCTTGATGGTTCACTGTTTTAGATTTAGCTAATGCATTCTTTGAAATTCTTTTGCATCTGGACTCGTGGTACAAGTTTGCCTTTACATTCCAAGGAAGACAGTTTTGTTTTTGTCAATCTCCACAAGGTTTCCATAACAACGCTGCTATCTGCCATATGCACATGAACAAATATGGGATAACATGCCTCATAAGGATAACATCATATTATATGTACATGATATTCTTTATAAGCACAAAAACTAAGTAAGAGAATTTAGAAATATTATACCACGTATTACAGAAAATAAAGAAAACAGGGTTTAAGGTTAGTCCAGGAAAAGCTCAAATATGCCAACAGCAAGTAAACTATCTAGTAGTAATGTTAAGACAAGAGGGATGATCACCAGATAAACAAAGGGTAGAATTATTCCAAAAATCACCAGCCCCCAGAGATTTATCTACTTTAAGATCGTTTTGGGGTATGACAAATTTCTCAAGAGAATTATGCAGAGAAAGCTAGCTTGGTGTATAAATTATTTAAAAAGGGTAATAACTAGGAATGGGGATTAGATCAGCAGAAAGCTTGTATGCATTTTAAGAAAGCATTAGCACAAGCCCCAGCTTTAGCATACCCAAAAGTAGGACAACCTTTTATGCTCCAATTGGCTACTACCAGTACTGGAATGACTACTGTATTAAGTCAAGACCATGAAACAGGTCTTCAACCAGTGGCATATGCCTCTAAGGTTCTGAATTGAGTGGAACAAGAATTTACTCCTTGTGAGAAAGAGGTATTAGCCTTGGTTTGGGTTTTGCAACATTGAGTGTATTTAGTAGGACTATCCCCAGTGCTTCTTAAGACATCGCATTTACCTGTGAAATATGTATTAACACGAAAAACTAATGATGGACATATTTCTAGTCCTAGATTAGCAAAATGGACATTAGCCCTGCTAAATAAAAATGTAACAATGGAAAACGTCCCAAGTTTATCAACATTTCCTTAGGGTCTTATAATTGAAGGAGAAAAGCATCAATGTCCCCTACCAGAAATGGGCCAGTACTGGGATACCTTAGTCCAAATAGTGGAGTAACACCGTTATCAACTGTCCTGCTTATCCTACACCTGCCTTTACTTCCCCTGCAAATTAGTCTCTCATAGAAAAGAAATGCTGCCCTTTTAAATTCATATACTTAATATATCCCAGACATATTATGGACTTAGTCATAAAAGCATCATTCCGGAAACTTCAGTGGGGCTACTCCACTGAGTGAGAGAAGCAGGAATAGTCCCTCAGTTAGAGGATAAACTCTTCAAGGCTAAGAATAAGAACATTCCCAAAACAAACAAATGACAAAGTAGAAAACAAATTTTATTGGATGAAGAAAATTGTCTAAAAGTTTCCCGTTTTTTGGTTAACAAAAGCAGCAAACCCTGCATTACATGACAAGTGTTCATGTCAACAAAATTAATCCTTGAGCTCATCATTTGTATGTAGAATGTTATAACTGCTAAAATGTTTTGGGGCAAAGAAAGTTATATTAGTCCAAATATAGGTGCTTTACATGGAAACCTAAAAAATATAAATTGTTTGCTGACAGATATACTGTTAGGGCTGCTAGCATTTTTTGGTACTTAATAGTGTCACCCCTCATAGAAAAATTAGTAAGTAAAAACACTAAGAAATGTGAAGACAGAATGAAGGAAAAGAACAGCCAACAGGCCAAAGTGCGTTCAGGTTGGTTATCAGCAAATTCAACTTCATTTTTATTTAAGAAGCCTGTGGAAAATGAAGCAAATTCAGTGCTCACAAAGGTGCTGTAGTAAAAATCCACTGTTTTATCTACAGAACAGGCAGAAGAGGGGTAACAGCACAAGCCCACCCTACTGTTGTGCCTGAAGCCTGATCCAGAGTAATGTCATTTTCCCCGTACAATCAATCTCAGGCTTTTCAGATATAATAGCACTAACTTGTACCATTTGGCAAAATATAATTATTTTAAGGGACATGGACACTAGTCCACTGGGAATTACACTGAGACCACCCACTCAGTATGTTTGACAAGTTTTTTGTATTACAATATTTCTAATTGACAGTGGCAGCCCTATTGCATTTAAAATAAAAATAAAATGTTAGAAAGGAAGGAAATGTCTACATTTTTATCCTTTTATAGTATGCAGGACAATCATTTGGAAAGTAATAAGATATAAAGTTTCATGCTTTGAATACTTTTCAATACTGTTTGTTTATATAAATGGCTTTAACCACAATTTGTTTTTGTTTTTTCCACAGTCCCAAATGCAGTTCAATTATTTGAAGTGACAGTTTACTTATTATATTTATTCTGATTACAAAGTACAATGATCTGTGCTTATTTGTTAGTTTTCACGTCCAATCTCACCCATCACAACCATACACAGAAATATGTATTTAAATAACTATGAGATTGCCTTTTATACCATGTCTAGTCATACCTACTCTAGGCTTAATAAACTCCTACCATGTCTTAGCAAAACTTTAGTACATTAGCTGTACTGTACTAAGTTAATTTCTATCATTCCCATCATAATCAGTATAACTCTGATAGCCACTGTTCCTCCTCTCATGAAGATTACACATTTTCTTCCACATGGACTCTTGATGAAAACCAGCACTGAAAGATCTACCCAGATGTCCATGCTGTTTCTTGGTGATATTGTCTTCGCTTTCAGATTTCGCAATTCCTTGTGTTTGTGGTTGCATATCTTGTCTAATGTTTCCAAATGGGAAGTTCCAAGGACCAAACCTTTGCCAGTTAAGTCTCTGAAAAGAAATGATACAGTGCAGATTTCCTCCTACCTGACAAAGGTAAGGAGTGTTTTGTTAAAAAGTGTGAAGAGAAAACTACTTAATTATCTACTTAACTTTCATATTATTTATGAAAATCTTTTGAATATTTATGTGACAAACTGCTTTAGTTTAGTTTCTTCAACTCCTTTACTAGCTCCCTTCCTAATCTTCTACATAGTTCTTATGTTTCCCTAATCTAGCATTCACAAACCAGCATAACCCAGATTTTGCCTAACTTTGTTAGCCTTTACACTCTCCACTCAAAATGCACAACTATCACAGTGTTTCTGTCCTCTTTCTGCTCATCTTCAGATTTTCTTCCATGCACCCTTCCTTGCACCTAGAAGACAGGGTTACTCACCTTGTGCAGTAACTGAGGTTCTTTGACATGTGTCCCCGTGGGTGCTCCACTTCAGGTGTTGGTGCACCCCGACGCCACTGATCTGAGATTTTTGGTAGCAGTCGGACAGAACGCGTGTGCACAATAGCTGTCTTGTGGCACCATTGGAGTCTTGTTTCGTGCACGGACGGCCTGACCCCCTCAGTTCCTTCTCTACCATAGAGTCCTTGTATCAAACTCCAAAGTAGAGGAGAGGCGACTGGGTATTGGAGCACCCACAGGGACATGCATCTCTAAGAACCTCAATTACTGCACAAGGTGAGTAACCCTCTCGTCTTCTTTGAGTGCTGTCCCTGTGGGTGCTCCACTTCAGGTGACTGTAGAGTAGCGTCCACTATGGTTGGGGGGACTTTGAAGTTGCATACATAGTAGAGGAGAGGACCGTTAGGCCTAATATGGCATTGGCTCGGGAGGCTTGTATAACTGCATAGTAGTTAGTGAACGTATGTTCTGAGGCCCATGTAGCAGATCTCTGAAATGGATACACTATTTAGAAATAAGAAAAGGAGTACTTGTGGCACCTTTAGAGACTAACAAATTTATTAGAGCATAAGCTTTCGTGAGCTACAGCTCACTTCATCGGATGCATCCGATGAAGTGAGCTGTAGCTCACAAAAGCTTATGCTCTAATAAATTTGTTAGTCTCTAAGGTGCCTCAAGTACTCCTTTTCTTATTGCGAATACAAACTAACACGGCTACTACTCTGAAACCTGTCACTATTTAGAAATACAATAGATGCTGCCATGAATCATGTAGAATGGGATCTGACACCCATTGGGGCTTCTGTCTTACATGTTTTATATCATAAGTGAATGCAGCTCGAGATCCACTTAAATAATCTATGTTTCGATATAGCAGAGCCCTTGGATCATTCCATCAGCAAGACGAACAGAGTTGGGGATTTGTGGAAAGACTTTGTTTTGTCCAAATAAAAGGCTATAGCGCGTTGAACATCAACGGTATGAGACACGGCCTCCTGTGTCGGTTTAGGACCGAATGTAGGGAGGTCAATATGTTGATTAATATGGAAGGTTGAAGCTATTTTAGGGAGGAATTTTGGGTGGGGCCGCAACGTGATCTTGTCTTTAAAAAAGATTGTGTATGACGGGTTGGCCATTAGTGCACTTTTTTGACTGACCCTTCTAGTGGATGTGATGTGTGCAATAGGGAGCAGGTAGCCAGTGGTTCAAAGGGGGAGTCTCATAAGGCCTTTGAGAACTAGATTTAAGTCCCATGTAGGCATGGGTGGCTGTACTTCAGGGTAGAGATTCTGAAGGTCAGTAAGAAAACGTTTTGTGGTCACATGTGCAAATACCGAAAATCCATTGATCTTACAATGGAAAGTTGTGATTGATCTGAGATGTACTTTAATAGAGCTCATGGACAGTCTGGGATTCTTTAGCTCTAAGAGATATTCTAGCACTACTGACAGCAGTGTAGCTTTCTGAGTGAACTGTTTGTTCTAACTCCACATGGAAAATTTTTTCAATTTTTGCAGGTAAGTATTGTGTGTGGATGTACATCTGCTGTTCAATAACATGCGTCTGACTTGTTCTGGACAGGTTAACTCATGTTGCTGAAACCATGGAGGAGACGTGCTTTCATATGGAGTTTCTCCAGGTTCAGATGTAGGATCTGACCGTTGGCTTGTGAGAGGAGATCTGATCTCAATGGGAGAGTTCGTGAAGTGCAGTCATGCATAACAGGTACAGGTACCAGGTCTGTCTGGGCCATGCTATCAGGATGATTTTGGCATTTTCATCCTGTATCTTGTGCAGGACTTGGGATTAGTGGGATTGGCAGGAATGCATACAGGAGCATCTTGTCCCATGTGAGTAGGAAGGCATACTCTAAGGTTTGAGGTCCTAATCCTGCCCTCAAACAGAATAGCGGGCATTTGTGATTCTGAGATGTGGCGAATAGGTCGATGGTGGGAAAACCCCATCTTTGGAATATCTGTTGTAAGACTGTGGGATTCATTTTCCCTTTGTGTTCCTGTCAGAACCTTCTGCTTAGAGTGTCGGCTGTGGTATTTTCGCATCCAGAAAGGTATAAGGCTGAGATGTCAATGTGGTGATGGAAACACCAATTCCATAGTTTGATGACCTCAGTGCATAGGGAGTGGGATCGAGCTCCCCCTTGTCTGTTTATGTAGAACATGCATGCAGTATTGTCTGTCATCACTTATACTGTCTCGTTGCTTATGAGTGGAAGAAAATGGAAGCAGGCACTCCATACCGCTCTGAGTTCCAGTAAGTTGATATGGAGATGTGTCGCCGTTGGTGACCACTTGTCTTGGATTGTGTGATGATCCAGGCATGCGCCCCCGCCAAACTAGGAGGCATCTGCTGTGATCATTATTGAGGGTAATGCATGTTGAAAGGGGATCCCTGAACCACAATTCTCTGGTCTTGTCCACCTCCAAAGAGATTCTAGCACTTTGGGAGATGGTGTTACTAACTTGTTCAGACTGTGTTTGATGGGTTTGTATACTGAACCCAGCCAGCCTTGGCGTCTGGCATGTTTTACCATGCATGTGGTGGCAGCCATGTGTACTAGTAGTTGTAGACGGGTTCTTGCCATGACTCGTGGGTAGATGGAGATGGTGTCTATGAGATTCTTTATAGTCTAAATCTGGTTCGAGGTAGAAATGCTCTGGCTTGAACCGAATCAAGGTGTGCTCCAATGAAGACCAGTTGTTTCGTGGGTATTGTGTTGACTTTTGCGTGTTCAATTGCAGCCCTAATTTTTGGAAGAGGGCGATGGTCAGTCAGATAATTTTTTTTGTCTCTGCCTGATTTGGGCCTTTCTAGAGGCAGTCACCTAGATCTGGGAAGAATATGATCCCTTCCTTGCACAGCTGTGCTGCTATGACCACAAGCGTTTTGGAGAATACCCTTGGTCCAGTGGACAGTCTGAAGGGAAGTACCCTATACTGGAAATGGTAGTGTCCAACTGTGAATCGGAGTAATCGTCTGTGAGATGGGTATATGGTAATGTGGAAATACGTGTCTTGTAGATCGAGGGCTGAAAACCAGTCCCCCTGTTCCAGCGCTGAGATTATTGTGCCTAATGTGACCATCTTGAGTTTGTGGGAGTGTAGGAATTTGAATTGAGTTTCTGTATGTCTAGTATGCATCGCCATCCTCCATTTTTCTTCTGGGTCAAAAAATAGTGGGAATAGACAACCTTCCCTCTGTATTGTGTAGGTACTGCTTCCACAGAACCGAGATGCAGAAGATGATCTATTTCCTGCCTTAAGAGGTGCTCATGAGAAGAGGGACGGGGAAGAGAGTAGGATGGGGGGACAAGAAATAAAGGGAATGACATAGCCCGACCTTATGATTTCTAAGACCCAACAACCTTGCGTAATGCACTCCCTTGCCTAGTAGAAGTGTCTCAATTGGTGGCTAAATGGGCAAAATGGCACTGATGTGAGAGGGAGGTTGTTCAGACCCTTGACCAACCTTTCAAAACCATTGCTTGTTAGGTGGGGGTTGTGACGCCGCTTGTTGAGGTTGTGAGGGTTGGTGCCTCGGAGATCTATTTCTTTGTCTGTTGTTGACTCTCTGGCATGGTGGTAAGGCTGGTAGCGCTTTCTCTTAGTAGGAGGTATGTAGATGCCCAGTCGCATGTGAGTCTTTCATAGAGTGGAGTACCTCCTCATTCTTAGATGAGATGAGATTAGATGAGAACAATTTATCTTTGTCAAAGGGGAGGTCTTCCACCTTAATTTGAAGCTCTTTTGGGATGCCAGATGACAAGAGCCAAGATGCTCTGCACATTTCAATAGCAGTGGTGTGTGCTGCCATATTGGCAACATCCAGGGAAGCTTGCAGGGCTGTCCTGGCTACTAGTTGTCCCTCGGTGAGCAACGCTTGAATTGTGCTCTTTTATCTTCAGGAAGGTCGATCATAAACTCATATAACTTCCCGTAATTGTCATAATCATATTTCACCAGAAGGGCGCTGTAGTTAGTGACCCAGGATTGTAAAGTGGATGAGGTGTAGACCTTCCATCCTAAGAGGTCTAGTCTCTTCTGGTCTTTGTCCTCAAGTTTGGATCTGGACTGGGGTTGTTTGGAGTGATGGTTTGCCACCTCAACTACTAACAAGTTTGGTGGTGGGTGGGAAAACAGAAAGTCCATTCCCTTGTCTGGCACGTAGTATTTTCTATCAGCCTATTTGCATGTGGGAGGGATGGTGGCTGGTGTATGCCATACCATTTCAGCGGGTTCCAGAATTGCATCATCTATTGGAAGTGCAATGTTTGAGGAAGGTTGCAAGATTTTGAGCAGCTTATGTTGGTTTTCCTGGACCTCCTCTAATGGGATGTCCTGGCTTAGTGCGATTCTCTTAAAGAGGTCTTGAAATTGTTTGAAATCATCTGCCATTGTAGGTGGAGGTGGCATGATGGCCTCATTGGGGGAAGAAGAGTTGTGCGTTGGTAACACATCCTCAGGGCCTGTTTCTTCCTCTGGCTCCTCTGTAGTCTCCTCTGGAGATACAGATGCTGTATCCACTGGAGATAATGTAGGAGACTGAAGTTCGTCTCTGGGTGGCGATGAGGTTCTGGCATGGTGGGCTCTGTATGCTGCCCAGGGATCCCGTGGCGGCCACTTCATGGGAAAAGCATGTCAGTACAATGGATATGGTGGTTGACTATGGTGGCTTTTAGATCTCAGTGTACCCCGAGCAGGTCTGTGGTGAGTAAGGATGGAGTGTTGTGGGGAGAAGACTCCTCCGTCCTGGTCCTCATCATCGCTATCACTGGGTTCTGACGGTGCCGTGGGGGAAGTGGGCTGTGTAATGACACTCCTTGTGGACAATGCATAGGTGTCAAGGAGTGCTGAATGATATGGAAATATCCTGCTGAGTGAGGAATTGCTGCAATGCTGGTGGATGCGGTGCTGCGGGTTTAGTTGCGGCTGAAAGGTATGCAGCCATCTTGTGACTAAATTTTGTAAGTCCCAGTGGACCCATCGCAGCACTATCATTCAGTGCCGGCAGAGGTGGCGGTGATGAGCATGGCAGTGGTGCTCATTTTGTGGTCGTCACTGGAGGTGACAGCATGGTCGGTGCTGTGTCCGCTGCATGTGCCGGCGTGTTTGGTGCCGTGGAAGAGACATGGCTGTGCTTATATCTTGACTTCCTGCCCTTTGCTTCAGGCTCAATGACATGGTCCGTACCGGAGATGCTGGCTCTTGGGGTTGTCGGCACCAAGGGTAACGACATCACAGGGGACTATTTCTTTTTATGCGAATCCCTCTGAGGAGAGGTCAATGCTCACTTCCTCTTTTCATGAGAGGACAGAGCTCTGTCGGTTCCGACCTTGTCAGCAAGGACTTAGGGGGAAGTTTTGGTTGGTCATTTTCTCTACCTGGCTGGAGTGACTTCTCCATGAGAATCATTTTGAGGCAGAGGTCCTGGTCATGCCAGGCTCTCACCTTCAGATTGTTACAGTGAACTCACTTGTGAGGTATGGGTGATTCACCCAGACATCTCACACAGAGAGAGTGTTCATCAGATCACGGCATTACTTTTCAGCAGGAGCCACATCTTTTAAAGCCAGGTGAGCTCGGCATGTTTCGAGGCGTGCTCCAAAAGGAGCAGGGACTGGGAGAAAAAACTTGTTTTAAAAAAACAACTAACTGCTAATTAAGCTAACTAGAAACTATAATAAACTTATCTAAGGCATCTAACTACTATTTTTCTTTCTTTACTATCTGCAGGGGAAGAAGCTGTTTCACTGCTCAGAGCTCATCTTCAGCAGAGGATGGTTGAGACGGAACTGAGGAGGTCATACCATATGCAGGCTAAACGAGACTCCAAGGTGCATCCGACCAAGTACTGCTACTGAAAATCTCCGATCAATGGTGCCAGGACGCAACAACACCTGAAGTGGAGTGCTCACAGGGAAGGCACTCGAAGAAGAACTACCTCCTCAACCCATTCCACCATGCTTCAACGCTCTCTGCCTACAATTCCAGTCTTAAAATTCAATTCTTCTCAGAGGCCTAATCCTCCATAAGAAAGAAAAATTACATAAATAAAAGCCATGGAACAAATCGAGACACATGCACTGTTTTTTGTCAGATACTACTCCCCCATCCACTGTACTTTATCTCCTGATTACACCGTGCTATACTCAGTGAACAAGGAGGTCACAAAATCAAGTTAAAGTCAGGTAAATTTAAAAATCAATTTAAAAATTCACTAATTCGCTAAGAGAAAATCCAGCTGCACTAACAGGGTATGACATTCTATACCTTGGAGGAGTGCCCTGGAACCTCCCTATTCCTCATTTTTATATAATCATGATCTTACATCTAAAGCATGCCTTGTAAGGGGAAAGGTTATGATCTGCTGAAAGTCATTTCTCTATCCATATATGTATATCATTAATGTATACGAAGTTATGAAAATTGTGTTGAATGGTTGTCACTAAAACATGCTGTAAATTGGGGAATCGGCCAAATATTAGCTCCCCAGAGGCAACAGCACGGAAAGTAGCCAACACCCGGGTGGGGTGTTAAACAACTCATCAACAACCATTGTACAGCAATTCAATGATTCATCAGCATGAGGCCACACCAGGAGAGTTGCTAAATCTTGCCTGGAGACTCAGCAATGCCCCCAGAAATGCCTGGATTTGTGCTCCCCAAGCACATGGGACTGAGGTTATAAAACAGAACACAGTGGCCACATCATGGGCTTTTTTCCTTCACCCACCTACACTGCAAGCAACAAGGACACTCTGAAGACTCCAACTGAGGGGACTGGCCCAGATTTCAAGGATGAAATCTGTGAATTATGAACTGCACTATCCAGTGAGTGAGAAAAACTGCTTAATCTAGATGTTGCCCCATCTAATAGGGTTGACAGTTTAGACTTGGTGCTTATATTTTATTTTATTTTGGTAACTAACTCTGACTTTTTGCCTATCACTTATAGTTACTTAATCTATTTTTTGTAGTCAATAAATTTGTTTTACTGTTTATCTTTACCAGTAAGTTTGTATGATGTGTGTGGCAAATCTGCTCAGGTTTTGCAAAGGCTGGTGTATATCGACGTGGTGAACCAATTAATAAATATGCATTGTTTGTCTCGAGTATTGCAAGACAGTATATTCCTGAGGTACAGTGCTGGGAGCTGGGGGGGGGGGGGGTTGACTCTGGTGCCTTTCTCTGTGAGCTTTATGAGTGGCTCTGGGAGCATTCATGCAATCTAGCTGAGTGTGTGGGGTTCCACATGCTGGTGTGCTGAGTGATCACAGCACTTGGAGGGGCTTGCTGCTTGTCACTAGCAAAGCATTGTGAGAGATAGCCCCGGCTGGAGAGAGTTAAGGAGGCACAGTGGTCCCACAGTACCAAGCTGCACCTCAGAGATCTCGTCACACAGGGACTGGGTAATTGTATGCCCCCAAAAAATTACACAGTAAAATGAGATAGGATATCAAAGATAAAGGGCCAATAACCTGGACTAGCATATCCTACATCCTGCAAGGCAGACCTAAACTCTTGTGCTCTGCAGTGTCTATTTTAGCATCTATGTTTGGTTTTCTGAATTTCCGCAGCATTCCCTCTCAGCAGAAGTTATAATTAATAGATTCAGAGATTCCAAGGTCAGAGGTGATCACCGTGATCATGTAGGCTGACCTCCTGCATAACACAAGCCATAGAACTTCCCCAATAATTTTCATTCCGCCAGGCATGGCAGCCATAGGATTTGAACTCTGGACTTCTAACACTATAGTAGGAGACTTCACCAAAAGTTAAATTACAGCTTCTTTAGTACAGCAAAGTATGAATAAGCTCATTGGAAAAAAAGTCTCATGCATAAGTTCTTTCCCCAATCTTAATAAGTCAATATTACCTTCTTTGTTTTTCTGTACTGCAGACCCCTCTCCAGGTGCCGAATATCCAAGTATTCTGGATTTTGAGTGTTCAGGTCTGTAACAATATCTATCCACCTACAAAATAAAATGGACTAACATGTAGAAGTGATCACAAAAACCATTTACCACTAGAATTTATGGTCTCAGAATAGCTGGACAGAACACCGAGGGGGGGAGGGAGGGATGCACAAATTTTTACTTGCTTACTGTCAGATTTTTCCAACCAGCTCTGTTCCCATGGGTCAACATACCATCCCACAAACAGGCAGGAGAAAAAGTCAGAGAAACCTTTTTGCTCACGTCCCCATGTTTTGGTTTGTTTTTTTTGGGCGGGGGTGGTGGATTTTTTCAGAAATTCTGATGTTTTGGAGAAATGCTGTTTCCTTCCTCCAAGTTTTATAGATCCAGCACCAAGTCAGATCGAGGAAGTTGTTGCAGTGAATCAGTTCCAACTCAGACAAAAATAAAATCTCTTTAAAAAGAGCTCTGAGTTACATCTTTTCTGAGTCTTCAATATTTTCTGATTTGTGTTTGTCTATTTATGCAGTAAACATCTAGAACTGGAACCGTGTCTTCTGTACATTATACTCTGTGCTTACAAAAAAAATATTGTTGACATGTTGTAGATTTAATCACAGAATTAGTAATCCACGTCATGTATAATATGAAAAATCAAAGCTCTCACTAAAACCCTGACTTTTCTGAAAATACTGAATACTCCATGAATCATGAAAGCTACAAATGGTTAATGTACTGCCCATGCCCATGGAGAGGGAGTTCTTAGAAGAAACTGAATGTTTTAAGTACCTATATTCTAGAAATTTTTTTAAAAAAGGAGAGAGCGAGAAGTATATTAACTTACTTTTTACAGTGAATGGTAGGGTGTTTTCTACTTGGTTCTCCAATTAAGATCCAATATTCCACTTCTTGTTGCAAGAGGTGACCTCTGTTGAACAAAAATACAATTCTAGTAAGATTCAGCATGCATATTGCAATGAAAGACAGCAGCATATTAACTTGCTATTGGTTTTTAGAATTTTTTATTGAAACATTTTACAACTGTTGGTATAGTTGAGACAAATTACAACTGGCTACTGAACTATTAAATAATGTATTACCTATTATAAATTAGCAAAATAGATTACCCAAGAAACAGGACTTTGATTTCTGGTCCAAACTCCTGGTTCACACAGGAAACTGAGGTTGAAAGTGACTGTTCGTTTCCTGGAGATAAGGAACATCTTGCATTGTGACACACACTGCCCCCTCCCCACTAATAAAAACTGATGTTGACTGACTCATCAGGGAATTCTGTTCAAATCTCTCACTGGAAGAATAGTGACCACAATATAAGGCCAAGATGTGATATGTATGCAACGATGAAGACTGAAGGCTCCAGAAAGCATGTTTAAATTAGAAGAAACCTTTTTCCTCACCATCCTTGTTCTCTGAGAGTGCCTCCAAAGATCTTATTTTGTCCTGCTCTTAAGACATACCCCTAGTGTTACTATCCCATGGCTGTTCAGCAGCCTATGTGAAACAATTGGTGGCTTCAATGAATTCTGTTAAAGTACTACTCACATTTTATAGATGGAGAACTGAGGCACAGGGTAGATTAAGTTATTTATCTTAAAATAAAACAAAACACCACACAGGAAGTCTGTGATTAAGCTAGGAACCTAATGATAGTCTCCTGAGTTCAAGTCCAGCACCCTATCTTCCTTTCACAACTTATAGATTTAATTATTAAAACCCACCTCACAGCTACAAGGCAAAAACAAGTGGCCAAGATTTGCTGCAGAGATTATCAACAGCAAATCTGGGAACTCTGTAAAATAATGAGACATTTCATTTCCACTCAGGGGCTAGCATTCTGTTCGTACAGCACTCAATTCATGTGTAAATGCAGTGATAATTTGCAGTCACCATTTTGGTGGAAGATTCACAGAGGAGCAAGCATAACTACAAGATTCTTACCTGTATGCTTTACTAGCTTTTACAGGGGTAGCTTCAAATCCAATTGGACAAAAATAATGATTTTGGCAATGATAGATATAGGCCATCGACTCATCTTTCAGTCCTTGTGTTAACTTTACCAAGGCCCCTGCAGCTACAAAGAAAGGTCTGATCATTCTCCAAAGTGCTTTTAATCTTGCATTCAGTATCAAGCAGAAGAGATCAGTTATTTTTCTTACATTTTCTGGTGTTATATCTATTGTCACAAGCAGCAGCATAATGCATTATGGGAAAGGTTTGCAATAAACAAATATATTTGATTTTCAATTTGTTTCTTTCAGATCCCATTCTCTAAAAACATATTACCCTGAATCAGTTACAAGAACTATTTCTCTAGAAACGGCACATAATTTAAATACTTGCATCATTTAGATCTGAATTAAAGTATTTGGGGTTTTTTTTCCACCTTGCAAGAGAGTCCTAATTAAAGACTTAGGGATTGTTTTTGTTTTATTTTGAACTACATAAAAATATTGTAAAGCTGACAAAAGCAAGTATATTCACAATCATTCAGAGGAATCCCACTGTCCTTAATTCCACAACGCCAGTTAATACAGCATTTGTAGTAAACAGCAAGAATATATTAGAGAGACCTGTAATTCTGAGATAATTGGTTCGCCAACATTTTCATATCAGGAACCACTTCTTGAATAATGATCTTCTTGGAAAACACATCTGACTCTTGACCTCAACATATTCCTTAATCCAACTATAGTGCTTCCATACCGGAGAGAGACTAGGAGAGCACTGAAACAAGAAAAACTTGTTTCTCCGCTTAAAGAGTAGACACACAAAATGTTATTTCCTCTCCATGGGTATAGAATTTATCAAATTGTCCCTCATAACTGCAGTAGGGATTGCTAGCAATCTCCCAGGTCCCTTTGCAGCACAGTGCATCCTATATCTTAGCTACCCCTTTCACTTTGACAGTTTACTACCAAAAACTTTTTTTAAAGGTTCAGCTATATTTTTATATGCAGACTAATCTTCAGTTAGAGGCTTATACATTCAGAAAGGAAGATAAAATCTGAACAGCATTGTTCAGCTACTATGTTATTACTGGTAGGATAGCACCAACTGTAGAACTAATTAATGTTGGTGGGCATTCTGCCCAAGCAGACATCCTGCTTTCAGCTCAACATCTGAAGTTTGATATATGCCTTAGCATTTATGGGTTAGAAGACCATTATAGACTCATGTAGTAAAGTTATCACTTATCTAGTTCACACATGCTGCAAGTGTTCCCAATCAAATTTGTTGATTAACCAATTATGATTATTTAAAGGAAAATTGTCTCATTTGATGCATGACAAGACTAAGAAACATTGTATAAGATGTGTGGTATTTTTAAAAAGTGCACTGGTCAGTTAGTATTTTTACATTGTAAGTTTTCTGAATTTATTTTGTATAAAGAATTCCCAAGTGTTAAAACATACCAGTTGATGAGATATGCTGTTAAGATAAATGCACATCTTGAGAGAGTAGCCAGATACAGATTGGGAAGCCAAAGGCCTCTAGCACCTTAGGAGTGCAGCTATTTCACAATAATCACATATAAGGTATATTATTTTAGTTAAAAGAAGGAAAAATTGAGTACAGAGAGAGGAGAAGGGAAAAAAAGGAAGGTTAGAAAAGCTATGCAGCTCAGAGCCATTTGTTGTTCTGGCTGTAACTGCATAAGTTGGGACCTTAGTTACACAAATTATTCTCTTGATCCTAAAACATTTTACAACTACAGTTTTCCAATTTACATAATAAATTAGTGTAACATTACCTACTTACCAGTTTCTCCAGCTGTCTTGTTCTTCCCATGAGGTTTATATAGAACATATGAACATCCCTTTACATGGAAATGATCATTAATTTGTCTAAACCATCTGAAAACAATAAGACTCGTTTTAAAGAATTTGGTATTTTAACAAACATTGAAGCAAAATCATTCTTAATATTTATACTTTTTTTTTTTTTTTGCAATCTTCTCCTCCTTTAGTGATTTAGGATATAAAACTCACTGAGGTAAGGACATTCTTCTAATGCATTTATACAGTACTTTGCACAATGGTGGCCTGGTCTCAGTTAGGGTTGCTAGATGCTATAGTAGTACAAGTAATAAATAATTCATCACAAGTTGCTGGAATGGCCAGAAGTCTGGTAATGGATATACAGCTTTTTCACCTTTATCTTACTAGTTCAAATCCCACACAGATCTATAATGAACAAAGTTCTTATTCTCAAGTACAGCTAATTAGAGGTCTCATACCGAATCCTAAATAGGTCTGCACATAAAACTATCATGGCATCTGACATATTTGGTGATCTCTTAAAAGAGGCAAAGGACTGAATGGATAAGGAGAACTGACATGGAGACATATGTACTTCTAAAAAGAAAGGTGAACTATGGATTTAAAAAAAGGGGTGGGGAAGAGCTTCCCCCCATTGTTAGCATTTGGGTACCCTATGTCCCCTTCCAGTGCAGGCTAACAGCACAGGCAGTGGTAATGCAATGAAAACATAACTTCAGTCTTTAGTGACTAGAGCCATCAGTTTAGAAGCGTACAAAAATACTAGGACAGCAAAAACAGCTCAGGAAAAAAGCTATTAAAAACAAACTCTGGGCTCTATTATCAGAACCCTTAACATTTGCTTCATTGTTCATAATGTTTTCAGAAAGCTCAAATAAAACTCAGTGAGTTAGTCAAAGTATATTATTGCTGTTTTAAGAGTGACAATCTAATTATTTTTGGCATTAGAAAATTATTCTATGCATTAGCATTTCAGTTGCTTCAAGAAAAACTGTACCTCATTAAAGTTGTATTTCCTGTAAAGGGACCAAACCTAATTTCCTCAAATGGGGGTTGAAAGCCCAAAATATGCAAGGCTTCTTCTTGAGTAATAGGTGGTAGGCTGAAAATGAAATTGATAATCATAATTAACTATAATTAATAGAGTATTTAGATAGCCATTTTAGGTTCCTTGACATTGAAATGGAATAAAAATGACGTACTTTCCAGTTCCCAGTGTGCTATACAAGTAATTCCAGCAAGATACTAGAGAGGAAATTCCACAGGAAGTCTTGTATTGGGGTCGGCTAATACAGTACCTGAGGAGAAAGAGAAAATTTTCTTTATTTAGATATATGCAGCTTGCTGCACTTTCATTTATGACAATTTACACAAAAGTCAAATAGTGTTTTAAAAAAACAAGTATTTTGTCTCACCTTGCCTTTAAAATAAGTCATTGATAAGTCTCAACCTCCATATATTAATTTAAAAATTTTGGAGTAAGTATGCCAATTTCTCTTTCATGGGACTTCACCCAGGAAAAGTAAATAAAATGGAAATCTGGCATATTTCACAAGCACAAATCTCATACACATTCATTTTCTGAACATTTCTAACACTAGGTGGTGATGTGGATCCCACCCCATCAAGATCTGTGCCGAGATCACCAACTTAATTCACAGGGGCCTACTAACCATAGAAATAATTTTGTGGCAGAACTGAAATAGGTCAAATCTACATTTGATCTTGTGGAAAAGATTACATGTATCCCAATAACAATACCTTTGCCTGCCAGCCAGCCTTTCAAGTCAATAGCTTTCTAATACTGCAATTCCTTACTACATTGCAACTCTTTGGAACTTTACCAATGGAGGTGACTTTTGGTCAGAGTCCCTATCCTCATCTTTATTTCCCATGCCATAGAAACCTTCTGAAGGGTTAAAATTAGTTTAGTGGCTTCAGCACAGTTTTTAGTAACATTGCGTAGTACATTCACAGTTCTATATGACAGAGATTTTGCTCAAGTAGCCCCGACCACAAAAGAAGGGCAGAAAGTCAGAATAAGCTACACTTGTATGTGAGTAAATTTACACATGGCCTGCTCATGCTAATGGGCTCTCACTTTTTATTAGTACCAAATTCAACCACAACTTTTTTGTTCTTTATTGAAAGTAGAAATTTCCTAATATGTAGGAAATGTAAATGATGGCACACAGTATCTTAACAACAATAAGGATGGGCAGGAATGATGTCCCTAGCCTCTGTTTGCCAGAAGCTGGGAATGAGTGACAGGGAATGGATCACTTGATGATTACTTGCTCTGTTCATTCCGTTTGGGGCACCGGGCATTGGCCACTGTTGGAAGACAGGATACTAGGCTAGATGGACCTTTGGTCTGACCCAGTATGGCCGTTCTTATTTTCTTATGTTATGTTCACCACAAGACACAGACCCCCTTGTAGTAAGTATCAGGTGTAGTTCACTAACTCTATGTTTAACAGATCCCATATAGCCTTCTATACAATGATTAAAGATAAACTATTACACATTAACATTTAAAATAAGACAGCCAGCAACAACATTTACAAACAAGCTCTGTGTACTATGGTAACCTTAATTATGACTTTTAAATACTACCATCTCCTGAGGTCGAGCACTTTCCGCTGCTTTATTTCTTCAGCGGTGGAATGTTGAGAACACTCTCTGTATTGTTTGCTTTTTTTGTCCAAAGATTTTTTCTTTGTTACTTGTTTCTTCATGTTGCCTGCAAGATAAATTTTAGAAGCAGTTAATGAATGCTTAATATACAAGCTAAATATTTCCACTATAATGCCCTTACCAGAAGGCATTCAATGTACTTCTAACAAAAAGACAATATGCTGCATGGATAGAGATGTACTGTGATTATTTCCACTGAAAGGAAAAGTTAGATTGTGAACTGGGACTGCCAACAGCTTTGGGAAGAACCAGTAAACAGGTATATATATATCTTTTACACAACAGTTCATTTTACTGAAGAATATTTCTATTCTCTATAATCACCTACTGAATGGCCTCCACAAACATTGTGAGCCTCCCTCACCCCAGCCATCCCAGGATTGGTGGCCTTCCATGACCTCTCCAGAGCCATTTGGATGCACTAGAGGAAGAGCAGACCACTGACAATAGCCTCACATTACATATACAAGTCTTACATCTAATCTTTTTACTGCTAATCTGCATAAACAGCATCTTCTGTATCCAGCACTAACAACCACACTTTCTGACTGGAGTGCCCAGGGACATGCAGAAGGGAAATATATCCCCAGGAACTTTCCCTTATTGCAAGTCACTGTACAGGAAGAAGAATAAAAACAGCTGAGAGAGAATAATTTCAATCTTGTTTTGCGACGACACATTTCTGAAACTCAGTGAAATAGTAAGCTAAATTAGAACTTGACTTGTCAGCCAACTCATAAGAAAAATCTAAAGCAATGGCTCTAGGCATGCACAGTGATTATAGACTAGATATAAAAATCAGTTGTGTACATATGCATGGTCAATAAATCATTGAAATCTTTGGTTTCAGAGTAGCTGCCGTGTTAGTCTGTATTTGCAAAAAGAAAAGGAATACTTGTGGCACCTTAGAGACTAACAAATTTATTAGAGCATAAGCTTTCGTGAGCTACAGCTCACCTCATCGGATGATCCGATGAAGTGAGCTGTAGCTCATGAAAGCTTATGCTCAAATAAATTTGTTAGTCTCTAAGGTGCCACAAGTACTCCTTTTCTTTTTTTTTTAAATCTTTGGCTAAGCAGAAACAAGAGGAACACAAAACACGGAAAACACAGTTTCTTTAACATCATATACATACACAATTCAAAATACTTGAACAGTGTTTGGGAAATTTTGACTTCTTCCATGCATAATAAATTTAATTTTATAAAGATAACATTTGCTTTTGTCAGTATTCTCACAGGAGCCTTTGGGCAGTTTTTCAAGGTAGCTGGATCAAAGCTGAAAGTCACAAGGCCAAAAATGTCTTCCCTTTTAAAAATAGACTTCAGTCAACTCTAAATAGTTTTATTTTTCAGACAGTGACAAAAACGTAATACCAAGAGAACACAATAATAAAGTATTCATTTGCCACACTGTTAGGTGGAAAAGAGGTTGGATTATATGAGCACAAAAGATTTACAACAGTGGTTCTCAAAGCCAGTCCAAGAAAGCTCCTGGCGGGCCGGGCCAGGCCTGTCGCGTCTGCAGGTTCAACTGATCGCAGCTCCCACTGGCCACAGTTCGCTGCTCCAGGCCAATGGAGGCTGCGGGAAGTGGCGTGGGCCAAGGGATATGCTGGCTGCCCTTCCCGCAGCCCCCACTGGCCTGAAGTGGTGAACCACGGCCAGTGGGAGCCGTGATCAGCAGACGCGGCAGGTAAACAAACCGGCCGGGCCGCCAGGGGCTTTCCCTGAACAAGCAGTGGACCGGCTTTGAGAACCACTGATTTACAACACCTTGTATTATTTCTACACAGCTTGAAAATGTATGCTATATCAAACAAATTTCTGGGTTCTACAGGAAAGCAAAGGTAGAGTAAGCAAGCAAGAGCCACCAAGTTGGGAACACTGCAGCCACTTCTCCCCTGGCCTGACCCACTCCTTTCCAAACCCCCGAGACCAGCATCTGTGGGGCCAGCACAAAAACCATTTCTACAACACACAGATGGCGTGTGTGTTCATCTACATAGTTCCAAATGCACAACGTAAGTGGGGGAGGGTCTTGCATTGGCCCTCCACATCACTCATGCAGCATTTTTCTGAATGGTGCAGTGATGTACTGTCTTACCTGCTCTGTTTTTCAGATTTGGGGTCACTCCATTGAACTCTGATTTGTCAATTTCCCATGCCAGTGGAAGCTTTCCAAGACTACTAGATAAATTTTCCAAGTTAGTGTCTTCACTGTAGATTATCTCTGAAGCTCCACTTTGAATGTCAATGAAGTTAGGTGTATTATTTCCAACATTTAAGGCAGCACTATCTGGTAGGCAGGCATTAACTGTAGCACTTGGACTTTTATGAACAGACGTTACCTGATTTAAAAAAGCATAGTCTGAGCAGATGGTATAAATTTTTTCTCGGGTGTGAGTCACAGGACATCCCCATGGATAATGTCCATCTCCAGTAGGACCCAGTGACGCAGCAGATGCATCTGAAGTGTAATATGGCTTTACATCATCATGAAGAGTAGCTTCTGGAGATTTTTTTTCAGGTCTGTTTTCTTTATGTCCAGAACCATTCTCCCTTTCACCTTCTGCAATGTTAGGCATTGAATGATACTAAAAAGTTCTGTCTAGTTAAGAAGTGTTGAGCAATTTTTTTAAAATAAAAATTCAGCCTACATCATTGCCTGCAGATTTGCAAGCTACTGATGAGGTATCTGCAAGAAGGGAAAAGCAACAGTTACCACAGCACGCCTCAACTGATAAGCTATATACAAACTTTAAACAAAGGCTTTTATTTTAAAAATTGCAAACCATGAGAGTTGCAATACATTTCATGGTATTTCAGAATACAGAATGCTCAGCACTGCTGTCCAAACATTTGCTTTCTGTAAGAACTGCTAGGATGCTGCTACATATAGAGCTTTCATTATTTGTGAAGTGCCAAGAGCATACTCTGTGCTGACAGTATACGGACGTCAATCCTCAATAAGTTATTTTTTAAAACAATTTAGGATAAAACGTAAATAGCTTTTCCGCAGAGAAAATGAGCATATGCACGAACACTGAAGTTTATTTTTTCTACCACAAACATTTGTAACAGTAATCATACAGATCTCAACGCACTTTCCAGTCATTACTGAATTAAAGGAATATCAACTAAATGACACACACTTCTCACTGAAAATCCTACCTAGTTTTGCTATCAGAGAAACTCAGATGTATTGTAACTAGAAGAACAAAAACATTTCCTTTTCAGTTTGCGTATTTACCATCACTTGTGTACAGTGAGTCATTGTCTTCCCTATATAGTCACTCAGTCCTCCCTTTTGTTTGTGTGGGTCTTTCACATAGCAACAGGGGAAGAAAAGGTTTGAGGTTTGGTTTTGTATCCATGTGCATGTTTGTTTTATACAGACAAGAAAATGAGGCAGGTATACTATTAAAAGCTACTTTTAATTTAAGTTTAAAATCAAGGTGATGGCATCCTTGAAATTATCCATATCACTGCAACATGGATAACAAATAACACTGTCCTTGGGAGCCAAAAAAATCTTACCACATTATAGGTGAAACTGCATTATATTGAACTTGCTTTGATCCACCAGAGCACGCAGCCCCGCCCCCCCAGAGCGCTGCTTTACCACATTATATCCAAATTCATATTATATCGGGTCGCATTATATTGGGGTAGAGGTGTATGAGGAAACACACAGAGAAAAGTTCATATGCAGTGTTGTTGCTGTGTCAGTTCCAGGATATTAGAGAGACAAGATGCATTTAGCACTGGGATGGGCAAACGTTTTGGCCAGAGCCACATCGGGGAATAGAAATTGTATGGAAGGCCATGAATGCTCACAAAATTGGGGTTGGGGTGAGGAAAGGGATGCGGGCTCTGGGGTGGGGATAAGGAATTTGGGGTGGAGGGAGGGTGCTCTGGGCTGGGACCAAAGGGTTCAGAGGGCGGGAGGATCAGGGCTGGGGCAGGGGTGCGGAATGGGTGCAGGTTCCAGCTGGGGGTGTGGGCTCTGGGGTGGGGCTGGGGATGAGAGGTTTGGGGTGCAGGAGGGTGCTCCAGGCTAGGATCGAGGGGTTTGGAGATCAGGAGGGGGATCAGGACTGGGGCAGGGGGTTGGCTCAGGGGGAGGCTCAGGGGGTGCAGGCTCCAAGCAGCGCTTACCTCAAGTGGCTCCCGGAAGCAGTGGCATGTCCCTTCACCGGCTCCTACGCAGAGGTGCAGCCAGGCGGCTCTACTCACTGCCCCATCCACAGGCACCACCCCTGCAGCTCCTATTGGAGCGTGTAGGAGCCAGAGTGGGGACATGCCACAGCTTCTGGGAGCCAGGTGGTGCGGCCGCGACCCAGTGCCCCGGCCAGAGCAGGGCTGAGCTGCATGGTGCAGACTCCTACTCAGCGTCCTGGCCGGAGCAGGGCCAAGCCGCTGGTGCAGCTCACAGGCTGGCTTAAAACGGCTCATGGGCTGTAGTTTGCCCTCCTGATTTAGCATCTTCCACCTTGCATTTAGCTATGACGATCCACATACTTTTTGAAGAAGAGCTCTGGGTGGTGCTCGCTGTCCCACAGAAGTTGGTCCAATAAAAAAAAAGATATTACCTGAGTCACCTTGTCTCACAGAAGAGGTAAGTGATTTGTCCAAGAACTAGAAACAGAATCTGGGAATGCTGTCTTCTAGTACCAATACTTAGCCAATAAACCATAACCCCTCTCCAATACACTACTTTGTACTTATGCATGATAGGCAACGCTGAGCAAGGGTGTAGCTATGGGAGTTTCAATTTGCAGTACATATAGAGGCCTTCTCAACCCTGGTAAAATGAACATGTGTATTTGCTACCATTTCAGGTCCCACTCCTGCAAAAGACTCTGCATTGGTAGGTCCCACTAATATCACTGTAAATTACACTGAGACAAGGCACAGCCACGTTGTTATAACCACACCCCGGAACACATCCACACATCATTTCCTAAGGTAGCTAGAGCTACAGTGGTTTGTGCCTAGGGTGGTATCAGAAACCACTGAGCAAAGCAAACCCTCCTTCACTAGAAGGCTCAAATGCCCCTTTATCGGCCAGCACCAGGCACATGGGAACTTTGCATCTGCGTTTGTATGCAACAGGCAGCAACAGCATTAGAACCCTCCGTCGGGCCTAGGACGGGGCAGGTAGCTCATGACGTCAAAATAGCAGCAAATCTTCACATTGCAAATGCCCCGTTCACACATGGGGCTGAATCAGCAGCTCACGCCATAGTCAGCAGGTTCCAGACTTAATGTTCTGGTGGGAGGAGCCAGAGCAGCCCCAGCAGAGGACAGGATTTCACCGCTCACTGGCCAGCTGAGAGGAGCAAGTGGCTGCCGCAGCCCAACCCAGCACAGCCCTGCCTAAGGGGCAGTGGCCACCACAAGGTGTGACAGACCAACCCCACCCCACTTCGCATCAGGACGTGGCACATGGGGAGGCCCCCCATGTCTCTCGCCTTCCCCCTGGGATGCGGGCGCTGAAGGTCCCCCGGTTCGTTACCTGCATGGTGGCGCCTGTGTCTTTCGCTCGGCAGTGGCTGGGATGCGATCACACCAGAAACAGAGTGGGGGAGGCCTCAAGCTCCAACTCACCTGTGCCCCCCTCCTACTCAGCATGGCTGCCTGGATGATACCAAACCTCACCAGAGGAAGGGGTTGGGAGAGGGAAACCTAGATAGCAGCGACCTCCCATAGCCCCTGGATTGTTCATGACAGCCGGCAGGGTGGAAAACGTGCAAGGACTGAAACAGAGCAATGTATCTCCCCGCCCTTCCCCTACCAATGGTATAGCCCAGCGCTGCCACAGCACCTTGGGGCAGGAAGAGGGGGAAGTGAGGGAGGGACTGATGGGTGCCGTGATGTAGGGCGGCTGGTGCAGGCTGTGCAAGGGCTGAGCCCATGGTGGTGGGGTCGTCCCACCCTACACCCAGGAGGTTACGGTGTTACAGTGTTAGTGTTGTGGCTCCGCCCAGGCCATGGGTGGCCAGGTATGGGGGTGCCATCCCGCACCTGTGTGGGGTGCGACACACGTGTCTTGGCTGAACCAGTTCAGGTGGGGGCCAGGACAAGCTCCGGGATACTAGTGGGAGTGGGGGATCCTGGTTGGGGGGACTGGCGGGCTCCCGGGACAGAGGAGAACTGAGGGCAGATTAAAGGAAGCACTCGAGGGAGTGGGCAAGCTACAGTGCCCTGGCTATCACCACGGAGCAGGCAGCCCCTCCACGGTGAGAGGAGCGAGGCTGACAACCAGCATAGGTACACATGGACTCCAAGGATCTCTTTGCAATTAGAAAATCCTGTATTGCAGAGTTATCAACGCTCATGATTTTATCCTGCATCTCATGGTAATTATTCGCAAAAAGAAAAGGAGTACTTGTGGCACCTTAGAGACTAACAAATTTATTAGAGCATAAGCTTTCGTGAGCTACAGCTCACTTCATCGGATGCATCCGATGAAGTGAGCTGTAGCTCACGAAAGCTTATGCTCTAATAAATTTGTTAGTCTCTAAGGTGCCACAAGTACTCCTTTTCTTTTTGCGAATACAGACTAACACGGCTGCTACTCTGAAACATGGTAATTATTGTTTTCCTTAAAGCCCCAGCTTCTGGAGTCAAGTGAATATGTGATGAGTTCAGCCTTCATTCTTAAAGGAAAAGTAAATTCTAGCCACAGGCATCAACTTTGTCATTTCACCAAGGGTGCTCGACCCCTGCTTTTGCCCATGCCCCGCCTCCACTCCACCCTTTCCCCAAGGCTCCATCCCGCCCCACCCATCCCCTCCCTGCTCTGCCTCTTCCCACCCTGTTCCGCCCCCTCCCTCAAGGGTGCCCCCTCCCCACGCAGCGCCTCTTGCCCACTGCTGAACATCTGATCATGGCAGGCAGGAGGCACTGGGAGGGGGAGGAGCTGATCAGCAAGGTATCGGTGGGTGCTGAGCACCCACAATTTTTTTCCCATGGGTGCTCCAGCCCCAGAGCACCCACAGAATCAGCACCTATTCTAGCCCTTGTGGTGGTGGTGGTAACTTCAAAATATGACCCCAGTGCATCTAACGCGTCAAAAAGCAGAAGGCAAATAAAAAGAACATAAAATCTATTATTTTTACATAATCTCATGGTTTTAAAGCCAAACTTGTGATTTTTGGTGACTCTTACTCATGATTTTTGAACGTTTGGGGTTGGCATAGGTATTGCTGACAGTGGCTGTCTGCCATGGGGCTCCCCTTGGCAGCTGATGAGAACAGATTGGCTGCTAGGGTTGATATAACAAAGCTGTTTCCCTACAGTTACCCCAGCCCAGGCTACATGGTGCTCTGTACCTGTGGCACTTCTGACCTAATGCTGAAAACGTTTTCCCCCCATAAGCTTCATGACAGCTAACTTGTTTTCGAATTTAGCTGAAACAGTGACATCGAGAGACTCGTATGGCAATCCTGAGTGGGGCCTCTAGCCACTACCACAACATAAATATTAAATACAAATATATTTATTTATGGCGATTTATCACAATACATTTAAAAAGCTGCCCATCTGTGACTGAGTGTTTTTGATATTTAAAAAGAAAACGCACAAGGAGATAAAAGCTATGAGCTTCTAACATATAACATTTAATACTATAAATTATAAAATTGTATAATTAAGCCTTATAACCCATAAATAGAGCAGTCCCTAGTCATAGAGGCACTTCAAACAGTGGAAAGCGGACTATGCTGCATAGAATGAGTCCTCAAACTAGAGGTTTTTTTATGGCCCTTGGTGGTAGGTACACAAACTCACTGAGTTCTCAAGAGTCTGGTGGTCCAGTCAGGTTTGCAACTCGGAAAGGACGGGGGGGAAAAAGGCAGGCCCAGCACCAAAGCCAGAATTTTATGTGACTGCTGCTAAGGGATAATGTACATCTTAGAATGGAGAACATCTTACCAGGTTTCACTCTTTGGAAGGCTTGTGGAACCATAGTTGGCCAGCACCCTTGGATGCAACTATGCAACAATTTCGCTTCCAAAGCATTTTTTTTGAGCCAAATTACTATAATTAGGATAGCAATAGTACCAACTTGGCCAGACAGACCTAAAAATAGATTAGATGATTTAAGATTATTTTAGAAATTAGTTTGGCATTGACAAACTGTGCCAGATTTCAGAGTGGCAGCCGTGCTAGTCTGTATTTGCAAAAAGAAAAGGAGTACTTGTGGCACCTTAGAGACTAACAAATTTATTAGAGCATAAGCTTTTGTGAGCTACAGCTCACTTCATCGGATGCATCGTGTAGCTCACGAAAGCTTATGCTCTAATAAATTTGTTAGTCTCTAAGGTGCCACAAGTACTCCTTTTCTTTGTGCCAGATTGTGCTCTGTAGATCCATGAACAGAAAGCCCACATCTCCCACACAAGTGGGGTGAGTAGCTCAGTAACCTCTGAAGATTCTCCAAGCAGTAAAAAGTAGGGGGAAATATTTTACTCTGTTGAGTCATAGAAAGTAAGGCCAGAGGGGACCACCAGATCATCTAGTCTGACCTCCTGTATATCGCATCACCAGCACCCGTACACTAAACCCAACAACCGAAATTAGACAAAAGTATCACAGCTCACGAAGACTAGACCATTATGTGCCACAGGCACAGAAGAGGAGGGATCGAGGTGCATCCCTGCCTGAGGCCCCTGCAATAGCCAATAACGGGGAAATGATTAAGTGAAGTATACCTAGGTCAGGGGTTCTCAAACTTCATTGCACTGTGACCCCCTTCTGACAATAAAAATTACTACACAACGCCAGGAGCAGGGACCAAAGCCTGAGCCCGCCCAAACCCTGCTGCCCTGCATGGGGGGGGGGGGGGGGACCAAAGCTGAAGCCCTGCCTGAGCCTTGCTGCCCAGGGTTGAAGTCCTCAGGCTTGGGCTTGGGCCCCAGCAAGTCTAAGCCAGTCCTGGCGACCCCATTAAAAGGGGGTCCTGACCCACAGTCTGAGCACCGCTGACCGAGGTAATCCTGCCAAGTGACCGCCCCCTGCAAAAGGCAAAAAGCCTCCAAGGTTTCTGCTACTCTGATCTAGGGGGCGGCGGGGGGGGGAGTCCTTCCTGCCCCTAAACCCCCAGAGCGCAGCCAGCCGGCCCCCTCTGGCCCCCCACACCGGCCCTCAGAGCCCAGCTGCAGGGTAGCAAGGGGCCACCCCCAGACACCAGCGCCCACCCCTCCTCCCCAGAGCCCGGCGACGGGGCAGCCGCCAGCCCGGACGCCCTGCACCCCTCCCCCTTTGCTCTCCCGCCAGGGGGCCACGGTGCGGTGCGAGCGCGCCCCGCCCTGCCTCACCCTTTGCCAGAGCTGGCCGGCCTCCCAGGCCCGCTCCTGTCCCCGGGAGAGCGAGGATCAAAGAGCGTGCGGCCTCCAGCCCCGCCAGGCTGGGCGCTCCGCTCGCTGCGAGCTGGGCTCTGCAGAGTCCAGCGGCGCCTAGTGGAGGCCAGAAATTATCGGGGTGTGCGGGGTGGGGGGACAGAGACTGCTGCAAAATTCGGCACCATTTCCCCAGGAGCAGGGGCGATCCGTTAGCCCCTGAGCATAGGAGCAAGAACCACCCAGCCCAGCACCCGTGGGAGCGAATTCAGGGCCCTGGCCCTGTCTCTAGCTGTGGCCATTCCTGATGCTTCCGAGGAAGGAGATAACAGCTCCCACCCCCCTCCCCAATCCTTCTTGACTTTTGCAAGTCGGTGGCTGCAACCCCCCTGATAAATGAGGCTTTAAGAACATAGGCCACCGTTGAACTCGGTAGCCGTGATATTTCCTTTTTAAAATAATAGTGTTCTTGAAAGTCTTCTCAATGTAATTTGTCCTCTGTGTTTTTACGCAAACCTATTCCCAATAACATAAAAAAAAATCTATGAAATAAGGGCCCCTTCTTGGAGATTTAATTTACTGTGTGTTTTGTGTTTCAGCACAAAAGTAATGATGGACTTTTGTTCTTTTAACTATATTTTATGTATATGTATTTCCAATAAAGGAATATTGATGGGGTTATTGTCAGTACTGTTATTGGGAATAGGAAGAACATACAAAGAATAAAGTGTCAGGGCTTGGTGTTGTCAGGATAACTCTATTTTTCCTACCACCTTCAGTGATGTATACAGAGTAATAGGGTTACAGCCATTCTGTCGGGCTGGGTCCAGTAACCAGGGCTGGTTTCAGTAATACGTCTAGGGTCCCTTTCTAAAATAAATAATATGTGTGACACGGTCCTTCTAAAACCTTCTCCTCCACCACCGCCGGTTTCACAAACTTAAAACCTAAATACCCTGGTTTCCTTTCTATAATGATCAAAACCATAAAGTTAGGAACATGATAAGCCCCCTCACTCTTACCTATATATAACTCAGCTTATTGAAGATCCAGAGAGCATACAATACAATCCTCCATCACCTGTAACCTCACGCATGAATTCAGATAAACTTACTGGTATTTAAGCAGGCACTAGAATTCTGTCTGCTTCAATCTAACTCCACCTATATCTTATAGCCACCCAGACTAGTACCACAGACCCAGCATCAACACTGGATAACACAGAGCTCAACATGTCTAAGTAGCCAAAGCAAGACATCTGAACCAAATCCACAGGGATGTTTTGGATTCTCTACCCTACCAGAGTCTAATACCTCTCAGTTCAGGGTGGCTCACATTCCCCAGGCTACCCCTTTCCAAATTTCTCCCCACTTTCATAAATGTATGTACCTGTACATATGAAATAATATCATTTCCAAAAACAGAACACAAACTCTTAACAATACAATAAAACACTATACAGAAAAGCATGAGGGCATAATTATTCATGTAAATTATACCTGACAAGAGCTGATTTCTTTCCCTGTTTAGCCTTCTGAATTCTGGAGTTTACAAGGGGGTGCTGAAAATATGAATATGCTAGTTATTAGCCCTAATCAGATCAGGATCCTAATGTGTGTATAATTTCAAGTGGCTTAGGTGTTGACTCCATGGGTACTCCAGGGCTGGAGCACCCACAGAAAAAAATGAATGTGTGCTTAGCACCCACCAGCAGCCAGCTCCTCACATCCCCAGTGCCCCGTCTGCTGGCAGCCCCACCAATCAACTCCTCCCCTTCCCTCCCAGCGCCTCTCACCCGCCACAATCAGCTGTTCTGCGGTGTGCAGGAGGTGCTGGAGGGGAGGAGGAGGAGCAGAGATGGGGCACACTGGGAGGAGGGGTGAAGCAGGGGCAGAAAGAGTTGGAGCGGGGATGGAGGCTTGGGAGAAGGGGTGGGGTGGGGGCTAGGCCTAGGGCAGAGCGGGAGATTGAACTTCCCCAAAGGGAGCTGGCATCTGTGAGTGGCTAAGTAAAATATT
Organism: Dermochelys coriacea; assembly: GCF_009764565.3. NCBI lineage: Eukaryota > Metazoa > Chordata > Testudines > Dermochelyidae > Dermochelys > Dermochelys coriacea. Next base: position 102,481,057 of record NC_050068.2, on the reverse strand, counting down.
TGTTTCTTTTTACAGCTGTTATCTGTGTATTTGAATCATTTTCACCAATAAAGAACTGAACCAAACAAATCTGTTATAATGCATATCGTGTGTATAGGTGTATATGCTGAGGTTAGGGTAAATAACGATTATTATACAAGCCAGTGTTGCTGAATCTTCAGTGTTTCTTCAAAGTCACTATTAAACATGTAATTATCATCACAAGTCAATAAAAGTTAAGCAGCTTTAAGATTTCAGGAAGAAATATGCATGCAATAATTAAATTACAATCAACTTGGAAAAATGTAGTTAAAAGTAGTTACAGGTACTATGCCAGTTTCTGCCATTTTTTGCAATAATATTTTCCTATTTTTAAAATGTTTATTTCCTACCCTGTTGCTGTTTGAAAGACCCACACAAACACAGAACCTATGAGCTGGAGCCCCAAAGGGATTTAGACACCTAATTGCCACTTTAGATGAGTAAATCTAATATTTAGACCTTCAATAACCTTGCTCGGCTATCCCCTAATCATGTAGGTGCCTAAAATACTTAGGCATCTAAGTTTCTGATAAAGGTCCCTATGGCACCTAAAAATCTGGTAGCCATCACTCGAACAGCCACTTAATCCTGACAGCAAGATGCCTAAATCCAGGCAGGATCCTCAAAATAGGCATTCCCCATTTGTCTGGCCTGTGGGGCCTGATCCAGTAGGTGTTCTCAGAGGTTGATCAACAGATCAGGCTCTTCACAAAACATAAGGTACCACTCCCACCTTATAACCTTTAGCCTAGGAGTTAGAACACTTACCCAGGATATGGGAGACCCAGATTCAGATGCCTTGTATGCCGGATGTTGTTCAACCCACATCTTGTACAAGTGCTGTGCCTGCTGAGCTATGCGGTGTTCTAGGCCAAGTTTTTCTCAGTCCTATTGAAGCTATTCTACTGCGTGTAACTAATAAAATATACATTAGAGCAGGGACTTGAAAAGTGAGTGCCCTAAACACAGGGCTAGTCAGTCATTTGCATACTTTCTCTGGCCCAATGAATACTAATTATTTATACACAGTCTGGGTCAAAAAATTTCAACAGGAGCAACTGAGAAAGCCCCATCCTAGAATGCCCATAGCCCAGTGGTCTGGGTACTCTATTGAAAGACAAGTTTAAATCCTTATTTCCCATCAGGCAGAGTAAGGATTTGAACTTTATGTCTCCCCAATCCTGGCTGAGGGTGCTAACAACAGGGGCTAATTCTGTAGTTTTATATATCAGCAGCACTACCCCTTTTTTGCAAGAAAGGGCTTGGGCACCCAGCTTCAGGAAGGAGTTCACAGCTGTGAATCCTACCAGAGATAGGCACCAAACCCCTTTGAGGAGATGGGATGTAGGCAAAACTCCTTTCCTGGGCATTTCCTATTGGCTAGATTGGGTGGCTCCCTGCTCAGCTTTGCTAGTTTTTGTAAAAAGAAAAGGAGTACTTGTGGCACCTTAGAGATCCCATTCTTAGGCACTAATTCTCCCTGTGCATCCCTAACTCAGGATTGTGGATTCTATTAGGCAGCAGGACACCTAAATGTAGGTGTTGTAGCACTAGTATAAGTGGATCTAGGCCTAACTATGGACTATAAAGGAAATAGAAGCTATGTATAGACAATATGATGGTAAATGCATAAAGTAAACACACTGAAAAAGTCGATTTCAAAAATAAAAGGAGGACTTGTGGCACCTTAGAGACTAACAAATTTATTTGAGCATAAGCTTTCGTGAGCTACAGCTCACTTCATCGGAAGCTCACGAAAGCTTATGCTCAAATAAATTTGTTAGTCTCTAAGGCGCCACAGGTCCTCCTTTTCTTTTTGCGAATACAGACTAACACGGCTGCTACTCTGATTTCAAAAATCTTTCACTTGTAACCAGGTGTGTTACTCGCAGCAATAATAGGTCCAACATTTTCCGCCAGAAGTGCAAGTTTTAAGCCGACAGTGTCCCATTTAAACTTGTACTGGCAGTACGCTGCACGTGTCTGCACTCTTGTTGGAAATAGCTTGAAATGTCCTCTCCCCCGCCCAAACCGTACTGGCAATGAGCGTGAGTGGTGAGGTGCAAGCCGGCTGTGGTTCTTGTTGCTGGACTACATTTCCCAGCATTACTGCTCAGCCTGGGAAGTGAGACGATCTCATTATTCATTCGGAAGAAGTTTTGTTGGACCAATGAAACAATCCCCTTTCCTTTCTTGCCCGCTGAGACTGAGGACAGGGTTAACCCGAAGATGCTGTTCCAGCTCCAGGGTTAAAGGCAGAAGAATCGATACACACAAAGACAAAGAAATAGGGACACGGCAGCAGCTCCTGATTGTGTCTACTCTGTGGTAACTAATGCAGTTAACTAGCGTCTCCCTTGTAGTTTGCTTAGGGGGAAAGTGGAAATATTCAAGACTTCTTTGAAACAAACAAACTAACGCTCAGTCAAGGCAGATGTGTAACTGAGCAGATCTTATTGCAGCCGTAACTGAGACACAAGTTACACTTTAGGACACGTTTTCTATCCCTTCCCTGCAGCTTGGCCTGTCTTCTTGTTCGTGTTTTTTCCTGAAGAGGAAATCTTGTAAATGTTTAGCATTGGGCTGCTTTGTTACTTAACGCTTGGAACAATTCCTGTGTTCACTGTATCCGGTGGAGGAAACCAGCTGAGTCCGGAGAACAGTTTAATATGGGGACCTGGTCTGAGAGCAGATGTTGTCCTCCCTGCTCGGTATTTTTATGTTCAGGCTTTGGACACTGAAGGGCAGAGGTAAGCATGACAGCACCTTATCATAGCAACTTTAAATTGTGTTTATGGCCAAAAAGATGTCTGAGTTTTAAAATGGCACGTTCTTACTTCATAGGTCTAAATACTCCTGAGGCTCCCATCCCCACAGCATCTGAATGCCTGCAAGAATTTAAAATTAGAAATGACTATGTTCCCTAGTTGGCATTCCCAAGGCCCTTTTCCTGGAAATATTTAAGCATTGTGCAACTTTACTCAAATTACACACATGCTTAAGTGTGTTGAGGATCTGGGTCCAAGTCATACCTCCAGATTTCTTTGACAAAATAACTTTTCCTCCAGTTACACTGCAGAGCCAGACCCCTCACATCTATATTACATTCCATTGTGTTTTGTACATCACCAGTAGAATTGGCCCAACTCTCTCTTCAGAGTCACATGGGTGTGCCTGTATACATTGGCTCTCTTGTTATTTAATTAAGAAAACTACTTAATTTGCCTTTCTTGCAGAAAAGGATATTCATGTTGAAGGCCCCAAATCTGACTTACATTTTTATGCCTTATATCTCTTAGTAAATTTTGTTTAATTGTCATGTGTCAAAATGCTCTAATGTTCTTTTAATTAAATGAATTCCAGCCGCCTTTACTCCTGGAAATCTGTACTTGCACAGGTTTCAGATTAGCAGCCGTGTTAGTCTGTATTCGCAAAAAGAAAAGGAGTACTTGTGGCACCTTAGAGACTAACAAATTTATTAGAGCATAAGCTTTCGTGAGCTACAGCTCACTTCATCGGATGCATTTGGTGGAAAAAACAGAGGAGAGATTTATATACACACACACAGAGAACATGAAACAATGGGTTTATCATACACACTGTAAGGAGAGTGATCACTTAAGATAAGCCATCACCAGCAGCAGGGGGGGGAAAGGAGGAAAACCTTTCATGGTGACAAGCAAGGTAGGCTAATTCCAGCAGTTAACAAGAATATCAGAGGAACAGTGGGGGGTGAGGTGGGGGGAAGAAATACCATGGGGAAATAGTTTTACTTTCTGTAATGACTCATCCATTCCCAGTCTCTATTCAAGCCTAAGTTAATTGTATCCAGTTTGCAAATTAATTCCAATTCAGCAGTCTCTCGTTGGAGTCTGTTTTTGAAGCTTTTTTGTTGAAGTATAGCCACTCTTAGGTCTGTGATCGAGTGACCAGAGAGATTGAAGTGTTCTCCAACTGGTTTTTGAATGTTATAATTCTTGACGTCTGATTTGTGTCCATTCATTTTTTTACGTAGAGACTGTCCAGTTTGGCCAATGTACATGGCAGAGGGGCATTGCTGGCACATGATGGCATATATCATATTGGTAGATGCGCAGGTGAACGAGCCTCTGATAGTGTGGCTGATGTGATTAGGCCCTATGATGGTATCCCCTGAATAGATATGTGGACAGAGTTGGCAACGGGCTTTGTTGCAAGGATAGGTTCCTGGGTTAGTGGTTCTGTTGTGTGGTGTGTGGTTGCTGGTGAGTATTTGCTTCAGATTGGGGGGCTGTCTGTAAGCAAGGACTGGTCTGTCTCCCAAGATCTGTGAGAGTGATGGCTCGTCCTTCAGGATAGGTTGTAGGTCCTTGATGATGTGTTGGAGAGGTTTTAGTTGGGGGCTGAAGGTGATGGCTAGTGGCGTTCTGTTGTTTTCTTTGTTGGGCCTGTCCTGTAGTAGGTGACTTCTGGGTACTCTTCTGGCTCTGTCAATCTGTTTCTTCACTTCAGCAGGTGGGTATTGTAGTTGTAGGAATGCATGATAGAGATCTTGTAGGTGTTTGTCTCTGTCTGAGGGGTTGGAGCAAATGCGGTTATATCGTAGCGCTTGGCTGTAGACAATGGATCGAGTGGTATGATCTGGATGAAAGCTAGAGGCATGTAGGTAGGAATAGCGGTCAGTAGGTTTCCGATATAGGGTGGTGTTTATGTGACCATCGCTTATTAGCACCGTAGTGTCCAGGAAGTGGATCTCTTGTGTGGACTGGTCCAGGCTGAGGTTGATGGTGGGATGGAAATTGTTGAAATCATGGTGGAATTCCTCAAGAGCTTCTTTTCCATGGGTCCAGATGATGAAGATGTCATCAATGTAGCGCAAGTAGAGTAGGGGCATTAGGGGACGAGAGCTGAGGAAGCGTTGTTCTAAGTCAGCCATAAAAATGTTGGCATACTGTGGGGCCATGCGGGTACCCATCGCAGTGCCGCTGATTTGAAGGTATACATTGTCACCAAATGTGAAATAGTTATGGGTCAGGACAAAGTCACAAAGTTCAGCCACCAGGTTAGCCGTGACAGTATCACAATACATGAAGGAAAAATATTCAGTAAAGATTCAAGAATGCCTGCTGGCACATAAAGCTGTGATGCCATAGACATCATTTGAATTGCACTCCCTATCCACCAGAAGTGAATTAGGCCCAGAGATTTTATTTTTAAGCTTCCTTTGGGATATTATCCACAGTAAGAAAAAAGAATATACGTTTAAAAAACGTATGACGATCTTTTCAAAAACTCCTGCTCCATTGCCCTAATATAAAATTTGCCATTCATCTCAAGGTTCACAGGCATCATACAGGATGTGAGATGGGGAAAGAAAATGAAAAATGGGTTACAGAAAAAATAGAAGCATCTTGGCCCAGCAAACAAGTTACAGCTAATTCTCCCTTGTCAAACCTAATATATAAGAAACTGGTCAGATTCAGTTATGGTGTGACCTCTAGATTTTCCTGTTTCTTTCCATTGTCACACAAATCAGTAATCCCCACAAACATGTAGATATCAGATCTGTGAATCCATTTAAAATAATTGCTTATTAAATACTGTATAGAACATTAAACAAACCTAGTAACATTTTGAGACATCCTAAAGCATAATTCAAAGATAGAAATTAGTGAACCAGATCATCTCTAAATAGGAAAAACCCAGCAGAGAACAGGAAACCCACGACTTGCTGCTTGTGGCGTTTTCAACAAAATATTCCATGAAAAGGTGGGGTTGTTTCCTCTATCCAGGGCCGTCCTTACCCATATGCAAAGTATGCAGCTGCGTAGGCCACAAGGAAATTTGGGGCACTGAATTTCCTGGTGCCCTGCACAGCTGCGTGCTGCCCCTGCTCCGGCTCTTCTCCGGCCAGCACTGCTGCTTTTTTGTGAGGTAAACAGGATCAGTGGGGTTAGAAAGAAATTAAAGGAGAGGAAAGAGTGAGAGGGAGACTTGACCATACAGGAAGAGGATCAATGGAAAAGGGGATGTGGGAGAGAAAGGGCCCAGTGGTAGGGAGAGAGAGAGGTGAAGGAAAGAGAGAGGAAAAGGAACTTCTGCAAAGATAGTCTTATGGTTAATACATAGGATGGATTGCTAGGAATGGTGGATTCCATTCTTGCCCCTGGCTCTCCATGTGATGTTGAGAGAGTCACCTTCCTGCACTTCCCCCTTCTCCCCCCAGAAGTAGTAGTATTTCCCAGGTAGGTGGAAGCACTTTAAGACCCTGGAATGGGAGGATTGCTATTCATTTATTAATACCAGAAGGGAGAGAAATGCTGAAGCAGAAGAGCTCATTCACCTCACAAGCTCATATCTGCAGAAACTTCACTGGCAAGGAGGTACTTGGCTTTGAACTAGTTTACTTGTAGGGGCAGCATGTCTCAATAGTCTGTTGAGTCACTATGGTCTAAATTTTCAGAAGGGCTCAGACCTCACACTCAGGGCCAGATTTTCAAAACTGCTTGGTTCTCATTTAGGCACCAAAATAAGAAGACAGATTTTCATAAGAGCTCAGTACATTGGATGCTAAGGTCTATTGAAATCTGCCCATTGGTGTAACAGTGGGAGCTGCTAGCTATTAAGCACTTTTGAAACCCAGGCCTTATTTAGGTGTCTAAATTGGAGCTGAAGTCTTTGGAAAATCTAGCTCTCACTAAAGTCAATGGCATTCTTTCCATTGACTTTAACTGGCATTTCATCAGACCCTAAGAAAACTGTTACATAGTCACTTCTTAATCACGACTGTACTTGTTCCCTGTGTAGGTTTACTTTCTCTCCAGGAGCAAATGCATTCCAGGTGAAGATCACTGCTCCTGATGAGCAGTTCACTCGGATAGGAGTGCAGATATTAGACAGAAAAGATGGCTCCTTCATTGTGAGGTACAGAATGTATGCAAGCTACAAAAACCTGAAGATAGAAATCAAAGTCAAAGATAAACATGTTGCCAAGTCTCCATATATTTTAAAAGGTACAAAGAAGAATGACATGATACAACTTTATTTTACATAGTGGGTTTTTTTTCATACAAACTGTAGCCCAAAATGCTTTACAGTACTAGGGCCTGATCCTTCAACTTGCTGAGGCTCGGGTTCACAGTTTTAGATTCTACTGCAATCCATAATCCCCACTCAGCTTCCCCTGAACCCTGAAGATGCCTAAACTCACTCAGGTTATGTCTACACAGACATAAAAGCCTGCAGCATGGCCATAGCTAGCCCAGATCAGCTGACTTGGGTTCATGGGGCTCAGATTCTAGGGCTGAAAAATCGCTGTGTAGACATTCAGGCTTGGGCTGGAGCCCAAGCTCTGGGACCCTGAAAGGGTGGAGGGTCCCAGACCTGAGGCTCTAGCCCAAGCCCAAATGTCTACAGAGCGATTTTTCAGTTCCAGAGCCTGAGTTCCATGAGCCCAAGTCAGCTGCCCCAGCCAGCCATGTTTTTTTTTATCCCTGTATAGACATACCTTCAGCACCTAAGCTTTTGTGTAAAAATTCCCTAGGTGCCTATATTTCTGCCTCTGAGCATGTACACTGCTGCCTCACTCAAGGCATCCAGACATCTATCTCCCACCTAGGGCCCAGAGTGATCCATGGATTGGGAAAGACAATATGTAACTTACCTGCAGCGGCCAATCTGGTAGGCAGCCTCTGAGCATGCCTAACTCCACACAAAATGACAATTAGGAGGACCAAGCCCTCCTTTTAACCATTAGCCCAATAAGCAGGGTATTCAACTGGGATATGAGATACCACTATTTCAAGTCCCCTGTCAGCCTGATAAAGACAAGGTATTTGAACAGGCACCTGCCACCTCTTCTGCCCACATCGGGCAAGACGGGCAGGCAAATGCCTATCTTCCCCTAGTTTGAGGCTCACTCTGGGCCTTAGGCAGGAGATAGGTTCTTTTATTCTGGAACAGAGTATCCATATGGGGCAGTTATTCTAGGATAGCTACATTGTACCAGAAAAGTTATGCAGTTCCACACTACTGATTCACCTCTGAATTTGTCTCAAAGTCCAGGGTAACTAAATTCTGAATTCTTGACTGGGTTGCACATTAAAATAATCTAAAAATTTGTGGTGTATACAACAGGCCCTGTTTACCATGAGAATTGTGACTGCCCTCGCGAAGACAGCACTGCATGGCTGGAAGATATGAGCTGCCCTCAAGCCATTCTACAGATTCAGAGAGACCTAGCACATTTTCCCACTGTTGATCCAGATAAGATTGCAAAGGAAATTCCACAAAGGTTTGGACAAAGACAGAGCTTGTGTCACTATACCATAAAAGATAACAAGGTACAGTATGTGATTTAGCTGAAGTATTAAAAGGAGGCTTCTAGCTAGTCATATATTTAGGTTGGTTAACACTTTCCATTATAAAGGATTCTTTTGACCTTTTCTTTGAGAACTTCTCATACCTCTATTGTTTGCTTCATTAACCCTCAAATATAATATTTAACTCTTATATAGTGTTTTTCATCTGTAAAAATCAATGATACTTACCTTCCTTTGTAAGGTGTTTTATGTCCATATTACAGATAGGACAGTAGAAACACAGAAAGGCAAATTACTTTGCCAACAGTCACACAGCAGATCAATAGTAGAATTAGGAGTAGACCCAAATGTCCTGACTCCCAGTTTAGTTTCCTGTCCACAAGAGTTTTGAATACTAATCAATTTTGTATGGTGCAGTGGTCTAAGAATCCTCAACTCTAGCTAACAAAACTCTACTAATTTCAGAAGAGCTGCTGGTGGTGTATTGGAACTGTGTTAAAATTACAAGCTAGCAGTTTAAATGTAAGGCGTTTACTATTCCTGCTTGCACATTAGGGGGCTTTATAGAGAAGTATACAATCTTGTGCAGTCAGTCAAAGAACCAACCTTGTACAAGGTAGGGTGAGTAGTGCCTCTCTAGTTGTGCAGCCTGCCTTCTTTCGCTCTGTTTTTGGTTCTTGTGCGTGTTAAAGTTTTGGATTCCTAGAAATAAAGTAATGTTACATCACAACCTTCCAGAGAGAATATTTTATGTTTTTGTCGAGCTTTTCTTTATGCCATGAACATAATCCGGTAAAGGAGTGCAGTAGAGTCAGGCTTGAAAGTGATAAGTTCTGTTTACCGGGGATCATTTTAAAGGTGACTCCAAAGGACAAAAAATGTGTGCCCCTTTTTTTGCTTTGTCAGAGAGGTAGGACATTCCAAGGCTTCCCAAAATGATTTGAAGTCATGTAAAGGTGAAGCCACACAATTTGTCTGATTGTTTACTGTGAAACAGGAAAGCTCCAATAATGTATTTTTTCCCAAGCAAAAACACTAATGAAATAACTTTTGGATTATGTTTAGGTTTATATAAGGACTCATGGTGAGCATGTAGGCTTCAGGATTTTCATGGATGCTATACTACTTTCTTTGACTAGAAAAGTGAGTATATATTAGTCTTATATATTGTATATGTTAGTGTTTAAATATCAAAATTTTCCCTGAAATCTTTATTACAGTTTTGTTGATGCCTCCGCAACAATAAAGAAAACACCACTATTCTTGTTCTCTCTTTTTTATTACTTTCACATTAATAAGTAATAAGCTAGCAAGATTGTTCCTAATGAAGTTGGATGTTCTGGTATGCTCTTTGATTAGTTTGTAGAATGTAACTTATAAATGTTAATTATCTGCAATGTTGTTTTAGCTGTGCTGGTCCCAGAACATTAGAAAGACAAGGTGTGGGAGGTAATATCTTTTATTGGACCAACTTCTGTTGGTGAAAGAAACAAGCTTTCGAGCTTACACAGAGTGTGTTAAGGTATGTATTCTGGACTCTCTCCTTGGATCAACCTGTGGGTGAACACTTTTCACAGAAAGGTCACTCCATATCTGACTTCTCAGTCCTCATCCTCAAAGAAAACCTGCACAACACCTTCAAAAGACGAGCCTGGGAGCTTAAATTAAGTTTGCTAGACATTGAAAACCATGAAGTTAATAAATACACTGGATTTATGACTTATTACAACAATCTGTAATCTGGTAGACCCCCTTTTTTGTCCTATGACTGCAGAGATGTTAAGATGCCACTTCACCTTGAACGGTCTCTTACAATACATGCTAACTACTTATGCTAAACGATTGCTTCCACCTTCTTTTTAGCTGTGACACTGTGTACATTTCCTAGACCTGTGTAAGCTTGAAAGCTTGTCTCTCTCACGAGCAGAAGCTATCACTTCACCGACCTTGTCTCTCAGATATCAATTAGGCAGCTTATGACAAAGGCCTATATAGGATTTAATAGAAAACAATTGTCCATAGGCTTTGTGAACCATCCTATAGGATTTAACAGAGATTTATATCAGTGCTAATACATTTTGTAGGATGATGTAAACAAGCCTCAGGGAATTCATATAATTTTCTGTTAAATTCTATACACTGTGGAAAGAGGCCAGAGACAAAGAGAGGCTGGGGAAGATGTCCCCCAACTATACTCAAAATTAAATTTCTAGAGCATCCTATTTGTTTCATCCCTGTTCAGTTCTTTTCAACTTTTCTATTGGCTAATATGATTGAAGAACAAAAAAATCTATTGTGTTCAAGGAGAAAATTAGCCCCCAAATTACTATGGTCTGAAAATGTAAACGCTGATCATATCTAGTTTATAGCTTGTCCATTACAGTTATCGAATACAACCAGTAGATGGCATTGTGTTCATAAAGATTATTCCTAAAGATTACAGCCTTTCCAGGTTCTCTGTGAAGAGAAGATTCCCTTTGTTTTATGAGGGTCAGATAGAACCCTATGTGTCTATATGTAAACTGAAAATAAGAACTGGTCCTTTGTTTCTCTATCTCTAGAACTTCCATGTCTTTCTGCCTGTTCTTAACAGGGAATTCTTGCTAAAGGTTTCCCTGTGTCATCAAGTTAGAGCAAATAAACTTTGATGTCCTTCCTCAGCCAAATGAGAGGGCATATAAACCCTACTTGATATCTGGGAGAGGATTAGTTTCTATTTTTGTCTCTGAACGTAAGTTGAGTCAGAAACCTAATGTTTCTAATGCTTGGACAGCAGAGGAATCAAGACATGTTGCAATGTGGATGAGCCACAATGAAATTAATTACCTTGCTGGTCTGAACAATAAAGTATTCAAGAAAAGTTTTACATATGCACATGTTATGGAGAGGCAGTAATGTGCTTATAATTGCATATTATGTATATGTGGGGACTTGGTCAATATGGGTAATTAATGTGTATTGTAGACAATTGTTATCCATTTTAGAAGATATTTTGTTTATATTTGAGATAATTGATGAAAGAACAGTAGTTTTTAGCCAGAATTAACATTATAGTACAGTGATGGAATAGGTATATCTTTTATTTAAAAAGGCTAATGTGGTTTTATTATGTAGACAGTGTAAAATGAATTGTGTCCTTAAGTATTAATTTCCCTCTAGCTAAGATTTTGTAAATGGCATGGTACAACTACACTGCTGTCACTTTGCAACCTTAATAGCTTTTGAAATGGAGTTTTTTTGGTTTTGGAATATATACAAAGACCTGAGTATCATGAACAAGGAGAGAGGATGATGCTTCGTTATATTTAGAAGAGTAGCTTTTGTGAGATTCCTTTTGAAAACTAGTTTGTTATAATGCTGCTTTGTTTTCTGACCTGATAATATATTTAAAACATGGATTTCTGTGAACAGCATTCCTGAAGTGTGATGAGCAGTTGTTATAGTTTTTTAATATATTATGGCCCTGAACCTAACTTTTCCAGTAGACTTCTCTTATGGTACCTAATTTCAGATACCATATTGATCAAGAAAAAAAAAGAATATTCCTATATATTAACACATACAATACACACTAACATCAACACTATCATTTGTCTTCTTTTAGGTGAAAATGCCAGACGTAGAGTTTTTTGTTAATTTAGGGGATTGGCCTTTAGAGAAAAAAAAATCTACTCAGAACCTTCATCCCATCTTCTCATGGTGTGGATCCACAGAATCGAAAGACATTGTGATGCCAACCTATGATTTGACGGACTCAGTCTTAGAAACTATGGGCCGGTAAGAAATTATGTAAATTTTTCACAAAGCACTAAATATGAATTGGATGGTATTCCAATAGGCTCTTACATTACCAATACTTCAATAATTGTTGTACTATGTATTTATTCAAATTAATTTCTATGTTGACACTGAAACACCATTTTAGGCCAGATAAGGTATACTGAATATCTAAGTTTAGCTATTTTATCCTTTACATAATTGTATTCCTGCAATGTCCTATTTCAGAAACCAGAGACCATATGTAGTCCAATCAAAAACACTAAAAAAATCTATTTTATCACTGATGACACCTCTATCAGTCTCCCCACCACTCAGGATGATATCATGGGAAAGATCGTCTTCCACTCTTCTTTGCATATTCAGGCTTTCTCCAGATCTTGCTGCTTCTCTCTCCATAACATTTCTAAGATACCTCCTTCTTCTTTTAAAATACGTATAGCCAAAACTCTCACGTAGGCCTTCATCTCCCATCTTGATTACCGTAAGGTCCTCTTCTCAGGCCTCCCTAACAGCTATGTTGCCTCTTCAGAACCATACAAAATCAGTTTTTAAGATGATCTTTCTTGTCCATGACTCTGAATCCATTTGAATCCTTCCCCTGGCTCACCCTATTTCACTGCATTCAGTTCACCCTTCTTGTCCTTATCAAGACCCTTCACAGGTCTGTCCCTCTTTATTTGTGCACTCTGATCTCTTACTGCAGCACCTTCTTGCTGTCTCCTTCATTCTGGCAAAGATAGCACCTTCATACACCCTTTGTCAGCCTCTTCCACAGCCATCTCCATACCTTCCATACTGTCTGTAGCACATAGCATGCTTCTCTGCACTGACCCACAAAGCCACTATTGTCTTCCCCTTCAAATCTCTCCTCAAGACCCCCTGTGGCATAATGCCTGTAAAATATCAACTAATGAACGGTGGCTTGAGAGTCAGATGGGGTTTGTTGGCACTTATTTTATCTATTACAATCATAAAAAGTTTACAAACATTTATTTGATTGTATCCCTGCCTTTGTATGTCATCTGTCTTCTTAGATTGTAAACTTTTTTGAATAACACCATTGAAATCAAAGGAAATGTGGTGTATAACTGCTGAGGGAGAACCGGGTCCAGAATTGTATTACAATAATATTTTAAAAGATTGGTGCATGAAAACTTCAAGAGTCCTCTTTTCTGAAATCACTTATTCCCTCCTGACATCTAGAGTCAGCTTGGACATGATGTCTGTCCAGGCCAACACTGGGCCACCCTGGGAAGACAAGAATACTACAGCAGTTTGGAGGGGACGTGACAGCCGCAAAGAGAGGCTTGAACTTGTAAAACTCAGTAGAAAATATCCAGATATCATAGATGCTGCTTTTACAAACTTTTTCTTTTTTAAACATGATGAAAGCCTCTATGGTCCCATTGTGAAGCATATTTCATTTTTTGATTTTTTCAAGGTAGGACATCAACTGCTATTATTCTTCTTGCAGACTTAACTCACCAGTGTTTGAGAATCTTCCTCCTCCTGCCTACCATATTATACATATATATTAAAGTACTTAACTTTTCAGACATAACCTGTTTATGATTATCAGATTTGACTTAGGCCTGGGCTACACTGGGGGTGGTGGTGGTTCAAACGAAGATACGCAACTTCAGCTACGCTATTCTTAGTTCGACTTACCTGGCTGTCCTCATGGTGGCGAGTCAACCGCGGCGGCTCACCTGTCGACTCCCCTTACTCCTCCTGCCGAGGTGGAGTACATGCATCGATTCAGGGATCGATTTATCGCATCTAGACGAGACACAATAAATCGATCCCCAATAGATCAATCACTACCTGCCGATCTGGTGGGTAGTGAAAATGTACCCTTAGATTTTGAGGTTTTATAGGAACTTTCTGTCCAGTCTAATCTCTAGATTCCATTTTATTATTCTTCTGTCCTGACTGGTGATCATAGCTCCTCCCAATACAATATATTTAGCCAGTGGAACTAATCTTATCTGCTTATTAATAATAAAGATTATTTATAATGCAATTCGTGTCTGATATAATCTGCATGTCTTAAAATGAGCAAGCCCCCTGCATTTAATATTCTCAGAATAAAAAAAACACCACAAAACCAATCCCTGCTAAGTGTTTTTAAAATGTTTATTAATCAATTATATATATATAAATTGTATGTTTTTGCAGTATAAATATCAAATTAATATTGACGGCACAGTGGCTGCATACAGATTGCCTTACCTGTTAGCAGGAAACAGTGTAGTACTGAAGCAAGACTCCTTCTACTATGAACATTTTTATAATGAGCTGCAGCCCTGGAAACACTACATTCCATTTAAAAATGACCTGAGTGACCTACTGGAGAAGCTACAGTGGGCAAAAGATCATGATGAAGAGGTAAGTCTATATTAAAACACTTAGAAACATTTCCTGACAAACTAAAAGTAGGTGAATACAAGTTAATTTGTTTAAAAACAAACAAAACTTTAGCAGGTCTTAAGAATGAGTGTCGCATATTATACCAATGGGGAAGCGAAACATATTTAGCTTGTGTATTCTTCTACAGCCCTTAATTTGAAAATTAATTTGAGTTTTTGAGAAATTAAAGATGTATTTACGGAGTAAGAACACCTTTCTTTCAAAGTTAAGAATATGTCAATTTTCAATCTCCCTTGCATGTCATCAGTAATAAAGGTTTATTTATTATTTTATGGAGCAATCACCATGGTGGTACCTAGACACTTGTCTACAAAATTGGAAGGTTAATTACTAAAACTGTACATATTGTGTTACATTTCAGAATCACTACTACCATCTCCAGAAATGTTCCTATGTCAGGATTTTCCTTTTCTTTGACAGGCAAGGAATATTGCAAAATCAGGGCAAGAATTTGCAAGAAATAACCTCATGGGAGATCATGTATTCTGTTATTATTTCAAACTTTTCCAGGTCAGTATATCAGACTACTAGAAAAAAGTTATGTAGAAAGCGTTAGGAATATACAGACACTGGAAATCAGCCAGTCCAGAGATGAAGTCACAAAGCAAAGAATAACAATGGAAAACATTAAGTAGATTGTGGACATTGTGTGAAGTTTATGCGCTAAAAGATTCCTTTAATGTTAGAGTGGCAGTTTGAGAGAGGCATTCCAGCTCTCATAAATCTCAATCTAATCTACAAGAAAATGTTCCCATGTTCCTCACACTAGCACTCAGCAATGATCTAAGAGCGTAGTCTCATTCCCCTATCCCCAGCCACAGCTGAAAATGTCTGTGCATTAGCACTGAGGTTTTGACACTTCAGTGAGGCACCACCTGGAATCTCTGACAGCAGTTAAGTATCCGCTTACCTTCTCTGTGATATGGTAGGCTTTTCTGAGAGCAATGGGAGATTCTTTGGCCACACAGCTCTTACAAATTATTGATCTGAGCTGTGAGATATACAGGCAGTTAATAAAGTAAGAATACCTTCCTCTTTTTTGAATTAGGAATACGCCAATTCACAAGTGAGTGAGCCAAAAATCAGAGATGGCATGGAGAAGGTAGAGCAGCCTGACGATGACCTGTTTCCATGTACTTGCCACAGAAAGAAGGTATGGTCTGTACAATAAAGGTCTGATTCTGCAAGATGCTGAATTTCCTCAATTCCTATTTAATTGAATGTGCCTAGCACCCAACATCATCAGGGCTCAGATGAGTTTCATTCAAATTCTGATGACTAATGGGCTTGTAGGTGGTCTATATTTTTATTTTTTATTTTTAAAATTGTGTATTTGCACCAACTAAACAGCTGAAAACTGCTGCTGAAAAACAGAGTTAACTGAGAGCTAACTCCTGTGAAATCACTGGGGCAACACTGTCAGATAGCTAACAGTAATAGAACAGAACAGTTTCAGAAAGGCAATAATTTTGTCTGTGAAAGTCAAAAGAGCCAGAAATGTCAAGGTTTCCATTTTTCATTTAATCTTTCTGGATTTTTGTAATATTACTTTAAATTTACTAGTTTGCAAAACTGCTGATAACCAACCACTGAAAGACTGTTTTTATAATTCTTGTAGAATAAATAAGAGTCCTGGCAGTGAGAATAATTTCCTTGAAAATGGATTGCCTCAGTGGTCACGTGTTTTCAAAATTAAATAAATATTTGTAAGAGTAACTAAAAGGCTCTAAAATTAATAGCTCATTTATAGTAAGTTGTTTGGGGGCATATCCCAATTCATTAAGTCATACCCACCAGCTGTGGCTAGCACAGACAAGGAATTCCGTATCGCATAGATCCTGTTGTGAGTGGAGGTTTGAGGACACAGCAGACATTCAGGACCCCCCCTCCCACTCCGCCCTACCTCCTGCATACTTCAAAGAGTGTCTGTCAGCCACAAATAAAGCCAGGGCAGAGGGAGGAAACAAACCAACCTGCACTTACCTTGATACAGTGGCTAATAAAGGACATGGTGAAGCTGCAGCTGTGGGCTGAAACAGTGGCCAAAGAGGAACTGTTCCTTTCTGTCTCTTTAGAAAGGGAAAGGATCATTGAATTAAAGCAAGAAATAAAAGACTATACTGACTGTTAAAACTGCAGCTGTTAATATTTTTCCTTCTTAATTACAGGCCAAAGATGAACTCTAACAGGAAGAAATAAAGTCACTTTTAGGAATGTTTACCTATTTTCAGAATCCCGTTAAAAGAAAATAAAAGGAAAATTATTTTATTAACAATTTCAATGGACAATAGAAAACAGTGTGCAATAGTCTGAATGAGGAATACCTATTTTCCCTTTTATCATCAGTATCAGTAGTACTTGCTGTTTTGAAATTTTTTTTTTAATAAAAACAATTTTTTTTAATAAAGTCACCTTCATTTCAAAAAGTGATGTTGTTACTATTCTAAGACCTGATTCTGCAAAGGGATGGTGAGCAGGCACCTTCCACAAATGGCTTTAGGGACTCAATCCACACAGTAAGTTAAGTCTAAACAAACTTTTCCTGGAGTTTGGATTTAAATAACAACAAAAAGACCTTAAAGTAACAAAATTCAGTTCAAACCTCCAGAGTGTGACTGCTCCAAGGGATCCTCTTTCCGGACTGCTTAGCCACACTTTCATTCCTCTTTGCACAGAGCCTATACTCTAAAAAGAGAATGATATCCTGTCTACAGACAAAAGACTCTCTCTAATCTCTCTCTCTCTCTCTCTCTAAATTATTTATATACATATACACAGTATAAGTTTTAAAAAAACAATTTAATACTGTACACAGCAATGATGATTGTGTAGCTTGGTTGAGGTGGGGAGTCACAGGGTGGAACAGGGTGGGATATTTCCCAGGGAATGCCTTGCTGCTAAATGATGAACTAGCACTCGGCTGAGCCCTCAAGAGTTAACACATTGTTATTAATGTAGCCTCACAGTCTACAAGGCAGCATGAATGGAGGGAGGAGACACAATAGATGCATGGCAGTGGCTGCAAACATTCCCTGCGGAAACTGAACGTGATGATGAACCCATGCTATCTCACTGAAGTGCACACTCCACTTTCCAAAATGCCAGAGGGGGTTCATGTGTTTGTGAGACAGACACACACAGTGTGTGTGTGTGTGTGTGTGTGAGAAAGAGAGAGACACACACACATCCCGTGTGTGAGAAAGAGAGAGAGAGAGAGAGAGGCGCGCATTTCCCCTTTACACTGACCCCACTCTAAGTACACTGCCTTTTTAAGTAGATCATCAAGTTGAGACAACTGCTTCCAGCAAGCTCCCTCGGTCCTGAGCCCTGTCCTGTCCCCCCACACCCCGCTCTGTGGAGATGGGGAGCAGGAGGAGGGGGACACCCTGACATCAGCACCCCTCTTCCCCCCCCAACCCCTGAACAGCAAGCAGGAGGCTCCTAGGAGCAGCTCCAAGGCAGAGGGCAGGAGCAGCACATGGCAGTGGGGGGAGGGAGACCTGAACTGCCCAGCAATTGATAGTCTGCTGGGCAGCTGCTGCACAGGGAACTTAGGGAAGCTGATGGGAGGCTGCTGGCCCACCCTGGTTCCAAACCCCCACCAGCTAGCTCCAACAGGCTGCTCTTTCTGCAAGCGGTGGACAAAGGAGGCGGCTGCCAAACGTTATAAGGGAGCATTGCACAACTTTAAACGAGCATGTTCCCTAATTGATCATGGGCACCAACTTCCCTGCTTTCCCCTGGGTGCTCGACTCCCACCCTGTTCCCAGCCTTGCCACCACTCCATCCCTTCCAAGAGGCCCCACACCTGCCCTGCCCCCATTCCAACCCCTTCACCAAAGTCCCTGCCCCAACTCTACCCCCTCCCTGCCCCTATTCCTACTCCTTCCCCAAATCCCCCCCTGCCCCGCCTCTTACCCGCCTTCTCCCCCTCCCAAACGCTGGGAGGTAGACGGAGGAGCAGGGATGAGCACACTCAGGGGAGGGGGAGGAGGAGATGGAGCTTGGCTGCCAGGGGGTGTACAGCACCACTAATTTTTATCTGTGGGTGCTCCAGCCCCGGAGCACCCACGAAGTTGGTGCCTATGTCAGTGATGTAACAACGAAATGACATTAACCGGTAGATGTTAAGTGAGGAGTTACTGTATCAGGCACTGTAGCAGTTGCTACTAAAGTTAAATAAATCTGTTCATTTTTCATGAACAGGGTCCATCATTTAAGAAATACTTGTATCTCCTGAAACTAATGGACTTGTTTAAACCAGTCACTAATTTGCACACTGATATCAATGGAGGCACTATATGTGAAGCAGGATCAGACCCAATTATGATACTAAATCAGGTTTAAATTCTCCAAACTCTAAAAACAGAATGTTTCCCAACCAAAATGAGGTTTGTCTTATTGTCTTCATATTATAGCTAATGAATTCAGAGTCTGTATGGCTAGGAATGGACTCTAAAGTCAAGTCAACTAGGCCTGTTTAAAGTGCTTCCAATGCTGTATTTTCTGCTGAACAGAATGAATACCGTTAGCCCAGTACTCATGAGCAATCCTACAAAAAGAAACTGGAGTAAACAATATCTGCATGCAAACAGATTTAAATTTTCAGCCTTCCAATGAATTATCATGAAGTGAAAAAATGATTTCACAAATATTTTGGTAGTAGTGGCCTCTCAAATCCAGCACTAATAATACAGTGTTGGCTGCAATGTAATTTAATAGTGCCAACTCTCATCAAACAAGTTGATTAGCTGGCTTAACATCATAAGTATGTTTAAATCATTGTTCTCTTTCAAGTTTCCCCTTCACTATCAAAAACAAGTCTTTCATATGGATAACAAACAAGTTGTGTTGTATTCCTGTTGTCCCAACAACACTGAAGCCTTACTGGGTATTACACTTTTGCAGAAACATGGACAAAGTGAGAAATATCAGGTTAACTGGTTTTGCTGCTTTCAAGTCTGGACATCGTGAGTGGCTGTGAAAGGAACTATTTCATTATATACTAATGATACTCATTTTGCCAGTATTCCTGAGGGCATTCTGAGCCAAAAAATTAAAAATTCTGTGCACAGTATTTTAAAATTCTGAAATTTTATTTGTCAAATAAATGTGGCTGGCTGCACCAAGTGGTGAGGCTGCACCCAGCCCTGAAACAGTACAAGGCCTGCCCCAGGGCCCTACTCCTCCATACCACGTGCACCAGATGTGGGTAGACAGGCTCAGCAAGGCAGGATCCCAGCGTGGAAGGGTTTGGGGTGGGGAGATTCAGGTGGGTGTTGAGAGGGTTCTGTGTGAGGCAATCCGGGTGCAGGTGTCTCAATGGGGGAATCTGTGTGTGTGTGTGCGTGGGGAGGGAATCCAGATGCACTGGGATTTGTTAGGAGGTTCTGGATGCAATGGGAATGGGACTCTGCAGGGGGGTCCCAGTGAAGGTGGTTGGGACTCTTCGTCTTCCCCTGCACGGCATATGGGGCTGGGTCAGACCCTCCCCCAGATCTCTCCCCAGGTGCAGGAAGCTCTGCAAGCACTTCCTCCTCACGTCTTTCCTCCTTCCACTCCCCTGCACTTTCTGCACCCATCACTCCTCAGCTGCATGGGAAGGGATCACTGTACAGGGAGCTGATTTTCCCCCATCTGCCCAACCCCTGTGCATCCAGACCCCCTCATTCCCAGACCCTCCTGCTGCGCATCACCGCCTATGGCCCAATGAGCCCCACTCTCCCTGTACCTGACCACCCACACCCAGAAACCCATCCACTGAGCCCTGACCAGCTATAGCTGGATTCCCACCTCACTCAGACCCCTCGCACTCAGACCACCCGGCTGAGTTCTATCCCCTCACAACCAAACCTGCCCTTTTTTAGTTTATTTTGCAGTAGTAATCTTTAAAAACACACTAACTAAGCAGTACAAAAAAAAATTGGGGGGGGTCACACAGACCAACAAATATATACACCACTAAAATTGAAATACAGAAGAGTATTCATGCCCCATCGTTAATATTTCCCATGTTTTGTGATCTTCACCTTTAAAAAATGGTATTACTACCTTGTTCATATTGCATAGCGGTTTTGGATTCAAAAAATATTTTTTTTACGTATGTTTACACTTAATATTTGCAGAATGACCTGTTCTGAATCAAGTAGGCCTCAGGTAGGAATAGCTCTTTTTTAATGCTCTCTCTTTGGCAAGTCAAAGAAGCCCTTTACATTTAAGGAAGGTTAATGTAACCGATGTTTAACTGTTGGAAATTTGTACTCCTGTTCAATTATTTCTTTGATCCACGAAAAAACCTGTGTGCTTATTTCCATCATAATATCATCTGCCGTTCGTCCTTTCACTGTCATGCCATGGTTTGCTTTTTCAACCCAATGAATTTTTTGGGGGATCTTCATTTGCTTGCCACACCTTCCAATAATTTCTATAAAAATCAAGAGGAAAAAATTATTATATGCCAGAAATTATGTGGATCGTAGTCATCCTTTTGTCCACCGTAACATAACAAGCAGCAGTTGAAAATGCAAATAGAATTCTGAGTGCATTTAAATGAATTGATAAACAGATTATGACATTGTAATCCAACAGTATAACCTCTTCAGAGTACTTTGCCCAATGTTAGTCACTCTATGACACTTATGAAAAGAAAGTCCAGAAAACAAAGAGAAGGACATATCTATCTGAAGTCTTCTCCCATAAGACACTGAAAGCCATCCATTCCTGCTGCCAATGGGTCAAGACACCAGTAACAAAATGAGGAACTTTCACAGACATGTGAAGTCCAGCCTCATAGGTCACAGCAGATAATAGAATATTAGTATAATAGTTTTAGGACTAGCTCCTACTCTGTAGGACAGGGATTGGCAACCTTTGGCACACGGCCGCCAGGGTAAGCCCCCTAGCAGGCCGGACCGATTTGTTTACGCATTCACAGGTTCGGCCAATCGTGGCTCCCACTGGCCACGGTTTGCCGCTCCAGGCCAATGGGGGCCGTGGGAAGCAGAGGCCAGAACATCCCTCGTCCTGCACCACTTCCCGCAGCCCCCATTTGCCTGGAATGGCAAACCATGGCCAATGGGAGCAGCAATCGGCCGAACCTGCAGATGCGGCTGGTAAAGAAATCGGCCCAGCCCACCAGAGGGCTTACCCTGGTGGGCCGCGGGCCAAAGGTTGCTGCTCCCTGCTGTAGGATTTTCCCCCATTACAAGGTTATTCAGAGGATAGTTGGACTTACTTCACAGACCTAAGAATTTTCACAGTAAGAGTATATACTCCAAGCACTCTATATGCTTGCTGTTCTGTTGTAACCACTCATTAAAATGTTATGACATGCCAGAAACACTTTCTAGGCCTGGAGAGTTAAGTGCACATAGTCCTAAATCCTAGCAGGATTTTGTAAGGCTCCTGTAATATACATCCCAAATCTGACTTACATTTCACTCCTGTTCCCCCATAAAATAGATAAGATAAACTCCAGACCTTGCTGAACATTACTTTCTGACTGTTACTAGCACTTGGATACTTTTGTGGAGTTTGGTTTGCAGAACCCTTCCTCCAAAGGAAAGGAGAGCACCACTGAGCAAGCAAACTTTGCCAGAAATATTTTTATTTGTCCTGAAAAATACACTGACTATATTGATAATATAGCACAGTATACATTTTGTGTAATCTGAAATGGGAGGGGAGCTAAGATTTCTTTAGAACACCCAGGTATATTCTCCCCAAGGCCTTTTTTTTTTTTTTTGTTAAGTAATACTTGCCATTTGGTGCTATCTGGTCCATTCAAAAGGCAAACAAAATTCTGTTCAGGGATATTTTTGGGCCCCAAGGATAGCCAGCTGTAATAGGAATGACCTGGCAATATCCAGGGAAGGTGTGATATCCATCAAAAAAAGCATCCCAACTTTTTTAATTTGGTGGTAGAGTTCCCCTGCCTGGAGCTTTTCGCAGCACCTCAGTGGTTGGAGAAGACTGTCAATTATCACCATCATCTTTAGATACTAGTGCTAACCACATCTGAGCAGTTTTCCTATTTCCTCCCCTTTGTAACTCAACTCACACAGGAACTCACTTTTTTCACACATCTCATCTTCTGATCCTGAGACAAACAGCACAGGACACTTAATAAAAAATAAATCTTCATCCCGGAGTTTGGACTGAAGCTTGGTCGATGAAGTGGATAAGATAAACATATCAGACCGTGAATGAAATCCTCATTGTCATCCTGGCTAATCTGACGTGTCACAGAGGCAGCGGCTCGTGAACCCATTCGAACGACCTATCTCCCATTTAACCATAAAAATAAAAATTATGTTTACTATCATGTCATTTACATTCATACTGAGAAGCACCATTCCTAAAAGTCATCCAATTCAGTGTATGTTGCAACACTAATATGGCATATACTCTACAAAATGACTATGAAGGGGCAAACTGAGGGACTTTTTTCACCAGGTCATTGGAGACCACCACGCAGAATTTTGGCACTGTCAGATAATTTAACTGGGGGCACTAATGATTTTACATCCACGAAAAAGAAAGCAATAGAGGAATACTTTTTTTGGGGGAGTGGGGAAGGGAGCAGGGTAGAATGACAAGAAGTAGGCACAGGTTTCAGAGTAGCAGCCGTGTTAGTCTGTATTCGCAAAAGAAAAGGAGTACTTGTGGCACCTTAGAGACTAACAAATTATTAGAGCATAAGCTTTCGTGAGCTACAGCTCACGAAAGCTTATGCTCTAATAAATTTGTTAGTCTCTAAGGTGCTAAAAGTTACTCCTTTTAAGAAGTAGGCAATAACTCATATATAAGTAGGATGTGTGAAGAACTCAGAAAAACCTAGATTTCAGGACCCTTGAAATATTATAGAACAATGGTTATTATATTCTTATACGACAAGGACATAGTATTGATTCTTTCCATGCTGCCTTAGTCAATTAGTAGTAAAAATAAAATTCCTGTGACCCACACTTCAAATCAGGCCAAGATATACACAGTGGATTTCTTTCAAGTATTTGCTTTACTACTAAAAAGAAAAGGAGTACTTGTGGCACCTTAGAGACTAACAAATTTATTAGAGCATAAGCTTTCGTGAGCTACAGCTCACTTCATCGGATGCATTTGGTCCAAATGCATCCGATGAAGTGAGCTGTAGCTCACGAAAGCTTATGCTCTAATAAATTTGTTAGTCTCTAAGGTGCCACAAGTACTCCTTTTCTTTTTGCGAATACAGACTAACACGGCTGCTACTCTGAAACCTGCTTTTACTACTTTAAACTCCAGTGTAAACATATGGATACAAACTGAGAAGATGAAACCTGCATGAGGTCATTCTATGAGTGACAATGTGAGGTCACCAAGTATCTCCCCAAAAGAAGCCACCTTAGCTGATGGATCACATTTTTAATTGAGGTTCTGTAGATGGCTGGATTAAACTGTTTGTGAGGTCTGCTGGAGTCAGAGGGGGTTTGGTTTTGCCTTTAGCTTAATGGGAGGAGAACTGGAGATTCTGGAATCATGTAAATCCTACTAACCCCCCAGGCAGGCGCCTAAAAGACCTGGAGAAAAGGTCTGAGTACTGAACACTAGCAAGAAGAGCTAAGATACCAGTGGCACAAGTACTTTCACTATTCGTGCATATATATAACTCAATATTAAAGACATTTGTATATTTGATATCCAATTTGGTTTTGGGTTTCCTTTATACGAGGAAGCACATTTAGAACAGGTATAAGCAGGTACTATTCCACTGGCCTACACCATGTATGAAATCCTCTCACTTTGATAATGTGTGGTGTGTGTGTGTGTGTGTATATATAATCAATCCTGAGGACTCACAATTTTCCCCACCCCTCAGGAATGGAATAATTATACAATGTACTCTTAAAACCACCTCATTAGGGCTAAGATTGTAAACAAAGACATCCATCCCTCCCCCTTACCTCCAAGAAAGACACCAGAAAGTTTATATTCATCAGAGGACTTTAAATATTCCCTAAGGAATGAAACAGCATTTTTCATTCGTTTAAAAAAGACAGCATTTTAAGATACATGATAAAAAAATTGTTGTAGCTGAAGAATCTGAAATTTGACATTTCCCCAATAAGACAGAATTTATTTATGTGATGTTTTTTCTCCTCACTTCTCATACCCACAAACAAGTACTTCTGCAATACTTTTAAAGCAAGAACAATTTTAATAAGCCAATACTCACAAGCTATCCTACAATAATTCACCACTGTGTAAGGTAAAAGAGATCAATGTAATGAGGGAACTTTTCAATTTCAAGTTTACCAAAAGATTATGAATTATAAATAAAATATTTTTTAAAAACTTGAGAAGTATCTTGCCAGTGTTCTCTAAATAAACTTTCAATACAATATCATATTTCCGATTTCCTAACCAACAATATGGTTAGAAACAATATTGTGTACTTTTAAAGAAACTTCAACACAAAGCTCTCAGAATGCCTGCATTAATATTAGCAAGATCTAATTTCAGTAAAATATGGTGTTAAAACACAACATATAGAAACAATTGTGATATCAAAGTGCAAAGGGAACCTCAGAGGGCTGGACTGTGCTCTTGTCTTATTCAGCCAAGTAGGTGAATACGACTCCCTGACTCACTTGCTAGGCCTACCTGAATCTTGGGTGTGAGTCTGTCACAGAGTGTATCCGGAGAGCAGGCGCTGCAAGGTATGGACAAGTCTTGGGTCTAGCTCCTACCTAGGGTTGCCAACTTTCTGATTATACAAAACCGAATACTCTTGCCCTGCCCCTTCCTCAAGGCCCTGCCCCTGCCCCCTTCTTCTCCGAGGCTCTGCCCCTGTTCACTCCATCCCCCTCCCTCCATTGCTGGCTCTCCCTCACCGTCACTCACTTTTACCAGGCTGGGGTGGGGTTGGGGTGCAGGAGGTGAGGGCTCTGGAGTGGGGCCAGAAATGAGGGGGGTCAGGGTGCATGAGTAGGCTCCAGGTTGGGGCAGGAGGCTGGGGAGTGGAAGGGCTCCAGCTGAGGGTGCGGGCTTTGGGGTGGGATTCGGGATGAGGGACTTGGGGTGTAAGAGGGGGCTGCAGGCTGAGGACAAGGGGTTCAGAATGTGGGAGGGGGCTCAGGACTGGGGATTGGGGTGTGTGAGAGCGTAAGGGCTACAGGAGGGAGTTTGGGTGCAGGAGTGGGATCAGGTTCGGGAGGGGGTTCAGGATGTGGGTTCCAGCCAGACGATGCTTACCTCAGGTGGCTCCCGGAAGCAGCTGGCATGTCCAGCTCCTAGGCGGAGGGGCAAGGGGGTTCTGCATGCTTCCCCTGGCTGCAGGTGCGGTTCCCGGACAATGGGAGCTGCGGAGCCGGTGCTCAGCGCGGGTGCAATGCACGGAGCCCCCCTGGCCACCCCTACGCCTAGAAGCCGGATATTCCAGCTGCTTCTGGGAGCCATGCAAAACCTGGGCAAGTAGGGAGCCTGCCTTCACCCAACCAGACTTTTAACAGCCCAATGAGCAGTGCTGACTAGAGCTGCCCAGGTCCCTTTTTGACGGGGCGTTCCTACTCTTACCCTCTGGCTAGCATAGCTGGCCTGGGCAAGAGGAAGGCAGGAATAACCTGCACCCTTCGAGGGCTATACTCACTCCCACATTCTCCAGGGCTGAAAAAGAACAGAGATTCTTTGAG
Organism: Dermochelys coriacea; assembly: GCF_009764565.3. Taxonomy (NCBI): domain Eukaryota; kingdom Metazoa; phylum Chordata; order Testudines; family Dermochelyidae; genus Dermochelys; species Dermochelys coriacea. The sequence continues at coordinate 102,454,860 of NC_050068.2, read as the reverse complement.
GGTCTTCCTAAACACTCAATCTAGTCTTGAATGATTATAGTAGAAGGATGTCAAATACAACAAAAACTACTTACACAAGAAGAGAAGGAAACTAAAAGAGCTAGCAAAACCAATGCTAAGAGGGAATATTATTGCTCTCTATAAATATATTGGTGGGGGGGATAAACACCACGGAGGGTAAAGAGCTATTTAAGTTAAAAGAATATGTTGGCACAAGAGCAAATGGTAATAAAACCACCTGTCCATAAGTATAGGCTGGAAATTAGATTTTACCATCAAAAGGAGGCGAGGTTTGGGAACAGCCTCCCAACAGAAGTTGTGTGGGGGGGAAAAATTCGTTTAAGTTTTAAGACAGAGCTGAATAAGTTTATGAGAGAGATTTGTGACTTTTGGCTTGTGGTGACAAGGGGCTAGTCTCAGCAGCCCTAGGGGTCGCTTCTGGTTCTAATGTCTTATGTCCTAAAATCTCATGCTTCAGGGCTTAATCAGTCACTAGTGGGATTCAAGAAGGAAATTCTCCTGCTCCCTCTCCACCCCTAGGTTCTCTGTCTTTTTTTTCCTCCACAACTGAAGACAAGACATTGGACATGGAGTGTAGGAATGCTCTGAGGTGGTACAAAGTATTCTCTCTCAGGTGCCTGGCTGGTGGGTCTAGCTCACATGCTCAGGGTTTAACTGATCACCATTTTCGGTGATTGGAAGGAATTTTCTCCCAGGTCAGACTGGGACTAGGGGTTACTCACCTTTCTTTGCATCATGGAATGCGGTCACTTGATTTGCTAGGATCATCTGGGTATATCTAATCAATTTTCTGCATTGTGGTACCCTGGTCCTCCTGTTCTTGGCCTGTGGCACACTATAGTTTAGTCTTCTGAAGACTAATACTTTGATCTAATTCTGGCTGTTGGGCTTGGTGCCAAGGTGGCTGGAAGATCTGTGATACAGGTCAGACTAGATCTGGTGGTCCCTCCTAACCTTAAACTCTACGACAAAAGCATTGTAATACTTAGTAGTGACAGGAAATGTAATATGCAAAAAGCATATGATAGCTTAGGTGGATTTTAATAAAAATTAAATTAATTAACAAATAGCCTGGAGTCTTGCTGTGACTCTAAAATTTCCAGAATTTAAAATACGATCTGGTCTTTTCTTACCACAACTGTTTTATATGCTTTAGTCCTATAAGCAATGTTAAGGCCTTTACAGGTAAATCTCAAGCACAGAAGTCCACGCGATGCAAGATAGGCTACCAAAGAAACTAAATGAGAGAAATTCATATCTCCTCCAGCTCCATGAGTAAGAATCACTCCATGTGTTAATATCTTGTCTGGGACAGAAAAGATAGCGTCTAGGTATTTATTTCCAAAAGGTATTTTCACTTTAACCTAGAAATAAAAAGAAAAGAAATATTTCCAGTTTGTACATTCAGGATATCATGCCATAAATAATTTGCAGTTATCACACTGTTCTGTGCTCTGATGCAAAAGGAATGAAGGATGGTCTTGCTATTAAGGCAATGTACTAGCAGTCATGAGATCTAGTTTCTTCTATTGTTGTTTCAGTCAAAGACTTCCTGGGTGACATGGACAAATCATCAATCATTCTGGAAAAACTGAGACAGCTGTAAAATGAAGATAATAATGCTTCCATAACTTACAGGGGAGTTGTGAGGTACAATTTGAAATAAAGAGAAATATATTGTCAGATACCATTGCATCCGATGAAGTGAGCTGTAGCTCACGAAAGCTTATGCTCAAATAAATTTGTTAGTCTCTAAGGTGCCACAAGTATTCCTTTTCTTTTTATAAAAGCCTCTCTCTCTCACTCTCTCAGCCTACTCTCTCAATTTTTTTTAAACAATAACAGTTTCCTATTTCTAGAAAATTTTTCTCATCCATGTGTGGAGCCATTTGCAGAATCCATGCAGGTGAAACAGTAAAAATAACTATACAAAGAGTGCTTTAAAATGAACAAAGTCACCTGAGGAAAAAAAATGAACCTGGCTTCTTTCAGTATATTGATTTTAGGCATTACATTCAACTATAATAGGTAAAATGTTTTAAATTGACAGCGTCCCTTTAATTTTAATGTTTGAGAGGCTCAGATATTATGGTGATGAGTGCCATAAAACACTTATATGAAATAAAATATTGTATTCAATTCAAAGAAACACAAAGAAAGCACCTATCATATGCTTTAGGTGCCTCTGGCAGCTATTTAAAACGATGAAACATGGAAGAGGAAAAAACCTAGCAACAAACAACATAGCAATAAGTAGTTGTACATTATAGAAAAGGGGAAAATGAGGAAAAATGCACCACTCTTCCCTACATATGGTCCTTCAAATAATATCTCCTTTCCCCAAAGCTTTTGTAAAAAAAGATACATCTTGCAGCATCCCATGAAGATCCATACATTTCAGCTATTTTGGACTGGGGTAGTAATCTGGGGCAAATGAATTCCAAAATTGAAGAAATATGCCCTGCCAGTAGCTCCTTCTCTTTGCACAGCTGCCAAGTTTAATTCTCCTACTTTGACATTTTATGCAAATTATTTAACAAGCTAATTTGTACATTATATGCAAATTATTTGCACAAACCATAATCATGAGTTTATGTTCAGTACTGCCCTGAGCAGCGCTGGAAGTGAGGCATGGAGCTGAACAAAAATTGGCAGTTCTGGCTGATGAGGAGTGCTGGTGGACAGCTGGGTACCAGTGGGGGAATCCAAGTAGGAAGTTAGGTGGATTGGTGTTGAGACTGCTGGAAAACAAAAGGATACTTGGGGTTTGGGGACTGCTGAGAGTCTTAACATTCATGAGGAGGCAAGGGATACTGTGGCTGGGTGGGAACCTGGGACCAGTATTGGGCTGTCACCTTGTGCTGTTGCCTCACCTCCTCCTCCGGCTGCTCATTCTTGGCCTTGCTCAAATAGAAGGTACAGCAAGAAAGAAGGCAACTAACTGCCTTGTCCACAGGCACTTCTAGTGAGTGACCAAAATACAGAGCTGCAGGTAAATGCCTATAGCCTTCTCACAGCTCACCTGGACAAATGACATTTCAGGTAAGATGTATGAATGCATGACATGGCTATCAAAAGCATGACTGCAACACGAAAGGCATGTTGGTAGCCCTATCTTTTATGTATAGCAAGGGAGCTCCACCTCCAGAACTTCCAGTTCTCAACTACAGCAGTATTGCACAAGGTGAGAGGTGATCTATCAAGGCAGAAAAAGTGCAGGCCATTTAAAGCTGTGTAGGTCAATTGCAAAAGCAGACAGTGCAGATCACAAAGCACTGGTAGCAGCTCGCTGTGAAATACAAGTATTTGCAATTTCCCAATGGAGTTAAGAGACAGCCCCAAATAAAGCATAGTGCATTAATCTGTTAGGTACTTATATGGAGCCACTACAATAGCACCTAGCACCTCACGATCTTTTGAAGGTATTTACAAAACCCCTGTGATATAGGGAAGTACAATTTCCATACAAAGAGACTAAATTATTTTCCCCAAGGTCACGCAAGAAGTCTGTGGCAGAACAAGGACTTGAACCCAAGGGTCCTAAATCCTAGGCTAGTGCCAAGTGGACTGAATACTGAACCATCCTTCCTCTCTCAGTGATGACAAAACATGAATCATAGAAGTGAAGTCTGCACTAAAAAGAAAAATATGCAACCTCTTTGGCAAATTGAAATAGAAAGGGGGGGGGGGGAAGGGGGCAGGTGAAAGCTCGTTGTCCATTTTAACAGAGCATCAGCAGAACACTGCAATGTTTTTTGGTTCAGATACAAAAGGGGAGTATTTATTTATTCAATAATCCTCTCTCATTAGATTTTCCACCCCTCCATGGATAATTTATTTTGATCTTTTTTGTAATTTTTATTAAAACCTGAACTTTGAGCTAAACTTGATCTGACAATTTCCTTTCAGTCCCTTTAAAGCGACAGATCACCCCCCACCCCCACCCGCATCTGAAAGTCTAAGTGACGCTCTACAGCTCAGATGTCTCCCTCCTGGATAGTTTACTTCAACTTCGTCAAAGAGCCAAACAAAGCAAGAGTTATGGCAGCAGCAGCCACATAAGCCAGCCGACGCCGCCGCTTTACAGGGCCGCCAACGCTCCCGGCGTTCAGCAAATGAACGTGCAGCGAGGAACGAAAACGCACCTCTGTCCAATCCCCCATCTTGCTCTGGCTTTTCTGCCTTTCACCCCTAGGGCCGCACGAGCACCCCGCGGGCTGCAGCCCCTCGGGGCAGGAGCCAGGCCCGGGCTGCCAGCGGGGAAGCCCGGCTCTGCCCCAGCAGCTGGCCGGGGGAGGGTTAATAACCGGCTCGCGGCAGCCCCCCGGGAGGGGTGAGCTGGGTCGGTTCCGCGCCCTCCCCCGCCGGCGCAGCGCGAGCGCGGGCGCGGGCTCAGGCTCAGGCTCGAGCTCAGCACGCAGCGGCCTACGCGCCCCACTGCCACTTATACCGCCCCGGATACCGCCGAACCGGCTCCTCCCCCCGCCCCGCCGCCGCTCGCTCGCTGTCAGGAGCATGCGCGGGCGCGGGGCAGGCTGGGAGTCGTAGTTCGCGCTCCCCCAGGGACACGAGCCGCTCCCGGCTCACCGCGCGCGCATGCCCCGTTCTGTTCGCTGGGCGCTCGCGCTAGGGTTGCCAAGGGTCCGGCTCGCGACCGGAACGCCCCGTCCAAAAGGGAGCCTGGTGGCTCCAGTCACCGCTGCCGACCGGGCTAGCAGTTCCTGGAAGCCTCGGCGTGTCCCCCCATCCGGCTCCTATGCGCAGCGGCAGCCTGGGGGCTCCACACTCTGCCCCCCATCCCAAGCCCCGCCCCTGCAGCTGCCATTGGCTGGGAAATGCAGCCAATGGGAGCTGTGGGGGCGGTGCCTGCGGACAGGGTAGCATGGAGAGCCACCCGGCCGCGCCTCCGCGTGGGAGCTGAGGAGGGGACGTGCCATATTTCCAGGAGCTGATTCCAGTAAGCGCTGCCTGGAACCTGCACCCCTGACCACCTCTCATGCCTCTACCCCAGACCTGATCCACCTCCCACCCTCTGAACCCCTCAGTCCGAGCCCAGAGCCCTGTCCAGCACCCCAAACCGTTAATCCCAAGCCCCAGAGTCTGCACCCCCAGCTGGAGCCCTTACTCCCCCCCACTCCCCAATCCCTGCCCCAGCCCCCTCCTGTACCCCAAAGCCTTCATCCCTGGCTCAAGCCATGAGCCCACAGCCGGAGCCCTCACCCCCTCCTACGCCCCAGTCCCCTGTTGCGGAGGACAGTGTACTCTGACCACACATTGATCAGCACCTGTGTGTGCTCCAGAAAACCAGATGGCTGCCCACGGACCATGATCAACGATTTCAATAGATTTCAGCAGAAAACTGTTCTGAAGTACACAGTGCAGGTTGCTATGACCATTGGCAAGTGAAGCAGGAGGTTCAGGGACCTTTATACCTTTGGGTAATGGTCAGGCATTAAGGGATCGATGCATTGTGGGAATGGCCTGAAGAATTGTTGATACCCATGACTTGGTAAACGACCCTTCACCCGAGCCACACTGCACTGTAGAACAGGTACAGGGCCATGCCGCAGTGGAGACATGTACATATCCACACCCCAAACATGCCAGCATTTGCACACTAAACTGTCCTTTAGAAACGTGCTTCAGATATGGACAGTAGTGGGGTATGGCACAAGTAGTGGGGTTATGGCACTTGCGAGTATACACGTGTGGCTGTGTATACTCGCAAGTGTTGACACATCCTAAATCAACAAATCATAACTCTTTTTACTATTCATTGCCTAGTCCATTTGTAACAAGCCTAATCAAAATCAAATAACTGGATTTTGCTCATTAAGTCTTCAGTTCCCACATCTTGGAGGTTCAAGCAATAAAATAAATAAAAAAACCCTTAGGCCTTTTGCTACAGGTACGGGAATACATATTTAATTGGTAAAATCAGCAGGTGAGTCTAGATTTCGAAAGCTCTCCACATCTGATCTTGCGTTCTTTTTGTAGTACAAAAGTTAAGCTGCCAAAGTCAGTCTTCAGAGAAGCGCATGCAACATTTGTCTTGAACTTTTCTAAACAGATTGAATGAGCTTTCCACAGACACTGAAACTACTGGTACTGCAAGTGCGCATAATGTCATACTGAACATAACGGACTATGACTGGGTTTCACTTCTCCAGGATTCAAGTGCTGTTATGCTGTCACCACAGGACATTTCACACTCCATGTACAAGTCAAAATCGTACTTGAACTCTTCTTCCTTGCAAGGGAAAATATTTTCGTAGTTGTTAAATTATGTGACATCTGAGCCTCGACAAATGAATCCAACACCTTTATTGCTGGCAAAAAAGCACCCAATGCAGAGGCCATCATGTACATAGATAAAGACAGGTTTCAGAGTAGCAGCCGTGTTAGTCTGTATTCGCAAAAAGAAAAGGAGTACTTGTGGCACCTTAGAGACTAACAAATGTATTAGAGCATAAGCTTTCATGAGCTACAGCTCACTTCATCGGATGCATCTGGTGATGAATGAGCTGTAGCTCACGAAAGCTTATGCTCTAATAAATTTGTTAGTCTCTAAGGTGCCACAAGTACTCCTTTTCTTTTTATAGTGAGATAAAGTGGCCTTCAGTTTGCTTTGATGAGAAATTCTGATCATAGCATACATTGCAGTTTAAAGGAATTGCCTTTTGAAGCCCATTGACTTGCATTCCACTTCCTTTAAGGTATTATCTACATCAGCAGCAACTTGTAAATTGCATTTAAGCAAAAGAAAAGGAGTACTTGTGGCACCTTAAAGACTAACAAATTGATTAGAGCATAAGCTTTCGTGAGCTACAGCTCACTTCATCGGATGCATTTGGTGGAAAAACAGAGGAGAGATTTATATACACACACACAGAGAACATGAAACAATGGGTTTATCATACACACTGTAAGGAGAGTGATCACTTAAGATAAGCCATCACCAACAGCAGGGGGGGGAAGGAGGAAAACCTTTCATGGTGACAAGCAGGTAGGCTAATTCCAGCAGTTAACAAGAATATCAGAGGAACAGTGGGGGGTGGGGGTGGGAGGGAGAAATACCATGGGGAAATAGTTTTACTTTGTGTAATGACTCATCCATTCTCAGTCTCTATTCAAGCCTAAGTAATTGTATCCAGTTTGCAAATTAATTCCAATTCAGCAGTCTCTCGTTGGAGTCTGTTTTTGAAGCTTTTTGGTGAAGTATAGCCACTCTTAGGTCTGTGATCGAGTGACCAGAGAGATTGAAGTGTTCTCCAACTGGTTTTTGAATGTTATAATTCTTGACGTCTGATTTGTGTCCATTCATTCTTTTACGTAGAGACTGTCCAGTTTGGCCAATGTACATGGCAGCGGGGCATTGCTGGCACATGATGGCATATATCACATTGGTAGATGCGCAGGTGAACGAGCCTCTGATAGTGTGGCTGATGTGATTAGGCCCTATGATGGTATCCCCTGAATAGATATGTGGACAGAGTTGGCAACGGGCTTTGTTGCAAGGATAGGTTCCTGGGTTAGTGGTTCTGTTGTGTGGTGTGTGGTTGCTGGTGAGTATTTGCTTCAGATTGGGGGGCTGTCTGTAAGCAAGGACTGGTCTGTCTCCCAAGATCTGAGAGAGCGATGGCTCGTCCTTCAGGATAGGTTGTAGATCCTTGATGATGCGTTGGAGGGGTTTTAGTTGGGGGCTGAAGGTGATGGCTAGTGGCGTTCTGTTGTTTCTTTGTTGGGCCTGTCCTGTAGTTGGTGACTTCTGGGTACTCTTCTGGCTCTGTCAATCTGTTTCTTCACTTCAGCAGGTGGTTACTGTAGTTGTAGGAATGCATGATAGAGATCTTGTAGGTGTTTGTCTCTGTCTGAGGGGTTGGAGCAAATGCGGTTATATCGTAGCGCTTGGCTGTAGACAATGGATCGAGTGGTATGATCTGGATGAAAGCTAGAGGCATGTAGGTAGGAATAGCGGTCAGTAGGTTTCCGATATAGGGTGGTGTTTATGTGACCATTGCTATTAGCACCATAGTGTCCAGGAAGTGGATCTCTTGTGTGGACTGGTCCAGGCTGAGGTTGATGGTGGGATGGAAATTGTTGAAATCATGGTGGAATTCCTCAAGAGCTTCTTTTCCATGGGTCCAGATGATGAAGATGTCATCAATGTAGCGCAGTAGAGTAGGGGCATTAGGGAACGAGAGCTGAGGAAGCGTTGTTCTAAGTCAGCCATAAAAATGTTGGCATACTGTGGGGCCCTGCGGGTACCCATCGCAGTGCCGCTGATTTGAAGGTATACATTGTCACCAAATGTGAAATAGTTATGGGTCAGGACAAAGTCACAAAGTTCTGCCACCAGGTTAGCCGTGACAGTATCGGGGATACTGTTCTGACGGCTTGTAGTCCATCTTTGTGTGGAATGTTGGTGTAGAGGGCTTCTACCTCCATAGTGGCTAGGATGGTGTTTTTAGGAAGATCACCAATGGACTGTAGTTCCTCAGGAAATCGGTGGTGTCTCGAAGATAGCTGGGAGTGCTGGTAACGAAGGGCCTGAGGAGGGAGTCTACATAGCCAGACAATCCTGCTGTCAGGGTGCCAATGCCTGAGATGATGGGGCATCCAGGATTTCCAGGTTTATGGATCTGGGTAGCAGATAGAATACCCCAGGTACTGGCTCCAGGGGTGTGTCTGTGCGGATTTGTTCTTGTGCTTTTTCAGGGAGTTTCTTGAGCAAATGTTGTAGTTTCTTTTGGTAACTCTCAGTGGGATCAGAGGGTAATGGCTTGTAGAAAGTGGTGTTGGAGAGCTGCCTAGTAGCCTCTTGTTCATACTCTGACCTATTCATGATGACGACAGCACCTCCTTTGTCAGCCTTTTTGATTATGATGTCAGAGTTGTTTCTGAGGCTGTGGATGGCACTGTGTTCTGCATGGCTGAGGTTATGGGGTAAGCGATTGCTGCTTTTCCACAATTTCAGCTCGTGCACGTCGACCGGAAGCAGTCTATGTAGAAATCCAGGCTGCTGTTTCGACCTTCAGGAGGAGTCCACCTAGAATCCTTCTTTTTGTAGTGTTGGCAGGAAGGTCTCTGTGGGTTAATATGTTGGTCAGAGGTGTGTTGGAAATATTCCTTGAGTCTGAGACGTCGGTAAATAGGATTCTAGGTCACCCAGAACTGTATCATGTTCGTGGGGGTGGAGGGCAAAATGCAAGGCACTGAATTTAGCGTATAGAGTGGAAATCTGTCAACTTCATGAAAAAACTCGCACAGATACAGACAGACATCATCTTCCTCTCCAAATGCAAACAGTATGGACATCATACCGAAAGGACTGAAGGTAAAAAATCCATTACAATCTACATACCACACAGACTATGCTGACAGCTTGTGCCACACCACTCTCAAGGAAACTGCGGGAACCACCTGATCAACATCCTCTACAGCAAACAGGGAAAGATTAAGAATGAGCTCTCAAAACTGGATACTCTCATAAAGAACCAACCTTCCACACAACCTTCCTCGTGGCTGGACTTTACAAAAACTAGACAAGCCATTTACAAAACACACTTTGATTCTCTACAAAAGAAAAAGGACACTAAGCTATCTAAACTACTATATGCCACAAGGGGCCACAACAATGGTTCCCGTAACCCACCCAGCAATATTGTTAATCTATCCAACTATACTCTTAGCCAGCGGAAGAATCTGTCCTATCTCGGGGCCTCTCCTTTTGCCCCTCCACCCCCACGAACATGATACAGTTCTGTGGTGACCTCGAATCCTATTTTCGACGTCTCAGACTCAAGGAATATTTCCAACACACCTCTGACCAACATATAACCCACAGAGACCTTCCCTGCCAACACTACAACAAGAAGGATACTAGGTGGACTCCTCCGAAGGTCGAAACAGCAGCCTGGATTTCCATAGACTGCTTCCGCCGGACGTGCACGAGCTGAAATTGTGGAAAAGCAGCATCGCTTACCCCATAACCTCAGCCATGCAGAACACAGTGCCATCCACAGCCTCAGAAACAACTCTGACATCATAATCAAAAAGGCTGACAAAGGAGGTGCTGTCGTCATCATGAATAGGTCAGAGTATGAACAAGAGGCTACTAGGCAGCTCTCCAACACCACTTTCTACAAGCCATTACCCTCTGATCCCACTGAGAGTTACCAAAAGAAACTACAGCATTTGCTCAAGAAACTCCCTGAAAAAGCACAAGAACAAATCCGCACAGACACACCCCTGGAGCCAGGACCTGGGGTATTCTATCTGCTACCCAAGATCCATAAACCTGGAAATCCTGGACGCCCCATCATCTCAGGCATTGGCACCCTGACAGCAGGATTGTCTGGCTTTGTAGACTCCCTCCTCAGGCCCTTCGTTACCAGCACTCCCAGCTATCTTCGAGACACCACCGATTTCCTGAGGAAACTACAGTCCATTGGTGATCTTCCTAAAAACACCATCCTAGCCACTATGGATGTAGAAGCCCTCTACACCAACATTCCACACAAAGATGGACTACAAGCCGTCAGGAACAGTATCCCCGATACTGTCACGGCTAACCTGGTGGCAGAACTTTGTGACTTTGTCCTGACCCATAACTATTTCACATTTGGTGACAATGTATACCTTCAAATCAGCGGCACTGCGATGGGTACCCGCATGGCCCCACAGTATGCCAACATTTTTATGGCTGACTTAGAACAACGCTTCCTCAGCTCTCGTTCCCTAATGCCCCTACTCTACTTGCGCTACATTGATGACATCTTCATCATCTGGACCCATGGAAAAGAAGCTCTTGAGGAATTCCACCATGATTTCAACAATTTCCATCCCACCATCAACCTCAGCCTGGACCAGTCCACACAAGAGATCCACTTCCTGGACACTATGGTGCTAATAAGCAATGGTCACATAAACACCACCCTATATCGGAAACCTACTGACCGCTATTCCTACCTACATGCCTCTAGCTTTCATCCAGATCATACCACTCGATCCATTGTCTACAGCCAAGCGCTACGATATAACCGCATTTGCTCCAACCCCTCAGACAGAGACAAACACCTACAAGATCTCTATCATGCATTCCTACAACTACAGTACCCACCTGCTGAAGTGAAGAAACAGATTGACAGAGCCAGAAGAGTACCCAGAAGTCACCTACTACAGGACAGGCCCAACAAAGAAAACAACAGAACGCCACTAGCCATCACCTTCAGCCCCCAACTAAAACCCCTCCAACATCATCAAGGATCTACAACCTATCCTGAAGGACGAGCCATCGCTCTCTCAGATCTTGGGAGACAGACCAGTCCTTGCTTACAGACAGCCCCCCAATCTGAAGCAAATACTCACCAGCAACCACACACCACACAACAGAACCACTAACCCAGGAACCTATCCTTGCAACAAAGCCCGTTGCCAACTCTGTCCACATATCTATTCAGGGGATACCATCATAGGGCCTAATCACATCAGCCACACTATCAAAGGCTCGTTCACCTGCGCATCTACCAATGTGATATATGCCATCATGTGCCAGCAATGCCCCTCTGCCATGTACATTGGCCAAACTGGACAGTCTCTACGTAAAAGAATGAATGGACACAAATCAGACGTCAAGAATTATAACATTCAAAAACCAGTTGGAGAACACTTCAATCTCTCTGGTCACTCGATCACAGACCTAAGAGTGGCTATACTTCAACAAAAAAGCTTCAAAAACAGACTCCAACGAGAGACTGCTGAATTGGAATTAATTTGCAAACTGGATACAATTAACTTAGGCTTGAATAGAGACTGGGAATGGATGAGTCATTACACAAAGTAAAACTATTTCCCCATGGTATTTCTCCCTCCCACCCCACCCCCCACTGTTCCTCTGATATTCTTGTTAACTGCTGGAATTAGCCTACCTGCTTGTCACCATGAAAGGTTTTCCTCCTTCCCCCCCTGCTGTTGGTGATGGCTTATCTTAAGTGATCACTCTCCTTACAGTGTGTATGATAAACCCATTGTTTCATGTTCTCTGTGTGTGTGTATATAAATCTCTCCTCTGTTTTTTCCACCAAATGCATCCGATGAAGTGAGCTGTAGCTCACGAAAGCTTATGCTCTAATAAATTTGTTAGTCTTTAAGGTGCCACAAGTACTCCTTTTCTTTTTGCGAATACAGACTAACACGGCTGCTACTCTGAAACCTGCATTTAAGCAGTGTATCTATGTGATGTATCAGGTTGCATTTGTTTCAATTTGCAAATGATCCCCAGGGATATTCCCCAGAGATAACCTGCAGTACAGTACTTGGTGGTTTCCATCATCTTTGACCATCTGGTGTAATTTCATTGCCCTCTGAAATGAGAGCATCCTCCTCTTTAATGACAAAGCCTTTCACTGTCCCAATGTGCATGAATGAATTTTGCTGCCTCTGAGCAAGGAAAACCAGTGTGATGGCACCACATAAGGGGGCACATGCAAACCTGAAGGGTTCATGTTGTTGCTTGCCTTTGCCTGTTAACACGTTCAAATATAACTGGAAAATGTATCACAAATTCACTGATGTCGTGGAACTCAGTTTTGATTGCATGATCAATGGCTACATACAAAAGGTGAGCAATACATGGAATGTGAAGCAAGTGTGGATATATTTCTTTCAAGTTCTTTACTAAGCATTGCATTTACATCCTGAAGTCACTGTTGATTCAACAGTTTTCCCACATTTAGTCATAATCTCACAATACATCTTGAACCCAAATTGAAATGACCCCACATTGCAGTGAAGAACAGTAGAAGATTTTAATAGAATAGTATTTATTGATTTATTTTTGTCACTGTAAAACACTGCAAGGATGTTAATTGTTGACTGTCCAGCAAGCTCTGGGAGTTAATCAATTACTAAAGAGAATTATCACCAAGCAAAAGATCCTTAATTGAAGCTTAATGATGAATGAAAACTTCATGAAGGTATTTTTCTTCCAGCTGACAATATTCTGGACAAGTGTACGCTGCTGGTGCATATTTGTGAAGCAGAACTAATACAAAAAAGTCGAACCATGGACAGCATTCACTGGAATTACTTCAAAACACAACCCATGTACTAGATCATGTAGAAAATCTGCAGCTTCTTGCTTCCTTTGTTTCATTCTTTCCAAACAGGCTTCCATTGAACTTTAGGTTATCTTTGCTTGACTTTCTTTTAATTTCAGATGAAATTTATTACTCCAATGTTCAGCAATACGATTTGCCTGTCTGTTTTACAAACTTTGCAGCATAAATTGTCCTTGTTTCCATTTCCAGACTTTTTCACTATTTTACGTTTGCGTTTAGGGTATTCTCTGCAATATTCCTCTAGGGATTTCCCATCATTGAAATAAAATTCAACCCATCATTGAAATAAAACAACAAACTTGGCCTCTGTTACTGTATAAGTGCAGGTGCTCTACCCATCACAGATGTAACTGGATTTTTGCTCTTCCTCAACTTTGACCCCAGCACACTGTAATGAATGCTGCATAATTAGCTGCAGTGCTGTTAATGCTGGAGCTGGCAGTTTTAACAACTGTAAATATGAAGCATTCATTACAACAAATGTTATACACATTAAGGTAGGATACATATCTAATACATTCTCAAGTAGCATTTTTCTCACTTTGCCTCTCTGTAAATGTTGGCAATAATTGATGGAGATATTTTTTCATTTATTTGTATATGTACAGTGAAATCAATGTTTACTAACATTTACTGATAAAAATCAAATCCTTTCCAGCTTATCTAGGGAGCTGGGAGGGAATGGGGAAGAAATGACACAACAAAATGATTGCATTTAACGATAAATGGTAAATTCTTTAATGGTAAAGAATCACAGTCATTTTCCGCTAACACTGAACAAGAGACCTTAAAATCTCTCTCTCTTCTTGCTTCACTGTAGAACTTTTCCCAGCCCACTATTGCCTGACTTCCTACTATAATTTTAGAGAAACAGTAAACATATCCACTGTAGCCTGTGCTAACAGTATAGGGCCAGAAGAATGAGTGCAGCCTACGGGCTGTCAATAAAGCCTACGGGCTATGTTACCTTTATGGATCTGCATATGTGCAGAAGGGACTCCTGGCCTGAGGACCGCGTGTCTCAAAGTCTTGTTATGGTTATGATTCATGTTAAGGCTACTAGTCTTACTCTATCCAGTTATTAGTTTACCCAGCAACAGTTCCTGACTTGTTAAGCTGTTTACCTAACTGACATGCTTTGTATTGATTGGTCAATTGTTAATCAATAGTTAATACATATACTGCATATGGATGCCAGTTATCTAAAGTTATCTGGCCAGGAGTTATCTGCTAGCCAGGTTGTCCTGCTGAGTCTCTGCCTGATCAACAGAGTTACAATGTTTATTATTTTACTTTCATAATAAAAGCTATTGTTTAAATACTTACCAAAGACTCCAGAATTGGATATCTTGAACCACAAAGGAGCGCTATTGCTGAGAAGGGAAAGGCCTAGTAGTGCCCAACATCCACTTTTCCTCTCTTTTCCTGTATAAACCTTCTTTAAGAAGAGTTAAATATTTAAAAACAAATTATAGATCCAAATATGTCCCCAGTTTTACCACTTGTACAGAGCTGATCATATTCTGATCTTGGGGATACGGAATACTGTTCAATGGATTCAGAACTCTTCTCAGACTGATTATTTCCCTTGGCTAAGGTTATGGTGCAAATACCATTGCTGCTGGGGTAACCTGACAATTCAGCTGGATTTGGAACCAGCTGTACATGCCTGTTTCTTCTGTACCATTGACCATAATCTGTTTCAACCATGTAGTCTCTCAGATGTGTATAGGCGACATCTAATGTCAACAGCTGGTGTCCAGTATTTTTTCTCATCCAGTTTTATCAGGAGTGGGTCTCCTAGTTTAAACTTGAGTAAACCTCAGACTGCATTCCAACAATTAAAGAAAGCCTGTATCACTCAGCCACACTTTCTTTAACCAGAGCCATTTTAGACAGTTAGAAGTTACCCCAAGACTGGCACAATAGTTTAGATCCATTGACCAATAAGTAGCTGAGCTCAGTTACAGACATAAAGGTTTCTCTATAGCTCAGCAGCTCTGTGGAGTCTTGCTGAAGAATTCTCTTAGCAATGTATACTGATCTCTCTTCCATTACCTTGTAGATGGTGACCTGGGAGGCAATGTATTTGGAATTATGCTGTATCTCAAAAGCTCAGAATTCAGAGCTGATATCCTTTTAGATGATGGAAATGCAACTTTGACATTTTTGAGATATGCCCTTTGTATTCATGTTACCAAAAGATTGGGAAGAGCTCTATTAAGGATCTCCTCACCGCAGGCCCATTGCCTTGAATTGGTATCTATCACCCACGGTAGTTCCAAGAAAAATACTGACACAATTGAAGGGTTAAAGTAAAAGGGGGGTTATTACAAACAAATTGATAGTTTACTCAAAAGAGGCATAAAGCTCAGACCCAGAACTAAATAGATGTGGGTACCAAGATTACATAAACTGTTTACTTTATCAGTCTACACGGGAGACCGGAGGAGAACCAAAAGCAATGATCAAGAGTCCCAAGGAGCTGAGCAGGAACATAGGGAACCAACAAAATCTGGAACCACAGGAATGGACACGACAGGAACGGACAGGTTCTATCTTGGTGTTACTGGTGTTACTGAGCGCAAGCATAGACTGTCACTCGGGTGGACAGCACCCTGTGTAGGGTTTAGAGCCCTTATATAACCTAGTGTTGCTAGGCAGATTTTTTTCTGGGGTCAGGTGACCTTTCCCGCTCTTCTAAATTTCCCACCACTATCCCTGTTGTTGGGCTGCGTTCTCTCAAAATTACCCAATCAGAAGTGAGGGTTACCCAAAGAGCGGCAAACTAAGCAACAAGAAGGAAGGCCAACGTGGAGGGTAACAACAACAAAACAAAAATGGAGGATAGCTTCTGACATTTTTATCAATTACACACTCTAAGAACAGTAGTTGAGTTGGGGGTAGCTACAATCAGACAGAGAAAAATGTATTCCAGCAGTCTCTATTGCTGTCAGAACATGTTTTTTTTGGTTATGCTTTTCCCTAGACTTTCAATAAACTAAAATGGCATCCGTATAGACTTCCACTCCCTCCAGGTCTTGCAGAACCTCTCTCACTTCTCTCAAAGATTTCTGGGATGCTTGTTATACAGACCAGATGGTGACATGAGCAATATCTTCCAAATGGTGTTGTAAAAGTTGTTAGCTTGGCTCTGACAGGGTGGAGCAGAACTTGCTAGAATCCACTAGCTGCATCTAGTGAGGAGAATACTGTTGTATCATCAGTTAAGTTAGAGATTGCATCTTCCACAGTGAGGAAATGATACTTTTCCCTCCTTAGTGCTTATTGAGTCTTTTTAGATCTATGATGCTATGGAGGTGTCCATTTTTCTCATAAGGGGTATAATAAGCACCACTCTGTCAGTTCAGGAATATGCTTTATTACACTATTCTTAACCTTCCTATCAAGTTCTTCCTTCACTTTAGGAAGCAGAGTGTGCTAAACACACAAGATATGGCCCCTTTTTGAAGAGGATCAAACTGTTTTTTCTTTAAGCAGGCTAGTTTCACCAAACACCATCCCAGCTTCCACTATGTGTTTTATAGGATCTATCTCAATGGCTCTGATTTAATCTAGGAAGTTATTTGCAGTGCATTGTCATTATGGACTGTGGTGTCATACACATATTTATCCTTGAACTGACTCAGACCATGTCTACACTACAAAATTAAGTCGACCTAACTTAATTGGTATACACCCACCACAGTAATTACATCGCTTGTGCATGTCTACACTTAGCTCCTGGTGTTGGCAGTGCGCGTCCTCACCTGGAGCACTTGTATTGATTGTACAGTCAGTGTGGGTATTGTGGGATGGTTCCTGAAAGCCAATAACAGTTGACATAAGCAACACAGTGTCTACACTGACACTGTGTTGATCTAACGACATCAACCATGGCTCTAAGCTGCTTGTGGAGGTGGAGTTATTAAGTCAGCGTAGTGGGACAGTTACATCGGCAGGAGCAAAATTTAAGCGTAGACACTTCCATAGTTAGGTTGATGTAAGCTGCCTTGCATCGATCTAACTCTGTGGTGTAGACCAGACCTCAGGCAACTTGTCTGTCCTGGACTATTGTGCTCTACCCTGGATTACTCCAGTTTAAGGCTAGCGCTCTTTTCTTAAAAGTCTCTTTACAGTCACCTCTGTTCCTGAATCAGTTTTAAATTTAACAGCAGTATGATAAATCTTGAGACTGACAGTCCAAGCCTGCTCATGAATGCTGCCTTTAATAACACAGCCCAGGCATCACACATACTTGTTCGGTTTCTCTCTCCGGTTTCAGTGCTCCTAATGTTCTTTTCTCTGATATTTCCCACACATGCTTCACTGACTAAGCAGATCTCATTTATTCTATATTTTCCCTTGCCGTACCTGCCACATTTCTGCACAGGAAACTCCTTGCCCTTAAGAGGAATGTTTTAATGGCGCTTCCATTTTCCCTATAAGAACTTTATTGGTACTTCCTGCCCTGCTTCCACGGCTTTCTCACTGAAAGTCAATGGGATTTAGGTGCCTAAATCCTTTAGCTACACCTGAAAATATTATCCCACGTGACTTGCATTTTCATTAATTCCAATTACTGTGCTTATTGTACTGCCTGGGCCAGAGTTCAAACGTTAACTGTAATTTTTCTCAGAGTAGCAGCCATGTTAGTCTGTATCCACAAAAAGAACAGTAGTACTTGTGGCACCTTAGAGACTAACAAATTTATTTGAGCATAAGCTTTCGTGGGCTACAACCCACTTCATCGGATGCATGCAGTGGAAAATACAGTAGGACGATTTTATATACACAGAGAACATGAAACAATGGGTGTTACCATACACTATCACGAGAGTGATCAGATAAGGTGAGCTCTTACCAGCAGAAGAGAAAAAAAAAACCTTTTGTAGTGATAATCAAGATGGGCCATTTCCAGCAGTTGACAAGAACGTGTGAGGAACAGTAGGGGGAAAAAAAACATGGGGAAATAGTTTTACTTTGTGTAATGACACATCCACTCCCAGTCTTTATTCAAGCCTAATATAATGGTGTCCAGTTTGCAAATTAATTCCAATTCAGCAATCTCTCGTTGGAGTCTGTTTTTGAAAGTTTTCTTGTTGTAATATTATGACTTTTAGGTCTGTAATCGAGTGACCAAAGAGATTGAAGTGTTCTCCAACTGGTTTTTGAATGTTACAATTCTTGACGTCTGATTTGTGTCCATTTATGCGTTTGTGTAAGGTCTCAACCACTAGATGATTTCTTAGGAGAATTTCCTTATTGACATTGAAGTAACATTGCTCTGCCTGTATACATAAGGTGTGCTTGGGTGGTTTTTTTGGAGGGGAGGGGTTCTGCATCCTTTGCAAAAGCATACCTTTCCATATGTTACTTTAATTATTTTAATGAAATGGTCACCAGACTTTTAATAACAATATCATAGTTATCTTCTTCCTCAGCAAACACAAATGGACTTTCAGCTTTACTCCCCATTGCATAAATTAAAGTTTGCCAAACTGACGCATGGACTAAAATGCATTGAAAGAGAATTGCCTGGTCAACATGATACTGGCTGCTCTTTCCCACTATTACTTCTCTATGTAGATAACTACTATCATATTAATGTAAAAAGTATTTAAAAATACTCACGTTTACCTTATTTCCCCTTAGCTAGCTAGATACTATACACCAATTTCTAGCTAGATACTGTAGGCACTCAGATATTATGGTGATGCATACAGCATTCATAACTAGTGAGATAGATGTCTCAGAGTGAGAACTTTCATATTATAGGTTTTTAGCTTCCAACTTTCAGTTGGCAGTTTCAAAGACAGATATGAACTTTAGGATTTTGGATCCTGAAGCTGGTAGTAATTGAAAAAATGAAAAAGATTAAATAAAAATATGCAATAAGGGAAGATATTGTAAAAGTATTCCATCATGTTTTTTTCTGCAGTAAGGGAATAATGGCTTCAGGGATGGGAAACAGTCTGATGGATTCCATTCTGTGCAATAATGCTGGATACCCACACAATCTGATCCTTCATCAGACAGTTAGATTCCTTTTTCTAATTCCCATTTTACCAACCCACTTATACACTATCTCTTTAATATACCCAAAATGCTTGGGTCCCAAAAATGTTTTTGTAATAAAGTCAATTTTTCATGCTTCCATGGTACCTAAATGGCCTAACTCTAACTGAGAGGGAGCCAGGCTTCCCATTAGTTTTAACTGTATGAAACTCATTCACATAGAATCATAGAAATGTAAGGAAAGGACTTAGAGAGGTCATCTACTTTGACCCCCACACTAAGGCAGGACCAAGTATACCTAGACCATAATCTATGAAGAAATTAATTTAACGCATCAAAATGTTTATTATCAGTTGCTTGTGTTATACTGGAAGCTAGAAATTGTCACTAATGTAATACCTAATGCATCCACTATACAACTGAGCAGCATTTTACAGGAATCCAAGGGTGGTTATTGCAAATAAACTCTCAACAGTAAAGGCTTGTAGTTCTGGTGTGATATTGCCACACGAGTCAGTCAGTGTTGTCAGCTGCATAACTTTCTGCAAATATCAGAACTTTGCACAGTAACATCAAAGACGTTGTCCAAACATTCAGACTGGTGTCTTGCAAATCTGGCTGGCTTTACAAAACAAGACTATTTGTGCATGGCAAGCACGATTTGATCCTCAGGGAATAAACGTTAATCTGATGTTTGACTAACCATCATTCCTCCAAACAAATCAATTTGGAGCTATCCAAATGAAATATCTTCTCACAAAAATAGATGGAGGGAAATGATCAAACAAAGATGATACAGGTTGTTCTAGTGGCACAGCTGGGTTTGTACTGGGTTTGGAAGAATCATTCACATGAAATAAAATGACTTCTCTCCCTCTCTTATTAAAATATTGAATGACACAATCCATATTTATCAAGATTGCTACCTACTTGCCTGGGTGAGTTGTATATGTGTGTGTGTGTGTGTGTGTGTGTTTGTTTAAGAGTCAGACAGATAATAGTACTTAATTTCATCACTTTAATTAGGCCATGCAATAGATCTGTTATCACAATGTGTGCTGTCAGATAGAGACTTCTTGCTCCTATAAATTCTTCAGTCCTTTAGGGGTGCTGCATTCCCTAAGTGATATTTGATAAGAAGCACTTACCTTATGTTCAAGTAGCAGCTGTTACAATTCATTAATACTTTGCACTGGGAAATTGTTGGCAGCATGTAACATACTTTTTGGATGTTCTCTTTCTTGGACTGTCAGTGAGCTAATTAGGATAAAAGCCAATGGACAAACCTCTGTATACTCCATTGCTGCAAGATGAGAACTAATGATTTAGGCACATCCACACAATACAATACTGAATTCCTTGGACATTTTTACTCTGAAGTTTCAGCATATATGCATGTATTATATAATGTCTACACCATTTCTACAAAAGATTAGCATGTGTAAAGGTAGCAAGGAGCAGCATTACCACTCTCAGTTTTACTCTTATTTTAACCAAGTACTTAATGCACTAAGATATGAGAACCTTTAACATTTAACTGTGGGTCCAAAAAAAGTGATACCATTCATAGTCATGTAGTTACTCATACTATTTATAATTATAAATGTCACGTTAGAGCATCGAATCTGAGAGCTCAAACTATATATTTTATTTCTTATTGGAAACTCTTAGCAAATCTTTATTTAGATTAATCATTGGCTTCATTCCAAAATGCAGCAAAATGAATCAGCACTGAATTTAGTGCTCATGAAAATTAGAAAATGAAATCCTTGATTTATTCACATATCAGGTATCATGAGCAACTGTAGTGTAATCCTCCCCACACTGCCCCTGCAATGTGCCTTGACCGTAGATGTAGAGGGACCATCTTGAGGAGTAGGTGTAATATCCACACCGGTTTAATCTTTGCTCTCTCTATTGAGATTACCAGAAAGGGTGTCTGTTAATTATAATTATTATATTGTACAGCATCTGCAATGTTCTCAGCTTTGTATAAGACTCAGAATAAAGGAATGCCCATCATGAAATTCAGTACCACAAATTTCAACTGGGTTTATTGAGTTTAAATAAGTTTATTGAAGCCTATCTACTTTGGTTTTCTGCCTCTTTGTGCAAATGTAAACACTGAGTCCAGTTCCTTAAACCTGATCCAGTTCCTTAAACCTTAATGTGTTGCTGTGCACTTTTAGATAAGATTCCCCCTTATGAAGCCTTTTTGATAGTCTGCTCTAACATTCGTTAGAGTGCTTTCTGCTTCACTCGTGTAAATCAGTGTACTTCTATGAAGGCAATGGAACTATCCCAATTTGCACCAGCTGGGGATCTGGACCAATTCATGAAAAATTTTCTCTGGTACCTTAAATCCGCCTGGTTTCTCAGTATTATCCCATTATGAAGAGTCCCAAACTAGGTTCTGTACTGCTGAGGTCTCTCCTGTCAATATTTTTATAGTTTTATTGAGTAGAGTGTAGTAATCCACTTAATTACTGACCATCTCAATACCTGTTTTCTCAGGAGATACATAACTTTACTTTTCTTTGATTTCTCCCAGCCTCACTCCAAGTATTCTAGATGAGTTTCTATTATGTATAAGAGTATTTAAGATTTAGAGACTTATGTGTGACTAATTACTTGTTTGGATTTAATAAGACATGATGTAAAATAATCAACTTAGTTGAAGTTTTATTTAAGTAAGACAATCAATTAATACTTAATACAGCACTACAGCATACAGAAAGGAAACATACATACCAATCTGAGACTGGAGGATTGTTGGCAGGTTACTTCACTTCTAACTAACTCCCCAAAATTCATCCCTTTATATACTATGCGTATTTACAGAAAAGAGACAAAGAAAAAGACCTACTGATCTGTGTAACTCTTTTCATGGTATTTGGTTTACCTAATTGATAAGCTAAAGACACCTGTTTATCAATCCATTATTTTATCAATCACAAAAGATAACTGTAACTAAGTCATTATGGCAGAAATAATCTGTTAGAGTAGTTCCTGATAAGCGAAAAGGGTCTTTCGATAGATCATTATCTTAATCACAGAAAACACCTGCACCATATCAATTACAATAGTTTCTTTCAGAGTAGCAGCCATGTTAGTCTGTATTCGCAAAAAGAAAAGGAGTACTTGTGGCACCTTAGAGACTAACAAATTTATTAGAGCATAAGCTTTCGTGAGCTACAGCTCACTTCATCGGATGCATTTGGTGGAAAAAACAGAGGAGAGATTTATATACACACACACAGAGAACATGAAACAATGGGTTTATCATACACACTGTAAGGAGAGTGATCACTTAAGATAAGCCATCACCAACAGCAGGGGGGGGAAGGAGGAAAACCTTTCATGGTGACAAGCAGGTAGGCTAATTCCAGCAGTTAACAAGAATATCAGAGGAACAGTGGGGGGTGGGGTGGGAGGGAGAAATACCATGGGGAAATAGTTTTACTTTGTGTAATGACTCATCCATTCCCAGTCTCTATTCAAGCCTAAGTTAATTGTATCCAGTTTGCAAATTAATTCCAATTCAGCAGTCTCTCGTTGGAGTCTGTTTTTGAAGCTTTTTTGTTGAAGTATAGCCACTCTTAGGTCTGTGATCGAGTGACCAGAGAGATTGAAGTGTTCTCCAACTGGTTTTGAATGTTATAATTCTTGACGTCTGATTTGTGTCCATTCATTCTTTTACGTAGAGACTGTCCAGTTTGGCCAATGTACATGGCAGAGGGGCATTGCTGGCACATGATGGCATATATCACATTGGTAGATGCGCAGGTGAACGAGCCTCTGATAGTGTGGCTGATGTGATTAGGCCCTATGATGGTATCCCCTGAATAGATATGTGGACAGAGTTGACAACGGGCTTTGTTGCAAGGATAGGTTCCTGGGTTAGTGGTTCTGTTGTGTGTGTGTGTGGTTGCTGGTGAGTATTTGCTTCAGATTGGGGGGCTGTCTGTAAGCAAGGACTGGTCTGTCTCCCAAGATCTGAGAGAGCGATGGCTCGTCCTTCAGGATAGGTTGTAGATCCTTGATGATGCGTTGGAGGGGTTTTAGTTGGGGGCTGAAGGTGATGGCTAGTGGCGTTCTGTTGTTTTCTTTGTTGGGCCTGTCCTGTAGTAGGTGACTTCTGGGTACTCTTCTGGCTCTGTCAATCTGTTTCTTCACTTCAGCAGGTGGGTACTGTAGTTGTAGGAATGCATGATAGAGATCTTGTAGGTGTTTGTCTCTGTCTGAGGGGTTGGAGCAAATGCGGTTATATCGTAGCGCTTGGCTGTAGACAATGGATCGAGTGGTATGATCTGGATGAAAGCTAGAGGCATGTAGGTAGGAATAGCGGTCAGTAGGTTTCCGATATAGGGTGGTGTTTATGTGACCATCGCTTATTAGCACCGTAGTGTCCAGGAAGTGGATCTCTTGTGTGGACTGGTCCAGGCTGAGGTTGATGATGGGATGGAAATTGTTGAAATCATGGTGGAATTCTTCAAGAGCTTCTTTTCCATGGGTCCAGATGATGAAGATGTCATCAATGTAGCGCAAGTAGACCTCCTGAAGGTCGAAACAGCAGCCTGGATTTCTACATAGACTGCTTCCGCCGACGTGCACGAGCTGAAATTGTGGAAAAGCAGCATCGCTTACCCCATAACCTCAGCCATGCAGAACACAGTGCCATCCACAGCCTCAGAAACAACTCTGACATCAATCAAAAAGGCTGACAAAGGAGGTGCTGTCGTCATCATGAATAGGTCAGAGTATGAACAAGAGGCTACTAGGCAGCTCTCCAACACCACTTTCTACAAGCCATTACCCTCTGATCCCACTGAGAGTTACCAAAAGAAACTACAGCATTTGCTCAAGAAACTCCCTGAAAAAGCACAAGAACAAATCCGCACAGACACACCCTGGAGCCAGGACCTGGGGTATTCTATCTGCTACCCAAGATCCATAAACCTGGAAATCCTGGACGCCCCATCATCTCAGGCATTGGCACCCTGACAGCAGGATTGTCTGGCTATGTAGACTCCCTCCTCAGGCCCTTCGTTACCAGCACTCCCAGCTATCTTCGAGACACCACCGATTTCCTGAGGAAACTACAGTCCATTGGTGATCTTCCTAAAAACACCATCCTAGCCACTATGGATGTAGAAGCCCTCTACACCAACATTCCACACAAAGATGGACTACAAGCCGTCAGGAACAGTATCCCCGATACTGTCACGGCTAACCTGGTGGCAGAACTTTGTGACTTTGTCCTGACCCATAACTATTTCACATTTGGTGACAATGTATACCTTCAAATCAGCGGCACTGCGATGGGTACCCGCATGGCCCCACAGTATGCCAACATTTTTATGGCTGACTTAGAACAACGCTTCCTCAGCTCTCGTTCCCTAATGCCCTACTCTACTTGCGCTACATTGATGACATCTTCATCATCTGGACCCATGGAAAAGAAGCTCTTGAGGAATTCCACCATGATTTCAACAATTTCCATCCCACCATCAACCTCAGCCTGGACCAGTCCACACAAGAGATCCACTTCCTGGACACTACGGTGCTAATAAGCGATGGTCACATAAACACCACCCTATATCGGAAACCTACTGACCGCTATTCCTACCTACATGCCTCTAGCTTTCATCCAGATCATACCACTCGATCCATTGTCTACAGCCAAGCGCTACGATATAACCGCATTTGCTCCAACCTCTCAGACAGAGACAAACACCTACAAGATCTCTATCATGCATTCCTACAACTACAGTACCCACCTGCTGAAGTGAAGAAACAGATTGACAGAGCCAGAAGAGTACCCAGAAGTCACCTACTACAGGACAGGCCCAACAAAGAAAACAACAGAACGCCACTAGCCATCACCTTCAGCCCCCAACTAAAACCCCTCCAACGCATCATCAAGGATCTACAACCTATCCTGAAGGACGAGCCATCGCTCTCTCAGATCTTGGGAGACAGACCAGTCCTTGCTTACAGACAGCCCCCCAATCTGAAGCAAATACTCACCAGCAACCACACACCACACAACAGAACCACTAACCCAGGAACCTATCCTTGCAACAAAGCCCGTTGCCAACTCTGTCCACATATCTATTCAGGGGATACCATCATAGGGCCTAATCACATCAGCCACACTATCAGAGGCTCGTTCACCTGCGCATCTACCAATGTGATATATGCCATCATGTGCCAGCAATGCCCCTCTGCCATGTACATTGGCCAAACTGGACAGTCTCTACGTAAAAGAATGAATGGACACAAATCAGACGTCAAGAATTATAACATTCAAAAACCAGTTGGAGAACACTTCAATCTCTTGGTCACTCGATCACAGACCTAAGAGTGGCTATACTTCAACAAAAAAGCTTCAAAAACAGACTCCAACGAGAGACTGCTGAATTGGAATTAATTTGCAAACTGGATACAATTAACTTAGGCTTGAATAGAGACTGGGAATGGATGAGTCATTACACAAAGTAAAACTATTTCCATGGTATTTCTCCCTCCCACCCACCCCCCACTGTTCCTCTGATATTTTGTTAACTGCTGGAATTAGCCTACCTGCTTGTCACATGAAAGGTTTTCCTCCTTCCCCCCCCTGCTGTTGGTGATGGCTTATCTTAAGTGATCACTCTCCTTACAGTGTGTATGATAAACCCATTGTTTCATGTTCTCTGTGTGTGTGTATATAAATCTCCTCTGTTTTTTCCACCAAATGCATCCGATGAAGTGAGCTGTAGCTCACGAAAGCTTATGCTCTAATAAATTTGTTAGTCTCTAAGGTGCCACAAGTACTCCTTTTCTTTTTGCGAATAGTTTCTTTCTGGACATATTTTCCTAAGGGTCAAAGGTTAAAGTAAGAGGACACACAATCCATTATTAACAACACACTAAGGTCCCATTATAATTCATCTTATTGATAACATATAAGGGTCAGCTAAAGTTCAGGGTACAAAGCAGATTGGATAATTTAGCACAGTCCTGTTATGATTTTACAGACATTCATTAGTCTAAAGCAAAACACTTTTTGGCATTAGGGTTTAAACAGCACTTTGGCTGACAGAGAAAAGTTTCTGGGATATTTTTGATCAAAGAATCATGAGTTAATAAAAATAAATAATAAAAGATTAATATTTACCAACACTATATGTAATAAACTTAAAGTGAATCATTTTGCCCATATATTGATAACCAAATTAGAACTTCTAAGGAGCTTTCCTCAATAATTTCAGTTGGCAAATAGCTATAATTTAAAGTTGTATGTTTCTTGAACTCTTAAAGGGAAGTTCCTCATTGCAGCAGCAACTAGGAGGAAGAGTCCCACCCTTGCCTGGTGTGTTTGCACAACTCAACTTCCAAGCTCAAATACATACAAGGGTCTCCTCTCAAACTGGCATCTTAGGTAGGACTCTACCCTTTCCCCTTCCTCCCCTCCAGTGGAGCAAGCATTTTCATCTCTCTCCAACATATTAAGGAACACTTCAGTTCCTACATCACCAGTTGTTCACTGAAGGGAATGATTCTATATTCCATACTACTTGCTTTTCCTGAAACCTGACAGGGAGCAGAGCACTCTCAACATAATTCCCTACAGATCTGTTACTGTAGGTGAGCCTGCCTCCAGGTAGGGCAAGAAAGTAGCTATGACAAAATCATGCCTGTCTCATACTGCTCTTGTGAATTGTGAGCAGCATAAAATGCACCTCAGATTGGGTCACTCAGGAATAATCTTTGAGTGTTGGCAATGCTGCTTTCTTTATCTAATAGTGCTTTCATATATAATGCCCCTTGATTATAAAAAAGTCAACATGTTTATATGACCTACAATCCTTTGTAAATGGAATCCTCAACTGAGGAGGGAAAAAATATATACTTTTAAGAATTTATGGCATGTTTGAAGTTATGTTTGTCTATATAAATCATTTTGATTTTCATGTAGTTTGTTCATTATTTACCTATTCATTAGTGCATTCATCCAGTATTTATTCAGGACAATTAGTTTCACAACGCTCATCACCAAATTTATTGTTGTTTGGAATACTCGTATGTAGGCTTGCATACATCTATATACGCACATTATATGAGTTCTAGGCAAACAAGGAAATAGATCTATAAACTGCTGCAAGTTGGCCACCTAATGTAATAAGTGCACTATATTTTATAGATATATATTAAAAAATCTTAATATTTATCTACGGCCTGATCCTTGGAGGTGCTATGCACCTTCAACATTCACTGAAACCAAAGTGAACCGAGTAGGGTTGCCAACTTTGTAATATTTAAAAACCATATACTCCAGCAAGAATGCTGGAATTCCCCTGACCCCCACCTCTTCCCCCCCAAGACCCTGCCCCTGCTCTCCCCCGAGGCCCAACCCCTACCCCTAAATAAAGCTATCAGGGGCTTGTGGTCTGTTTCAGCTTTCACTGTCTGTCCATTAATATACTGATTGAATCTCTCACAGGCAAACAATATTCCTAAAAGCTCCTTCTTGATCTGTGCGTATCTGATTTCTGCCTCAGTCAGTGATTTCAATGCATAGGCTACTGGTTGCCAACAATCCTCCTGCGTCTGTAAAATCACTGCACCTAGACTGTGAAGCATCTGCTGCAGTTTTAATAGGCCTTCCTGGTGTATAAAACTTCAACACTGGTTTTTGTATCAGTTGTTTTAAACCTTCCATGATTCCTACTGTTCTGCACTCCAGTACCATTCATTTGTTTCTCTAGGATTTTTCTCTAAGATGCTGCTTTGGTAAATAGATTAGATATGAATTTTCCAGCATAACCATTCCTAGGAACCATTGGACATTTTTCTTTGACTGGGGACATGGTATCATTTCAATGGCTGAAATCTTCCTCTTATCAGGTTTTACACTTTCGTTGGAAATAATGTCCCCAACATAAGTCAGTTTTGTAACTCCTAAAACACATTTCTCCCAATTTATTTTGAGGTTTGCAGCTCTAGTTACATCCAGGACTTTCCAAAGTCTCCAATCATGCTCCTTGTTCGTTGAATCCCAGATAACAATGTCATCCATTGAGGTGTCAACACCATTAATAGTCTGGTTTTGTGATACATTTCTGGTGCTGAAGCTGTGCTGAAGGGTAAATGTAAAAATCTGTATCTTCCAAATGGGGTATTAAATGTGCATCGTTTTGAGCTTTCTTCAATTAATTTTAGATGCCAAAAACCTGAGGATGCATCCAATTTTCTGAAATATTGTCCATTTGCAAACTGAGCCATAATCTCTTCTCTGGTTGGTAGTTTGAAATGTTCTCTTTTTTATAGCCTTGTTGAGGTCTCTGGAATCCAAGCATACATGTAGCTGGCTGTTATTTTTCTCCACAATGATGAGGGAGTTCACCCATTCTGTTGGCTCCTCAATTTTTTGTATTATTTGCATTACTTACATCTTAAACTCAAGGCTGAGCTTGCATCACAGAATGCAAATGGCACTTTTCTACACTGATGTATAATGGGATAGACCTGCTTGTTTATCCAGATTGTATGTTCACCCTGCAAGTAACCCAGCCCTTGAAAGAGGTCATGATATTCCCGAAAGAATGCCTTATAGCCAGGGTCAGTATGATGTTGTAGTGAGAGCACCAATTTTAGCAGATTGGGTTTCTCACATGCAGCCAGGCCTAAAATTGTTGTCACCTCCTTTGACACTACAATGAATGGGAGCCTGTACATGGTGTTTTATAGTTCATGCTAGCTCTGCACCTCCCCTTCACTGGTATATTTGTTCCAGAATAACCAGTTACTTTTATTTTTGTTGGTCCCTGTCAAGGTTCCTTCCCCACTCTGAACTCTAGGGTACATGAAAACCCCCTAAGCTTACTTTTACCAGCTTAGGTTAAAACTTCACCAAGGTACAAACTATTTTACCCTTTTGCCCTTAGACTTCCACTGCCACCACCAAACGTCCAGGTTTATTTTTGAGAAAGCGTTGTTTGGAAATGTCTTTCCCCCCCAAATCCTCACTAAAACCTTGCACCCCCCCTGCCTGGGGAAGGCTTGATAAAAATCCTCACCAATTTGCATAGGTGACCACAGACCCAAACCCTTGGATCTTAAGAACAATGAAAAAAGAATTCAATTTCTTACAAGAAGAATTTTAATATAAGAAAAGGTAAAAAGAATCACCTCTGTAAAATCAGGATAGTAAATACCTTGCAGGGTAATTTGATTCAAAACATAGAGAATCCCTCTAGGCAAAACCTTAAGTTACAAAAAGACACAAAGACAGGAATATCCATCCTTTTCAGCACAGCTTATTTCCTCAGCCATTTAAAGAAATCATAATCTAATGCATATCTAGCTAGATTACTTACTAAATTCTAAAACTCCATTCCTGTTCTGTCCCCGACAAAAGCATCACACAGACAGACAGACCCTTTGTTTCTCTCCCCCTCCAGCTTTGAAAGTATCTTGTCTCCTCATTGGTCATTGCGGTCAGGTGCCAGCGAGGTTATCCTAGCTTCTTAACCCTTTACAGGTGAAAGGGTTTTTCCTCTGGCCAGGAGGGATTTTAAAGGTGTTTACCCTTCCCTTTATTTTTATTTTGGTCTCATTTTCAGTCTCTCATAATCTTGTTCAGACAAAATATTAACCTGAGTTTGTGTACAGTTTCAGTGGAATAATTGTTCCAGTCACTGTCATAGGCAGTATCCAGTCCCTCTCATCAGGTTTGATAGATCCCAGTATGTCTATGAAAAACTCCTCAACCAGATTGCCTGTAACTGAATGCACTTTGGCTTTTCTGCATTTGGAATCTGTAGCATTTTGCAAAATGTTTATTTTCCCCACATTTATGACAGAGTTTCCCAAAGGCAACACACTGTTTGGAAGGTTGTGATCCACACCTTCCACATGATTGTCTATACCCAGTCTCTCTCCTAGCAGTGGTTTTCATAGCGAGTGGTTCCACTATTTGATTGACCTATTCTAGCTATATTCCTTTGTACTTAGAACATGGATTACCACTTCTGGTGAATTTAGCTCTTTGGCTTGTGCTTTCACAGTTTCTGTTGTCCTGCATATTTGGAGAGCTTTTTCTAAAGTTAAGCCTCCTTCACGGAGCAGTCTCTCTCTTAACACATTTTCTTTAATGCCACAAATTATTCTATCACTGACAAAAGACTTTGTCAGTTCACCAAAGTTACAGGTTTTACTGAGTTTCCTTAATTCTGTGACATATTGTTCAATGGTGTCAGCAATTTTGGGCATGCATGTAAAAAATGTTCTCTCTCTCAAAGGTTTCATTCCTTTTTGGCATGCAATATGTGACGGGTTGTATCACAGACCCCTTTGGGACTGTCATCTGATGTGCTGAGACTACCCCTGAGCCTGTTTTCCCTGCCAGCTTGGGACTTCAGCATAGGCGCCAACTTCTTCTGGCGCCGGTGGGTACTCGACCCCCTACCCCGGCCCTGCCCTGACTCTACCCCTGCACCACCCCTCCCACCCCCATTCTAACTCCTTCCCGAAGTCCCCACCCCAACTCCCCCTCCCTGCCCGACTGGATTCCTTCCCCAAATCCCCGCCCTGCCCCGTCTCTTTCCCACCTCCTTCCCTGAGCGTGCCACATTCCTTCTCCTCTCTCCTCCATCCCACAGCTTGTTACACCACAAAACAGCTCACGGCGGCAAGCGCTGGGAGGAAGCAGGGATGCGGCGTGCTCAGGGGGGGGGTGGAGGCAGAGGTGAGGTGAGGTGGGCTGGGGAGCTTGGCTGCCGGTGGGTGCACAGTACCCACCAATTTTTCCCCGTGGGTGTTCCAGCCCCAGAGCACCCATAGAGTGGGTGCCTATGGACTTCAGTGCCCTTCCTGGTTGTGGCAGACACGCTAGCTTGCTACAAACACAGACCCAGGTCTGAATCATGTCCCCCAAAAGCTGCAGGCTTAACTGAAAACAGCTTAAGAAGTGCTCCTGTCTCCAACACCTAGATACCCAGCTCCCAGTGGGGTCCAAACCACAAATAAATCTGTTTTACCCTATAAAGCTTATACAGGGTAAACTCATAAATTGTTCACCCTCTATAACATGATAGAGAGATATGCACAGCTGTTTCCCCATCCCCCCACCCCCCCAGGTATTAATACTTACTCTGGGTCAATTAATAAGTAAAAAGTGATTTTGTTAAATACAAAAAGTAGGATTTAATTGGTTCCAAGTAATAGACAGAACAAAGTGAATTACCAAGCAAAATAAAATAAAACACGCAAGTCTAAGCCTAATACGGTAAAAACTAAATGCAGGTAAATCTCACCGTCAGAGATGTTCCAATAAGCTTCTTTGACAGATTAGCCTCCTTCTAGTCTGAGCCTAATCTTTTCCCCTGGTACAGTCCTTGTTCCAGCTCAGGTGGTAGCTAGGGGATTCTCATGACTGCAGCCCCCTTTGTTCTGTTCCACCCCCTTATATATCTTTGCACAAGGTGGGAATCCTTTGTCCCTCTCTGGGTTCCCACCCCTCCTTCTAAATGGAAAAGCATCAGGTAAAAGATGAAGTCCTACAGTGACGTGTGATCATATCATCTGAACTGGAATCCATTACCCACTTGACAGCACACAAGTATTCAGGAAGACTTACAAGTAAACAGAACCATTTACAACCAATTGTCCTAGTTAATGGGAGCCATCAAGATTCCAAGCCACCATTAATGGCCCACACTTTGCATAATTACAATAGGACTTCAGAGTTATATTTCATATTTCTAGTTTCAGATACAAGAATGATACATACATACAAATAGGATGACCACACTCAGTAGATTATAAGCTTTGTAATGGTACTTTACCAGGGACCTTTTGCTTAAGCATATTCCAGTTATATTATATTCACACTCATTAGCATATTTTCATACAATCATATAGAGTGCAACATCACATAATATTCCTCAAATTTAGTCAGCATTTTAATTATCTTCATGCTTTCACCTTTTTCAAACTTAAAGTTGTTATAAATATCCAATGCTTCCTCCCCAACAATGTGGAAAAAGGATAGATGATTTCACTTTATCATTTTTTCTCATCTGCCGCTGTGGCTGCTAAACACAATTCAGATCTCTGTCTGAATTTTTTCCAGTTCTCTGCAACATTGTGTGACAATCGCAGACTGGAAGGTTGCAAAACATCCATTTTTGGCTTTTTCCCCTCCTTAAGCTAGTCAAACTACTGTTGTGCTCACCAAATACATGCAAAAGGCTCTCTGCCTGGTTGCCCACATGCTTCTCTGGTGCCTCCTTTTGTCTCTGTTTTCAGTTCCAAACACCTGACAGGAGTTAACTTCAAAATGATTGCAGCTTCCTTCTCATTCAGCACTTCTGACACCATGTAACAATATTGGGGTTTATTAAATAACAAACTAGTGAATGAAAAAGGAATAAAACAAACAAGAGAGTGTCTCTGGTGAGCTGCTGCACACAGCCATGCGGTGTTTCCAATCCCTGCCTCCAGGACACATCTCCAAATTCCCACACTCACAACACTGTCCCTTATGAGGAAGCATCTCCAAATCACTATTTTTCATAAACATATCTCTATAGGTTTCAGAGTAGCAGCCGTGTTAGTCTGTATTCGCAAAAGAAAAGGAGTACCCGTGGCACCATAGAGACTAACAAATTTATTAGAGCATAAGCTTTCGTGAGCTACAGCTCATCTCTATAGGTACACCAAGAGTACTCCACTGAAATCAAAGAGATCAATTGGTGTAAACTTGTATTGAAACTGCTCCTGCAACCATTTTAAAACTTGATGGGTTGGAAGTTTGAAAGGCAAAAGAGCATTGTTGTTGCAGCTGAGCAAGAGAATTTTTTTTTCAAAAAGTAGCAACAGTGAAAAGCAATAGTCCAGGTGGACCACAGCAGTGAGCAACAACTACCATTATTACCAGGAGTGGTGGGCTGACAGATTCCTATGCTGGCAGAATACCAGAGGCAGGAATGTGCCTAATCATCCAACTGTTTGCACAGAATGTGGCTAGGCAGTGAGGAGGGAAAGGAGTGACATGTAGTGAGTTCCTAGTATATGCTGAATTTATACTGTATGCCATAAAACAAGCACTTTTTGCAGATCAAATTAATTTTTAAAATGATAAAACTTAGAGATGGCAAAAACTTATTAGGTCATTTAATATAGCCACCTACCAATGAAAGATTGGTTTCACTATTAGCTGGTTTCATAATAATTTGTTCAGTCCAGGTTTCAATTACCCCAAATTATGTGGCTTTTGCCATTTTCCTTGGGAAGCTATTCAAAGACTAATATATTGACTATCAGGAAGTTTTTTCTGATATTCAATCTACATTTTCCTTTGTTATTTTACACAATTGTTACTATATATACATCCTTGTACCACATTAAATCATTTCTTTCTTTTGGTGTTTACATCCTTCAAATACTTGTACACTGCAAACATATCTTGGCTTTATCATTTGACCAAGATATACATATTTAGGGGATTCCTCGTAAATTAGCTCTCCATCCTGTCTTTAGATTGGAAGGCAAGGATTGTCTTTTTACTGTGTTTGTACACCTCTCCCCCTTCCCCTGCCATTGCATATTAGGATCTGTAGGAGCTACCAGGATATGAATATTTACTATTGCTACTATCTTAACCATTTTTATTGCTTTCTCTGAATTTCTTCCAATTCATCATCTTTCTGTTATTTAGGTGCCCCTAACTAGGTGCTGTATTCTAGTTGCAGTTTCATCTACAGATTGACTATCATTACTGATGCAATGGCTCTATTTATGAAGTTCAAAATGGCACTGTAGCAAGGGGGCATGGCCTCCCTACCTGATGGACAGGGAGGGGACCGCGACTGCCCCGTGGTCGGCAGAATTGGGATATCCACGGCCACCCCGTCAGAAGCAGAAAAGTGGTACAGGAACTGGAAATATAAAAGGCCAGCCCTCTAGCTCAGTGAGAGCAGAGCTGCTAGGGAGCAGGATGTCTCCCCGCCGCTGCTGGATCCCAGATCTGACAGAGGCTACTACAGTGCCAGAGACCCGGAAGGACTGCCGGAGCTGCCAGATGCTGGGGATACCAAGGAGCTGTTGGGGCTGCCACTTGCCGTTTACTCCAACAAGAGCGACGACAACCCCAGAACCCAGGTACCCCCGGACTGTGAGTGTAGGAAAGAGCCCAGGGAAGCCGAATAGGGTTCGGCTGTGTGACTGCAAGCTGGCCAGCGTTTTGTGGCTGGATTTCCCTGCTGACCACTCTGCCATTTTAAGGCCTTGGGCTGGCACGCACTGGAGTGGGTAGCCCTGCGTCCCCCTACCTCCTGCCAACCCACCCCTGGGGGTGGCAGACTCCCTACCTTTTGGTCAGGAGACCTGCATTGGTCTGGCACCTGCCCAAGCTAGGACACCAAATGGTTTGCCTGGCTCTCTTCCCAGAGAGCTAATCCTAGACTGCACTGTTGCTCTACCTGACTACAGGCCAGAGCCATTACCTGAACTGATTGCTGCTCCACCCTGACTGAGGACTCCAGGCAGATAGACTCCCTACTGCTCTGCCTCACTGCAGGCCAGAGCCTTAACTGTGTGTTGCCCGCCCGGATTGAGGGCATGGCATCTATAAATTTATTGCTATCCTGCCCGACTGTGGAGCCTTAAATGTGTGCTGCCCTGCTCTGGCCAGGGCTCACAGACCCAACTGTTGCCCAGCCTAGAGTGCAGACTTGGACCCATTAATCATTAACGGTCAGCAAATTTCCTTCCTTCCTCCCCCCACCCCCGCCCGAACAGAGACGCTCTAAGGGCATTGCAGTGAGAGGGCGTGGCCTCCCTCCCTGATGGACGGGGAGGGGACCGCAACTGTTTTACAGGCACAGATTTTTTTGCTGCATAATACTACAAGCTCATCTCCTCTACCATTCCTTCGTTCCTCTTGGCATTATAGCTTTCCAAGTACCTTCTTCCACTGAATATCTCTTAGTTTCTTTCCTCCGATGCACTAGTGTGCATTTTTCCATCTTGAATTTAATTTTGTTGTTTTTACCTACCATTCTAATCTCTTATGTAACCTTTATGTTGAAATAGTCCCAATTAATATTAATTTGCTAAAGGGTGCAATAAAACCCAACTTAGTTTTCAGGTTTGCGCCACTAGCTCAGTTACAGAAAATTTATTAGTAGAGGACCACTATGCGACACTTAGAATGATAAAACCAAACTATTCAAAAGAAAAATGATTAGTTAAGTAAACAGGCATGCAATTACCATGTACACAATACATTTATACTTACACTCAAAGATAAAATGGTATATCAGTGTGTGATCAGTCCACTGACAACAGAAATAAAACCTTAGAATGTTGGCACCTAATGGTACCCTTTTGATGTTTATTAGCATGCTCCACAAATTAACAAAACTACTCCTTTTGTAATCCATTATAATACTAATTAACATTAAACTGCCCCTTACCATAACTGTATTTCTGCCAGCTCCTTATTGGCTTTTTACATTACACATTATTTTAAATTAACATCTGCACCAATGTCCTTCCCATAATATCAATATAGATAGCATTTTAATTAAACATCCACAATTCTCAAAAACACTCATTAAAACCTTGTTCAAAACAGTTGTAACCAAAACAAATCAACAACATAACCCTCAGTCATGTCCTTGCTAACTTCAGTTTCCCCACCTTACTGTCTCCAATTTATCTCTAATTTCTGCTCACATTAGAAAGTGCAATGTCCCAAACTCCTCTACACTTAGGCTAACTTTAGGCCAAAGCCTAATTTCTACTTAGCATATTTTAAAGGCTACACTTAACCCCTTTTTATTTCTCTCTCCCTTGTTTTCACAAAGTTTCCCAATTTAGTATCTGCTACACATTTAATTAGTGTGCTATTTACTCCCTCTCTGAGGTTAATGAGGATGTTAAATAAGACTGGGCCTCATACCAACCCCTCTGATACCCCATTAAACACCTTCTGCCTCCTTTGCTCTTTTCTGAGCTGAATTGCCCTGTAAGGTAAATTGTGTCAGTTATTTTGACCTCCATTTTAAATTATGGGGTGTGTGTCACATAATCGGCCTTCATTTACAAGAGCTTTTATGGTGCCATGAAATGCTGCATGGGCTGCAAATTATTGGAATCCACATGACAGACTGTAGCCCCAGACCTGTCTGGCACCCTTTTTCTCAGGGCTTATAAATCGAGAGACGAAACCCAGGACTTTGTAGTAGCAAGCACTTCAAAACTGGTGAAGCATCAAACAGTTTTTATTTATAAGGAACAAAACAAGGCAGTTTTTAACCTCCGACTTTTCCGGAATATCCATGGTCACTTCTAGATCACCTGGTTAATGTTATGAGCCAACTCAAGGACATAATATGGATTTCAGAACTGAGCTCACATGTCTATAGGCCACTGGAATACTTCAGTTAGCTGAAAAGGGGAGAAAATATTACACTTCTCTATTCTGGGCAAATGCTATGCATAGTAACATTACACTGAGACCCAGAAGTTAGAGAGAGACTCCCTCATTGCTGGCAACAGCTAATCAGCCCAAGAATTTCTGAGCAATGACATCAGGCACACAGAGTCTCTGGAAGAGTCAAGTTCGATAATAAAATCAGCGGGAGAGAGATTTGGCAAACCATGTCATGTATATGCCAACATACACTGGCTTCCTGCAGTGAGGTTTGGCCCTGTATTTTAAGAATGATGGACAGGAGCAGTGCTGAAGAGGAGGGTGGAGCCCTCCGGCAAGCTGATAAAAGCTGATTTATATAAATGGAAGGTTACATGGCAAATTTGTTTTCCTGTTTAATTGCTGCAGTTGTTCATTTAGTTTATATGAATTTCCAGGGGAATTATCTCACTGTGAATCTTCTTTTTAAACTGCTGACATAAAAGATTCTGGATTGAAAATTCAGAACATTCCACCTGTAATTGAAGTGATCACCACTGACAACTGTTTATAGGTAGAAGTGAATCCAGAAGCATTTGGATTTGTTTCAAGCACTAATTTTAGGCTAGTGTTCAGTTTTCAGGCTCAAGGCAAAAGCGGTT
Organism: Dermochelys coriacea; assembly: GCF_009764565.3. Lineage (NCBI taxonomy): Eukaryota > Metazoa > Chordata > Testudines > Dermochelyidae > Dermochelys > Dermochelys coriacea. Next base: position 102,417,631 of record NC_050068.2, on the reverse strand, counting down.
TTAGAGTATAACTGATCAAATCTTGCAAGCTGTGTATATGTGTTTTCCATCTCTTCTTCAAAGAGAATTTGGCCCCATCTGAACAGGAAGTGGGAGCAGGCCCCATTCTAATTTTCACAAGATGCTGTTTTTATCAGTTGTGCTGGGAACTGTGGGATAGGTTCTCAGGAAGAAAAAATGCTTTTACCGATTTGTGTGGGTGCAGGGATAAGTGCGAGTGAAATAGAATTGATAGTGTGAATGTTCTGTAATGTGCCACTCACACACAGACCAGTGCTAACATTTAAATTATACATGGTTCAATTCTCCAGTATCAACGAGACTCTAGAGTCAATTTTCTTCTTCGTCTGTGGCAGAAGCACACTACTTTTAATAAATACTATGCCTTATTAGAGTGCAACCCGCAACCCCTTCTGCATTGAGTGTGGGATCTATTGGTGTCAAATTACATATCTTAAAATCAGACAGATTTTTTTCTTTCTGGTTCGACTCAGTATAGTGTGAACCCCATGCCATGCAAGGCCATCATGCAGATATCAAAACTATTATTTTCCACAGCAGATAATGACTAACATGGATATTTTCCAGATTACCACACTGCCTCATTATCTCGTGATACTATTAAAGATTATATGCATTTGTGCTGTAAGTCTTTTATTTAATTAAATGAGCAGTCTTAAAAAATGTTTTCCCACCATAGAACTGCCAAACAATTGTGTCTCTCCTTAAATTCCTGACACCTCAGTCAATCATCAGTCAACCATTATGTTATAGTTAAAACCATCTGATTGCTTTACTAAACATCCTCACCATCTCTTCCAACCCAACTGCAAATAATTTAGATAAACACTGATTCCTCTTCCATAAGCCCTTGCCTTTTGTATATGAGGAGCCTCCATACTTTGACCAGGATGGAACTGACCTGGTTTGGAGCATCATCAGCTAACTGGCAAATAGAAAAGGAGTACTTGTGGCACCTTAGAGACTAACAAATTTATTAGAGCATAAGCTTTCGTGAGCTACAGCTCACTTCAAAGCTTATGCTCTAATAAATTTGTTAGTCTCTAAGGTGCCACAAGTACTCCTTTTCTTTTTGCGAATACAGACTAACACGGCTGCTACTCTAATAACTGGCAAATGTTTCCTTGAGGTGCCTCCATCTCCTGTGAGAACAAAATAATCCCAAACTAGTTATCAAGCAAATGTTTAAATTTCCTTACTTCCCACGATCCCAGACTGCCTTCCCAATCCACCGTGTCCATGGGGGTCCAGAATATGATCTTAGAGGTGTAGTTTGTAGGTGCAGGCACTACTAACAGCTCTGGGAAATCAGTTTTGCTTCAGGCCCATTGCTAGCAGACACACATAGCCGGATCGTGTTCAATGTAATGATAACATAATCCAAACGCTAAGGTAATAGCAAGAGGGCAGTTTTGTAATAAATACCATTTCATACAAGCAAAGACCCATAGTGTATCCTTCTGTATTCTATTCTAGTTGATTTAGGTTCTTATACTGCGCTCATCACTGTAGCATCTGCTAGAGCACGGTCAATGTAGGCTTTCCCAACTCAGTATTAGAGCTGGGAGAAGAATTCTGACTAAAACCAAACAAAAATATTCACAAAAGTGTTTATAGAAAATGTTTTGTGCTATGTTGATGGCCATACACACAGAAGTTAGATGAAAAACATAAAATGCTCTTGTTGGAAGTTGGCAGAGTAACAGTACTCTATTTCTTAGAATCTAGAAGGATAACATACAAGAACCCACAAAACACGGAGACACAAGCAGGAATACAAAGAGAGGTACAATTCACCCACCTAATTCTAGGCTGAGGTAGTCAAGAGGCAGACAATGGGCCAAATTCAGACCACCAGATGCTTTTGAACAGACTCAGAAATCTTTTATTTGCTTATCATTATTGTTTTTTTTATTATTATTATTTTCTCTGGAGTCTGGACCTTGAATATACCTTGACCAAGAAATTTGGACCTTGACAAAAAATATTTGACTACCCCTATTCTAGGCTGCCTGCATATTGCCACTAGGCCCTGATAACACACTTTACTCCAGAATCATCTAAACTCTCAATATAGTCCATTTTCCAACCAGCTCATCTCAATATCAAAGCATCCCTTAAAATAAGACACACACATATTTTTGCCATATTTTACTGTACAGTTTACATTCAGAACACATTATTCTGAAAATGTACAGTTCTTATAAGCTAGTTATTATGAGCAATAAAACATAGCAGAAAAATATATTTTATTATAGCCACATTTATTCAATTCAACCTATATTTTCTAAGGACATAGAAATCTTTATGCTGGGAACTTCATGGGCCACAATAATATGTGCACCTGCAAAAATATACATGCTTGTTGCACATCAGTTAAATGCAACCCTACATATCTCATGCACACAGGATGAAATTAACTGCCACAAGGTCTGTGCAGCACTTAAATTGCATTTAAGCCCTATTTTGAGAATTTAAGTGCTGCATAAACCTTGTTTTATCTCTCTGCATGCGGGTGAATTTAGTCCTGTGTGAAGTCATGTTTATGTTAATAGTTACAGGTAGTGTGACTGGAAATCCATGCCCTGGAAAATCTATGTGATCTTTTTGATTTCACTGCCCTCTGTGAACTCTTGTAAACAGTCTCACATGACTGGTGTAAATCTTGCTGGATTACTCACCAGACAGCTGTTCTCTCTTAAAAATTCAAGCAAGACTACCAAAATCTCACGTGGATATTCCATGAATGACTGAACTCTTGTGGATATATCAATCAAAACACAAATTAGAAAGAAAAACAAAGTATTGAAAATTAAACTAAAGTATATCTGGTCAGGCAAAAGGCTAAAAGGAACTCTTGGTCTTCTGAGGACAAATTTTTAAAAAGGCATCAACCTAGGACTCTTCTTCTGAGTCTATAATTAAAATTCATTTGCAACAATATTCATGGAAAGGGATCACAAAAGAAGTTCATACATAGCCAAAGCACATTCACTTCTTTGATTCAAGTGCCTATTTATGGGGAAAGTTTTGAGATACTTACTTAGCTATACTGAATGCAAAACAAGCACACAGCAGCATCTGGATAGCTTGCCAGCCTCTATCAAATGTATAGTAAATGCAATTTGTTGGCAAAATTAAACATACATTGGGATTTCAAGAATATCTTGTAAAGAATGGAAATGAACTAGAACTGAGAAGGAGCTTTGAGTTATGGGGGACTAATTTAAAAAAATTAAGGGCCTTGTTTTGCAACTCATGCTCATGTTAAGCAGCACTTACTCCATCAAGTAGTCCCACTGAAACATTTTTTAACTTAATTGAGGCTACTACATGTGAACGAGGGTACATCTACACTGGGAACATTTGTAAGCATTCTACTGCAGTGGTAGAGTCCCACTACAGCTACAAATGATGGAAGTTGTAGGGCAGACATGAATCCTGCTGCTAAGGTGGTAAAAAATGTCTGTACTCTGTATGCATTGTTGGCAGCACTAGAGGAGTGGTGCTGGTGCATTTTCCTAGTGTAGACAAAACTTAAGTGAAATTTGGTACTTATACGTAGATTGTAAGTTCTTAGGGTATATTCTACACAGCAGCTGGGAGGCTGCTGCCAGTGTGGCTGCCACAGCATGGGCCGCATCTCGGATTAGCTCAAGTACAGTCCTGTCTGACCTCCCATCCCGGAGTATGTACTTGGGCAGCTAACCTGAGCTGCCACCCATGCCACAGCAGCCACACTCTTATTTTTAGCATGCTAGCTCAAGCAGAGCCAGCACGTGCTTGTCCTCCCAGCTGATATGTAGACATGTACTTTGGGGCAGAAATCATCTTTTTTATTCTGTGTATAGCACTTTGCACAATGGGATCCTGGTTCATGTCTGGGCTTCTGGGCAGTATAGAAAGCCAAGAAAATAATAATAATACCAAGGCTCAATGATCTGGCTTGATAGCCACAGAACAGAGACAGCACAGGCAGCAGCTATATAAGATGCCCCACAATGATTCACCCTTGTTCTGGAAGAACCCCACTCAGTCTTTAGTCATTCCTTGGCCTTTGTACTACACACATGCCATTTAGTGCTAATTGAAGTCATGGCTTTTGTGATGCAGATAGCTTCCCTCTAAGAACTGGATTCCCACCCATTCATGATGACAATATGTTCACTTTTAGATTTTTATTCAGTAGCTGTTAAAATTTAGTTCTCCCAGTTAGAGTAGGAATTCTCCCAGTTCCCTTCTAACAGTTTTCCCTTCTTCTATTTCTTGATGTTTCTCTTAAAGGAGGTTACTTCTCTGAAAAGTGTGTCTGTAGAAAGGCTTCATAGTTTCTTCAATTCCATGGCCAAAAGGGGCCACTGGGATCATGCAGTCTGATCTTCCACATAACACAGGCCATAGAACTTCCCCAAATAATTCCTAGAGCATATCTTTTGGAAAAACATCCAATCTTGGTTTAAAAATTGCCAGTGACAGAGAATCCATCATGACCTTGGTTAGTTGTTTCAATGATTAATTACTCTCCTTGGTAAAAATGTATGCTTTATCACCTGTTTGAATTTGTCTAGCTTCAACTTCATCTTATACCTTTCTCTGCTAGACTGAAGAACTTATTATTTAAATATTTGTTCCCCATGTAGGTACTTATAGACTGTAATAAAGTCACCCATTAACCTTCTCTGTTAAGCTAAATAGAGTGAGCTCTTGGAGTCTCTCACTATAAGGCATGTTTTCTAATCCTTTAATGATTCTCATGGCTCTTCTCTGAACCCTTTCCAATTTATCAACATTGTTCTCTAATTGTTGACATAAAAACTAGACATAGTATTCCACAGTATTCCACAGCAGTGCCACATTCAGAGGTAAAATAACCTCTTTACTCCTACTCAAGACAGGGGTGCTAGAACAATTTTTATAGTGGAAGTGTTGATAATGGAAAGCATGTATTTGGTGTTTGTTATTGCTACTTCAAGCCAGGGGTGTGGCAGCACCCCACTCACCTATATTTCCAGCACTACTGACTCGAAATTCCTCTGGGTTTGCACTGAAGGATTGCATTACCGTTTTTGGGCACAGTGTTGTACTGGGAGCTCTTGTTCAGATGTTTATCTATCATGACTCCCAAATGTTTTTCAGAGTTACTGCTTGCCAGAGTAGAGTCCACCATCATGTAAATAGGACCTACATTCCTTGTTCCCAGATGTATACATTTACCTGTATTAAAACACATATTGTTTGCTTACACTCAGTTTACCAAGCAATCCAGCTTGCTCTGTATCAGTGACCCGTTCTCTTCATTATTTACTACTCACCCAATTTTTGTATCACCTGCAAACTTTTTCAGTGATAATTTTGAGTTTTCTTCCAGGTCATTCATAATATGTTGAATAGCATAGGGCCAAGAACTGATTCTTGCAGGACCCCACTAGAAACACTGTTTGATGATGATTCCCCATTTACAACTGCATTTTGAGATTATCAGCTAGCCATTTTTTAATCCACTTAATGTGAGCCATTTTATATCTTGCTAATTTTTTAATCAAGATATCATGGTACCAAGTTAAATGCTTTACCAAAGTTGAAGTATATTACATTAACACTGTTACCTTTATCAACCAGACTTGTAATGTCATAAAAAAAAGTTATCAAGCTTGTTTGGCAGGATCTATTTTCCATAAACCCATGTAGATTGGCATTAATTATAATACCCTCTTTTAATTTTTTATTAATTGAATCCCATATTAGCTGCTACATTATTTTGCCTGGGATAGGTGTCAGACTGACAGACCTGTAATTCCCTGTGTCATCCTATTTACTCTTTTAAAATATTGGCACAAATTAGCTTTCTTCCAATCTTCTGGAACTTCTCCAGTGTTCAAAGACTAATTGAAAAATCAACATCAATGGTCAAATGAGCTCCTCAGCGTCCTTGGGTTCTATAGGTTTCAGAGTAGCAGCCGTGTTAGTCTGTATTCGCAAAAAGAAAAGGAGTACTTGTGGCACCTTAGAGACTAACAAATTTATTTGAGCATAAGCTTTCGTGAGCTACAGCTCACTTCATCGGATGCATTTGGTGGAAAAAACAGAGCCAACACCACTTTCTACAAGCCATTACCCTCTGATCCCACTGAGAGTTACCAAAAGAAACTACAGCATTTGCTCAAGAAACTCCCTGAAAAAACACAAGAACAAATCCGCACAGACACACCCCTAGAACCCCGACCTGGGGTATTCTATCTGCTACCCAAGATCCATAAACCTGGAAATCCTGGACGCCCCATCATCTCAGGCATTGGCACCCTGACAGCAGGATTGTCTGGCTATGTAGACTCCCTCCTCAGGCCCTTCGTTACCAGCACTCCCAGCTATCTTCGAGACACCACTGACTTCCTGAGGAAACTACAGTCCATTGGTGATCTTCCTAAAAACACCATCCTAGCCACAATGGTGTAGAAGCCCTCTACACCAACATTCCACACAAATATGGACTACAAGCCATCAGGAACAGTATCCCCGATACTGTCACGGCTAACCTGGTGGCTGAACTTTGTGACTTTGTCCTCACCCATAACTATTTCACATTTGGTGACAATGTATACCTTCAAATCAGCGGCACTGCGATGGGTACCCGCATGGCCCCACAGTATGCCAACATTTTTATGGCTGACTTAGAACAACGCTTCCTCAGCTCTCGTCCCCTAATGCCCCTACTCTACTTGCGCTACATTGATGACATCTTCATCATCTGGACTCATGGAAAAGAAGCTCTTGAGGAATTCCACCATGATTTCAACAATTTCCATCCCACCATCAACCTCAGCCTGGACCAGTCCACACAAGAGATCCACTTCCTGGACACTACGGTGCTAATAAGCGATGGTCACATAAACACCACCCTATATCGGAAACCTACTGACCGCTATTCCTACCTACATGCCTCTAGCTTTCATCCAGATTATACCACTCAATCCATTGTCTACAGCCAAGCTCTACGATATAACCGCATTTGCTCCAACCCCTCAGACAGAGACAAACACCTACAAGACTCTATCATGCATTCCTACAACTACAATACCCACCTGCTGAAGTGAAGAAACAGATTGACAGAGCCAGAAGAGTACCCAGAAGTCACCTACTACAGGACAGGCCCAACAAAGAAAATAACAGAACGCCATTAGCCATCACCTTCAGCCCCCAACTAAAACCTCTCCAACGCATCATCAAGGATCTATAACCTATCCTGAAGGACGAGCCATCACTCTCACAGATCTTGGGAGACAGGCCAGTCCTTGCTTACAGACAGCCCCCCAATCTGAAGCAAATAATCACCAGCAACCACACACCACACAACAGAACCACTAACCCAGGAACCTATCCTTGAAATAAAGTCCGTTGCCAACTCTGTCCCATATCTATTCAGGGTATACCATCATAGGGCCTAATCACATCAGCCACACTATCAGAGGCTCCTTCACCTGCGCATCTACCAATGTGATATATGCCATCATGTGCCAGCAATGCCCCTCTGCCATGTACATTGGCCAAACTGGACAGTCTCTACGTAAAAGAATGAATGGACACAAATCAGACGTCAAGAATTATAACATTCAAAAACCAGTTGGAGAACACTTCAATCTCTCTGGTCACTCGATTACAGACCTAAGAGTGGCTATCCTTCAGCAAAAAAGCTTCAAAACAAACTCCAACGAGAGACTGCTGAATTGGAATTAATTTGCAAACTGGATACAATTAACTTTGGCTTGAATAGAGACTGGGAATGGATGTGTCATTACACAAAGTAAAACTATTTCCCCCTGGTATTTCTCCCCCCCACCCCACCCCCACTGTTCCTCTGATATTCTTGTTAACTGCTGGAATTAGCCTACCTTGCTTGTCACCATGAAAGGTTTTCCTCCTTCCCCCCCCCCCGCTGCTGTTGATGGCTTATCTTAAGTGATCACTCTCCTTACAGTGTGTATGATAAACCCAATGTTTCATGTTCTCTGTGTGTGTATAAATCTCTCCTCTGTTTTTTCCACCAATGCATCCGATGAAGTGAGCTGTAGCTCACAAAAGCTTATGCTCTAATAAATTTGTTAGTCTCTAAGGTGCCACAAGTACTCCTTTTCTTCTTGGGTTCTACATTTATTTTGTTTATTCCATCTGCAAACTCAGTGTGGGATCTGAAAGTCAAGCTGAGTTCTTTCTGGCTGATGCACCATCACCAATAACCCTGATTCAGGTGAGGTGTGTTAGAAATGTATCTTAGATTCCCTTGCGTAGTACACTTCTGTGCACCTTGAGATAAAATATCTGCTACTGATACTCAGTTAACAATTCTGCTAAGTGGTGCGAGCACCAGGAAAGAACCCAGCTCATTCTCTAATAGCTCTGCTGACTCTGCACTGCTAAAAGCAGTAAAAAGTCAGTAAAGTCAGCAGCTACACATGCATTCACACAGGACAGAACTATTGTGTTAAAAGGAGTCATTTTGTCCTTTTTTCTGATAATAATCACACTTTATACCCTCTGTGCAAATGCCTATGTACCACACAAAATAGGGCTTAAATGGTGCAAAGGCCTTGTGCTGACCTTGTGTGTTAGGATGAATTTTTGCCTTCTTTCTAGCATTCATGCCCACACTTTGTGCTTCAATGTAACTTGTGTACCAACAAAGGTAAGAGTCACACTGTGCATTCATGGTCTGTAGGAACTTGTTTAACCAGGTAAGCTAGAGGAAATCTAAGAAGTGGGTATGGGGAGATGTGTTTAACAGGATTCAGCTAGAAGCTGCTCTTACATCAGCACATGAAGATCACCTGATACTCTTTTCTTCTAGTGTTGCATGTTATGGAAAGCCAGGAAAAGAAGCATCCCTTTCTCTAAAAAGATGTTTCTTACCTGGGAGGTTCTCTGAAATATTCCACTGTCTGGGAAGGTTATCCTCATTAGGGATGGAAGTCATCCCAAATACTGATCTGCAGAGGGTGAAATATCTGTTGCATCCTATCAGTTTTACTGCTTATTTAATTTAATTTAAAAGAAAAAATATGATTAGGAAACAATGTCCTCACCAGAGTTACCAACCTCACTAGGGATAACAAAAACTGCAAGAATTGTAACAGTATAATGTACTTTTCACTATTTTCACTGTTTATTTTTAGCACTTAATAAATCACAGACAATGAAATTGGTCTGGATAACTTCATTTTCTGGTGCTAGTCAGTTTCACTTTCCTGTTCTTGTGCATTAGCACAATCCTTCTGTGTTTGGTGCCACTGGACCCTAGGGGAATAATGACAGGTTTCAGAGTAGCAGCCGCGTTAGTATCCGCAAAAAGAATGCTGTATCCGCAAAAAAGAAAAGGAGTACTTGTGGCATCTTAGAGACTAACAAATTTATTTGAGAATAATGACACTTAAATTGAGTGGGGTGGGAGGGCAAATTGGGTAATTTAATGAATTGCATGCTGTTAGGTTTGTAAAGCTTATTAACCCCCACCACCTCACACAAATAACTTCAATTTGGGGGTTTAAACGATGTGACAATTTAAATTTATTAAAAGGTTTAAACCTGGATAATTTCTGTTCTATGCTCTAGTATTGACATAGGAATCCAAGTAAGGTCACACAAGGAACAGGAGAGTCAGCACCAAACTCTCCTCTAGTTGCAAAGCTCATTTGCTTCTTTCATTGCAGCATAAACATTCATGTTAACACTCTCACTGTCACCTGTGACAGACATCCTACAACCAAATTCTGGCACCTCCTCTAGTGACTATAGGATGTGCTATAGCAGCACTGCAATTTGCTCCCATTACTCCTGGTTTCACATTCTATAAGAGGAAACAAGCCAGACAACTTCCCTTTTCTTGGAGGTGTGGAGAATCTGAAATTTATTGTTCAATACTTTATGGCTCTGATCCCTGGCAGTGTCAGGAATCTAACAGAGTATTTCCAAGTGCTACTAGAGTCTAGGCACAGATTTCAAGAACACTGACAGTTTTTTTCTGGCCTAAATGTGTTCGGATTAGCAACACTCACCAATATTCCTAAAGCCCTCAGTGAATTTTTAAATATGTATATTGCTACGGTGTTCTAAGTTTAAAAATTATATATACAACATACCCATACACATTACTTGGGTCCACACAAACTAAAATCTGTCTCTATTAGACATATGCATACACAGTATATGGAATAATAGGGTCATGATATGTACCCCCTCCCACAAGTACATTGTACTACGATAGCAGTTCTCAAACTGCAGGTCAGGACTCCAAAGTGGGTCGCAACCAGGGCTGGCTTAGACTTGCTGGGACCCAGGGCCAAAGCCCAAGCGCTTCAGCCCTGGTTGTGGGGGCTCAGGTGACAGGCCCTCTGTTTGGGGCTGAAGCACTTGGGCTTTGGTCCCCCCAGCCTGGGGCAGTGGAGCTTTGTCTCCCCCGCCGGTTGGCGGGGCTTGGGGAGGCTAAGGCTTTGGTCCCCCATCCTGGGGGTCCTGTAATAACTTTGTTGTCAGAAAAGGTTGTGGTGCAATTAAGTTCGAGAACCGCTGTGCTAGGGGAACAGAGCGGTCTCCCACTCCCGCAACATCCCTTCCAGATAATAAAACCATAAGACCTTTGCAGCCAGGAGAAGGCACAGGGGAAGGAAGGGACACTCCAGAATATAAGCAAAATTACTGGGTGTAGCCTTTTAAGAAGATGCACTTTATATCACTATCAGGGTCTTTTTAAAGGATTAATAATCACAAATATGAAGAATGCTCTAAATTAGTCTCCACCCCAAGTAAGTCATTGTCTACCTCGCCCCATTTACAGGTTAGGGATTGCTTACCATACAAATGAAGAAAAGGAGTACTTGTGGCACCTTAGAGATTAACAGATTTATTAGAGCATAAGCTTTCGTGAGCTACAGCTCACTTCATCGGATGCATTTGGTGGAAAAAACAGAGGAGAGATTTATATACACACACACAGAAACATGAAACAATGGGTTTATCATACACACTGTAAGGAGAGTGATCACTTAAGATAAGCCATCACCAACGGGGGGGGGGGGGGGGAAGGAGGAAAACCTTTCATGGTGACAAGCAGGTAGGCTAATTCCATCAGTTAACAAGAATATCAGAGGAACAGTGTGGGGGGGGGGGGGGGAGAAATAACATGGGGAAATAGTTTTACTTTGTGTAATGACTCATCCAAGAGTGGCTATACTTCAACAAAAAGCTTCAAAAACAGACTCCAACGAGAGACTGCTGAATTGGAATTAATTTGCAAACTGGATACAATTAACTTAGGCTTGAATAGAGACTGGAATGGATGAGTCATTACACAAAGTAAAACTATTTCCCCATGTTATTTCTCCCCCCCACTCCACCCCCCACTGTTCCTCTGATATTCTTGTTAACTGCTGGAATTAGCCTACCTGCTTGTCACCATGAAAGGTTTTCCTCCTCCCCCCCCCCCCCCGCTGTTGGTGATGGCTTATCTTAAGTGATCACTCTCCTTACAGTGTGTATGATAAACCCATTGTTTCATGTTCTCTGTGTGTGTGTATATAAATCTCTCCTCTGTTTTTTCCACCAAATGCATCCGATGAAGTGAGCTGTAGCTCACGAAAGCTTATGCTCTAATAAATCTGTTAGTCTCTAAGGTGCCACAAGTACTCCTTTTCTTTTTGCGAATACAGACTAACACGGCTGCTACTCTGAAACATACAAATGAAGTAGCATCAGATCCAGAAAAGCTCACTTCTTTGGGCCCTGATTTAGCAAAGCATTCAAGCATGTGCTTAATTTTAAGTCCCCGTATACTCACATGCTTAAAGTTGAACATGTGCTTAAATGCTTTGCTGGATCAAGGCCATAACGAACTGTATTGTGATAAAACTCTGTTTTTTAGTGAAGCAGAGTGAAATTTTTGAACTGCTTCAATACTCCATTCTCTATTAGTACACTACACCGTAAACTGGTAGAAGCTTTCACTCCAGCATAAATGGATATCATACTGCTAATCAATTCAAAACAATTCAAAGATTTATCACCTCCCTTGTCTCTTCTGCTCTATCTGGGAGAAGAAGTTGCTCATATCTGTTGGGGGAGGGGTAAGGATCATAGTCTTGCTGCAGCTGCTCTCAGGGGATCAGAGAGCAGCCAGGTTGGGTTTGCTGAAGCTGTTTCCAGCCACAGCCCCCATTGCCCCCTGCAATTTTAAGGGGTAAAAAAGCCAGGGCTGCTGGAGTGAAGAGGAGAAGATAGTTTGCCAGGTAGGGCTCCCTCCTGTTATAATGAAACTCTGCTTGTAGTAAAATTTTCTTGGGGGTGGGGGACAAAACTTTATTGTTAGAGGGTTCCACTGTATTTCAAAAGCACGTGGGTTTGAGAAACTACCATCCTGTGTGAAGTGCAAATTAGGATACATAGGGGATAGTTTTCAGAGTAGCAGCCGTGTTAGTCTGTATTCGCAAAAGAAAAGGAGTACTTGTGGCACCTTAGAGACTAACAAATTTATTTGAGCATAAGCTTTCGTGAGCTACAGCTCACTCCATCAGATGCATTTGAATGCATCCGATGAAGTGAGCTGTAGCTCACGAAAGCTTATGCTCAAATAAATTTTTTCGTCTCTAAGGTGCACAAGTACTCCTTTTCTTTTTATAGGGGATAGTGAATGATATGTTGGCAGTAATTAACCTTTTGGTCTCAGCTTACTGACTCCTGCTATTTCATTTCTGGGTTAAAGGGACCATTGATTAAATGGAGGGGGAAAGCTGTTAGAAGTAATTATAGAGTAGCAGAAGTGAAATAGCATGGAGTCTATATTATACATGATCGGCAGGTGACTCCAAGCAGAAAAGCTTCTCAAAATAGACACTTACAGTTGTATGTTTAATTATGCATGTTTGTGTGAGCAAAAATCCATTTTGCCAATGACCCAAATGGCTCATATTCAAATCTATTTATTTTTAAGCACATTTATGCCTTGCTGCTTTCTTAAAGAGAGCAGTCCTTAAAGGGAATAAAAAGCCTCTGTGAAGATTTATGGGAATTTTTTTGTAACTTTGTCATTTAATAGCATATATAGCACCTATAGATACATATAGAATTCCATGAGCATGCTCAATGGAGTTTCCATACATTCTCTAGACTCCAGGGAATGCAGGTGGTATTGGAGACTTCACTCTTGAAAAATGGGGCTGTGTGGAATGCCTAATTCATTATTAAACAGCTGCAAAGGGTAGGGGGCAGGCGGATTTCATGGTCACAGTAGGGAGCATTGGAGCCCAGGAGGTCTAGAAAGCTTCCAGAGGCTAACAGCTGCAGAGGTGAATTTCTGTGAGGTTGGGCCTATGTTCATTAGTGATTTATTGTAACATGACTGAAGAGCCTTAGTTGCAAAGCCTGTGCTCGTGTACAATAAAATACTGATTTGTTGACTGTACGGACTTTCATTCATAGATAAGGCATATTCAATTGTTTTAAGTTGTGTTTTGTAGGAGTGAGTTATCTGTACCACCATTATTTATTCAGCATCCAGACGGTGCTAGTTGCTTTATAAACCAAATAGACACAGTTCCTGCCTTGAAGATCTTACATCTGAATTGTAGATGTGAGGCAATGACTGAAAGCAACAGCCCATTGAGGAAAATGAAGGTTACAGTAGTAAAGTTAAAACAACAAGGAGTCCTTGTGGCACCTTAGAGCAGGGATTGGCAACCTTTGGCATGCGGCCCGCCAGGGTAAGCCCCCTGGAGGGCCAGGCCAGTTTGTTTACCTGCCATGTCCACAGGTTTGGCCAATCGTGGCACCCACTGGCCACGGTTTGCTGCTCCAGGCCAATGGGGGCCGCAGGAAGTGGCAGCCAGCACATCCCTCGCCCCGCACCGCTTCCCGCAGCCCTCATTGGCCTGGAGCAGAGAACCACGGCCAGTGGGAACTGCAATCAGCCAAACCTGTGGACAAAACAGGTAAACAAACTGGCCCAGCCCGCCAGAGGGCTTACCCTAGTAGGCTGTGTGCCAAAGGTTGCTGATTCCTGCCTTAGAGACAAACACATTTATTTAGACATAAGCTTTCATGGGCTAAAACCCACTTCATCAGTTGCATGGAGTGAAAAATACAGTAAGCAGTATATATATGAAAAGATGGGAGTTGCCTTACCAAGTAGGAAATCAGTGCTAACGAGGTCAATTCAGTTAAGGTGGAAGTGACCTATTCTCAACAGTTGATTACTTTTGTAGTGCTAACAAGGCCAATGGAGTCAAAGTGGGCGTTGCCCATTTCCAACAGTTGACAAGAAGGTGTGAGTATCAGCAGAGGGAAAACTTTCTATTTTCTATAATATTTCTATTTTCCTTCTGCTGATACTCACCTTTCTCTAATTTGAGTACTAAACCATTTCCCACGAGCCCTCACCCACTAATTTTAACCATATGCTAATTTATTTAATTTAACATTCCAAACAGAATTCAGTCCTAGAATTAGTGTAGATGAATGACAGACTGAAAGGAGCCTCCATTTTTGTTTATATCACTCTCAGAAATCTAAGAATATTTGGAAACTCTTCTTATGTCTCTCTGTTCGTATGGCATCTGTGTAACTGCTTTAATTTCTATAGCACAGATCAAAGAAAGAATACATGCCCATAACATAAGCAGCCTTTCTGGAATTGCATAACACAAATCCTAAAAATATGCCATATCTTGGCATATAGATTTCAGACTAGAGTAAACAAATTTCTAGATGACTGATGTAAATACTCTTTTTGAAACATGCCTCTTATCACATTCATCTTCTGAGACTGGAGCAGCATGACATTTGCATGAACTTTTCTTGTTAAACAATCCCCTATCCCGTGTTATAATATGGATTAGATCATTATTACCCACATATGTCTGAAGGTTAGTTTCCTCTTTCTGGGTTAGGTAGACTATAATCCTCTTTCTCCTGTTTGATGCCATCATTCTATTTTTGCAATTTCTAACTTGGCTTCTGCAATGAAATGAAAAACCAGTCCTCACGTTGTAAATATGTAATCATACTTTTTATATGTATACTCTACTCAACAGGGTGCTGTTGGTTATAGAGCACCAAAGCTGAAATTCAAGTTGCTGGTTGTAAACTGTTTAAGCCATTTTTCTTTCCGGGAATTGACTTGCACTGAACCTGAAGATTGACTTACAATCTGTTAGGAGGTCTGGGATATCTATTACTGTTAGGAACAGTGATTAGTAAATTTTGACAAGTCTCTCTTTTAAAGAAAGTGATACGATCTCTCCCTCATGGATAAAAAAGTCATTCTCAGATGTTTAAATAAAAAGGCAGACATCTACAAATAGCAAGTTTATTGGTGGTTAGTATTTATTTTTCCCTACAATTAAGTGTTGTGGTTTTGTAAAGTACTAATGATTACTTTTGGTTACTAAAAAACAGGGATTTCGATTTTCACTTTAAACTGGAAGTAACTGATAATTCAAAAAAGAACTGAATCACATAATTAAGTCCATCCACATATGCCAGAACACTGGCATATGCATAAATTGAAGCACATAGTTCAGTCTCATTGACTTCAGTGGAAACTAACAGTTAAGAATTAACGTTAAGAATGTTTTTAAGTGCTCTACTGAATAGGGAAGCTGTCTTGATTTGGGCCCTTCATTTTTTCATAATAATCACTTTTTAAAACTACACACTGCTGAAAGTGGAAAATGGTAAGTGTTCCTCAGGATTTTAAACTGTCATTGACTTCCTGTTGCTTCTGCTGGGTGAACTGGATGGGAAAAGCATGGACATGAAGTGGTCATTCACTTCCTGGTTGTACATAGCACCAATATGAGAAGAGTAAGAAAGTTTTCTGTGTTCCAGAAATACTGAGTGGCCAGAAATCATGTGAATGCTGTCAGTGTCACTGTTCTGAGGTGAATTTTATCATGGGTTAATGCAACAACTGGTTCAGCTCAGAATCCTGCAATCAAGTGAAATAAACTGACAAATTATTATTTTTAAGCAAAAACAACGAGGAGTCCTTGTGGCACCTTGTGGCACTGTTCTAATAAAAAATAAACATCTAAAATCAGGAAAATAAACCCTGAAAACTAGCATTCCTACTAATTCCTACCAGAGATATTCTATAACCTTTTTTCAAGAGAACTTTTGAAGATTTAAGAATAGCGCTGAAAAAATATACGGTACAACCTTTCTGTACAGTGCCCCTCACACAAACTCTATTTCAAAATAGATTGGAGAGGGTTATTCTTTTGGTTTTGTTTTTGTTTTAATTTGTTTTTGTCTTAAGTAACAGAGAAATTAAATGAGGCAAGCAATGGGCAAAATATTTTCTATGGAGATATGGAATCAGATATAACCTGCTGATGAACCTATATAAGAGAAGAACTACAGAGGACTTGACTTGCAGAATCATTGGTGAAACAGTGTGCAGAAAGAGAGAAGAGGCCAATGTTAAGGCAGAGATTAGGAACACATTTAAGAACATGCATAAACTTAGGAATGTGAGTAGTCATTTGGACTTCAGTGGAACTACTTGGATGCTTAAAGTTAAGCAGATGCTTAGGTGCTTTGCTGAATCAGGCCTACACAAGGGGAGGGAGCAGGGGTGGGAGCAGAGACAAGGTGCATAAGATAGTTTGAGACAAGTCCATGGAGAGCTTTTCAGATCAAGTTCCTGAACTGAAATATCACACTGTGGCAAAAATCAGAGTCCTAGTCCAAAACTCCTGGTTTTATAGGATTTGGGAACATTGGAGTCACATGCTTAATTCCTAGAATGGAGGGAATATCAAACTAATGTCACTTTCAAGTAACCTCTTGTGGAATTTAACAGCTATCTTTTAGGTGATATCTTATAAAGGTTAAAATAATGAAGAACTGTTGTAGTTGTGACAGTGCACCCCATAAGGCATTATGGAAATATGCTTATGAATGTATATATGACATAACTGGAATACGTTTTATGTGACATATGCCATGTAACATATCTATGTAAAGGTTATGATCTACTGAATATATTCATCCTATCTGTATGCATGTGTCATTGTTGTATTTGAAGTTATGAATATTGGCTGTATACTAGATTGATTTTAAATAACCTTAGTAAGGCATTTGGTCAACTTCTTTAGAAAGGAATTTTCAAGTTAAGTGCCCAATCAAGAAGCACTTAACGGACAATAGATCTTGGAAGGCTCCAATCCACATAAGAAGTCTACATGAGGACATTCAAGGTAGCATGTGAACCATGGCTGCTACCTTTAAGTTCTGAGTCATGCATGGACACGTGACTTGCCCATGTGACTCCAAAACTCCATCTTGTAGCTGGAATTCTACACAGGGGTACCCACCCACAAGTGAAAGTCTATTTAAACTCCTAGGAGACTCCTCCATTTTGTCTTCAGCTGGCTCATGAGATAGCCTCTCCACCCCAAGGACACCTGAAAGAAACTAGAACAAAGGACAGTAACTAAAGGGGGTGTGAGTGATTGCTGGACCCAGACTAGAAGGAAACTAGTCTGTAAAAGAAAAGGAGTACTTGTGGCACCTTAGAGACTAACAATTTATTAGAGCATAAGCTTTCGTGAGCTACAGCTCACTTCATTGGATGCATTTGGTGGAAAAAACAGAGGAGAGATTTATATACACACACAGAGAACATGAAACAATGGGTTTATCATACACACTGTAAGGAGTGATCACTTAAGATAAGCCATCACCAGCAGCAGGGGGGGGGAAAGGAGGAAAACCTTTCATGGTGACAAGCAAGGTAGGCTAATTCCAGCAGTTAACAAGAATATCAGAGGAACAGTGGGGGGTAGGGTGGGGGGGAGAAATACCATGGGGAAATAGTTTTACTTTGTGTAATGACTCATCCATTCCCAGTCTCTATTCAAGCCTAAGTTAATTGTATCCAGTTTGCAAATTAATTCCAATTCAGCAGTCTCTCGTTGGAGTCTGTTTTTGAAGCTTTTTTGTTGAAGGATAGCCACTCTTAGGTCTGTAATCGAGAGTGACCAGAGAGATTGAAGTGTTCTCCAACTGGTTTTTGAATGTTATAATTCTTGACGTCTGATTTGTGTCCATTCATTCTTTTATGTAGAGACTGTCCAGTTTGGCCAATGTACATGGCAGAAGGGCATTGCTGGCACATGACGGCATATATCACATTGGTAGATGCGCAGGTGAAGGAGCCTCTGATAGTGTGGCTGATGTGATTAGGCCCTATGATGGTATCCCCTGAATAGATATGTGGACAGAGTTGGCAACGGGCTTTGTTGCAAGGATAGGTTCCTGGGTTGGTGGTTCTGTTGTGTGGTGTGTGGTTGCTGGTGAGTATTTGCTTCAAATTGGGGGGCTGTCTGTAAGCAAGGACTGGCCTGTCTCCCAAGATCTGTGAGAGTGATGGTCGTCCTTCAGGATAGGTTGTAGATCCTTGATGATGCGTTGGAGAGGTTTTAGTTGGGGGCTGAAGGTGATGGCTAGTGGCGTTCTGTTATTTTTTTTGTTGGGCCTGTCCTGTAGTAGGTGACTTCTGGGTACTCTTCTGGCTCTGTCAATCTGTTTCTTCACTTCAGCAGGTGGGTATTGTAGTTGTAGGAATGCATGATAGAGATCTTGTAGGTGTTTGTCTCTGTCTGAGGGGTTGGAGCAAATGCAGTTATATCGTAGAGCTTGGCTGTAGACAATGGATCGAGTGGTATGATCTGGATGAAAGCTAGAGGCATGTAGGTAGGAAAGGAAGCTTACTGAAACTTCTCTGAGGGTGAGGTTTTTTTCTGTATTCAGTTTTCTTACTGTATTAGGCATAGACTTGCGGGTTTTATTTTATTTTATTTGGTAATTCACTTTGTTCTGTCTGTTACTACTTGGAACCACTTAAATCCTACTTTCTGTATTTAATAAAATCACTTTTTACTTTTTAATTAACCCAGGGAATGTATTAATACCTGGGGGCAAACAGGTGTGCATACCTCTCTGTCAGTGTTATAGAGGGTGAACAATTTATGAGTTTATCCTGTATAAGCTTTATACAGGGTAAAATGGATTTATTTGGGGTTTGGACCCCATTGGGAGTTGAGCATCTGACTGTTAAAGACAGGAACACTTTCAATTAAGCCTACAGCTGTTTGGGGACGTGGTTCAGACCTGGATCTGGGTTTGCAGCAGGCTAGTTGGTCTGGCTCAAACCAGGCAGGGTGTTGAAGTCCCAAACTGCCAGGGTAGGAAATCAGGGGCAGAAGTTGTCTGGGCACAACAGTTGGCAGCCCCAAGGGGGTTTCTGTGATTCAACCCATCACAGTAGTCTCTAATACTTTTATTATACTTCAAACATACCGTAACAAGGTGGCTTACCCTTTGCCCAGCCAACCCTGATTACTGGAGAGGCACATTTGAGCAGGGATTAGGTGATTTTTCCCCTATAAAAGCAGCAGGAAGCTGAGGGGGAGGGGGCAGAGGGGAAGTGCTCAGGGAGATCAGAAATTGCCAGAGTGTGAGTAGGCTCCAGCAGAGTCTCCTGGGACTTGGGCCTGAAACTACAGGCAGGAAAGTCCTGGGAGAAGCCCTGGTCAGAAGGTAAATACATAAGCTTGTAGATTTTATTTTGAACTTTTTTGGATGACAAGAGAGCAGACTCTGCAGGAGTTAAGAAAAGATTTCATCGAAGAAGCACTGAAAGTAGCCTGCCAAAGCAGGGAGGAGCTGAGAGCAACGTTGGGGGAGAAAAGAAGTCCCAGGGCTGAGTTTTGTTTTATGACAAATCAGAGAAGGGGAATTACACCCCTCCCACCCAAAAAAAGACCCTCTGTGAAGTTTATTTAAAGAATCCCTTGAAAGAGGAAACCGAGGTGAGAGGCCACTTGCAAGGCTGCACTGAGGCCACCCGTGACACCTAGGAAGAGCCCACTTGTTCACAGTGGTGTAGTCAGGAAGATTTCAAACATCACTTCCCCCAACAGGGGAAGTGGAAGCAGAGCACAGGACAGGGTGGAAACTATGAGGCAAATCATTTAATCGGAAATTGTAAATGATAATTGGTAATTGTTAAGGATGCTTTATTAGATGCTCCAAAAGCCACAACTGAGAAACAAGTCTCTATTGGTTAAATAGCCAACCTGGTTTAAAGGGAAAGGGAAACTATCTGTACAAAACCAAAATAGAACAAATGGAAGAAAGGGGAAGTTGATAGTAATAAATATAAATCAGAAGCCAGGGATTATAGTAAATTGATAAGGGAAGCAAAGGAACACAAAGAGAAATCTATGTCCAACAGAGTTAAGGACAATAAAAAGGAGTTAAAGTATCTTAGAAACAAAAAGAATCCTGATAATGGAATTTTTTTCAGAGTAGCAGCCGTGTTAGTCTGTATTCGCAAAAAGAAAAGGAGTACTTGTGGCACCTTAGAGACTAACAAATTTATTAGAGCATAAGCTTTCGTGAGCTACAGCTCACTTCATCGGATGCATTTGACCACCAAATGCATCCGATGAAGTGAGCTGTAGCTCACGAAAGCTTATGCTCTAATAAATTTGTTAGTCTCTAAGGTGCCACAAGTACTCCTTTTCTTTTTGATAATGGAATTGATCATTACAAGAAGAAAATGGTAAAATTATCAATAATAATGCAGAAAAGGCAGACTTATTTAATATATATTCTGTTATGTTCTGGGGAGAAAAGCAGATGAGGTAGTCCCATCATACGGTCACAACACTCTTTCCATTTTACTAATATCTAGGAGGATGGTAAGCAGCAGCTACAAAGTTAGACATTTTAAAATTAGCAGGTTCTGCTCACTACACTACTGTGTATAAATGGACTCCTTCCAAGTGCCTGCTGGTGGCCTTAGGACAGCCCTGAAAATGACCCCTCACCTCAGTTTCTCCTCTCAAGGGGCTTCTTAAATAAACTCCACCCAGTGCCAAGTACAAACCCACTTGAAACCAGTGGGTATGTATTCCACATGGCTCAGCCATGTCTCCACTGCTGCTACCAGTGCTACCATGCCTACGCTGCTATTTATACTTCAAGCTAGCACGAGTTTGTGTACAGGAGCAGGGGAGTCACACCTCTAGCTTACAGTGTAGACATAGCCAGAGTTTCCTGAGAAGCATATCTTGGCAAGTGTTTTGCACTTTGCCTTTACTAAAAATATGACAGCATGTGCAACATGTTACATAGTGTCCGTTTAAGAAGGTTTCTGGCAGTTCCCTAGGTTAAAATGTAGTATAGCCTGAATTTGAGTAGAGGAGCGGACAGGACACAGGGGAGGCCAGTCTAACCTTTATGATGATCAGGAATTTAAGCTTACATTTTAAACCACAGAGAGAATGTCCCTTCTCACGTTTTCTGTTCATATACTGGAAATAAATATTACACTATAAAAACTTGGCTGGATATAGCACTGTTTGCTATATCCCGTTTTAGGTTGGAGGACCAAGTACATTCTTGTCCAGTCTTCATAAAATATAATATTAATAACACTGAGGTCCAAATAAAACCCACAAAAAGCAAGTAGTATCTTAAGAAATTTCCCTGTAGGATATGCAGTCCTCAGTCAGATCAGATTGCTATCATATGTACCCTTTCAAGTTTCGAAACAGATTGTAATACAGTACTAGAATACAACTGGTTCAAAAAATAGAGTACTGCACCTGTCTACAGACTTTGTCCATATGGTTTAAATGAACATTTTCACAGGGCAATGTAAAATCGCTCAACTGAGAGGACCATGTGTCTCTCAGTCCTTTGGAACAATGTAACTGAATTAAGGGTGCTTGTCACAGCTTTTGTTCATGACTCCATGGCCTGCAAGGGTTTGTAAGTACTTTTTGGGGGCTTGATCCTGCAAGATAGTAAATGTTCTCTGGTGCTGAAAACCCTCTTAAATTCATACGTAAGTTCATTGCCATATAGCAAAGAATTTAAGCATGTGCTGTGGTGAATATAGATGGTCTTTTGATTCAGGGCCTCAACTGAGAGTTGAGGAGGCTTAGCACCTCACAAACCATCTCAGAACCTCACAGGATCAAGCTCCTAAAGTGCACCACACATCACAGGATTCTCAAGTAGTTTAAAGAATGAAGTGTGTTTGCATAGAAAGTTCAATATTATATAGGTTATGATCAGGGATCCTAGAAGTCTGTTTGCTGTGGAAAAATGTGGAATTTGCATTTTTACAGAGAATCTTTAGTTTTAACATGTTGTGAAAAAATAAAAGCTTTATAGTGGAACCCCGATTATCTGATCTAATTGGGACCGGTGCCAGATTGGATAATCAGGAGAATGGGCAAAGAGCGTTCTATCCCTTAATTTAAGGGGGGGGGGCCCTCTGGCTGTCAGCCCCCAGGCAGTTCATGGTTCAGTTAATACAGAGAGCGGGGGGTTCTACTGTATCTCAATAAAACATTGTGTTCAATTGATACTTATATGTATTGTGGCTAAGGAAACTAAAGTGAGGCGTTTCATTTTAATTGCAGAAAAACACGGATTTTTATATATTTTATCAGAGAATTTTTTTTTAATATCATAGAAAACTAGGATTCCCAGTTATAATATTGGGTGACTGACATGTAGCAGAGCTTCTTTTACCTGTAACCATTAGTATAAAATAGTGCTGACATATATAATTAATACACAGATTTCCTGTTCTAAATCCTTTCTAATTGTACCAAGGTCCTTTCTCCATTCTGAACTTTCACTTTCTAGCTGGGTAAGAGAGTAGTATAGTGCTGGGAATATTTTTTCCCATCCTATTGTGCCTGATATGATTTCTGAAATTTCTATACTTTCTGCTGAGGACTGATGGAGATCGGGGACCAACTGGAATAAAATCAGTTTAGTTCTATTGAAGTGAATGGCATTACAGTGATTTACACCTGCAAAAAAATTTGACCAAAGCTGGGAAAGAACTGTTGGACAATGATAAGTAGCCGTATCCTGTGAGCATAAGCTAACTAACTAAAGACAAAGAACTTTTCATGTACCATTGTCAGTGTCGTGTCCTGTGGCCTGCTCTGCTGCTGAGGCTCATCCACTTCCTGGAGCCTGCATTTGCTGCTCTTAGGATGTTTTGTCAGTGAATGACACTTCTGTCCGTGCATGAACAGCATTGGTAGCATTCTGGATGTCCTCAAGAAAGAAATGTCCTCACTGATTCTGTTTAGATGCCTTCTGTCCCTTCTGTAGGACTAGTCCTTGGAGTCATTATGTCGACTTATGATTTCAGTGTCGTCAGTACAGTTGTTACCATAGCAGGTAACCTGCCACTTTCAGTTTGACATCAACATTTTCTCCCACGTATGTTGGGAGTGAGGGGGAATCAGTCTTTTTCTATGCTGATTTCTTGGTATATAGTTTACTGGCTCAAGAAGCATATTAGATGTTGACACTAAAGTTTATTTCCTCTTGACTATAATTCTCTGAACTGGTGATCCTAATGTAGCAATATGATCAGTGTTATGATCTTCTTCACCTTCTCCTGTTAATCAGAGTCAGTGGCTCTTGTTCTTCATCTCCAAGTGTTCCTGTCTAGTGCGTCTTCCAAACTGACACCAACCTTCTTCATGTCTTCCTTCAGCATCTTGAACCATCCTTTTCTGAGTCTTCCTTGTGGGCTTTTGTTGTATGACTACTAGCTCTTGTATTCTCTGGTCAACAAATCCCACCTCTTGTCATCTCACATGACCCAACCATTTCAGTCAATACTCCCTCAGCTTTTCTGTGGTGAGGGCTACCTGTATCATGGCTCACATAATTTCATTGAGTAGCCTATCAGCTCTTGTCTTACCTAGCATCCACTTGAGCATATTCATTTGGATTTTATGAAGTACCTGTTCTTCTCTCTTCCTCATTGGCCAGTATTCCAACACATATATCATAGCTGGCTAAAACCTGGTCTGATACAGTTTTTGCTTTAGTTTACTTGGCATATTCTTATCCTAGAGAATTCCCATTAACGTCTCCATTTGCACTAAGCGCTCTTCATGCAAATTCTAATGTCTGCATTCCCATTCCCATCATAGCTGAACCCAGATATTTATATTGTTGCACAGACTTTAATTCTATACCAGTCTAGTTTTACTGGCTTTCATTGTCCCTCTCAATAAAGCATCAAATGTGTTCATTTTTTATTGACTAATTTGTAAACAATTTTCTTCCAGTACAGCCCTCCATTGTTCAGATCCCTTTGAAGTTCATATTTATCTTTGTAGCTCAACATGTCATCACTGGTGAAAAGCATGCTCCATGGAGCCTCTCAGCTAAGCTCCCCTGTCCAGGTGTCCATTACATTCATAAATAGGAAGGGGCTTTTGGCTGATCTTGATGTATGCCTACCCTTAGCACTAGTCTAACACTGCTAAATGTGGATCCATTGTGTTGCACAGAGCTTTGTTGTTGTCTTCAGTTCTTTGCTATTTTGTAGTGACTTTTCCACTAATCCACTTGGCTACACATAGTAATGGTTTGAGGTGATATGTTTGAATTGGCATATCAAAGGCAATTGCCAAAATTGCTGCAGCCCTCATCTGCCTTCACAGCTGCATAGAAATGACAGGTCCTCGAAATATGCCTATTCTTCCATTGGGGTCTTGAGAAGTTTGGACTGTGCTTTGTCTAGAACCTCAACTCTGAACGGTTCACCAAGTGTGGCCCTACCATGAGTACAAGACTCCGGACAACAGTTCCAAGGAGAGGCCAAAATGAATTACCCATGAATTATGAAACAGTATCTATTGTGACCTCTTGTGAAATCCCATGGTAAACAAACAATGGTTTACAGTGTTATTACATCAGTTCTCGGGGTGTTGTGCAATAGCTTATTTTAAAAAAATTTGAATAGTAGCCCACTAATAAGAGGTAACCTTTCCCATTTAATTCAAATAGATGTATGCCAACATGGCTTCAAAGGAAATTGAGAATTTTGGGTGGCTTCAGTGGTTCTTTTGCATTCTTTTCCCTGTATTAACAGAAGATTTCACATTTGGATACCTTGTCTTTGATGGCAGCATTCATATATTTTGGGCTCTTTCAATACACTACTCCATACCCAGATGAGCACTGTGGATTGTACTTAGCATTTCCGACCTCATGCTGTGACATGACACCTCGGACTTTATACAGAATTATATAATATGCACCAATAGGCTCAAGGTTCATAATCAACTCTTATGCTTGGAGGTACCTAAGCTTGTTCGGATGGCAATCTGAGGTGAACATGAGCATCAGTATCTATGCACGGCCCTACTGTCTATTAAAGGAGCAGCATCAGCACCATCACGCAGAGTGGGGAATCTCAACCTCCTCTTTCATGGAAAGGATGGTGACTGACCTTGAGCCTCGAAGAAGGGAGAATGGGGACCTGGAGGACTCCATCAGAGCTGCAAAGCATTCCCAAAAGGAGGAAAAAAGACTGAAATGTCTGCATAATAAACTGTTGCTTACAGTAATTTCTCCATAGCTCACACATTCCATTTCAAAGACATTCACTTGGAGAAGAGACAGTGAAGTCCTTAGGACAGTTTTGCTTCTCTGAAAGTATTTCCATTTTAAGGCCATAATTAATTACTTCTGATCTCTACTTTTATCCATCTAAGCAGCTGTAAGGATAACAAGCCCACTTTCCATAAGCTTTTAACACCATGTCGCCATTCCACATCAGATTAAAAATAACCTGGATAAAAAGAAATATCTCCACTGAAATGATGTATGTTCCATTGTTAGTTCACCTGATGCTCATGTGAGGAGGACAGGGAAAGTAAAAAGGACAACTGAACCCAGTCTGGCTTCGGTAAACCTGTTATTTGACAGCACAAAATCCTATCTCAAAACTGTTTCTGTGATGGAAGTTTTAAATGAACAGCACACTATCAAAGACAGTGAACTTCTGATGTATTTTTGTCTTCTCAGATCAGTTTGATCAAAACCTGTGTCTCACCAATAATTTCACAAAACTGCCCAAATTCAGCTCTTTTAACACCCATGGAATCTCACTGACCAAGCGTTACGCAGAGCAAGATGTGGCTCCATGACTGAAATGACTCCAAAGAAGAGCTAGAAGAAAATAAAAAAAAGCAGACTGCTGCAAACCAGTGAAGAATAACTATTATAACAACATGGGGACTCATCAAATCACCTTTCACGAGTCTGGTGTATCAAGAACAGAAAATTGCCTTCGCATTCTGCTAGTTTTAATTAATCCAAATCTCAATAGTTATTACAATGTAGGGGAAGAGGAAAAGTTTTAATTCTTCTGAGATTCACAGAAGCACCAGCGTTAGTTGCAGAAAATCCCTTGCATACTGAGCTTTTGGTAACAAGTATACCCTTACTGTAAGAATGCCATTTGCGCTTAGTTTATTTTTTAAATATTTTTTTGCTCCAACTTGTGGAAAAGGTGAGTGAGGTAGAGGGTTTGTATAAGGATTGAATAGAGAGATGACACTGTAGGTCCCAGACTCAAATTCCATTCCATTCTCATCCCCCATGTTCTCTTCACTTTCTGTACAAGTATCATGGAGCTATCAACCTTTAGTGCACAGTTAGCTCAACAGGATGACTATGGTCAGAGTGTTATTATTATTACATATTTATTTTTTACTTTGTCAGTATGTCACAGCCTTACTGTTTCTTAGATATGGGATTATGAAATGGCAGCACTATGATATGACACTCCAGTCTTATGAGGTATTTCACATAGAATTTTTCCGTCAGACTGAGTTACTAACAACATGCCTGAAAAAGGGATTGCCTTTGATGGGCAGGAGCAGAAGTGTGATCCATTCAAAGTCTTCACCCTACAAAACTGGCATAGAATCAGGAAACTTTTAGGTATTGTTCACTGGATTTTAACTAAAGTCCAAGAAGTATGCCTCGTTTGTTTGTTCATCCCGGGTGTAAATTTGACATTGCAACATCTGGCTGACTAAGGGTCAAAAAAAAAAAAACCATTGCAAGTAACTTTACTTTCAGGAGTCCGCTGCAAGAGTGCTATGCAGTCTTGTCTTTACATAGCTAACCTCCAACTAGACTTACGTTATTCATTAGCATGTGCTCCTTACTGTTCACTGTCTTCCTTTTCCTTCATCAGGCAACTGAGCGATATTGTCCTCTTCCCTGGATATGATTCAAAGAGAAAAAACTCTCTGGAGTACGGAGCAAAGGAGCAAGATTCCACCTATAGGAGATCTTAATGGTGATGGGCAGAGTCTAAGGGCAGGCCTACACTTAAAGCACTGCAGTAGCACAGCTGCACCAGCTTTTCAGTAAAGACACGATGACACTGATAGGAGAGCTTCTCTCCGTTGATATAGTTAATCCGCCTCCATGAGAGCTGGTCACTATGTTGATGGGAAAAGCCTCCCACCGACATAGTGCTGTCTACACCAGGGGTTATTATAACTGTGTCACTCAGGGGTGTGGATTTTTCACACTCCGAGCAACATAGTTCTACCAATGTAAGTATATAGTGTAAACTTGGCCTAACACTGTCCACATTCAGACCTAAAATAAGGCCTTCTCACGATTAGTGGCATCCCTCGCCAATCTGACCTGCATACAGTGATCAAAAGGAGACAGATTATTGCCTTTTTGGACATGGTCAGTGCTATTTTAATTGCAGCTTGATGCTGAGATACCTCAGAAATACCTGCAGTGAAGAGATACAGCTCTTGATCTGAATAGTGCGCAAAAACCACTTTGTGTTTAAACAAAAAAAGGTACAGCATGAATATAACTTTTGTAAAAAATCTGGTGCTGCATCAGTGAGAACTTTAGCTATTTCCTTCATTTAAACAAATCAGCAAAGGCTGTCTAGATGATGTAGCAATCCAGCTTGATCCAGACATAATTTCCTGGGTTGCTACATCAGATCTAGACAGCCTTTGCTGATGCACTGAATATGCAAAGTAAATGACTCATCTATGTTAGCTGAACTGAAGATAATTGTTCAGAATTTATGCAAAGTAGAGCAATTCTTTCCATTAGTTTGAGGAAATGACTGCTATGACACTCTGATTATTATGACAGGTTTCAGATAGCAGCCATGTTAGTCTGTATTCACAAAAAGAAAAGGAGTACTTGTGGCACCTTAGAGACTAACAAATTTATTTGAGCATAAGCTTTTCGTAAGCTACATGCATCCGATGAAGTGAGCTGTATTTCACGAAAGCTTATGCTCAAATAAATTTGTTAGTCTCTAAGGTGCCACAAGTACTCCTTTTCTTTCTGATTATTATGTTAATGGCAGTGGACAGAATGGGCCCTTACTGTTTTTTCCGCACTGAGTATTCAACAAGTAGTGTCAAAGAAACTCCTGGGTACAACAACAGGGAAATTAATTTTCTCCTATCCTCATCTTTGTTATTTCCAAGCCCTCTGAAACTCCTTTTCTCCCCATGGGTAGTAAGATACTGGATACCTCTCAGTTAGCTCAGACAGACTATTACAGTACTGTCAACCTTTGCAACTTTAACATGAATCTTGTAATATTTGGTTCGATTCTAAAAGCCCCCAATGCTGGGGGCAGGTGATAACAGGAGACAATAGGATTTCATTTTTATTAAAAAAAAAGTTTCTAGCCCTCATGATTTCAGAGAGGACTTTGAAAACATGATCCAAGTGAACCCTAATGGCTCAGAAATGCACAGGCAAATAAAAAGGATTCAAACTGTATTGGTTTTTAGCTTAAAAATCATGGGATTTTAAAGATTTTTTGAGGCCTGACTCCTGGCTTTTGAATGACTGTGGCTGGCAATATTGATACTGAAACTCAAAATAAGGATATTACCCTTTCTGCCATACTTCCAAACTGGTGAGTGAATTATGGCATACAAAAACACATTGTATTGTAATCACCAAATGAGTTCCAACAGCGCTTCCTGCACAAAACAGCAAGGATGTGGCTCATAGCAACCTTTGTAGAACGTGTCAATGTGGGTCCAAGAACAGAAAGAGAAATAACAACATACCACAAACTAGCCAGCATAACAGTACACAATGTCCTTGGGAAAGTGTACAAATACTTCTCCAATCAAGCAGTTCTCTAATGCAGTACTACTAGATCTAATCACTTCTTTAAACATGTTCAGATGCCTGAACAAGTCAATACATTGGATGCTTTTTCTCCCAGCCTAGCTGTGCAGATGAAAAAAGACAGCTGGTTTGCCAGGTATAAGAACTCAGGGCTTCTGTATATCAGAATTCACAAACCATCCACACACCAGTTATAGCACAGAGAAAGACAAGGGAAAGAAGCAACAGATGACTAAGATGCTATAACTGGGTGTGGATGGTTTGTGAACTCTGATATACAATTTAGATATTGATATTGCTATTGTTGTAATGCTGGGTTACCCAATATTTATACCAGGTGCTATTACTTGACAGTTTGTTACACTGAGTGATAAACTACTACTCTGAGAAATCTGTACTGTAATGTTACCCAGTTGTTCAATGAAAAAACTTTTTTTTTAAAAAAAGTTTGCTTGTCTCTTTAACAAATAGGGCTAGAATCATTAAAGAGAACAGGTAGATATTTGACTTTCAGAGTTTAAGGGGTAGGCAGTACTTCTGAATTTAGATACTTATCCTAATTTTAGCTGACAGTTCTAGAGAATGAGCCCATCTGCAGATAACAGCACAATTATTTATAAACACTTTTACTGCAAATGTAAATGGGTTATTCTGCAATAAGTAAATGGGAATGCCATTTATTAAAAATGTAAAATAGCTACTAGTAATATATCCTAGGTGTGAGGGGATTTGGTTTTTACTCTCAATAGGTTATCCAAAAGTCCTGAATGGAACTTGCACAACTGTTACCTCCCCCACAGCTCGCAGCAGCAGAAGCTGCTCTCTGTTTGAAATAACTCCTCTTTCCTGGCTGTAGAACGGTTGCTTTAGGTAACATATCTTATCTGTGACTGCCCATCCCAGGGGACATGCACAGAATCTGGGCTGGATATGTGGTGGTGAGGAGGCAGGAAGTCAGAAACATAAAAAAATAAGACGTCAAGAATCAGACGTCAAGAATTATAACATTCAAAAACCAGTTGGAGAACACTTCAATCTCTCTGGTCACTCGATCACAGACCTGAGTGGCTATACTTCAACAAAAAGCTTCAAAACAGACTCCACGAGAGACTGCTGAATTCGAATTAATTTGCAAACTGGATACAATTAACTTAGGCTTGAATAGAGACTGGGAATGGATGAGTCATTACACAAAGTAAAACTATTCCTCCCCCCACCCCACCCCCCACTGTTCCTCTGATATTCTTGTTAACTGCTGGAATTAGCCTACCTTGCTTGTCACCATGAAAGGTTTTCCTCCTTTCCCCCCCCTGCTGCGGGTGATGGCTTATCTTAAGTGATCACTCTCCTTACAGTGTGTATGATAACCCATTGTTTCATGTTCTGTGTGTGTGTATATAAATCTCTCCTCTGTTTTTTCCACCAAATGCATCCGATGAAGTGAGCTGTAGCTCACGAAAGCTTATGCTCTAATAAATTTGTTAGTCTCTAAGGTGCCACAAGTACTCCTTTTCTTTATAAGAAAATAAGAATGGCCATACTGGGTCAGACCAAAGGTCCGTCTAGACCAGTATCCAGTCTTCTGACATGGCCAATGCCAAGTGCCCCAGAGGGAATGAAGAGAGCAGGTTATCATCAAGTGATCCATCCCATCACCCATTCCCAGCTTCTGGCAAACAGAGGCTAGGGACACCATCCCTGCCCATCCTGGCTAATAGCCCATTGATGGACCTATCGCTAAGCTGTGATTTGGTCCTGGAAGTCACGGAATCCTGAATTCTGCAGACCTCTGTGACTTCAGCCCACAGTGACTGGGAGCTGCAGGGTATCCCCACCAACTATGGTGGTCAGGCGTGGAATTGTGGGGCCCCGGAGCTCCCCAGTCGCTGTGGATGAAGGGATGCCCCACAGCTCCCCAGCCACCATGAGTGGGTTCAGGGGAATTCCTGGAGCTCCCCAGTCCCCGTGGGTGTGGGGGACCCCCAGAGCACATGGCAGGGGAACCCCACAGCTCCCCAGCTACCACGGGTGGGGTCCCTCTGAGCCACTGGTAGGGGCAGAGGCCGCAGCTCCCAGCCACATCAGAGCAGGGTGCTGGACCTTCCTCCCTCTCAATTTGTCATGGACATTTTTAGTAGAAGTCAGGGAGAGGTCACACTTCTGTGAATTTTTGTTTATTGCCCGTGACTTGTCCCTGACTTTTACTAAAAATATCCATGACAAATCATATCCTTACCTATGGTCCATGAATTTATCTAGTTCTTTTTTGAACCTGTTTATTCTTGGTCTTCACAATAGTCATGATTTTATAGACCTCAATCATATCCCCACCTTAGTTTCACTTTTCCAAGCAGAAAACAGTTTCCCTCGATGTTCTAACCCTGGGGTGGGCAAACTACGCCCTGGCCTGGATCTGGCCCCTAGGGCTTTGGATCCAGCCCGTGGATGCCCCCCGTGATGCCTCAGGCCTTGCGCTGCTCTCAGAAGTGGCCAGCACCACGTCCCTGCCGCCGTGGAGTGGGGGCAAGAGGACTCTGTGCATTGTCCAGGCTTCCAGGCACCGCCCCCATTGGTCGGGAATGGGGAACCGCGGCCAATGGAGCTTCGGGGGAGGTACCTGGAAGCGTGGCAAGGGTAGCACGCGGAGCCCTGTGCCCACCCCCCCCACTCCACCAGGGACTGCCGCGGGGAAGTAGTGCCAGCTGCTTCCCGGCAGGGCATGAGCCTGGGCAGGCAGGCGGGCGGACGGGCGGGGCCGGGCAGGGAGCTACCACCCTGGAGCCGGTTTAGGTAAGCGCGCTGGCCGCGCCTGAACCCCTCCTGCACCCCCCCCCTGCCGAGCCATCCTGTGCCCCCCCCCCCCTGCCCTGCCTCCCTCATCCCTCACCCTCCTGCACCACCCCCCTGCCTGAGCCCCTGTGCACCCCAACCCCTGCCCTGAGCCCCCTCTCGCAGTCTGCATCCCTCCTGCACACCTGACCTGAGCCTCCTCCTGCACTCCACACCTCTCCTGCACCCCAACCCCCTTCCCTGAGCCCCCTCATACACCCACACCCCTCCTCTGCCCCAATCCCTTGCCTTGAGCCCGTTCCTGCACACCACACCCCCTCCCACAGCCTGTGCTCCCTCCCACACCCCAACCTCCTGCCCTGGCCCTGCATACAATTTCCCCACCCAGATGTGGCCCTCGGCCCAAAAAGTTTGCCCACCCTTGTTCTAACCCCATAGGGAAGGTTCTTCCACCACCTGCTGAATGTCAGCAAACCGGACAGGAAAGAATTTTAAAGGGGGCCCAATAGAGAATTTGGCAGGCTCTCCCTGACAGACAGTCCCATTCCTGTCTGAAAAGGATTCAAACACACTGAAGAGTCCCTACTCATCCCTAGAATGATGCTCATGGGAGGTACTACTAGTCCCTAGTCTCCCCACTCCTCACTGGCTGTGAAGAAAACACTTCCAGGAGTTCAGCCCTGCTGGGGGTGGTGACAGCACACAGTCCCAAGTTTAAGTTGTGGCACAAAGGAGGTAGGGAGCCATGTATATAACCAGACTTCCTTTTGGGGCATAACGTAACTCCCAGAGGCTTTGGTATTCTGTGCCAGGCTGATCCTTCCCTGGAATTGGGCAGCTTGCTGCTAAACCAGGATCTTTGGCCTTACAGAGAAAACGTGAAAAGCCACATATTTTGGGCTAGACTCGGCTGCTGTGAAATGGGGTAGAACAGTTCCACAGCTATGGAAATCAACTTTTAAAGTGAGCTGCCTCAACCCCCTCCATTTTAGCGTGTTTGTTTTGCCCCCCCACCGTACAGCCTCCAGGTTTAGTCTATTGGTCAGATTCCAAATGTTTTATTCTTGTTGCTTTAAAATCTCTTTTGCTGACCTCTCTCTACTGGAGTATTGGAGATTTTTTACTAACACCCATGACAGTTTTAATGGAATTGTCAGAATTCTCTCCTTTCCCCCACCCTCTATCTGACACCGAAGTGCACCTCACCACATCACTGAAGCTCTGCACATGGTATGGCTAGAGAAGTCTGACTGAAGATCCTATTGTTGACAGAGCGCTGAGTCGGAGCCATTTCTGAACGCTGGATGATTTGAACTGAACCGCTGCCATTGCCCTATTTAGGTTGGGGCTGTTTGATTTGCGGATGGAAGCATAGGAGTAAAACATTCACTGAACCCAGAATTAACTGAAAGGTAATGAAGCAATCATTTTGGCAGGAGGGGAGTAGCTTTAAAGCAGGGTTAAAAAGAGTCATCCAAAAATATTTTTTCTGATTCACCTCACACAAGCTGCCAGGCAAATCTGACACAGCTTTACGTATTACTGGTATTTTCCAGATAACGTAATTCTGTTTTGTCTGGACCATTCTCAGCACATTACACACAAGCTACGTAACCGGGATTGTGCACAAACCACATAACCAAGGTTTGCCAAGATGCCATTGAAACTCCTAGGGCTGCTCTCCGGAGACTTCTCTCTCAGCACTTCTACAGAATGCATCACACAGAAAACAAAACATTCTGATATGCAACTAGGTAAACATGTTTAGATTTAAGTGACACAAATACTAAGAATCAATTCTCCCTCCCCTCCAAAACAGTTGAGCTTTGCTGTGTGCCTGAAAAGTCCAATTTGCTTGTTTGCCAAAGGAGGAGCAAATTCTGAAGTCAAAGGCACCTCCTGGAGGGCACTTACCGGCAGCTCCCTCGCTAATAAACCGAGAGAGCTCAAGCACTTCTGCTGATTGCAAAGGGGAGAGAGATGGTCTCTCACACACGCAGGAACTAAAAGAGTTTTATAGAAGCCAACTCTTTAACTCTACCCAACTGGCAACCAATGCAGATCTGGGAGCATCAGAGTAATCTGTATATGGCAAAATAGGACACTTACCATAGGAGCTGCCACGTTCTGCATCAACTTGTTTGTGGGTAGATGTAAGATGTAGCCCTATTTTAAGCATAGATCATGGTAGCAAGCTGCGCATCTGAAAAGAATGGTCCTAGGTAGACAGATGGAAAAAAGCCATCAAGGGCATTGCTACTATTGGCAAATAGCTAGGGGCAAATTCAGACAAATTCAAACGGGAAACAAGGTAATTTTTATTAGTGAGGGTAATTAACATTGGAACAACTTACTAAGGGTTGTGATGAATTGTCCATCATTAGCACCACTTTTAGATCTAATTTGATTTTTCCTCCTTAAAAGATAAGCTGTGGTTCAAACAGGAATTATTTTTGGTTTGTGTTATGCAGGAGGTCACAATGGTCCCTTCTGGCCCTGGAATTTATGAACCAAAAATCTGGTTTCTTGCAACCAAATGTATTACACTGTAGATTTTGAGACATGATTTAGAGAACACTTCTCACAACACCAAAAATATAATACAAATTTTAGAGCAGGATGTATTTTTAATTTTCCAGATAACAGTCCAGACAATCCCAGCTATATTGTGCTAATGATATTAATCAAGCCCCATATTTAAAGCAGTACACTGGGATTTAAGTTCCAAGCAGGCCATGAACAATACTTCCTGTACAACATAAAACTCACATTCTGCTTATATTTGTTATAAACTGAAGAAGTCAAGATGAAAACTAAGGCCTCAAGCTATTGTTCATCTCACAGCGAACAGGGGAGTTTGAGAGGGAGAGAAGGAGATCCCCCTGCTGAACGAACAAGGTGCGAGTAGTTTGTGTGTTTCTCTCTCAGGTTATTTCAGTTATTTCAGTTATTGGGTCAGTTGGGATTGTGTGTCTGGGGACTGTTTGAACCTTTGTTCCCTGGATCATCCGTGATCATCTTTGATTAGCCTCAATCAGCCTTGTGATCACCCTCCCCCTGTGATTAACAAGGGGGTAGGGCTGACTTAGGAGAGAAGGCCTTAAAAAGCAGAGTCTAAGCGACCAAGGGGATCTAGCAAACAGGGGAGTTTGAGAAGGAATTTGTGGGAAGACAACATAATATCGCTGTGGTTAGGAAGGGCTGCGTCACCAGTGCCAATGCTGCGCCTGTCTCCTCCACTTGCACCTGTATCCAGACAGAAAACCTAATCATGGATGCCTCTACCCCTATCCTAGTGAGGATTTGCAGAGACTGTGGCCTGCATTTTCCACCCCCAGAAAACCAGTGTGAAAGGTGCCTTCTGTGGAATCTCTCAGGAAGCAGATAGGAGAGCTAAAGGAGGAGGTGGCTAGGCTGAAAGCATACATGCCCATGAGGAATTCCTTGAGGGTATTTGTATGGAGACATCCAAGGCTGAGGACGCTATCCAGCTACAGAGGACTGCTGTCACACCACTGGGGGAGGAAGATATGGCTCCGTCACAGGGAGGATATTGGCAGCTGGTTACTTCTGGCAGTAGGCCGTACTCCACCCCTACTCCCAACCTATTCACCATGGTGATGTAAAACTGATATACTGCCCTGACAACGAGCAATGAGGAATCACTCCCAAAGGTGGAGGAGGAGAAGTCATGTACCACCAAGACTGAGAGGAAATATAGGGTAGTGGTGGTTGGTGACTCTCTTCAGAGACGGGATGGAGGCATACATCTGTCACCCTGACATGGCATCCCAGAAGTACGCTGCTTGCCAGGGGCCCATATCCGAGGGATTGTCAAGGATCATCCGGCCCTCTGACTACTACCCCACGCTACTCATCCATGTGGGCACTAATGATACAGGAAAGTATGACCCTCAGCAGAAGTGACTATAGAGCTCTGGGAGTACCAGTGAAGGAGTTGGGAACACAGGTGGTGTTCTCTTCGATCCTTCCAGTCAAGGGTAGGACCCCAGGCAGAGACAGATGCATCCTGGAGGTGAATGCCTGGCTGCGAGGATGGTGTCGCCAGGAGGACTTCAGCTTTCTTGACCACAGGATACTGTTCCAGGAAGAAGGACTGCTAAGCAGAGATGGAGTCCATCTATCAAGGAAGGGGAAGAGCATATTTGGATACAGACTAGCTAACCTCTGGCTTTAAACTAGGTTTGAAGGGGGCAGGTGACCAAAGCCCATAGGTAAGTCAAAAACATGGAGACTTGGGAGAAGGATCGGAATATGGGCTGTTATAGCAGGGATAGAGGAGCAACAAGACAGAACTGGGGAGGGGGAAATCAAATCAGTATCTTAGATGCCTGTATACTAACGTGAGAAGTATGGGGAATAAGCCGGAAAACTCAAAATACTAGTAAAGAAACACAACTATGACATAGTTGGCATCACAGCTAGTCCTGGTGGGATAATATGTGTGACTGGAATATTGGTATAGAAGGGTACAGCTTGCTCAGGAAGGACTGGCAGGGAAAAAAGGGAGGAGGTATTGCCTTATATATTAAAAATATATACACTTGGACTGAGGTTGAGATGGAAATAGGAGACAGATTTGTTGAAAGTCTCTGGGTAAGGATAAAAGGGGTAAAAAACAAGGTTGATGTCATGGTAGGGGTCTACTACAGACCACCTAACCAGGAAAAAGAGGTGAATGAGGCTTTTTTTTAAACAACTAACAAAATCATCCAAAGCACAGGACTTGGTGGTGATGGGGACTTCAACTAAGCAGACATCTGTTGGGAAAATAACTGCAGGGCACAGATTATCCAATAAGTTCTTGGAATGTATTGGAGACAATTTTTTATTTTAGAAGGTGTGGAAATCTACTCGGGGAGGCTATTCTAGATTTGATTTTGACAAATAGGAGGAACTGGTTGAGAATTTGGAAGTGGAAGGCAGCTTGGTGAAAGTGATCATGAAATGATAGAATTCATGATTTTAAGGCATGGTGGGAGGGAGAACAGCAAAATAAAGACAATGGATTTCAAGAGGGCAGACTTTAGCAAACTCGGGGAGTTGGTAGGTAAGATCTCATGGGAACCAAGTCTAAGGGGAAAACTGAAGGCAGTTGGCAGTTTTTCAAAGAGACATTATTAAGGGCACAAGAGCAAACCATCCCACTGTGTGGGAAAGATAGGAAGTATGGCAAGAAACCACCCTGCCTTAATCAGGAGATCTTCAATGATCTAAAAATAAAAAAAAGAGTCCTACAAAAAGTGGAAATTAGGTCAAATTACAAAGGATGAATATAAACAAACAAGTATATAGGGACAAAATTAGAAAAGACAAAGTAAAAAACAAGATCAAACTAGCTAGAGACATAAAGAGTAACAAGAAAATATTCTACAAATACATTAGAAGCAAGAGCAAGACCAAAGACAGCATAGGCCCGTTGCTCAATGAGCAAGGAAAAGCAATAACAGAAAATGTGGAAATGACAGAGGTGCTTTAATGATTTCTTTTTTTCGGTTTTCACCAAGAAGGTTGATGGTGATTCGAGGTCTAACCTAGTGAATGCCAGTGAAAATGAGGTAGGATCAGAAGAAGCTAAAATAGGGAAAGAACAAGTTAAAAATTACTTGGACAAATGAGATGTTTTCAAGTCACCAGGGCCTGATGAAATGCATCCTAGAATACCGAAGGAGCTGACTGAGGAGATATCTGAGCCATTAGTGATTATCTTTGAAAAGTCATGGAAGACTAGAGATATTCCAGAAGACTGGAAAGAGGGCAAATATAGTTCCAAACTATAAAAAGGGAAATAAGGACAACCCAGGCAATTACAGACCAGTCAGCTTAACTTCTGTACCCTGAAAGATAATGGACAAATAATTAAGCAATCAATTTTCAAACGTCTAGAAGAAAATAAGGTGATAAATAACAGTCAGCATGGATTTGTCAAGAACAAATTGTGTCAAACCAACCTGATATCCTGTCAAAGAAAGCTAACAAGCCTTGTGGATAGTGAGGAAGTGGTAGACGTGGTATATCTTGATTTTAGTAAAGCTTTGGATACTGTCTCACATGACCTTCTCGTAAACAAATTAGGGAAATGCAACCTAGATAGAGCTACTATAAGGTGGGTACAAAACTGGTTGGAAAACCATTCCCAGAGAGTAGTTATCTGTGGTTCACAGTCATGTTGGAAGGGCATAATGAGTGGGGTCCAGCAGGGATCAGTTCTGGGTCCGGTTCTGTTCAATATTTTCATCAATGATTTAGATAATGGCATAGAGATTACACTTATAAAGTTTGTGGACAATACCAAGCTGGGAGGGGTTCCTTGTGCTTTGGAGGATAGGGTTAAAATTCAAAATGATCTGGACAAACTGGAGAAATGTCTGAAGTAAATAGGATGAAATTCAATAAGGACAAATGCAAAGTACTCCATTTAGGAAGGAACATTCAGCTGCACACATACAAAATGGGAAATGACTGCCTAGGAATGAGTACTATGGAAAGGAATCTGGGGGTCATAATGGATCACAAGCTAAATGAGAGTCAACAGTGTAACGCTATTGCAAAAAAAGTGAACATAATTCTGGGATGTATTAGCAGGAGTGTTGTAAGCAAGACACACAAGAAGTAATTCTTCTGCTGTACTCCACGCTGATTAGGCCTCAGGGAGTATTGTGTCCAGTTCTGGGCGCCACATTTCAGGAAAGATGTGGACAAATTGGAGTGAGTTCACAGAAGAGTGACAAAAATGATTAAAGGTTTAGAAAACATGACCTATGAGGGAAGGTTGAAAAAATTGAGTTTGTATAGTTTGGAAAAGAGAAGACTGAGAGGGGACATGATAATAGTTTTCAAGTATGTAAAAGATTGTTACAAGGAGGAGGGAGAAAAAATGTTTTTCTAAGCCCCGGTCTACATTAAGAGTTGACGTCGAATTTAGCAGCATTAAATCAATTTAACCCTGCACCCATCCACATGATGAAGCCCCCCCCCTTTTTTTTTTTTCTTTGACTTAAAGGGCTTTTAAAATCGATTTCCTTACTCCATCCCCAACAAGGGGATTAGCGCTGAAATCAGCCTTGCTGGGTCGAATATGGGGGTACTGTGGACACAATTAGATGCTATTGGCCTCCGTGAGCTATCCCAGAGTGCTCCATTGTGATTGCTTTGGACAGCGCTCTCAACTCAGATGCACTGGCCAGGTAGACAGGAAAAGGCCCGAGAACTTTTGAATTTCAATTTCCTGTTTGGCCAGCGTGGCAAGCTGCAGGTGACCATGCAGAGCTAATCAGCAGAGGTGACCACGATGGAGTCCCAGAATCGCAAAAGAGTCCAGCATGGACCGAATTGGAGGTACGGGATCTGATCATTGTATGGGGAGAGGAAACTGTGCTATCAGAACTACGTTCCAGTTTTCGAAATGCCAAAACATTTGTCAAAATTTCCCAGGGCATGAAGGACAGAGACCGTAAGAGGGACCCAAAGCAGTGCCGCGTGAAAATTAGGGAACTGAGGCAAGCCTACCAGAAAACCAGAGAGGCGAACGGCCGCTCCGGGTCAGAGCCCCAAACTTGCTGTTTCTATGATGAGCTGCATGCCATTTTAGGGGGTTCAGCCACCACTACCCCAGCCGTGTTGTTTGACTCTTTCAATGGAGATGGAGGCAACACAGAAGCAGGTTTTGGGGACGAGGAAGATGATGATGATGAGGCTGTAGATAGCTCACAGCAAGCAAGCGGAGAAACCGGTTTTCCTGACAGCCAGGAACTGTTTCTCACCCTGGACCTGGAGCCAGTACCCCCTGAACCCACCCAAGGCTGCCTCCTGGACCCGCCAGGTGGAGAAGGGACCTCTGGTGAGTGTTCCTTTTAAAATACTATACATGGTTTAAAAACCAGCATGTTTAATGATTAATTTGCCCTGGCATTCGTAGCTCTCCTGGATGTACTCCCAAAGCCTTTGCAAAAGGTTTCTGGGGAGGGCAGCCTTATTCCATCCACCATGGTAGGACACTTTACCACTCGAGGCCAATAGCACATACTCAGGAATCATTGTAGAACAAAGCATTGCTGTGTATGTTTGCTGGTGTTCAAACAACATCCGTTCTTTATCTCTCTGTGTTATCCTCAGGAGAGTGATATCATTCATGGTCACCTGGTTGAAATAGGGTGCTTTTGTTAAGGGGACATTCAGAGGTGCCCGTTCCTGCTGGGCTGTTTGCCTGTGGCTGAACAGAAATGTTGCCCGCTGTTAGCAACGGGGGGGGAGGGGCTAGCCATGCACTGGGGGGAGGCAAAATGCAACCTTGGAACAAAGCACATGTGCTACGTATGTAATGTTAACAGCAAGGTTTACCGTGAAAGAGTGTACCCATTGTTCTATAAAATGTGTCTTTTTAAATACCACTGACCCTTTTTTTCTCTCCACCAGCTGCATGTGTCTCAAGGATCACAGGATCTTCTCCTTCCCAGAGGTTAGCGAAGATTAGAAGGCGAAAAAAATGCACTTGTGATGAAATGTTTTCTGAGCTCATGCTGTCCTCCCACACTGACAGAGCCTCCTCACCCAGATGCCCAAGAATGCGGTAGGGGGGCCTCCGGCCACCCAGCCACTCCACCCCAGAGGATTGCCCAAGCAACAGAAGACTGGCATTCAATAAGTTTTAAAGTTTTAAACTTTTAAAGTGCTGTGTGGCCTTGTCCTTCCCTCTTCCACCACCCCTCCTGGGCTACCTTGGTAGTTATCCCCCTATTTGTGTGATGAATTAATAAAGAATGCATGAATGTGAAGCAACAATGACTTTATTGCCTCTGCAAGCGGTGATCTAAGGGAGGAGGGGAGGGTGGTTAGCTTACAAGGAAGTGAGTGTGAACCAAGGAGCAGGGGTTCATCAAGGAGAAACAAACAGAACTTTCACACTGTAGCCTGGTCAGTCATGGAATTGGTTTTCAAAGCTTCTCTGATGCACACCGTGCCCTTCTGTGCTCTTCTACCGACCTGGTGTCTTGCTGTGCGTAACCAGCAGCCAGGCAATTTGCCTCAACCTCCCATCCGGCCATAAACGTCTCCCCCTACTCTCACAGATATGTGGCGCGCACAGGAAGCAGTAAGAACAGTGGAATATTGGTTCGCTGAGGTCTAACCGAGTCAGTAAACTGCGCCAGCCACAACTTTTAACATCCAAATGCACATTTCTTACTACCATCTGCACTTATTCAGCCTGTAGTTGAACAGCTCCTGACTACTGTTCAGGCTGCCTGTGTATGGCTTCATGAGCCATGGCATTAAGGGGTAGGCTGGGTCCCCAAGGATACTATAGCATTTCAACATCCCCAATGGTTATTTTTTGGTCTGGGAAGAAAGTCCCTTCCTGCAGCTTTTGAAACAGACCAGAGTTCCTGAAGATGTGAGCATCATGTACCTTTCCCAGCCCTCCCATGTTGATTTTGGTGAAACATCCCTTGTGATCCACAGTGCTTGCAGCACTATTGAAAAGTACCCCTTGTGGTTATGTCCTCACCGGCTTGGTGCTCTGGTGCCAAGATAGGGATAGGGTTCCGTCTGTGACCCCCACACAGTTAGGAAATCCATTGCAGCAAAGCCATCCATTATGACCTGCACATTTCCCAGGGTCACTACCCTTGATATCAGCAGATCTTTGATTGCATTGGCTACTGGCATCACAGCTGTCCCACAGTAGATGTTGCCCACTCACAATTGATTCCCGACTGACCGGTAGCTGTCTGGCATTGCAAACTTCCACAGGGCTATTGCCACTCGCTTCTCAACTGTTGAGGGCTGCTCTCATCTTGGTATTCTTGCACCTCAGGGCAGGGGGAAAGCAAGTCACAAAGTTCCATGAAAGTGCCCTTACGCATGCGAAAGTTTTGCAGCCACTGGGAATCATCCCAGACCTGCAACACTATGTGGTCCCACCAGTCTGTGCTTGTTTCCCAAGCCCAGAATCGGCGTTCCACCGCATGAACCTGCCCCATTAGCACCATAATGCCCACATTGCCAGGGCCCGTGCTTTGAGAGAAGTCTGTGTCCAAGTCCTCATCACTCTCGTCATCACACTGACATCACCTACTCACCCGGTTTCACTTTGCCAGGTTTTGGTGCTGCATATACTGCTGGAATACACGTGTGGTGGTTAATGTGCTCCTAATGCCAAAGTGATCTGAGCGGGCTCCATGCTTGCCGGGTATGGTGTCTGCACAGAAAAAAGGCATGGAATAATTTCTGCCATTGCCCAGACGGAGGGAGGGGCCAACTGACGACATGGCTACAGGGTTGGCTTACAGGGAATTAAAATCAACAAAGGGGGTGGCTTTGCAAGAAACAAGAATGGCCTCCTCAAGGATAGAACTCAAAACCTCAGGGATAAAGCTCAAAACTGGGTTTAGCAGGCCATTGATTTCACAGAGGGAGGGAGGGAGGGAGGAGAAAATGAAATACAAAACAAATCTGGTCTATTTCTTGTTTTGAGCCACTTCATCTATCTTTATACATCTTGCTGGCAGAAGACTGTGCAGTATGACTTCTAGCCATCGTCATCTCCTGGGTGCTCGTCAGAAGATGATGCAGTATGACTGCTGGCCATCATCTTCTGCTGGCTGCTGATTAAAAGACAGTGCACTGCCGGTAGGACTCAATCGCCATGAGACGAAACTTAAAAGGGAAATGACCTGGCTGAGTCACTCCCATGTTTTCCCAGGCGCCCCTGACCTCATTGAGGTCGGTTAAAAGAGCACCCAGGACTACGTCGACGATGGCTACCAGTCATACTGCACTGTCTGCTGCCAAATAAACAAACTGCTGCTGTGTAGCAATGCAGTACCACGTCTGCCAGCACCCAGGAGACATACGGTGATGGTTAGCTGAGCAGGCTCCATGCCTGCTGTGGTATGGCGTCTGCACAGGTAACTCAAGAAAAAAGGCGCAAAATGATTGTCTGCCCTTGCTTTCACAGAAGGAGGGAGGAAAGGGGGGCCTGAGGATATGTACCCAGAACCACCTGTGACAATGTTTTAGCCCCATCAGGGACTGGGATGTCTACCCAGAATTCAAATGGGCGGTGGAGATTGCAGGAACTGTGGGATAGCTACTCACAGTGCAACGCTCTGGAAGTCGACGGTTGCCTCGGTACTGTGGACACACTCCGCCGACTACATGCACTTAGAGCATTTGTGTGAGGACACGCAATCAACTGTACAAAAACGCTTTCTACAAAACCAACTTCTATAAATTCGACCTAATTTCATAGTGTAGACATGTCCTGTCCTCAGAGGTTAAGGATAAGAAGCAATGGGCTTAAATTGCAACAAGGGAGGTTTAGGTTGGACATTAGGAAAAACTTCCTAACTGTCAGGGTGTTAAGCACTGGAATAAATTGCTTAGGGAGGTTGTGGAATCTCCATCATTAGAGATTTAAGAGCAAGTTAGACAACACTTGTCAGGGATGGTCTAGATAATACTTAGTTCTGTCATGAGGCAGGGACTGGACTAGATGACCCTCAAGGTCCCTTCCAATCCTATGATTCTATGTACTTATACGGTGCCAAATCTGTGCTGGGCCCATTGAAATAAATGACAAAACACTCATTGACTTCAGTGGGGCAGGATTTCACCCCCAGTCTTTATGCTGAGGAGTTCACACTTCACTCTCAGAATAATGGTAGATTTGGGACCTAATCCTACAGATGCTTCAAGAGCAAAATGCCACCAGAATTTTGTTACAGAGATGGGTTGTTGGATTTGTATTTGAATAAAATGAGCTTCAGTAAGGCCACATATTTAGAAAGAATTTGTTTTGAAGGTATCTAACACTTTAGAAGCGACCCTTCCATCAGATGCTTTTTAATAAGGTTAAGTTACACCTAATGATAGAAGTCAGACATTTTTTCAGACTAAGTACTTACAAAATTCTCTCCTGGGAAAACTAATTTCTTGGAGGTTAAAGATGATCAAAACTTGCACGATGCACTTCCGCAGTGACCTTCAAAGACATTTCAGTTATTGGTCTCTTTTTAACATAATAAAAAAAAAATCTTTACCTCGTCATAGCCAAAAAAAGGCATGACAGGTATCTCAGTATGTGCATTATCAACTATATTTGCATCCCCTACTATTACGTCTTGG
The DNA here is from genome assembly GCF_009764565.3 of Dermochelys coriacea. Taxonomy (NCBI): domain Eukaryota; kingdom Metazoa; phylum Chordata; order Testudines; family Dermochelyidae; genus Dermochelys; species Dermochelys coriacea. The sequence continues at coordinate 102,373,639 of NC_050068.2, read as the reverse complement.
ATCATCCCTTACCACAGCAAAACTCTCTGACCTCAGAGCTTTAACTGAGAATTGCAGAATTGAGTCCTAAGTGAACACTAACTCTTATTGAGAATATTTTACTGAATATCTTAATAAAAAAGCTATTTAAAAAAATACTCCAATCTTCATCCCAATGTGGCATGAATTGTAGAACAAACTAGTTAACTGATGCCAATGAATGGAGTGATCCTTGAAGATTTAGATCAGTTTCTTTCCTCTTCATACATCATAACTGGTCTCATATATAATGAGGTAAGGTAATAAAATGTCCAGTTCAGTAAATTAAGCTTAGTTTTATAACAGGCTCTGCAGGATTAGTTCAGGATCTTTTCCTGTGCCATAAGGGAAAATCTAACAGATTTCAAGTCCTTTTTAAAATAACCAGCTGGGAAATAAAACTGGTAAAAATATAAGTTAATACAATACCCTAGGGCAGGATATGGAACACCTTATGTAAAACGCAGCTCTTTGTTAAGGTATTTCCCCAAGGAGCAGCATCTCCACCCAGGACAAGACTATGACGGCAAAGTTGGTGGCAAGGAGGAGGCACAAAGGGGAGAATGGAAAAGAAAGTGAAAAAACTATAAAGAAACCCATGCACATACAGAGTAGGAAGGGGGAAAGACTAAGAACAAAGCAAATCAACCCAAATGTAATTCCTTGCACAGAATAGCTTCAGGTTTTTAAAAGTTAATCTCACACAAAAATCTTGAGCTAGCCAGATTCTGCATCTTAATCATTTGCAGAAGGAACCAAAATGTGTGGTATTATAATAAACTAATAGATTTCAGCTGCATACAACCATATGTCCATTCCTCTGATAATACATGAGGACAAAGTATCAAGTTCCACAGGTGATCTAAAAATTCCAAGTCAAAAAAGTTTAAGTTCACATGAAGTCCAGTGTCCACAATGTGTGTGTAACATCAGCTTGGGATGCCTCAAATTCACTGACTCACACCCACACACTAACATGCATCTTGTCCCCTTTGCACTTATACATCATCTCTGAATCTGGCCCACAGAGCGTGTACGTGAATGGTGTGATTCACATGCTGAAGGGCCAACAGGAGAGGGAGTCTGTGCTGGAAACAGATGCACTTGGAGGTGTGGGGCATGAGGAAATGAACAGAGTAAAAAAATCGGTCTCATTTTATAATACACAGTATTTGTTTCAATAATGCCTCTGGGATCTCTGCCAAATGCACGTGAATACAGATCTTGTGTGAAACCCCAAACATTCTGGCTCAGTCCCCATTGCTCTGATGTTCTGGGTGGCACAAAACTGGCTCTCTCGGGCATGCGTGGTTGCCAGGTTTGTATAAGTTTTGGTGGTGCCCAGAATGGGTCCAAGCAGAGCCATCCCATCCATAGGACGGACAGCATCCAAGGCAGCCGGGGGTTGGGGGAGGGTAGCAGCAGGCTGGCACCAGTAGCAGCGAGCGACCTGACCCCAGCCCACCCCTGCTCTGCCCCCTCCAGCACGGTAAACTCAAACCCTGGTGGAGCTGGGCCCATATTCGTAAATATTGGTGGAGCACGGGCACCATGGGCCCATATAACTCACTGCCTATACGAGCACGGAGGTGTTACTAGGTGGGAGCATACTGAAAGAAAAGCAGAGCTAGAGTGCAGTGCACTCTAGCCAGCCCCAGGTGCTGGAGCACTCCCTAGGAACCACTTTCCCCAGCAAGATTTAGAGCAGCCCAAGCCACAGAAGAACATTTGAGGCTCATGGGAGTAGAAAGATAGGTTACAGCTGCCTTCTCCACAACACTGGTTTTTGCCCCGAGCACAGGTGATCTAGCCCTGGTTTCCCAAACAGCATCCTTGTTAGGCGCTAAAAGCCCGCAGTGGTTTTATTCCAAATTGAACACTGTACAGCCATTAAATACACAACAAATGGTTATCAAAAAACAGCAGCTGATGAGGTATGTTAAGGAGCTCCTACTAGAAGCACAAAGGCTGAAACATTTAGCAGCCTGCTTTCCTCATTTGCGCAACATCTTGGGGCCCTGTGCACTACAGTAATTGAAAAAAATGATAAACATTTAGAGCAATTGCTTATTTGTTCACACTCCACTGTACTCCACACATCGCTGCATTTCATGCACTGATGAGAGCAAACCTGATTACATTAACGTGGAAACATTAAACATAATTAAACAAAACTAGAATGGAATCAATTTCTACAGATTGATGGCTGTCTTGGCAATGTTTTTTACTCCGCACACTCTCAGATGGCAGGGAAAACCTCTTTGGATATAAATCTAAGTCTATTAATTTCCCATGGCCCAGCCTGAAGGTAATTCCTGGCTATTTTATGATATCAAGAAAGCACAATAAGTATCAAATGTCATTTAGAAAAGCGCTGTTAGAGATTACCCCCCCAACAACAGTAGGAAGGTTTCTTTTAGGGGTATCCTGGGGTAGTGTCTCAAATCTCTGCCAGGCTGCTTAGATTTGCATGGAAGAGCCAATGTTGTTCTATGTAGACAAGACTGATGAGGTGGTTATTTATGTAAAATATGGTATAAGCCAAGCTCCCAAAGCACTTTATTCCTGTGACATGTATTTTGTTACTTAACATACGAAAATACTTGCAGATTGGATGACTCAGGATGCTAGTATCGGATATAGATCCTTTCAGCTCTAGGTCCAGGGTTGAGCCTAAGACACCCATACTGAAACTATACCCCCACATGGACCTGCACTGAAGTCAAATTAGCAACACTGATGGGCTGCCAAAGAAACCACATCCATACCTCTCACCAAGGAGGTCACCTGTTATGAGGAGGAGATTGAGTTGCAGAGGGGAAAAGGCCTCCAGGAGGGACAATGAATTTTCCCTTTTAAAAGCAATATAAATGTTAGGTTTGGGCTATATGGCACATGTCCATCTACCATGCTGGCACCTCTCGGAGCCACTCACAATCCTGCTCCACCTTCAGTGCTGCCACTGGCCAATCAGAGCCAGCAATCCATATATTTAGGCTTGGCAGAATTCAATTTTTATTTTTTAAAATAATTTCAACAGAGAACAACCTTTATTTTTAAGTATGTTCCCCGCCCCCAATTTTTATCAATTTAAATTTTCCCAATTGTGGGAAATTATGGGAGGGTTGAGACAATTAATGGCAGTAAATGTTGAGTTTCAAAAAGTGAAAGCTTTATACCTATTAAAACACAAATTGTCAGCATTGGATGTCAAAATATACAAAGCAAATATCCTTAAATCAAACGGTAACAAGTTCACAAGCGGCATTTGTCCTACTTTGCCCACTGGCAAATTAGTGTGTACACAGTGAAATCAACATTTTACTGATAAAAATCAAATCCTTCAACCCTACAGATATTCAGTGTTGCTGACTGTCAATGGGGCATGACAGCCTTGGCTCAGGCAACTGCTTCACCAGCAGAGGCAGTATGTGACAGAGTCACTGGTGCAGGTGTTAATAGGAGTGTGGCCAGCCATCTGCTGTTGTAGTCACCTGCTGCTCTGGGGCACCACAGGACCTTCTGCAGTCAGGGAGGAGAAGGAGAAGACCAACACAGCCCCGCAGCAGCCAAGGAGAGGACAGTCTACTCCAGAGCAGGAGACCCGACACTTCCTCTCCTCATTCATCCAAGAGGGGACCAAGACCTCCAGCAAACCAGCAGGGGAAGAGAGATCCCTTGCCACACCCAGTGTTTGTACCCTAGACTTCCATGCAGGGAAGAAGACCCCCAGTGCAGGCATTGGACTTCCATCATTGCCATCCCTGGCAGGTTTCAACTGGGGTCAACCCTAACTAGCTGTCTGATCTATAATGGGTGAAATGTGTCCCTATTCTACTCTGGGGCCTCATTTTGAGATGTGGCCCATCACAGTAATATCTGCCCTTGGGCATACTTGCAGGCAAAGAGTTCAGGAGAATCTTGCTGCCTATTTCCCACCCCCTCCCCGCCCCCAATTTGACCTCTGTACAAATGGTATAGTACTCTAGAGCAGTGCTACTCAAAGTGGCGGTGTGCAGACCGGTGGTGGTCCACGAGCCATCAGCTACTGGTCTGCGCACACATTGGAAAAAAGAATTGCCGGTCCCCCACATCAGGTAGCTTGAGACGCACTGCTTTAGAGCACCCACCATTATTTGGGTCTGTATGTAGCAAGGGCTGGGAAATTTGTTGGAATATTTAGAATATTTAGAATCCAAATTTGCCTCAACCGTGTTTCCAAGCTGTTGTTTTGCTTTCCACAGTCTAGCAAATGAGTTTACGCACAGGAATGTTCACAGAAATAGCAGTTCTTAAAAAAAACATTGAATATTTGCAGAATGGAATGTTGAAATCATAATTGCAAATGCTTGCCCAGGCAACCTGATTTTAAGAATTACTCTCAGGGAACTGCAATTCAGTTAATGGGCGAACTCCAAACCTCTCCAGAGGGTGTGTGAATAAGGGATATGGCATTATTTAAGCCCTGCTTAAGTTGGACTTGGGCTGGCCCTCTGCCTAAGGGTGAATTTCATCCCATGGGAACTACATGTCCAGTCAGAAGAACTCAGATACTGAACTATTTGCAGATAAGTGCTTGTGAATGGGCTACGGAACAAGAATTACTTGCAGGAAGTATGAGGCAAATACATTTGAACAATGACTACATTTGGGAAGATCACAACCACTTCACCAAAAAAGAAGCCAAATTTGAGTAAACTTGTAATTCATTTTTTACTCAGTCTTTACATTGGTTGTGCCGCTCACACACGTGGATTGATTCAGCTCAGCTTATTTTATTTTCTTAATCATAGGCTAGGTAAGTCACATACAGCACCAAGCACATTGTTGGAATTTAAATGGTGAATAGTATTAACAGTACTAGGAGTTACAGTAATCTCCTCCCTCAACTCCAATTAATGCCTTTCTTTGAAGCTACAAAGCCCTCAGCAGCCTTAAATCTGCCTACTTTCCTGATGCATAACTCCCCCGCCCCCCCCAGCTGAGATCGGCTGGATAGCCACCTTTATAAATAATAGGGAGCTCGTGACAGAAAACCCCTTCACTTTGGAAGTTACAGTAGTAACCCCTACAATAAATGGTCTGTCCTTTTGCCAATGCAGGAATGTTTCCAAAAACATTACCTTGTGATTTCACATACTTGTATACAACCCTGAATTAATGAGCTTCCATCCCTTCCCTTTGGAGGCAATTCCGGATACCACATAAATGCACAGATCCTACAAATCTGAACAAAATTCCAGTCTAACAGATCTCTCCACTTCATATTTTAAAAATCATTTAAAAAAGAAACAGCAGTTAAGTCTGAGAATGACTAGTCCAGCAGTGAGCCTCCCAGCGTCTGCTCTCTAGTTATGACTACTGAAGTGGCTCTGGAACAACTTATTTGTGACATGACCAAACTTACCTAAAGTCAGGTGGTCTGTAAATAGTTTGGAAAAAAATGCAACAGCTTTTAAGACAGACGGTGGAAACACCATCAGTATACTGATGTTTTAATATCTGCTCCCAAGTGTCTTAGAAATAGTCCATGCACCCTCCTCTTAAATGGATACTGCTGCCTCTTTTTTGAGAGAGAGAAATCTTTTAATATCACAGCTGATATACTTCTATGCAGTGTAGGTGCAGGTTATTAGACGGACAAGGTGGGTGGGGATAATATGTTTTATTAGGCCAACTTTTGTGGGTGAGAGAGACAAGCTTTTGAGCCACACAGAGCTCTTCTTCTGATCTGGCCACTCTACCTTTAATGGTCCCTTACAATATGTGCTAATTACTTATGCTAAACAGTCTGTTCCAGCTTACATTTTGTGCAACACTTGGAGTATCTTTCCTGGGCCTGAATAGGAGCTCTGTGTAGCTCAAAGGCTTGTCTCTCTAATCAACAGGAGTTGGTCCAATAAAAGGTATACCTCACCCGCCTTGTCTCTCCATTCATATACTTAATATTTGGTGTGACTACTGAGGACATCTACTGGTTAATGTGTGAAATCCATGATATAAGTTAAAAGTAAAAAAGGGATGGAGATAAAGGAAGAAGAGGGATATACTCTTTTCTTTCCAAATTCTTTAAAGGATCAGTACCTAATACAGTTAAAATGTTGCTACAAATTCAGAGATGTGAATGTTTATACATTGGAGTTCAAGTTTTTAAGCCTACGTTTCCTATCTTTGTTAGCCCTCTAATTTCAAAAGCATCCAATTGTGCACCTTTTAATACTGTACTGAATTTAAAAAACAAAAAATCCTCTAAAGTTCCTTTTATAAAGTGTTGTCTGGTCCCTGTTCAATTTTTAAAAGGGTCTTTTCAACAGTGAAACTGGCCATATATGTGGAGTACTCACATTCTCAAAGTAAACAAAGGCAGTATCTATTTTTGCTAATTTCCTTCATGTATAGTCATCTTAAGGGTAGCTTGTAACAAGAGTACGTGCTAGATCAGACTAATGTGGTTTTCAAGTTTGCACTGTCCCTTTAATAGGGAATTATACACATCCTACACTCCTACAGCATCTATAGATTAGTTAAAGGAATCTGCCAGAAGGCTATCATTCTTTCTATAGTGTGGCCAGATTTCCTCAATCCTTCACCTCCTGGCTCCCAGAAACAGTGGGGGTAAGCCTGTCAGTGTTATTACAACTCCCTCAACTGTAATATCTTCTCAGAGGGGCCATAAGACTTAACCTTTTCCTGGAAGCAGGATCTTCTGTGCCATGTGACCTTCTCTCTCTCTCTCCGTTTGGTCTGCTACCAAATGGCTGCACTTGTTATTTGTGTACTAGATAGAGCATGTTAGGTTGTTTGGGTCAGGACGGCCGTAGATAAATGTTGTTAAGACTTGGAATAGTTTCAAACTTCTAAAAATTAAAAAACCATAAGAAGGGCATCAGCAGAATTTGATGAGACTGATTCAGTTTTTAACTTGTATACATTTTAGGAACTCCCAAAGTTGATAGTGGTTTTTATTTTGTTCTGCGTATGTGAAAAAATTTAGTGTAACACAGTAAGTTCTTAGAGTGCTGTTTGGTAATGCTACTGTAAATAGACTGCACTCCTACTGGTTGGACTTTGTGAACAGAGAATTAATCCTCCCAGGTGCATGTCTGTATAAAAACCTTTAGAGTGGTCTGGGAAGATGCACAGGAAACTTCAAACTCACTCTGCTAAAGAAGGTAACGATACAACTATTCTTCAACTAACATTGTTTGGAATGTACCTAAATACTCCTATGATAGCAACTAACAAGGAATGTGTTATGTTTATTTATCTAATGCCTTTTTAAATTTGGAATCGTCTGACGTTATCATTGGTCAGAGGAATTGGTGATTCTTGCCCATATGCTCAGGGTTTAGCTGATCACCATATTTGGGGTCAAGAAGGAATTTTCCTCCAGGGCAGATTGGAAGAGGCCCTGGAGGTTTTTCGCCTTCCTTGTAGCATGGGGCATGGGTCACTTGAGGGAGGATTCTCTGCTCCTTGAAGTCTTTAAACCACGATTTGAGGACTTCAATAGTTCAGACATAGGTGAGTTTTTTTGCAGGAGTGGGTGGGTGAGATTCTGTGGCCTGCATTGTGCAGGTCAGACTAGATGATTAGAATTGTCCCTTCTGACCTTAGTATCTATGAATCTATGAATTAAGTTTACTGAATTACTGACAAATGTAGCATTGTTTCAATGAGATCACTGCATCAGTAATGATGGCAAGTTATTTTCAAGCTATGTTTTCCCCCCCAATATACTCAAGTATCAACCAGAAGGTTTATAATAAAAGTAAAGTCTCCCAGGATTTATTTGGGACTAGATTTCTCTCTCTAAGAACATTATTTATTATTTAATGCAAGAAAGCTTGATTTAATTGCATGGGCATTTAACAACAAATGATCTTATCCGTGTTTGGAATGTGAAATCATAACAGAAAGAGCTACGTTTTCAAGGAATAATATATAATAATCCAACTGCATTTCTGCCAGTGCAACTGGAAGTGGCTTTTGACTGATCAAATGCAGTCCTAAGACACACTAGCGTAGAGATTCATGCACAAAAGTTTCAGATTAAAAAAAAAAAAATCTGGGAAGGGTTGTGTTCACAGTTGAATACTGGTCAACGCCATGTTGCTCATTCATCTACATAATCATCTTATTTGTATTTTCATTTTGTTGAATAACTAGATTTGAACTAATCAAAGGAAGGGGGAAAGAGTTAATAACAGGACTTTTAAAATGAAAGATTGTTCCCAGTAGAAATACGCCTGTCAAACTGTTACCTTAAGATTTATCCACCTCACAAATATCCACCTGGTAGCTTCTTCAATATTTTAGTGTCATGGTAGTGATGCTAGACATGGACTTCCATTATAACTTCATAGAAGACTTCTTCCCACCAGAATAATTATACTCTAGCCTGAAATCTCACAATTCCAACTGTCATTTCTGTAATTGATTCAATGATCATTTGAAAGACTTTTAAACACTTCAGATCTACAAGATTTGAATTTAGCATTTGCCTATCTTATCACTTTGCAAAGAAATCCAGATACAGATAGCAATGTGTAGAGCTGGTCAAAAATTTGTGGATGCAACCATTTTCCATCTGAAAGTGCTGATTCAATGAAATCAAAACATTTTACAGGAACATCTCCATTTCATCAACATTTTTGACATGAAATTATCAACCTGTTTCATTTCAACTTTATTTATATGTTACATTACAGTTTATAGCATGATGAAAATCAAAATCACAGGTGAAATGAAATATTTCAGGATATTTTATTTAGTGAAAAATTCTCAGGTTTCAACTTTTCATTTTGTTTCAGGAAGAAACAAAATTTCAAACTTTCAGAATTTCCCATTGAACTTTTTTTGACCAGCTCTACTACTGGGTGTTGGGGAATTTGCACCAAGAAGATGCATGTATTTAAATGTGAACATTAAACTGCACATTCAAATACATGTATTATGCATGTCACTAATGCAAGTAATCTTTCTGGTCTTTCAGTTCAAATAAACAGTGTCAAATAGATGTGCTAATGATTTCCAAATTAGGAAAAAACACTGGTGCATCTTCTATTCTTGACTTATTCCTTTTGTGCTAAAAATAATAATAAAAAAGGCAGCACATACAAGGCAAGGAACATACGTGCACAGTCTACATTAATGCAACACTAAGTGGGATTTAACATTCAAAAATTCTGAAAATCTCACAATGCAGCCACAATTCACACAAGATATTTAACAGGAACACAATACTATGTATTTGTAAATGAACTGAGACCTAGGATGTGCATTCTGTCTGCCTTGTGTTTAAAGGCTCAGGCACAATTTTGGAATAGTGTAGTTTTTAAAATATAATTATTGTGGCATTATTAAGCCTATGCTACTAAAATACTTGCATCTCTGAAAATTATAAAACCAAATCCTTTGTGTAGTCTGTACCGAGGTAAAAATAATTAAACACTCTTTTCAGTACATAGAACATCATCACCATAATTTATGGAAGTACATTTGGCTGCTTTTTTGTTTTTAAACTTTGCAGACAAAAGGATATAAAAGCTTATTACACAGACTGAGAATTGCAGTTTAAGTCTCTCTTACAATGAGTTACTAGCTACAGTATCTAATGATTTGATCAGACAGATGTTTAGTAGGACTGTATTAGTTATTGTATGATTTTTCACTGGTGTTACATGGTCAAACTGGAATTTTTGCCTGTTGCAGTAATATTTAGGCATTGAATGAATACAGAAAAGATACATGTATAGCAATGTTGCCTGGTACACTAATGGAATTTAAGTACATAATTAACTATACACTTACCTATGTTTAGATGACTATTCCACCAGGCCTGCTTGGGTTTTGTGCTCTCATAGCTTGCACCTTCTCCCACTGAAGTCACTGGTAAAATTTCCATTGGCTTCAGTAATATCAGGCTTTCATTTAGGTGCAGGAGATTTTATGTTCCAAAACACCACCAAATAATACAGTATATCCAAATGTAGTTGCTTGTTGAATTCAACATGCAATTGGTAGGAACACTGGATTTGCCATACTAATCAGAACACTTGGCCTGCAAATTTGTTGCTTCCAGCAGTAGGGGCCACTTAACTTATGCTTCCGGGGAGGCAAGTTCTATCCCTCCTCCCTCCCAATTACACACTTAGTCAATTGTGCAACATGAAGACTAATACTCTTTCATGGCCTCTGTAGCAATCAGCTGAGATGTGATTATTTCTATTTCAGCAAATGTAACTATAGAAAATATTGGTCTTATTCTGGCTCTGGACATGCGACAAGAACATTTTTGAAATTGTAGCTTCTGTTCAATGAAAGGATAGTTTTCCGAAGCATGAGAGATTACAGTGGACTCATTACTGTACTGGAGAGATCAGGATACTTTCAGAGTGGACTGAGGATGCTAAGAATGTGGCTATACACACACATGCACGCATCAGGAAAGGAAAGCTTCTAACCTGAAGCAATGTAATCATGGCAAAGTTTGCACCATACCACCTTGGATTGTGACCATATTACAGAAGAGCTTGTAAGTAATGCAGGCTCAGACCTAATTGGTAGCTGGATGGATGGAGACCTCCAAGGAAAACTGAGGTTCTTCAGGAAGTGATTCATTTGATAGCACTCCTCCTTCCAACTCAGTACAAAATTACTTCCCTTCCATGCTACAAGACCCAAAGTGCTACCATAGAGGGGTTAAAATAGAAGCCCAGTCTGTGTGGTCAGTGAGAGTTCTCATGGCATTTTTCACAGGAACGTTAACCCTTGTATCTGGCCAGATCTGACCTCTGGTTATTGCACTCTACCTGCTTAAATTCCCACTGTACTATCAGTTATCAAAGATTTTTCAGTGTGTGTGTATGCTAAATTTACCAATCTACCAGGATTGGTAAAGCACTTTGGGATCCATCAATTGAAAGGAGCTGCATACCTAAGTTATTATATAGTAAATAGAGTACCTCATTCCTTTACAATTTTTTGTGTTTCCTCCCTCTTCAGCATTCCTGCTATGATCTCCACCCAGCATTTGCCACTCCCCAACGAAATTCAAAGAGCAATGGACCACCCAAGTGAAGATAAGGACCTCAGTGAACAGCAGTCTGAATATCAGGATGGGTCTACTTGCCCTGACTATTCTCCAGCAACAGCAGAATCCAGTTCAGGTTGCTACTTAATAATAAAAGCCATGGCATGCCAGCAAGTTGTAGAATACTGGATTTTCCTAGGTACCCAAATCCAAAAGGTCACCCAAATATCCCATTTTCATTCTTGATAGGACTACTTTCACTTCAGTTTGTTTGTTTCTTAAATGTAATTTTTTTTTCCTTGCAGGGCCAGATTTATAGAAGCGCTCAGCACCCACCACTGAGGCAGATTTTGAAAAGAGCTCTGCTCTTATTTAGGCATCTAATTGAAATGGCTGGATTATCATTGAGAACAATGGGAGTTGTTGCAGGCTCAGCTCTTTTAAAAACTTGGTCGACAGCCTATTAGCAGATTGCCCTCAAACCTTTTTTTTTAAAATCACTTCCAAAACTGAGACTAGCTAAAACACAAAGCAACATTTAAAACTGACCACTGGAAAATAGGAATATTTTGCCCTGTTTTGTGGAAGAAACCATGACACTCTACTTCCGTTCTAAACAGTTCTTGGTGTTACACTATTTACTATCATCATCAATGATCTGGAAGAAAACGAAAAATCATCACTCAAAGTTTGCATGTGACACAAAAGTAGGGGGCATGGTAAATAATGAAGAGGTCAGGTCCCTGATACAGAGCCATCTGGGTTGCTTGGTAAGCTGGGAACAAGCCGTATTAAAACTATATGGATTTTAATACGGCTAAATGCATATATCTAGGAACAAAGAATATCAGCCATACACACAGGATGTGGGGCTTCATCCTGGGAAGCTGGGATTCCGAAAAAGATTTGGGAGGAGTGGTGGATAATCAGCTGAACATGAGCTCCTAGTGTGATTCTTGAATGTATAAACAAGGGAATCATGAGGAGGAGAGAGGTAATTTGATCCTTTTATTTGGCACTGGTGCGACTGTTGCTGGAATAATGTGTCCAGTTTCTTGAGCCCACAATCCAAGAGGATATGGATAAATTGGACACGGTTCAGAGAATAGCCATGGGAATGATTAAAAGGTTTAGAAAACATGACATTTAGTAAGAAGCTCAAAGAGTTCCATCTATTTAGCTTGATGAAGAGAAGGTTAAGGGCTGACTTGATTAGTCACTAAGTACTTACATGGGGAACAAATATTTAATAATGGACTCTTCCATCTAGCAGAGACAGGTATAACACAGGGGTGAGTAAACTTTTTGGCTCAAGGGCCACATCTGGGAATAGAAATTGTATGGCGGCCATGAATGCTCACAAAATTGGGGTTGGGATGCAGGCTCTGGTTGGGGGTGCGGGCTCCAGGGTGAGGCTAGAAATGAGTTCATAGTGCAGGAGGGGGCTCCACACTGGGACGGGGTGAGGGCTCCAGCTGGGGATGCAGGCTCTGGGGTGGGTCTGGGGATAAGGAGTTTGGAGTGCAGCAGGGCGCTCTGGGCTGGGACCGAGGGGTTCAGAGACCGGGGGGGGGGGAAATCAGGGATGCGGCAGGGGGTTGGGATGCGGGGAGAGGCTCTGGGGTGCAGGCTCTGGGTGGCGTTTACCTCCAATGAGAGCTGCAGAGGCAGTGCTTGGGGTGGGGGCAGCGTGCATAGCGCAGCCCACTGGCTGCCCCTACGCGTAGGAGCCGGAGAGGGGCCATGCTGCTGCTTCCGGCAGCCATGTGGAGAGGCCCCCGACCCTGCTCCCTGGCTGGTGTGTGGGAGCGGGACCAGACCCAGACCCTACTCCCCAGCAGGAGCTTGAGGGCTGGATTAAAACAGCTGGCAGGCTGGATCTGGCCCGCAGGCCATAGTTTGCCCACTCCTAATATAACATGACCCAATGGTCGAAAGCTGAAGCTAGACAAATTCAGACTGGAAATGAGGCATAAATTTTTAACAGTGAGAGTAATTAATCACTGGAACAATTTACCAATGGTTGTGGTGGAGTCTTCATCACTGGCAATTTATAAGATGGATGTTTTCCCAAAGATATGCTCTAGGAACTATTTTGGGGAAGTTCTATGGCCTGTGTGATACACAAAGTCAGACTAGATGATCACAACAGTCCCTTTTGGCCTTGGAATCTATGAATCCCATACTATAGTTTTCTGGTTTTTGTCTTACGACTACAAGAGGTTTGTTCTTGTCATATTCCAGTATCATCAGAGGTAGAGTTCATTTTTCATTGTCATTAAGGATGAAATTAGAAGGAAAGGCACTTTAACAGGACAATAATCTGCAGCTACTCTATGCTGGGCTGTGCGCTTGACAGATCGAATGAGACATGATGGAATCACTGGGTTAAGATAGGAAAATGCAGTGTTTCAGATTCAGAAGATGACACTGTCCTCTGTACCCCTCCTTGAAACAATGAAACATCTGGTGACAGGGAACACCGTACTACTGGCGATGCTAACTTTTGGAAGATACAAAAATAGAGGTCCCAACTATCTGTGATTAAAGAACCTAGTGTATTTCTGCCAGAATCAATGTTAGTCTGCTATCCTGTCCACAACTGTACAGTTACACCTGCAATCTAATAATCTCCGAATAGTTTCATTTAGCTATATTAGCATGACTTGCAACCTCTGTCCTGAGATACCCAAGTCTCAACATGATGACAGAAAAATGTATGCCAAAATAGAGTCCTAAAATTCCTCACCAATCAACCTATGTTGCTCCACGACTTATGGGAAAGGAAGGTTTTTCTCCTTCACTTTGATTGACAGCAGGCCCACCCACATTTGGGATCCAGGTCTGGCAACCCAATGAACCATGGTGCACATGATCAGCTCTCTAGAGACCAAGAACAAAAGTAACTTTTTCAGAAAAGGCTGCAAACTCATTGTCTTGACCACAAATAAGTCTTGTAAATTTTCTTTTCCCAGTTATGAAACAAAACGCACATATATGTTCATTTTGACCAAATAATACTGATCTTTTCTCCCATAGAATCACCAAGAATTCTTAAAATACTGCAGAAGTGGATTCCTACAGTTTCTCCCTATTTTGACAAGGAGCATTATTGTTATGCAGACCACCAGATCACTATTCAAGAATCATTAGACCACTTTGGAGCTATAGTATGGCCCGGTGTAAGTTTTACCTATGTATTGTAATCAAGTAGCAAGTTAAACTCATTATAAAATAAATGTGAACAAATGAGCACGGGTGCAGACATTAAATGAAAGAAAGGAAAATTGGGAAAAAGTGTTGTGTTCTCTCAATGTCTCTAGATAGTCAATCACTGTGGGGAAGTAAGCATCTGGCAAGACAGACAGGGGAGAACAGAGAAGAAAACAACAGTGAAAAGATCCAGCATGCAGCATTTTACAGGGAATGGAAATTTATTTAGAGCAGAGTAGAGCAATCTCATCCCATAATGAGTCAGTGCAGCAGCTTGAAGGTCTATTTAATTGACTGTATGTAGACTAAGCCCTTTCTACCCAGGATATTACCTGGGAACCAGAAAGTGTGCCTCATTGCTCACAGGTACTGTCAAATCAGCACCACCTGTGTTCCCCTCATGCAGCATTTGATCCACCATGCTATGGAAGATTTAGAAAATTTGGCTCCTTCACAATTTTATTGGAAGGCAATCAGCTGCTGAGATCTTTCTAACTTGCTCAGTTCATTTGAGATAGAGGACTATAGGGAAGTCAAGATTTATTTTATGCCACAGGATTTTTTTTCTCTCTTTTGTGTTTTGGGAAAAGAGTGTAAAACTCTCTTAGGACTTGTGAAAGTGTTTTAAAATACAGAGAAAGGTGGTGTTTATACTTTATCATAGGAAAGGCAGAAAAATTCTTCCAGGGAAAAAATAGCTATTTTGGCAATTTATCTAATTTCTTTCACAGCTAGCTACTGGAAAATCAAGTTTCAGTGGAGACAAAGCAGGGACTTGATGAACTTAAGATGACTCTGAAGACCAGTGAGAATATTGTGTCATAAGTGGTCTAGCTATCTAGAGTGCCTTTAGGAATCTGCCAACATAAAAGCAAAATGCTAGGAAGGACTTATTAGTACACTTTCTAGGACTGAGATGTCAAGATTCTTCAGAAGGCATCTTTATAAAACAGCAATACGGATGGGATTCTAGCACGATAGGCTCAATGCTTCTAATACACTATAGAATTCTTTCCCCAGATCATAAGACTATACTTTCAGAAACACTCTGGAGGGATAAGAGCATCTTGACTCCCCAGGACCTGTTTTGATGAGGATATACTTTTCACCACACAGTCTGTCAGGTTTATAGAGTTTGGGTTTTGGGGGTAGAGACTCACAGGCAAGGGGATTCAATCTGTTGACGATCTGCATGTAAGAGTAATCTCTCAAGTTTGAAAATACAGTTCTCTTTGGTGTTGTGAGAAAGACACTTACTTTCTTCTCAGTTTATTTTTAGGATTTTTTTTTTTTACTTCAGAGGTGATGGCAGAAATGCAGAGAGTGTTTGGGAGAGAGAGTACACTAGTGAATAATTAGGAGATTGCGCACTGGGACCACACATCTGACCATATGAAAGTTTGCTGCAGAAAGGCCACTCTGATTAGTTGAGAGGATTGTCTGCTCAGCCCATTTGGTTGTGTACACCTTTAATATACATCAAATGTTGAAGGCTATGGTGAGATTCTTTTTTAGGCCTTTATTTGCACTGTGTCTATATGAAGGGTAGTGCTCCTTGCTTCCAGTTGATGAATACAGATTATATTTGTCGATTTTGTAGTGACTTGATCTTGCTGATCATCTGGTTTTGGGAAACTAAGTCCTGCAGAGATGGATACTGTAATTAGAAAGAAGGAAATAATTCCTCAGAAGACTAAAGGAACTCCAAGCAAGATATCAGGGGATAGCTGTGTTAGTCTGTATCCACAAAAACAACAAAGAGTCTGATGGCACCTTAAAGACTAACAGATTTATTTGGGCATAAGCTTTCGTGGGAAAAACACCACTTCTTCAGATGCATGTGTTTTACCCATGAAAGCTTATGCCCAAATAAATCTGTTAGTCTTTAAGGTGCCACCAGACTCCTTGTTGTTTTTCTAAGCAAGATATTGATCTCTGCAAGATTTAAATTGAGACTCTCAAAAAGTCATCTTTAGATTTAGACTTCAGGACTGAAGATATTTCCATAGTTCACAGACATGTAGATTAAATTAATATTTTTACTGATGAGGAAACATTCTACAGGTCCCTGCTTATCCCATTATTGAATTAAAAAACAAACCGTACTTCATGTGTAATAGAGATTTGGATAATTTTGTCTTATGTGTAAAGTGGCCTTCTCAAGATAAAAAGTATTATAGTGACAGAGACATGAGGAAAATATTCCAAACTTATTTACACTAATTATTTTGAAGATGGACAAGGATTGGATTTCAACTCTATATTTCAACTCTTGTCAGTCTAGCGATCATATAAAAACTCACAGAAAACGACAAAGATTCCATCTCAAGATAGCACAAGAGAGAAAGGGGGAAAATATCTGTCTTAAGTCTTATTATGAACTGCAATTTCATCAGATCTCAAAATTAGTCAGGTGTCAGTACGTGGATGGGAGAACTCCAAAGAAAACATAGATACTGCACAAACAGTGCTGATGAATCATTAGCAGCACTCACCCGTGATGAGTTGGTAATCAATGCCTCAGCATCATGTTACAAAACTGATTAGGTGAGATGTAATACGGGGTTGTGATGGAGGAAGGAAGCAAAGAAGTAGTTCAGTCGCCAAGCCTAATCTGCTCTTTGATCTTAGCTGTGATTGCTAAGAAAGCAACCAATTGTTGACTGTTTTACTGATATGGTTCCAGGACAGAACTCTGTCACTTGAACTGAAAGGTACCATTTGTCTTTTCCCTCTCTATAAAGTGGTTGGAATTATTTCACAATGCCTGCATTATCACTAATAGATGGGAGTCAAGTTTAGATCTGAATATCTAGAGTGACAGTGACTTCGTAGACTTCTTTGCAACATGTTCTATTGCTAAATTATTCTGAGTTTTTCCTGAAACCCTCTGTTTTAACTTGAGCCCTTGCTTTATCTTCACAAACTGAGAACAATTAGCTGTCTTTATAATATCACTTTTGTACTCGTACAGTTAAAATCTCTCCTTTTCCAGACTGACTATGCTCAGTGCCTACAGTAACTTAGAGGTCAGTGGAAAGCAACAAAAACATGTGGTGTATAGATTTCTATACTTCTAGGGAAACCCATATAAAAAGAAGCTGTTTGGTTGTTTTTACTTACCTAATAATTTGTTTATACAGACAACTAATCTTGTTCCCTTTTCCTAATTTGCTTTTGTGCTATATACTTGAATATGTTCAGTCTATAAGTAAAAAACTTATTAGAAAAATGTTTTCAATGATTTAATGAACTGCTGCATGGCCATTAGCAAATTAATGCTTTTTATGGCTATATTTTAACTGTTCTTAGGCACTGGCTTTATCTCAGTACCTGGAATCAAATCAACAAGAGATCAACCTAAAAGACAAAAAGGTACTTGAAATTGGTGCTGGAACAGGACTGGTGTCCATTGTGGCTAGCATACTAGGTTGGTAAATTCTGATTAAATTCCAATAATTCCACCTCCTCACCTTCAAATATATCAATTGTGAGATGTCAGCTAAACAAATTCTTTGATACTGTAGTCACTGAAATTATAACAAAAATTAAAACTTAACGAGCAGTTATGACTTTGGCTCTCAAAATTCTGTAGGGCTTATCTACACTGCTCTGCAGTTTGCACTACAGGAGCGCAAACAGAAGTGCGCAACAAAGCACTGCACCTTAATGCCCCTGGGTGGATGCTGTGGGTACAGACTAAAAGGTCTCCAGTTTGAAGAGGATTACAGTGACTTAGGAGTCTTTTAATTTGCACCTGTAGCATCCACACAGAACACTTGGGGCAGTGGAGACATGCCCCAAAATAACAGTCTTTTATGAGTAGTTACCCCAATCCAGGAAATGGGTGGGGGGTGGTCTGTTTATTGACTGAATGATGACCAAAGAGCAACAACATATTCAAAATTGATATTTGGGGGGAAAACAGGAAGGTTTATAGAAAAAAATATATACACTAATCATTTACACATTCTCTTTAGGAGCTTATGTTACAGCTACTGATTTGCCTGAAGTACTTGAAAATCTCAAATGGAATATTTCAAGAAATACACAAAACATGAATATACACCGACCTGAAGTGAGGAAGCTGGTATGGGGAGAAGATCTCAATGAAGACTTCCCTAAATCAACTCACCATTATGATTTTATTTTGGCAAGTGATGTTGTCTACCACCATACATCTCTGGATCCATTGCTAACAACAATGGCATATTTATGTCAGCCAGGGACAGTATTATTATGGGCAAATAAATTCAGATTCAGCACAGATTTTGAATTTTTAGAGAAACTTGGCAATATATTAATCATTACACTTCTAGCAGAATTTCCAGAATCAAATATCAAGCTATTTAAAGCCACAGTAAAAGAGAATTAAGCAAAAACAATACAGTCACAGTTTTGATGCCCCTCAAAGTTTATGAGCTTCTAGTTTTTAGTACATAATGCACATAGAGTGCATTAATGTCCCTAAACCTGTCCCCGAGTCTTTGAATTTTGCACTTCAATACATGGATAATAATAATATCGGGACACTACTTAACTGTCTGATTTGTCTCAAGCTTATATACATGATTTACTCAAACAAATGAATTTATTGCTGCCAGAGGGTCAGCAGTAACAAAACACAACCAGAAGGTAAAGTTTCAAAATTTCAAATAAACTATTAGATCTAGCTATACCTTTATATCCTGTTTACATTGCATTTCTATATTATTCCTAAAGCTGTTTGTTTTAATAGATTATGTTTATGTACTCTTAAAAAAAAATGACAGTTTTCAGCTTCATTATTTGTTTTATTAATTAAAAAAATCCTTTAAAGTATCAGAGTGCACATGGTGGTTTTTTATCTTCAATTTTGCACATTTACTCTGTGTTTTACATTTTTTAAACATTATTAAACATTTGTATGTATAGCTTTACAATACCTGATTAACCGTCTGGCACTTTTATACATGTATCAGTCCAACCTGATACTCAACTTCACATGGATTTTGAAATTTTGCCTGAAATATCTCAAAGACGAAGATTTACAAGAGCACCTGTGTATCAGCAGTTCTGAGATACACACAGAGACTGTTTGAAAGGTTGTTGTTGTTTAAAAAAAAAATCATAATGTAAACTCTTGCAAACAGTACAGGTAACGGAGTTCCATTACTTGATAGTCTAATAAATAAAATTTTAGCTACTCTGGTGTAGCTTTAAGGCCTTCATACAATTGAAAAAGAAATTAAGATTAAACATGTTAAAACCCTGTTCATTGTAAAAAATACAGAGCTTTTACAGGTTTGCAGTTAAAATTAACAGTTAAGAACCTAACATGCATGCAAGAAATCTTTTCCAACCCAATTCCAAATCCTTGGTGCTGGCAATTCTGGCACATCCATTGCCAGCAATGAGATGCACACTAAGTAAACTTCCTGATGTCAGGAGTCAGGTTAACAGGTATTAAGCCACACCAGGGTGCCTTTCTGATAAATATACACAATTTAATAATCAGCATTCAGTATCTGATGAAGACATGCGTTCTAATTAAAAGGTAAAACTTATCTTTCCTATCCTGTCAGTATAAAACCATCTCTGTTTACAACCATTGGTATTTCAAAACACGCAATAATCAGGTGGATACATGACAGGAAGCCAGTTTTCAGAGAAAGATGCACAATGGGTCCATCCAAGTAACTTCATTAACTAAAGAAAAATAATTGGTAAGCAGAAAAATTAGATTATTCTTTTGACACTTGATATCTTCTCTCATTCTTTCTTAATCTAAAGTGCCATGTTAAAGAGGTTCATTGTCAGAAGCATAATTTCAATACATTGCTTTTTGGAGCTCTAAACTTTCATATAGAATGGTTTTAGTTTTTGAAAACTGGTATTTTAGCTTTAGTGAATAAAATGTTGTCTTAAGCAGCACCAGAATCCGAGTAAACTTGGGGATTTTTTTTCCCTTATACCCGTTTTGAATAACTATATAGATAATTTAACTTTAGGTAAGCAAAATGCCCACATTTTTCTGTGCTGTTCAACTTTAAGTACTTCAGAATAAAACACGTGAAATTCATGTGCAAGTCTAGAGAGTAGTCATGGCACTAGTACGTCTTTGAATAACAATTTCTTAATCTAGATATAGTGGTAGAATGAACAAGCCACTTAAAACATTTTGGCCTCAATTTAAAAACTGGCTTTAACTTTAAAACTGGAGAAAGTAAAGTTAGGCTCATAAATCCATATCTAGGGACTTAAATAAAAAAGGCCTGATTTCCAAAGGTGGGGAGTACCCACAGCTCAGACAACTTGCCATTGCTATGAGCTTTGCTAAGCGACTGATGGAATTAATAAATACCTTTTCAAAGTGCTCCTTGAAACTGTTAAGGACACCCTTAATTTTATACTGCTGCTTGGGAAAGCTTTGAGCAGAGGCAGTGGTGGAGTTATTAACTGAGTATCCACCAAGTAAGAATAGCTCATGGGAAAGAAAGAGGTCTCGCTTCCCTCTTCCCCCCCCTTTTGCAACAGACTGGGAAGGGGTTATTGAAGGGAGGGCTCTGGAATGAGAGAAGAAGAGACAAGCCCTTTCTCCCTTTCAGCACCTGGATGGGGGGAAGCAAGAGGCAGATATAAAAGATGGACTTCCCATGAGACGTCCAGGGAGCATGCCCAAATAGGAATCCCAGAACCCTCCTGCTGCCCAGTCCTCCAGCCTTTGATATTCTGGATATTGCCTTTGGACCTCACAAGTGCCCCTCCCCCCTATTTTTCTTGCATACCTTTGAGCTAGTGAGCTTAATCCCCTGACTAACTGGTGCCAGATAAATTCATTAAGTCCAATCAGAACCCCTAGTGAATTTGGGGGGAGGTAAAAGTGTTTCAGATTTGAATATTCCTGGATCAAAAGCCTATCCAGTACGTTCTGTTCCAGAACCTCAGTGAAAATTTTCTGAAACTCAATATCTTAAGCAGTATATAAAATGAACATACATTTACATCTCCTAATATTAAGAGATTCTTCAGCATACATAACAATACCCCTCTGTAATTAAATGGATTTATTGACTATCCCTTACCTGTATACAATTTTTCAAGTTTTCCTTGGTTGGCTTCTCTTCTGCAAGTTTTGTGGCAAATTTGAGACCTCTTCCATACATTTTATTTGCCAATGCATGCTTATAGGCAAATGTTAAAACCTACAGTATGTAAACAAATTAAAAAAAAGTTAGAAATCTACCACCATATTAAAACTAGCATTGTTCAGATAAAAACAATTTAAAGCAGACAAGTCAAAGTTAAACATTTTACCAGACTGTTTCAAATTTATTCTTATATTGATGAACACAGACGAATCACAGCAGTTACTGTCCTCATGTTTTAATTGTAAAATAAGAGCAAGTGTTTCTCACTATCACAAAACTTCATAACATTTTATTAGGATTCAGAGATCTCATTACTCAAACAGCTGTACACTGGATCACATTTATAATCTATTTCAGGTTTTTCAACAACTGCCTAAATACACAGTACTGTAAATAAATGATAAAACAGTCAATTTTTTTTAAGCCCATGGAACAAAGTAATGTCAGATTGTGGGATATGAATCCCAGCAAGTGTTAAACTGATTGCATAACAAACACAAACAAAAACAGTGGATGGTATAGACACACATGTACATAATTATAAACAAGCAATGAAAACAGATAAGCATGAAGACAGGCCTCGGTTTTTGCTTAGTATATTCATCATGAGAATTTGCTTGCTAAGATATGAAAACCAGAGCCTTTGTTGATTAAGAGGGTCAATAATTTATTTATAACACAGAGCTTTTAGTACCTTATCAACATTACACATAAAATGTACAGGTGAACACACCTGTCCACCACAGAGATGTCAAATAAAACTAGTTCCCCAAGAGCCTAACAAACAATCAACTATGAAGATTTTGGTAGATTCTCCATACTACTTTACTGTTACAGAAATTAGAGCTCGTGCTAACCTAAGTCTTTCACCTTTGATACAATCCAAAAAATATATTTCTCCATAGTAAATATCCTATTTTAAATTTCTTATAGAAGTGATACACCAGTACAACTACAGGGATATGGCAAAAAGGCTTTAAAAAAGCTAGTTACTTCAATCTGGGATGCAATTTTTTCCCCATCCCTATTTGCAACCAATAAAAATCTAGTTTTTCCAGCTGACATGTCACCAGAGTGTAGATATTGCAAGCCCATGCAATATCTTTGGAGACAACTGTATACATTTATTAGTAGTATAATATGTGAAGTACTGTAAGATACTACAAGTTCATAAGCACAGAAGTTTTCCGTGGCATAAAAAGAAACCTCCAGCTTCAGCATCTATGCATGCACCAAATTAAGTCATACTATAAAAATTGCAATGTAATAGAAAGATTGTAGTCACTACATTGGTTAACGTAAAAGAGCAGATAACACAGAAGAGTAAACACACTAAGTTTTTCTTCAATATAAAATACAAAATAAAAATTGTAAGCAGCATTTTGATAGTAATTTATTTTCCCATGTAAATGCATGACAAAGTAAGCAGACAGACTCAATTGCTTTTTTGGATATCATTACAAAACTTTTGGATGATGGGACTGTAATAGGTGTAATATCTGCATTTTTATTAGGCATCTGATATTGTCTCAATTTTAATCAAAACCTGTTTTCGATAGGAATAGTAACATGGATTGAAAATTAGCTGAGGGACAACAAGAAGTAAAACAAACAAAGACAAACAAGAAGTAAACAGTGTAATCAACTGGAGCAGATGTCTAGTAAGGCACTGCAGGGATAAGAGTGAGATCTTATATTCTACACTTATGTTCTTATGTGTATCCAGTGACCACACACTTTTCTCTTTCATGTGTTTCTTTTGAAATAAGAGCTCTAACTAGAATACGTGGGAGTACTACTGAATGTACCAGCTATCTGGGTCAAAAGCATATTATGCACAGCTCCATGTACCTGGGGCAACATGAAAAAAAACGGTTGTCTACCTTTCGTAACTGTTGTTCTTCGAGATGTGTTGCTCGTGTCCATTCCATTGTAGGTGTGCGCACGCTCACGTGCACAGTTGTCAGAGATTTCTACCTTAGCAGTATCCATAGGACCAGCTATGGCGCCCTTTGGAGTGGCACTCCCATGTGGCAGTATATGAGGCGCCGCTGGCCCTGTATCCCCTCAGTTCCTTCTTGCTGGCAACTCTGACAGAGGGGAAAGGGCAGAAGGGCGGGAAATGGAATGGACATGAGCAACTCATCTCGAAGAACAGTTTTTTCTTTTTCGAGGGCTTGCTCATGTCCATTCCACTGTAGGTGACTCACAAGCAGTATCCACGGAGGTGGGCTTGGAGTTCACAGCTTAGCAGCTTGCAGCTCTACCGAAGCCAGCATCATCCCAGGCCTGCTGGGTCAGTGCACAGTGGGACGTAGAAGTGTTGGCAGAAGACCAGGTGGCCGCTTTACAGATGTCCTGAATAGGCACATGGGCCAGAAGGGCTGCCGAAGAAGCCTGCGCCCTGGTAGAGTGGGTGGTGACGACTGCTGGGGGCAGCACTTTCACTTGGTCATAGCAGAAACGAATGCAGGCAGCGATCCAAGAAAAAATTATTTGAGGGGATACCAGGTGACCTTTCACGCTGTTGGCCACCAACTGAACTGCACTGACTTAACGAAATGGTTTGGTCCTATCCACATAGAAACCCAGAGCCCTCCTGTAGTCCACGGCATGTAGCCTCTGCTCCTCTTCTGATTTATGTGGCTTCGGAAAGACGACTGGTAAGTAAACATCCTGGCTCAAATGAAATAGAGGCTACGTTAGGAAAAAAAAAAACAGGTGCAGCCTTAGCTGGACCTTGTCTTTGTAGAAGACCATGTACGGTGGCTCCGAGCTGAGTGCCTGAATATCGGATATCTGGTGGGTCAGTCACTGCAACCAGGAATGTGACCTTCCAGGAGAGGAGAAGGACAGAACAGGAAATGAGGGGCTCAAAGGGAGGACCTGTGAGCTGAGAGATCACCAGATTCAAGTCTCAAGGAGGGACAGGATCCCTGACATGCGGGTAAAGGAGCTCCAGGCCCTTAAGGAATCTGGCCGTGATATCCTGAGCAAAAACAGGTCTACCTGGCAACGACGGTGGAAGGCCGAGACGGCCGCTAGATGGACCTTGATTGATGAGAGGGACAAGTCCTGGAGCTTGAGATGCAGGAGGTAGTGCAGAATAAGCTGCAGCGAAGCCCTCTCGGGACAAAAACCTTTGCCTACAATCCAACAGGTATACCGTTTCCACTTGGTCATGTAGCTCACTCTGGTGGATGCCTTGCTAAGCCCCAACAGAATGTGCTGAACCTCAGCCGAGCACTGCTGCTCCTGCACATTTAATCACACAGTAGCCAAGCCATCAGATGGAGTCGCCAGGCTGGGGTGCAAAAGACTGCGTGGTTCTGGGACAACAGGTCCAACCTGAGCAGTAGCTGGAATGGGGTTGCTACCGAGAGGTCCAGCATGGTGCTGAACTTGTGTTGACACAGCCACACTGATGCTATGAGGCTGATTCTTGCCGTCCTATTTGATCTTCATGAGGACCCTCAGCAACAGTAACAGAGGGAAGGTGTACACCAGAGCCCCCGACCACAGGAGCAGAAAGGCGTTGGACAGGGCTCCTCTGTCCATGCCCCCAATCGAGCAGAAGATGTGGCACTTCCTGTTCTTCCTAGACGCAAACAAGTCCACCCGAGGAGTTCACCACCTGTGGAAGATGGAGCAGATCACCTCCAGATGAAGGGCCCACTCGTGGTGAGATGAGAACGAGGTGATATGCTGAGGCGATATGACAACGTGTTCTTGGACCCCAGAAGGGGAGTGCCTACAAGATAGATATTGTACTGTAGGCAGAAATCCCAGAGCCAGAGGGCTTCCTGGCAAAGTGCCAATGACCTGGCTCTGCCCTGCCTGTTGATATAGCCATGTTGTTGTCAGGATCTGGACCACGGCATCTTGCATATGAGGTAAAAAGGCCTGGCAGGCCAGTCAAATCACCCTGAGTTCCCTGACACTGATATGAAGGGAACGATTGTGACTGGATCAACAGTCTTGAGATCGCCAAGGTGGGCTCCCCAGCCCAGGTACAAGGCGCTGGAGACAAGAGTCACTGATGAGGATGGGGCCATGAAGGTAACCCTTTCCAACACTGATGCGGGATCCTGCCACTAGATGAGGGACGCAAGTACACTGTCCAGAATTCTGACCTCCCAGCCCAGGCTGTGCCGGTTGGGGACACAGACTGACGCTAGCCACGCTGGAAGAAGTCTGCGGCGGAGTCATGTGTGTCAGACCACATAAGTACATGCTGCCATGTGGCCTACTAGCCTCAGGCACATATGGGCGGTGGTGAGCGGGTGGGCCCGCAGGCCCACAATGAGGTCCGCCATGGCCTGGAACTGAGTCTCGGGAGGAGGGCCTTGGCCCAAGTGGAGTCAAGGACAGCTCCGATGAACTCTATGTGCTGCACCAAGGTTAAGGTTGACTTTGTCTGGTTTATTATCAACCCCAGGTTGCAACAGGTGGAACAAACCAGGTTCAGATACCTCTGCACCAGACCTGGAGACCAGCCCCTTATCAACCAGTCATCTAGGTACGGGTATATTTGGACTCCCCAACGTCTCAGGTAAGCAGCCAGTGGCGCCATACATTTTGTGAATACCCTCGAGGCCGACGAAAGACCAAAGGGTATTGCTGTAAACTGGAATTGGCGCCGGCCCAACATGAAACAGAGGAAGCGCCAGTGCCCCAGGAAGATAGAAATATGGAAGTAAGCAGCCTCTAAATCGAGAGCGGCGTACCAGTCTCCTGGATCCGGGGAGGGGATGATGGAGACCAGGGAGACATAAGAAACAAAAACCATAAGAATGGCCATATTGGGTCAGACCAAAGGTCCATCCAGCCCAGTATCCTGTCTACCAACAGCGACCAATGCCAGGTGCCCCAGAGGGAGTGAACCTAACAGATAATGATCTAGTGATCTCTCTCCTGCCATCCATCTCCACTCTCTGACAAACAAAGGCTAAGAACACCATTTCTTACCCATCCTAGCTAATAGCCATTAATGGACTTAACCTCCATGAATTTATCCAGTTCTCTTTTAAACCCTGTTATAGTCCTAGCCTTCACAACCTCCTCAGGCAAGGAGTTCCACAGGTTGACTGTGCGCTGAGTGAAGAAGAAAGAACCAAGCAAAACTTCAACTTCTGGAGGGACTTGTTGAGGCGACGTAGGTCTAGGACGGGTCTGAGGCCCCCTTTTGCCTTTGGAATTAGGAAACAGCGGGAGTAGAATCCTCTGCCTTCCATGTTCCAAGGAGTCTTTTCCACTGCCCCCAGGCGAAGGAGGTTTTCGACCTCCTGAATGAGGAGCTGCTCATGAGAAGGGTCCCTGAAGAGGGATGGGGAAGGGGAGTGGGAGGGATGTTCGGCTGCAAACTGCAGTGTGTAATCCGAAGAAACAGTATCTAGCACCCTGTGGTCTAAGGTGACGCAGGACCAGGCCGACTGAAAAAGGGCAGAGGCGGTTGAAGAAAGGGAGGGTTGGATCCAGTACAATGGCTGGGGCGCCGTCCTCGAGCGCACCCTCAAAATGACTGACTTCTGGGAGGGTCAGGTTGGGTAGCTGGGTGGGAAGAGAACAGGTAGCATCTCTCAGGCCCTTTATCCTTGTCCTTCTTCCTGTAGGAGCCAGACCTGGGAGCCCCCCAGGACCTAGACTGCACCAGAGGAGGAGGAGTGTGGAACGGCTTCCTGGACTACTGAGGGGTGTGCAACCCAGGAGCAGAGAGGGTGGCTCAGCAGAGGGTGGCTCCGTGAGCCCATGGAGCCTAGACTCAGTTAGCTATGAAAAGAGCCCCGAACCCCCCAATGGCAGGTCCTATATTGTGGTCTGCATCTCCTGGGATCTCTCAGCATGCTCCCCGTCTCACCCAGGCAATAGCCAGGGAGTCACCTAATGCGCTGCGCCACAGCGTGTTGGGGCTCAGGAACGAGCACCTCTCACACGGCCGCGGCAGGTCCAGGCCAGGCTGGGGCCATGGAAGAGGCATCTCTCCCCGCCCAGCCCAGGTGCTGCTGCAGGGAGAGAGAGCTGCGGGGAGTCCTCTCTCCCCGTCACAGCCCCAGGGCAGCCTGCACCTAAACCCCTCATCCCCAGCCCACCCCAGAGTGCCCACCCCCACCCCAAAACCCTCTGCCCCAGCCCTCATCCCCCTGCCCCAGCCCAGAGCCGCACTCCCAGCCAGAGTCTTCACACCAGCCCCAAGTCCCCTCCCACATTGTGAACCCCTCAGCCCCACCCCCGCCACATTAATTTTGTTATGTGCACCAATATAGAGGTGATGTGTCACATACCACCAAATTAATTCCGCACATGGGGGGGGGGGAATTAGAAGGAACACTGAGAGAAAGGCAATTTTTTAAAATACTTACATCATCTACCCCCACTCATCCTCCCACCCACCCCTTTGCTTCCCAGTAGGTGGAGCAGTAAACACTATACCCTTGACCATCCTTATTAGCTAGATAGGAGAAGAGGAATGCATGACAACAAATAAGCTAGCATGCCTGTCGCTAGAAGGCCTAAATGTAACTTGGATTTCTGAATATAGTCAGATAAGAAAAATCAGTAAAATTATTTTCCTTCCCACAAACTATATAGAAAAAGACAGTTTACGTCGTATGTATGGAATAGTAGTACTTAAAGATTAAACTATTATAAAAATGTCTGCCTAGAGAGTAGATCATTGGGTAGAATGGAGATAAAAATTCCATGTCATAAAAATATACTGGTACAACGGTATTAGTGACCTATGGATCAGAATAGTAATAATGAAAACAGAGTATGGAGACCCTGAAACAAAATTAAAAACAGATAACTTCAGATCCCTAAATATTAAGTGGATAAATGCCACCTATGTGGTTCACATAAAATTTCTTCCAAACGACTTTTTCTAAAGCACAGAGTTAAGGCTACTCTTGATTTAGCTTAGATTTTAATTTGGTGGTGTCTCTTTAATACTATGTCTGTTCTGGTCACCAGAAAGTACCAGGAAAAAGCCAAGGAAATGCAAAAACTTGATAAGAGTTAGAATATCTATAGATGGGGGAAGGTTTTTCCATAAAAGGAAGTATTAAAGGGTAGGACTCCTATTCAGTTTGTAAAGGAGGAAAATAAGAGGTATATGGAACAGTGGAGAGCTGATTGGAGAACAATTCTATTTTGCAGCAACTTTCAGCGCTTTGAAATTAACAAAAAAAATCCTCCAAACATTTTTGCGAAAACTTAATTGTGTCAACCTGAAATCTAAATGTCTGCGTGTGGAGAGAACTAGTGGTTAGGGCACTGGCCTGGGATGGAGACCCAGATTCAAAGTCCCTGCTCTGCCTGATTCACTTTTTCATTCCAAGTATCACTTTGAATGAGACAGAGGAGGGAGTTGCACCTTGGTCTCCCACATCCCATCCCAGTTCTCTAGTCCCTTGTGACCACAGAAAGTCAGTCAGTCTCTCCCAACAACATCTTGCTCAACACCAGTAACATCTCCACAACATTTTTGGCTTTGATTAAACAGCATGTTTTGGCAAAATTTCATTTTGCTGAAAATGGTCCACTGAGCTCTAATAATAAATGGTATAGAGAAGGCCAGTTGGACACTCTTGAATATATTATATATCCTTTCTCATAATATGAGAGCATGGTTGAAATTAAAAGGCAAGAAAGTTAAATTGTATAGCATGTTGTTGTTAATGCATAGCACAGGACATCACTGTGGCTTAAGAATCAACCAAGGAAGATGAAAGACGTACACAAATAAAAACCATCAACAAAGAAGCTAGCTTGAATAAATAATCAATCGTCATGCTTCAGGCATTAGCCTGAATCATCAGCGGGGGTCAGGAAGGAATAAAGGAATAACATTTCTTCTGATTTATTCAACAGTTTTCATTTCAAATGATTCCAAAGCGCTGTACTAACTGCAATTCATATAAATATATGGAAAAATTAATTCACCACTGAAATATAGCCATGTCTGATGTGAAACAGCAATTATTCTAACAGTGCATAGCAACATACCAGTTAAAGAAGGAAATCAGTAATAACCTAATCAGTTACATAATCATATATTATTGGAATTTTATGGTTTCCTCTGAAACAGCTGTGCTGAAGGACACAGAGTCCTTACCCTGATAAGAACCTGAATCTTAACAGGACTGTATTGCTAACAGGTTCCAAATGGTAATTCAACTTCCAGAGAGGGTTTCTCCCATTGCAGCCCTTAGCCTGAACACAGGCTTTTCTTTCATTCCTAATGTAGAAAATGCTACAGACTCATGACCAGCACAGAACAGGGGCTGTACACACTTCTGCTGAAAGGCTAGCAATTGGACAGCAATTGAACTATTCTTTGAAAGGAATAGTAAACTAGTAACTCAATAAATGAAGCAGTTTGTTAATAAAAGCCTGCAGTTACTGCTCCATACCTTCCCCATATGTATACAGAGCAGACAGATTTATTTGCCTTGCATTTGATAGCCTAGGAGAGATCCCACATGAGGAAAAATGTTTGACAGACATTTTTGGCACAACATATGGGGACAGAACTAGGGAGTGGAAGGGAGAGATTCCTGGAGGCCACACACAAAGATGGTGTTAAATTCCATCACAAGAGACTAGGAAAAAAACAAGAGTGCAAAATACAGAATTTCTGCTTGTCCTCCTACCTTGGTGTCAAAAAGATCAGTCCATTTTGTTGTCTCCCAGAAAGTCTCTGACAGAACACCTATGCAGCTCTCTTGATCGTCACCTTTACCTTCAGCATCACTTGAAACAGCCCCATCTTGGGCCTGCAGATGGAGAAGTTGGTCTGCTAGTGCGCTTCCTTTCCGACAAAGGGCATCCACTAAGGTAGACTTCTGTTTTTCCATATCACTACATTAAGTTGAACACAAATACAAGGAGTCTCTTGCAGCTATTAGTTTTCAATCAAGAGCCAATAATTTAACTTTACCTTAAAAATCACAATAAACTAAACATACTTGTTGATTTGTATTTACAATAGAAGTATAAGCAATTTTCAGCTACCCTATTAAAATACAGCATTTTTGAAAATAAACTATTTCCTATCATTCTAAACTGGCTCAAAATATACTGATATAGTGTATATTTACGCAACATACAGATTCTAACCAAGCCTAGAGCTTCAGGAGCAACTGAACTGTCTCTGGTATTTGAACAGAAGTGCAAACCAAATTTTAAGAATTTAACAAGAAGTCAGGATCTAGAAATATATTTTATTAGTTCTTGGTAGTATGAAAAGAGGACGAATCCACTGTTAATGTAAGCCAACAGTGACTTCAAAGGAATTGTACCCACTTAAGCCAGCACTGAATTTGGTTCTCAGTTTCAGTTGTTAGAAGACCACCAGATCATTTCTTGGTTGACTCTACCAAGAAATGCTTAGAATGGAAATGATTAATTTATTTTTAAATCCAGCAAACAGAGTTATGTACAAGCCACTCCAAGCAACGAGGTTAATGATATAATTAACCAGGGTCAATATGTAAGTAACCTACAAATGTATACCTCCTTTCACAGTCCCTATACTTCAAATTAGCTGCTCTTTGCTATTCCCCCGCCAAAATGGATCAGCATAAAAGGGCCTTTTGAAATGATTAATTAAAAAAAATGTAGTGCATCATCATCTTTGAAGTGCTGACCTTCTACTGAAAATACCGATACTCCAAAAGAATGTTACTGTGTACTAACTCCACAGAGAAAAAGACCACATTTGAATACAGATATAGCCACGGTTACCAGTCTTTCTTTCCTGACTCACTCTATAAAAACTTGTGAGCACTTCAAAGTGGCTTTATCAAACAACAGGTACTGTTCACTAGCATCTTGGAACCATCCTTAAAGAATTTTGAGAGTCCCACCCTATCATGCAAAACCCTGCCCTTATTCCTACAGGAGTGCCTTGCTAGCCAAATACTACCAGTCCACTGATTATTCTGAATGTTTATGAATTTGATGAGACTAAACACAGTGCAAACTTTCCCATACAGCTTTGCCCAAGTATCTCAATTCTGATCTGAAAGCCATCTTTTGTAATCTTATCTGATCTCTTCTGAGCAAAACTGTAAGTTTTCCAGTGTCTTTCTGCATTCCGAAAATACACAAAACTCTAAAAATACTTGTCTTGAATAACCGTTTCCACTTGAACTCAAAAAATTAACTTTTACTTCATCATCATATTAACAAATCTAGATCAGCTTTCAGAATCCTTTAGAATACTTGTATGTAGAAAAGGTAATTATATCTATAGACTACAGAAATAGGATACAAGAAAGAGTATTTACTGGTCAGGTACTTTTTTATAGTAGCTGCATCGGGCCTGGGATCAGTCTTCATGGCAAAATAAACTGCT
Organism: Dermochelys coriacea; assembly: GCF_009764565.3. Taxonomy (NCBI): domain Eukaryota; kingdom Metazoa; phylum Chordata; order Testudines; family Dermochelyidae; genus Dermochelys; species Dermochelys coriacea. The sequence continues at coordinate 102,341,886 of NC_050068.2, read as the reverse complement.
AATGCTGTTTGATCAATATGCGAGATAACAGTATTCGCAGCTTCAATAATTTCATCGAGTCTTTTCATTCGTTCCTGAACGAAAAGAAATAAAAGAAAAATGTGAGACTGGCAAATTAAGTCACCCCATTTAACACTTTATATTATTAACATTACTGAAGTCACAAGTACATGACAATAAAAATAGTTTCTGATATATATTTACTTATTTACATTTCTATCGTCTAGACAGGACTGAGGTCATATTGTGCTTAGTGCCATACAAACCCATATATTAAAAGTCCTTGACACAAAGAACTTACTGGTTTCAGAGTAGCAGCCGTGTTAGTCTGTATTCGCAAAAAGAAAAGGAGTACTTGTGGCACCTTAGAGACAAATTTATTTGAGCATAAGCTTTCGTGAGCTACAGCTCACTTCATCGGATGCATTTGGTGGAAAAAACAGAGGGGAGATTGATATACACACACAGAGAACATGAAACAATGGGTTTATCATACACATTGTAAGGAGAGTGATCACTTAAGATAAGCCATCACCAGCAGCGGGGGGGGGGGGGGGGGGGGGGGGGGGGGGGGGAGGAGGAAAACCTTTCATGGTGACAAGCAAGGTAGGCTATTTCCAGCAGTTAACAAGAATATCTGAGGAACAGTGGGGGAGATAAACATGGGGAAATAGTTTTACTTTGTGTAATGACTCATCCATTCCCAGTCTCTATTCAAGCCTAAGTTAAATTGTATCCAGTTTGCAAATTAATTCCAATTCAGCAGTCTCTCATTGGAGTCTGTTTTTGAAGTTTTTTTGTTGAAGGATAGCCACTCTTAGGTCTGTAATCGAGTGACCGGAGAGATTGAAGTGTTCTCCGACTGGTTTTTGAATGTTATAATTCTTGACGTCTGATTTGTGTCCATTCATTCTTTTACGTAGAGACTGTCCAGTTTGACCAATGTACATGGCAGAGGGGCATTGCTGGCACATGATGGCATATATCACATTGGTAGATGCGCAGGTGAACGAGCCTCTGATAGTATGGCTGATGTGATTAGGCCCTATGATGGTGTCCCCTGAATAAATCTGTGGACAGAGTTGGCAACGGGCTTTGTTGCAAGGATAGGTTCCTGGGTTGGTGGTTCTGTTGTGTGGTGTCTGATTGCTGGTGAGTATCTGCTTCAGATTGGGGGGCTGTCTGTAAGCAAGGACTGGCCTGTCTCCCAAGATCTGTGAGAGTGATGGGTCGTCCTTCAGGATAGGTTGTAGATCCTTGATGATGCGTTGGAGAGGTTTTAGTTGGGGGCTGAAGGTGATGGCTAGTGGCGTTCTGTTCTTTTCTTTGTTGGGCCTGTCCTGTAGTAGGTGACTTCTGGTTACTCTTCTGGCTCTGTCAATCTGTTTCTTCACTTCAGCAGGTGGGTATTGTAGTTGTAGGAATGCATGATAGAGATCTTGTAGGTGTTTGTCTCTGTCTGAGGGGTTGGAGCAAATGCAGTTATGTTGTAGAGCTTGGCTGTAGACAATGGATCGTGTGGTATGATCTGGATGAAAGCTAGAGGCATGTAGGTAGGAATAGCGGTCAGTAGGTTTCCGATATAGGGTGGTGTTTATGTGACCATCGCTTATTAGCACCGTAGTGTCCAGGAAGTGGATCTCTTGTGTGGACTGGTCCAGGCTGAGGTTGATGGTGGGATGGAAATTGTTGAAATCATGGTGGAATTCCTCAAGGGCTTCTTTTCCATGGGTCCAGATGATGAAGATGTCATCAATGTAGCGCAAGTAGAGTAGGGGAATTAGGAGACGAGAGCTGAGGAAGCGTTGTTCTAAGTCGGCCATAAAAATGTTGGCATACTGTGGGGCCATGCGGGCACCCATCGCAGTGCCGCTGATTGAAGGTATACATTGTCCCCAACTGTGAAATAGTTATGGGCGAGGACAAACCTGGTGGCTGAACTTTGTGATCATCTTTGATCAGATGATGATCTAGGTCTCTCCTGACCTTAAACTCTAAGATTTTAAGATAGTAAGATGGAGATCCCAGCTTCAAGGAACTTGCAATTTAAATAAGCAAGACAGACTATGAAAGTGTCAGTACTTATTTTATGGATGGCAAAGACCCAGTACGTCACACAAGATATATGAGGGATCTGGGGCCTGATCCCAGATATCCCAAGTCACAGCACAGTGCCTTAACCAGAAGACCAAACCACAAGACCAACCGTACAATCTTAGTGACACAAGAATGATGAAAAATGGTGTTACAGACAGCATCCAAAGAGGTGATCATGATTTGAGACAAGCCAGCTAGGGATACAGAATCCAGGCTTCCTATGCATAAAGGAGATTGGGCTTCTGAAGTTTTGTATAAAGTCTGAGGTAGTGCATCCTGCAAAAGAAGGAATTAGCACCAAAAGAAGAGGAAGAAGGTATAATGTTAGGAGCTCACATTATCATGGTGATGAACAGAGAGAATCTGTGCAACAGCTGTCTGCTACAGGAAGAGGACAAGACCACCATCTGCTAAGGACCTGAGCAGTCTACCTTTGAAAATGGAGGGCAAGCACTTATTCACTTGAAAGACATGTGAGCAGACCCCTCCACCTCAAGAACAGTTAGTCTACTTCATGAAGAAACCATCTGTAAGGGCTTTATAGTTTATGGCTAAACTCATTGACCTTTGGATTAGATCTCCGAAAGCAACACAAGTCACCATTAAGCCAACCCATTGCTAAATGGTCCATTTCCAGAAGATGGAATTAACAAGAAGTCACTCTACCCTTACATTGTACTAAATCTTGGGAATAAGATTTAATCAGTGAGAGACTGGGAAAAAACTTTGCTCGGCAGCGCTGACAATCAGAAGGAGGGAATCCCTCTCCATCTTTCAATCAGTATCAAATGATGTAACAGGTTCCATCTGTATCCATCTGAATGGCTATTCAAGGGGAGAAGAAGGTGCCATCTGAGGGAGCTCTCCTAGAAGCTAGAGCTACAAATACTGAGTTCAGTACTTTGTAAGCCTCCCTAGAGTAAAACAAAAACAAAACCCTATAAAAGGCTATAGATTGAGCATTCACCTTTGAAAAGTATACAGGTACAGAAGTGCTTTGATATACTTCAAATATCTGCAACAAGCAGCAGGACTGAAACACTTTCTCTTTTTAAAGAGTTCAACGTTAGACACTAACCTGTCCACACTGATCCTTGCATTCACAAACTCCAAGCTTGATTATAGCAACTCGCATGTAGAAATAAAGCCATGGAGCCTGAAAAACCTAAATCTGGTACAAAACGCACCAACCTGTATTGTTAGCAACACTGGTCACACTGATCTGACCCCAATGCTCTGGTTTCTGAAATGCTTCCCCAAGTAAAGTTCACTGGGATTGATCCTAGCTACCCAAGAGATTGCTTTTCCTCATGATCCTAATCTCCCACACATCAGCCACATTACACTGGAAACATGAAACTGTCACTCATCATGAGAAGTTCATGAATGCAGAAGACAGTCTTAACAGGAGAAAAAACTAAACTATGAAATTCACTCCCTCAACGAAGAGGCAATCATGGACTTCACTCCTTTCAGAACTAGATAGAAAACTCATTTTTCTTTACTTTTTCTTTACCTCAGTAATTTTTTCCACAAACAACCAATAAACCAATCAAGCTGTTTCTCTAATATGCTGGGAACAATTAAAGAGATGCTAAGCATTCACATTTATAGCCTTGTAAAAATGCACTGGTTTGTACAATGATAAATGCTTTTGATTCCGAGTAAGTTAAAAGTTTCTAGTTCACTGCACTTAGTACAGCCAGAGCAGTCACTTCAAGTCTAGGCATCTGTGAAGAACAGTAAAGGAGAAATTTTCAGATTTAATCTCCTATCTCAAGGTAAGATGTAGTGAAACAAATATTAAATTAAAAAAAAAAACAGAACTCACCTTTTCAGAATCCAGTTGATGGAGTCTTGCAACATACAAGGGAAGATGATTAGGAAAGGCTTCTTTCAATTCATTATACATGTCACTGGTATCCAGCCTAGCCAAAAAGATAGATTAAATGAATATGCTGCATCTGCATGTTCTAATCAGGAGGCAGTGCAACAGTGAGAGACTGCTCTTCCGATATCACAAGTTTAATTATCCTGGTACTCAAACTTCCATTAAGTATAGTATTAACAAAATATAAAAAAGTTATGCTGTGACCTGTTATGGAAACTAAAAAGACATACTTAGTCATCCATTGTATCTTCAGGTCTCGTAAAGCTTCAGCAAATTCCTCCTTTAGATCTTTTTCTGGTTCCCTTTCTTTCTCCTTGCTGCCGTTCTTAGTCTTTGTTGGTGATGGTATCAGATGGTAATGAACAGTAATTACATCCTAGCGGCAGAAAAAAACCTCATCAACTACTTGATGGAATGGAATATGTTGCTATTCCTTTATCTGACAATGCAAAAAGTGCTAAATGATAGCTAGCAGTTACATGCTTGGACATTGGATCCTGAGAGCAAAGGATTAGTCTTCAGAATCTAAGAATGGTTCAACTTTCTCTGGAGACGCACCCAATGTCCCAGTTCCCCAGGGTTTCTTCCAAGTTTTCAGAAATGGGCTTGTCACAAGGTGATTGGCCCCTGCAAGAAAGAAAGCAGGGTCCAGTGCCCCTGGACGGATTACAGGCTGCCCACCTGGTCTTAAGGATGGGCACCTGGATCTTATAAAGGTGGAGACAGCTGGAGATGGTTTGGAAGGTGCCTGCAGACATTGCAAGGAGGAAGAAGGCTCCTGCGGGGCCCTGAGTCAGCAGGGGGGGAAGATATCTGTAAGAAAGGCCCATGGACAAGGGCCAACCTCCAGACAAGAGGTGTTGGGAGAGCAGGAAAGCATACTCTCAGGGAGGATGGGCTGCAGCCAGCTTGAGATTGGGCAAAAGGAATGAATTTTAGAGAGAGAGGACAGTCCCCCTTGGGGGGAGGAGCTGGGCTCAGCTGAAACTGAGGTGAAGACTTCGTAGGTTTGACCTCTATTTTGAAAGACTTTGTGCAGGACTTAATAAACTGGACCCCAGAGGGGGAATATTTGAATATCTCGACTGTGTGAACTTAAAGGGCCTTCAGTGAAAGGGGAAATTGAGGTAGGGTGCATCCAAGCCATGCTGGCCAGCAAGGAAGGCTACAGGGCAGGTGTACCCTTTTAACATGGCTTTAACCATCACATGGCCTCAATGTACCTTAAAGTAGCTCTGTTTTCTTTACAAAGGTGACAAAGCTTAACATTTTTGTATTCACATACTCTTAAAGGGAATTAAGGAGATGGTCTTCAGGAAAGCAGGTACATTGGGTAAAAAGGTAAAGATAAAGTTAGGTAAAGCTCCTGTCTTTTAAAGTTTGGGGACAAAACATGTGAGTGAATAAGACTTTTTTTTTTTGGTAATTCTTAACAAAATGTTATATTAGTAAAGTCATCAACATGTCATAAAATACATAAGTATATCCCTCCTGAACCACTGCAATTTCTTCCAAGGCGCAACTATAGGACTTTGCAGCTTAGCCTATGGTGTACTCATATTCAGATAAAAAGCTGAACAGTAACATTTTTGAATAATTTTCTATTTTCAAATAGAGGAAGACTACTATAATGTGGTTTATGGAGATATATCACTCTCCAGACCCAACCTGCTATATACAGTCATCAAGGTGTGGAAAAAAAATCTCAACTGAAAGGATCAATGTTGATATCAACAAACAGCTGTTTTGATACACACATTTTTCTCCTATAATTTAAATCCTATCACTTCTGAGTAAATCAGTGTCAGGTTTTGCCACAGACCATCTCTAATATACACTGCAGTACACACTATCAATTTTTGCATTTAACAATGTTACAGTATTTATTTAAACCAGCTCCCCGCAAAAAGAACATTAAATCTGAGTGTACAGACTCACTACATTATCATACTAAGCTTGTGCTATAAACATCACGTAGATCAAAAGCTTCCTCTGATTGCTATATAAATAGATAACTAGGGCCCTACCAAATCATGGTCCATTTTGGTCAATTTGGTCAATAAATGGCCAGAGGGATTTAAAACTGGTCAATTTCACTATTTCAGATGTTTACATCTGAAATTTCACAGTGTTCTAACCGTGGGGGTCCTGACCCAAAATGGGATCATGGGGGGAGAGGGGAGGTTTGCAAAGTTGTTATGGGGAGGGGGTCCCAAGATTGCCACCCTCACTTCTGTGCTGCCTTCAGGCTGGGCTAGAGGAGGTTCCCAAAGGTGAGGTGGGTAGGTGCCGGGGGTTCCTAGCTGCTAGTCAAAGCCAGTGGCAGATTAAGGCAGGGGTCCCTAGCCAATTTGTGGGCCACCAAAAAAAAAAAAAAAAGTTTATATAAAAAGGTTTGTGTTTTGTTTTGTTTTTCATTATGTTATACCATAGCAACTGAGTTACTATGGTATAGTGTATAACTGAATTTAGACATTTAATATATTGCTATCTACAGAAAGATGACCTTCATAAAGGAAATCTCACAGTGTGTAGCACTTACTCTCAGAGTTAGATGTCACAGATATTTTCATCTCTCATGGCAAATTAAGCAATATTACAATTTATGAAATTATATATATGATGTGCAACTAGAGTAGGTAAGCCTCAAAGTGTTTTTACAGAACTACAAACTGTATACATACAAGAATTACTTCACTTGCCATCAAAATATGGACAACTGTGGAGTGGAACTTAACCACAATTGTTTGCTAAATTTGGTACAAGTGGAAGAAATTGAGTTGTATCAGATACAAACCAAACATCATATTTTTGAGTCATAGCAGACATTCACACTTTTTCAGATCTGCCTCATCTTAAGATTTTCGGTAACATAACCATAGCAGCTAAATGCTTGAAGGAAAACGTACTCCTGGCCTGATGCCCTCTGTGCCAAATTTGATGCTGATGAAGAATATTTATACCTGTATTACATCATCCTTAAATAAGGATTATAATAGAAGTGTCACCAAATTTAATTACGATAGCACGCAGATAACATTAAAATAGTATTAAGATTTAACCACTTATTCCAGCACTTTTTTTCCCACCACGCAACAAAAATTAAAGTGGAAGTCAGATGTCAGCTTCATGTCACGTTTTTTTTAGTCTCATTCTCTTTTCTCATTTATATCTGTCTACTTTCCCTCTCATATCTCTTTAGTTAGACTAAGGCTATGTCTACACTACCGCGGTAAGTCAACCTACGCTATGCAACTCCAGCTACAGAAATAACGTAGCTGGAGTTGACGTACTTTAGGTCGAGTTACCGCGGGGTCTTCACCACGGGAGAAACTCTTACTCTTCTCGTCGGAGTAGAATACAGGGGTTGACTGCAGAGCGATCTGCTGTCGATTTGGTGGGTCTTCACTAGACCCCCTAAATTGATCGCCAGTGGATTGATCGCAGGGCGCAGATCCCGGCTGTAGTGCAGACCTGCCCAAAAGCTTTTCAGATTTGATTTGATATTTTTTCCAAAGAAAAAATTAATCAGAACTGACACATTTGTGAAGAAATTTTGATTTCAATAAATGACATATTCTGATGGAAAATCTTTGCAATGGAATTTTTTTTTGACCAGCTGCACTAATAATCATCTATAACAACTTCTAGACACGTGCTCACAACACGTCACATATATAACTCTGACGTGCTAGGCACATAATTACATATAATGAGGTTATTCTAATTCACCACTACAATTTTCACATTAAATACTACATGAGCACATGCATACACATACAGCTGGCTTACTAAAAAGGCCATTATCAGCTTTAAAATTCAAGCAACATATGTAACATTGCATTTTTCCATTGCACAGGATCTCTCGCTAGGCCATTTGAATGTATGCAATTTCTCATAAAGGCACCAGCTAAATTTGCAAATAGTAAAAGCGGCTCAGAAAAAGAAAATATAAATATTTAAACACAAATACTCCTTCCCATTCTTATCCTAAGTTCTCCAAAAACAGGAAGATGGGGAAAGGTATAGGCTATGCCAAACTTGCAACACATTAAGACATCCTTGCCTACATTTCCCTAAAGCAGAGGTTTTCAAACTGTGGGGTGTGGCCCCCCTATGCGGGGCATGGAGGAACATTTGGGGCAGCTCAGTGAGGGAGCACCACCTCCACCCCGACTCACCTCAGTGGACCACCCAGCCCCTGGATCAATGTCAATGCTTCCGTAACCACTGATGACTCCGCCCCCAGATACCATCGCACCTGTCTTCCCCCACCCTGAAAACTTGAGAGGGGAGGGGCAGGTATCAGGGGGCACAACCTAAAATTGTAACTCAAAAGGAGGGGGCTCAGCTCAAAAAGTTTGAAAACTGTTTCCCTGAGCATAGGTTTTCACAGCGTGGGGTGTGCTGAGATTATTGCGGAGAGCGAGGACCTGATGCGAAGCAGAATAGTGTCTTGCTATTTCCAAGCAGCAGAAGCAGTGGCGAAGGAGCTAGTGCACAACGGAAAGCAATGGATGAAGGGTTTGAGAGCCAAGCCCTGGCCCTCCACCTCACCCAATGTGTGCCCTGGATGCTGGAATGATGGCAGCAGGCAACAAGGGAGTGGGGTCTGGCCAGCAGAAGAAGCGCCTGGAGCCAGCAGATGTAGCCTGCTGCAGAGAGAGGGGCTGGCTGAGAGAGTGAGAGCAAGAGGGCTGGGAAGGACTGGGGAGGAGAGAGAAGGAAAACAAAGAAGGGTCATGCGTGGGACATGAATCTTTGAAGGGGGATGCGGCAAATACAAGTTTAGGAATCTCTGGTAGAGACTTCTGTTTACTCAGATGGCCATTTAAAACCAGTTGATGCATCCCTTGCTTTTAGACAAGAACACATACGAGACATGTAGATTCCATTTCTCCTGATTATTCCAAATACAGCTCAGACATTATGCCCTATCACTAAAAAGCCCACAACGTGAGTGGCTTATTAGAACAGCTCTCTCATTGCCTAAAGGAAAAATCAGTGGGCTTCCATTTTCATTCCAACTCCATGTGCCCAAAACTGTTGATCTAAACAATTGCAATTTGGGTTCTGTTAGGATACCGAATACTTTGTCCTTTGGGTCATGACATGTGGAAGAACTTGTATGGTGTAAAACCAGTTTACTCCTCTCACAGTTGACTGGCAGAAATCTCTCTGCTAGGGACTAGCAGCCCTGAACCCCTTTATGGTGGGCTCAACCCCAGACACTCATCCGTTGTGACCACGGCCAATCTGAGGCCACCTCTAAGAGCAAGCTTTGGTGGATCTTTAGGTGCTGCAGCCATCAGAGAAAGGACGCCGTTAAGTCGGGGTTTGCTGAAAAGCAAGACAGAAAAAGCCCTGAATGGAGAAAAATAGTGGCTGTGAAGCTACAGTTAGAGTGGAACCCATACTCAGGACATCCTTTTCTACTTTGCATCCAATCTCATCCCTCAGGCTAGCCTTTCAGGGAGAGGCTGAAATAGGAAGCATACTGCCCTTCTTCACATCTCCACTAAGGATTAGACCCCTGCTCAAAGATTGAGTCTCAAGGCTTGTCTTCACTGGGAACTTACATTAGAAGAGCTACATCTCTCGGGGTGTGAAAAATAGATATGCCTGAGAGACATAGCTATGCCAACCTATCCCAGTGTAGACAGCGCTAGGTGGATGGAAGAATTCTTCCGTTAACCTAGCTACTGCCTGTCAGGGAGGTGGATTACTTATACCGATGAGAAAACCCCAGCCATCGGCGTAGGCAGTGTCTACACTGAAGTACAGCTGTCCCGTTATCGCATTTTCAGTGTAGACATACCCCGAGTGATTTCTGTAGTGAAGGAATAGGTAGACAAAATACCTCCTTCAGGAAGGCTGGCTACTATAGCCTCAATGATACTGGCAAACACTTGGAAGCTGTCGACAGAAGAAATACAAGCATTTAAACTGCCAGTAGCAACTCTGAACAAAGTCTAAGTGATCTCTGGTGATCCACACAAATGGGACTATGCAAACAGGCGTTTTACAGATCCAGGACCACAGGAATGCCCTCAGACTGGCCACTTGGATCACAAAGCAAAGGGCCTCCATACAGATTAACTGAACTGAGAGGAAGAAATTCCTAGTCTTAAAAAACATATGAAACACAAGCTGTCCGAGGAAAACAGAGGAGAGATAAGTCTCTTGAATCTGCCTTTTGGAGTAAGACTTGGGAGACTGCTCCCGAATGGATCATTTAAGCAAGTCTCCTGAAGTAGAGGAGTTTTGCAATGCCTTGATGGAAACTTGACAGAGTAGCTTAGAGAAACAGTGTTTAAGGCACACTGACCAGAAATGTAGCAGGTCTACATATAAGTGAACCTACAGTCACCTTCTGATGGGTTGTTGTAGACCCTTGATGCTTCAGGCAAAAATGCTTATGAAGCACAGCAGACTGATCTCTCTTACTACAGCATGTCCTGAAGCAGCCAGAAAATGAGTGTTTGTTATCATGGCTTGGAAAATGGGAACCCCAAGCATTTCTGCCTAAAAACATTGGGACTTTAAGTCGTTCCCTATTACAGCAAAATGTCATGGGGGATTATTCACAGGCTGAGACACAGACACACAAAGGCAGGTATGTTACCCCTGCATACAAACATCTTCTCAATATTTCACCAAAGGGGGTCACATCTGTGGTCTCTATTGAAAGCTAAGAACTAGCCAATTGTGCGATGTCGGTATGAGAAATAATTTTAGAGTTACAAACTTGGGTCTCAGGGCTAACTCAATCAACACTGAGAATAATGGACATATGTGAAGCCAGCCCTACATTAACTGTCTGGACCACATGCAGGCTTGAGGATTTACAATGACAAGAACCCCAAGAAAAAAGTGTCTGAATAGGGGACCCCAAGGTAAAAGACATCAGTTTACCTGTATAAGAGAAGCAGAAAGGGTACACGACTTTATCCATTACAAAGAAGAGACCCTACCAGCAGGAATGTCTCATGAAAGATAGATCCCATCTTTCCGAACAGGACAAGTGCTGTAACAACTGACCACTGGATGAGAAATCCCGTATCTTGTTAATAAGCATAGGCTATAGCGTGTTTTTCGTTTACTTGTTTCCAAACCCTTATACTTGCTTTTATTTGAATCTGTCTCAAGCTCTGTTAAATAAACTTCAATTTGGTTTTACTATAGTCACAGGTAAGTGCCTTGTACGAAGAAGAGTGCTGAATTAAGATGAAACCAGTGAACTGGGATGCATTGCTTCTGTTAAGGAAGGAGACCAATATATAAATGTGCATGTCCAGATGATCAGGGACTGGGTACTCTGTCCCTTACATACTCAGTGGTATGTAAATTGCAAGACTGCACTGGGAACAAACAGGGCTTATGGAATGCAGAACAGAGTACTCACACTGCCTGCAACCAGTAGTTGGGAAGAGTTTCCCCTAGAGGGCACAGACAAGACTCTCTCACTGTATGTAGGAGGTAGTGATTCACCCCGGATACCTCGGATAACCTCCAAAAGCGTCACACAGGCTACCTCTGAAGAGGATTAACATGTAAGGGAATCTTGGCAGCAAAGTCTCTGGACCAGGCCTATAGCTATACAATTCTGACTGACACTGGAGGGTAAACTAGTAACCACCTCCAGGAGGAAGTGGTCCATCTTTCAGAAGTGCACTCCTTCTCCTTCTATAGCCCTAACCAAACATCCCAAGGCATATATTAACTTTTATGGGCAGTTTCCATTCTATTATGTCTTCTAACGGGACTCACTATTCCATCTGTACAGAGTGTAATTCCACTACCAGCCATGACCCATCCTTGCTGATCAGGGGGCAGGGGCCTAGAGTGAGGGCAGCTGGCTTCAGCAGTGTTACTGAGTATGCTTAGTCCATGTGAGCATGCTCAATACAAAGAAACAGCAATTGGGTTGGGGTGGCGTGTAACCCCGCATGCCACCCCCTCCCCCCACCCCGCCTCTGCCAACTACCACAAGATAGGAAAGTGTTTCCTGGAAGCCAGAAGTGTAGCATTAAACTTATACTTTAGGAGGCATGGGAAGTATCAAAAGGACTGACTAAGGACTAGTTGTGAGCTTAAGAGCCCCTTTATGCCAACTAGCAAAGAGCACACACAACACACTCTACTTAGAATATTTAGCCAAACAATGTCTTGTATCACATACAAACTAATGACACATGGTTTATTATTATTATTGGGTTATGTTTGTATGGTTAGTGTACATAATTCTTTACACATGTGCTAGAAATGTGTTACTAAAATATGTTCCGACAAGCAACCTAAGAAGAACGGATAAACATGTTTGTCGTTGACAAAGGAATGTTTTTTTGTCTGCCTCCAATGTAAATTGATCAAGGTGATGCCAGAGGCAGTGGAAGTACATTTACATTTAAATGTAAACAAAGTGATTACGCTAACTGAAAAAGCAAATTTACCAGAGGATGAGGAAGACAGTATGGCATCTACACACCAAGAGAGGAGAGGAACTTTGTCAGGATTTATTTTCCAAAGAATACATTTCAAAGGTTTAGTGGACTATAAAGAGGAGGTACCCTGTATGTGCCCATTACTTAGGGGACAGCACTTTCTGATTCTGAGAATGTTCGGTCCTCCTACCAGGAAGGGCTGGAGATGCTGTAAGTGAGTAAGTTCTTTAGCCAAAGACATAACTTGTTAGATTTAATTTGTAGGTACTAGAAAGCATGTTTCATTTTGTTTGTAACCATTTTTTGTTTGTTTTCTCTGCTTATTATCACTTAAATCTCTGTTCTGTGCTAATAAATTCATTCTTAGTTTTACTATAAACCATCTCAGTGCTGTTATATGTAAGTACAGAGTGAGTCCTCAGCTAATTTAAGAGGCTGGTGGGTATACCATTTTGTTGGAGACAGCAAACTTAACTTCTGTGAGTGTCCAGTGAGAGGGACTGGACACCACAGAGGCACACCTTTGGGGAACTCTGCTTCACTGATTTTTACCTGCAAGGCAATGTTAAGACTGGGAGACTCTCAAAGAGTATGTTGGTGAGGTGGACAGGCTGGTGTGGCAGGGAACTGACTGTCTAATCTCCAGGAACGCACTCTTGCTAAGGCAGTGAGGTGACGGGGGCTTACTGTTCTGGGCAGCCCTGAGCAGAGCATCACACTAGTATCCAATATACCCTGAATGGTTTTATGAAGAGGTACTATATTAGCTCCTTTATTGTGGATTCACAATTAGTGGGATCAACACATCCTATCCTTCAGGAAAAGGATGCATTTACATGGGCATTTTTATATTCTTTCTAAATGAGTTATAGTTAATTCTATAGAGATGATATAAAAGTGAACACAGCAAAATGGCAGCAGTCTGCATCAAAGTTCTTCTTTGACAGTCTGACCTTCTCCTTGTACTGATATATCCATACCAAGACCAACAAAGATAGCAGCCTCTCAACCTTACAGGCCCTCAGCTAATACAGCAAAGGTGTAGAATAGGAGCTGGTAACTTCCATGACTCACATCCTTCTTCTCCTCCCCAGTCAAAACTCCAACCCATCAGATTAGTGAAAGGTAAGAGATATGCAACTAGGTGTGATTTCCTTCCAGAGCCTGGAAACAGACTCCACAGAGAGGAAAGAAAATAGGAGGCAAAGTAATCATGTAACTTTAGAAGAGGCAGTAGAAAGGGTGGGAAAACAAGCTAGCCAAACATAAGTAACCTACATCTGCTGGGAGACAGGAAAAAACTGAAGTGAATGACTCAGCCCTTTTTAAAAAGGGCTGAATCATCTTCCTTTGTTTTCAACTGCCCATATGCTGGCAGAATGTTACAATACGTACTACAGAGTGATAAAATGCTCATTTTATTGAAAACACTTGTACATTCCAATGTTGCTTTATCAATTAATTTATTTACATGAAGGATACTAGATAGGAAAATGACAGTTTTCTGTAGATTATACCATCTGCTCCAATTATGATTTCTACCATTCCATGAATAGGCTGACTTTATGCCAAAATGAAATTATTCTACATTGAGCTATGGCTATGCTTTGTTTAAGAGGATCCCAGAAGCTAGAGATGGAAAAGTCTATTAGGCCATTTAGTCCATCCTCCTGCAAAAGCAGTGTTGTTTGCTACAGTATGTTTTCTAGTGCTACATCCAGTCTATGTTTCAGTACAACTAAGCCTCAAAGAAATACGTCCAGTTGGTGGTGAGGAGAGATTGGATACCATGCTTTATATCATAAACCTTAAGTTCAATTTTCAGTGCATTCATTAAGAGACAAGATGAAAGGCAAAATATTTGCCATGGAAAATCTTGACTCCAAGCACGAGAGAGAGAGAGAGAGAGAGAGAAAAAGAAAGAAACTGGGGGGAGAATATAATAAAGAAAAGGAGTTACAGAATGACTCATTACAACACATGCATTTTTAAGGTACTATCACAGAAGTATCTGGGTGCTCAAATGCCACTCAATTAACTTGGTATTATAGTAATGTTTTGTTGGTCTAATAGCAGGTGTTGCTTAAGGCATAAAGTGGATAACTCAAGACTACATAAGAGAAGGCAGCTGAGGGAGACAATGAAAAATTAAGTATAATACTAATAGAAAAATTCTCTAAGTCATATGCAAAAAAAGACTTAAGCGTATCTTTTCCAAAAACTGACATTCAGTACCTTTTTAAATTTTCCTTGTCGTTTTGCTGCAGACTGCCCCTGGGAGTTAGAACAACATACCGTAAGAAAACATGCACACACTACACAGGATGGAGACACCTTCTCTGTATGATTATGGTTTATTTTCAACCTAGAGAGCTCAAACTACTAAAGTGCCAGGTCTGTGATCAAAACATGCTCTTAAAGCATACAAATATTTTAATGTCTTTTAAATTAAAAAAGCAATGCATTTTTGTGTATACAGTTTGTTGTTCCTAGTAAGACAGAAGTGTTGTTAACCACTAGCGCAATGAAAAATGGCAAAATGAATTTTAGAATACAACACAATTGAGAGTTTTAGATTAAAACTGAAATTGAGTGGTACTGTTCCAGTTTATAATACTTAAATAGAATTAATGTACAAAAATACTACTGCATTTTTTTTTTTTTTTTTCAGTTCACACTTAGTGGACTAGAATAACACTGTTGCCTATTCCTCCCTTCTGTCACTTGGTGCATAGCAATGTTCACTGATGGCAGCAGCAAGAATGTGACACTATTGATGGCACCTATCCAACAAACTGTTCCCATAACATGATACACAAGTGCGTGATTGTGTAAAAAATCTGAGGTGAAAAGTTCGCTCAATGAGCTCTATGTTTCTCTTGAACCATTTTCAGGGAAACTGACTTGATAAGCAATAACTACTGCATCTCCAGTGGTTTCCATTCTAGAAATTACTGTACCTAACGGTTATTTAATTTGATATAAAATAGCCTAGCCAAGAATTACAACAAATTGTTCTGGTAAATTTCATATGAAATGGAAAATATCTTATACTATCATTACAGTTATACGTTTATCAAAACAGCAATAAACTTCCGATCTTGCTGTGAATTTATTGTACATACAAGTAAATATAAGCCAAACTAAAAGTTTAACATGCTGGATTAGTTTTGAGAGAAATTTCTCAAGTTTTTCTGGCCCAAGAAAAAGTATGGCTTCCTGAATACAAATGTTCCATTTTCTTGTAAATTGTTACCTAGCCTGTAGTATTATATGTACCTAGATTTAATGCATTATGTTGTTTCCATAATATGTCATAAATCAAATACATTTAATCTAACCTGCCTGAAATTATTTCTTGGCCTGCTAAACACGATTTCCTATGTCACAACATACGACTGCATAGAAAACATTAGACATTTTCCATGGGAATAGAGAGCTCTCTATTGGGAGGGGAAAAAAATCTGTAGCTTTTAAGGAACGAGAATCTTTTATATGGACTCTAGCTCTGTAAATATTGACATTTATAAACACTACTCAATGCTGATTTAATCCTAGCAATAACCAACTTAAAAAATACTGGAGTATCTGAGAGAATCCTTCCTAAACTTAGCACTAAGTGAATAAACTGGAAGACTGATTTGGCTTTTATAGCTAGAGTCATATTGAAAATTCATTCAAGTCAGGAAATTAAGTTTCTAGGTCTCTACATACTGACTAAGGAGGTACAGCTTTTCCATTATGACATAAGGAGGTAGAAAAGAGATCTTATGTCATTACATTGGCGCACACAGCTGTATTAGTGGTTGACAACATCAGAAGTCTGCAGCAGGTAAGAAATCCTGCCCCAGCATTACAGTCTACAAAATAGATGTCTCCTAAGTTTTAAAAGTAAAATGTAAGTAGGTGTCAAAAGGCACATTTATTTTGTGTTTTTTTGCTGAAGCTGCATGCACGCGAGTAAGGAAGTGTACCACGTAAGTGACTAGAGAAGCAACATGCAAAAGCAACACACATGAAGTAGTATTGTACATTAAAAAAATGACATTCAGGTAGACAATTACACAAAGAACCCTATTCTTACAAGTTTGCCATAACAGTGGAAAAAAAAGCAGTTGCCTCTACAGCACTTCAAAATGCTTCTGCACAGTTTAAAATAATTTTTGGAGACTTACGATTTACATGTTATAATTTCAAATTAAATTGCAAGATTATATTTTAAATATTCAGAATTAAGTTTACACTAAAACAACTGATTTTACAAAAACCCATGTGTCCAACTTCTACACTGAACATTCTCTTAACAGGAAGATTAAGAAAGTAAGGTACAATGATCATTATCAAGACACAGAATTTCCCATTTAGAAAAATAGGAACTTTTGAGAACAGAGCCTTTATTAGTTTCAGGTACTCACAGCTTTCTTTCCAAGTTCCGTCTTAGACAATGTCAGAGCTCCTACAAGATAACATCCTGGTCCTGCTCCTTTAGGTATTCTAATAAAAAAATAAAGGAAAATACAAACAATCAAACAAGCATATGCTAAAATGACTTAGTTCCACTAATACTAAACATATAAAGAACTCAAAACTGTCAAACAGCAACACTTAAGTCACATTTTGTTAATCAGTTTACAATGTGAAACTACAAACACTAGAAAGATATGTACCATATTGATGGGTATCATTTTAGTTGGATTTATAGAGGCAGCTGGTTAAATCTACACTGGAAATTGGCAACATCAACTTACTTGTCATCAGGCAGAGACGTAACAAAGAATGGATGACTGTGTTTTGGTGGCAATGTCAAACTGTTTGATTTCTTCTTTCCTAAGAGAGCAAGGCTATGGTTTTCATAAATATCTAAGCTCAAAGTATTAGACAACCTGTGAGAAACAACAAATGGAAGGTCTTTGATGCGATCCAGTTCACTGTTCTGTTCATGACGGATTTGTAACCGAATAGTGTAATCTCCTTTCTCCAGTTTCAGGGAATACTGAAAGAAAGAGGTTCTCATAAAATGCCAAGATTAAGAAGTTTTACCATGCACACACAATCCTACAAATAAAAGCAGAATCATGTTCTTCCTTAACCAATACAGCTTTGGCAGCTTCACAGAGAATCTTTTGTCGACATTTATATTAATGAGAAATAAAAGGTAGTAATGCCCCGTCCTTTTGCTTTCAGTGGAATTATTACCTCACTGACTAAAAGAGTATATTGTACTATATACTGAGGATTAATGGCTCACTTTGTATTATTTGGGGGATCTGTAACTAATACACATCTTTGCTGGAAGCCCCTAGAATGCTTTGATTACCGTGGGTTGCAGATGTGTTCTCTTTCTCCAGTATTGAGTATTCAAGCCTGAACATATATATGCTGCTACAACCTTGCTCCTTAGTTCCTTTTGCCACTTCAAAGACTATATTCTAGACTCCACAGAAGTGGGGATGGAAAATATTGTGTACCTATGTACACTCAATGATCTCTAAGAATTACACCTGCAGCCATGTAGCCTACTGAACATTGGCTGTACAGATCCACGCTTTTGGAAGACTGATGAGCAGCTGTGTCTCAAAGAGGACTTCAACTGCAATACCACTCTTCCAAACTAGACATCAGACCTTGAAACTAAGTCCAGGAAGCAATACTAAAGGAATGGATAAAGGTGATGGAAACAGGTTTTCAGATACCTTTGATAAGGATGTTTCTAAGAAGCTACAGAAGTTGCCTTATTTCTAGTGAAAGCTGTAAGAACTTTAGGTACCAGTGACACAATCTCTGGCAGGTTGTACAATTTTGAATCAAGATGCAACATTAGTCTGAATAATTGAGTGGATAAAGCCTCATTCCCATGAAGTACAATCTAGGGAATTTCCTAATGAGCTTTGTCTTGTCATGATAGTAACTACGAGTTTGCTCTGTGTCAAAGTTATGTAGCTGAGCTTTGTAAGTGGTTAGGGAAGACTTTCTTGAGTTAATCCAGTCAAATTGTGTCTGCTACCACCAGTACATTACTAGATTTGTTTATATGAAAATCGGACAAACAAAAATTCTGGTTATGGGCAAAGAGCCACATTGTCATTATGGAATATCAAATAAGTAGGGTCCAATTATCATGGCCTTCACATCACAGACTCTGTCTTTCGTATAACAGCAGCAGTAAATCTTCAAGAAAAGGTAATAAAAGTCCTGATTCAGCAGAGCACTCATGAATGTGAGCAATCCCATTTAAATTAATAGAATTTAAGCACATTCTTGAAGTGAAGAATGTGTAGAGGTGCTTTACCAAACAAGGATGGGATTAGTCATATGCATATTCTTAAACTGAGGTATATGTGTTTTGTTGAATCAAGGTCATAAAGGGCAGTCTGCCAGAAGCTCCAGTACTCTGATGAACGACAATCTTAAATTGATCTTTCCAGAACAGTAAGAATGATCAAAAGCTACATTAATAAAGGCCAACTGGGAATCTGGATTATTAGAAAATAATTCCAAGAACTAAAATCAGGAAAGAAGACTTCCCCTTTTCTTTTTATTCTTCTATACCAATTCAGATATATAGTCTTTTCCAAAGAGGTACAGGAACCTATACAGAGGGTAGAATACCTACAAGTCTTGTGAAAATCCAACCTCCTACCAAAGGCAGCACCAAAGAAGTCTTCCACAACCAGCCTCTCACACTTCAAAAGGCTGTTGGAAGACACTGATTAGAAATCTAATACAGGTGCTTCTGATGGGACAAAGATAACCACTCTGCTAGACAAATATACCAGCACTAGGAAGAACCTGAGCGACCCTTTCTGCCTTACACAGAAAAACTGAAATGATGCAACATCTTAGTAAAAAGACAGGGACTGCAGTTCACTTCTCTGGTAGCATTGGTCACACTAAGGTAAGCAGTCACATGGTAAAAGCTTTTTGTAGTTAAAAAAAAGAAAATCAAATTTTTCAACTCTTCTTCCTTTATCTACAAAGAAAGGATGACATGTTCCACCCCATGGAGAAAACTGGCCATTTCCAGTTAGCAAGTTCCTTTACAAAATACACCACTCAAAAGTGCAATTACTACATGCTGTGATTATCTGATGGCAGGGTCTATCTACACCCAGGGTCTGGACTGTAAACAGGTGGGGAAGAGAAGGAATATAATTTTCATATTGTGTAGAATGTCTAATCAGGGTAAGTATATCCCTCTGTACCTGATGTGGATAAGCGTCACCTGACCCCATTTGTCTTTTGTTCTGGTCAAATATAATCCACAGCTGGCTGTCAAATTCAGATTCATACAACAATTCACAAAGCAGTGGACAGCTTGGAGTCACTTCCCCACTCTTAGGCTATAAAAAAAAAATAAGTCAAAACACAATTGAATATTGCATAGTAAAGATATATTTCTAAAGTAATGATTCAGGAATAAGTCTACATTAATCATAGTAAAGCTTAAACAATCCTTCCAATTTATGATTAATTAGAATCCCTGTTCTTGCAGTTTGAATTACAACTGGCATCAGCTACAGAAGCACCCCAAGATTCTGTGATCCCGCATATCCTAGAGCTCTCCTTACACCTTTTGTTAGGAAATTCACTAAAAAGTTCTAGAGATATGAAGTTTAAAACAGCGTTAAAGAACCAATTAAAACTTACCTGATGAAAGTTGTACGTCAAAATCATCTCATATAGTTGACGATTATTTGGCAAAACATCTCTGGATCCTAAAGGTTTTATTTTAGCGCTCACTGGTCTGCAGTTAAACACAACAGCAAGTTTTAGGAACAGTTTTCCTAAACAATTTGCCTAAACAGTTTGTCTAAACAGAAACTCGCATGCATTATGATACAGTCTTCAATTACATGATCACACGCTGTTTTTTCCACAGGACCCTCGCCTCTTACACTGCAAAGGATGGACCTGCTTTGTGGATGAACCAGGGTTATGAAGTGAAGGAGACTTCCCTACAGGATCCCTGCTCCACTACTGCATAAGTTGGAAGGTATGTAGCAAATGAGGCACAGTATTGCAGGAAGAGTAAGGATGGTCTCATGGTTAAGACCGCTCAATCCTACCCTCGAAATTGGACTATATCCTTGCCTCTGCCACAGAGTTCCTATGTGCAAGTCACTTAAACCCATCTTTTCCCACATACAACCATTAATTACATGTTCCTCATTTTCTGGGCATCCAACTTGAGACCCTGGGCTTTGATTTGCAGAAGGGCTGAGCACTCACAAATGCAAATGAACTCAGAAGGAGCTGAGCTTGGAACATACAAATTGCAGTACTTTGAAAAATCAGGTTCTAGAGGTCTCAATTTGGGCACTCAAGGCGAGTGGATACTTCTGACCTTAATGTCTCTGTCTCTCAACTATCCATCTACAAAAGAGGGAGATAATACGCATCTCTCACAGGGGCACTAAAGATAATTCAGAATATTTATGAAGCACTCAAATACTAGTGATGAGTGCCATAAAACATGAGGAAATTAATAATTCTGGCTTTAGATCAGAGTTTAAAGAGAGTGTGCAGTAAATAAGGCACAGGGGATGCACACTGAATGAGAAAAAAATTAAATGGCTGCTCTTTAAGTTAGCATCCCCCATGCTGCATACTGAATGAGGTTGGGGTCCTGTAGAAAAAATATGTGATGATATAATCAAAGACCATCTTAATGCACAAGCACAAAAAGGCATTTCCCAACTTTAGAGTGCTTGATCTTGCAACTTTAGTTTTCTTTTAAGTGTGTATGAGTGTGTGTGATTTCATAGATTTTAAAAAAAGCAAACAAACCCAGAAATTCCAGCATGTGGCATCACACTGAGACCCATATGGTAGGTCATCAACAGGTTGGAACTGTTGGAGCCAGAACACAGTCCTCTGCCACTTGAGCTAACTGAGTAACTGACAGCAGTAGCAGGTTGTCATTTTCCATAGAGACCAGCACTAGAGGGGAAGAGGACACTTTCCTGTCAGTAAATATTGTGAAGTCCCCTAGCAGATGAAGGGTGAGCCCTCAAGAATCTTGGGTTATATTCCTGGCTAAGAAGGGAAGTGTTCTCCAAAAAGCACAGGCCCTTCTTCCTCTTTCTCATCCCCTCCAACAACCTGTCCCTGTCTTGTTCTTCCTTACCCTGGCTCCTGGTCCCAGTCCAATTCTCCTTGCCTACCCATGCCGTCTCCACTCCTCAGGCTTCTCATTCTTACCACCTTTTCTTTGCCCAGCCAATTCTAGTCTCCCAATCCCCAGCTAAGTCCCGGCCTTCCCTTCACACCAAGAGTCCTCCCTCCCAGTCTCCTAGCCCAACCAGTCCCAGTTATTCCCTCCTGATTCCTTGCCCTCTCTTTTCCCTCCCCACCCCCCTAGTCAGCCCAGCCCTCCCTATTCCCCCCCCGGTTCCTTGTCCTAACCAGTCGCAGTTTCCCCCTCACCCACTTCACAGCTCCTCATCAGATTTCCCCTCTCCTCCTCTGTCATTTCCCCCCTTCTCCTGCTGGTTCTCAGTTTTATTGTCCAACCAGTCCCAATCTCCCTGCCTCCCACCTAGCTCCTCATCCAATCTCAGTGTTTCTCCTCCGTCCCACTGTTTCCCAGTTCCAGATTCCCTCCCCACACCCAACCTCTTCAGCTTTCAGTTCTAATCTTCTTGATCAACTAGTCCGAGTCCCTAACCCCTTCAGGATCCTAGTAACAGTTTCTGTTCCTCCTCCCGCCAGCCCCAGTCTCACCAGGATCCCTGTCCTTATCTACTCCTTCCTCCCCCCCATTCAGTTCTAGTCCCTTTTACATTTAAGTCAGGTGGCTTCCTCTTCATCCTCAATGGGACTCAAACAAGGAGCCCAGAAGGGGAGATTAGGACTGACTGGACATGGCAAATGTGATTAGGATGAGAAGTCTTTCTGGGCATCAGCAGGCAGGGTCACTGAATAGAGGAGAACCAGTATCCCTGCTCAGTTCCAGACTCCCACCCTACTCTGGCCTGAAGCAACCTAGAGCTACCATTATAAAGAAAGTCCTAGCAAGTCCCTCTAACCCTGGAATGGAACATGCTCAGTCGCTGTGAGACACACAGACAGTCTGGTCAGCACTAGAAACTCTGAGGCGCTGGAACATGCTCAGTGAGAATGGAATCTTTAGAGATTTTAGCTACTAAACCCTACAAAGGCTGAGAATGTGAAAATACATTTTTTCAAAGGCTTGTAACTTTGCCAAATTTGGGTAGATTTTTACAGGAATGGTAAAGACTATCCCCAGCCAAAATTCAAGTTCTTGCTCCAAAGCACAAGGGCACTACGGCTTCTCAAACAAAAAGTTGCCAGAGCGTTTAAAACAAAAACATTGCAGAACATGTTTTTTTCACCTTGCCTTGTTCTCTGAAACAGCTGTACTGTTCAGGCTGATTTCTTTTGAAGTCAGCCTGAAGCAGAAAACTGCATGGAAAATTTCAGCCCAAATGGTTAAGGTTTGGCAAAGTTACAAGAAACTGAAAAAGGATCTTAAGAAAAGTGGTGGGCAGGCAATTTTAATAAAAGGGGTTCTATTCGCCTATTATAGTTACCTGGAAATAACCACAGAGTCACATTCCAAATATTAATATTCATTTTACTGTTAATTCATGTTTATTTTCAGAATTACTATTTTAATTACATGCTAAGTAACTGTGAAAGATCAGCCAAGTTTCAACACAGCCCCCAAAACAGCTACTGTACCTGAGCGTTTGGATCCAGCTTTTCAGATTTATGCAAGGAGCAATATCTTCATATTTTAGTGTGGACTGAACATCGAAACGGACAATGCCTTCTGAAGCATGCTTTAAAAAAAGTGTTTAACGGTTAACTTGGATCCCAGCTTTATTTATAAATACATATAAAAAATTCTAACCCATTACTGGCCTTTCTTCAGAATAGAATCATAGAAGTGTAGGAGTAGAAGGGACCTCGATAGGACTTCTAGTCCAGTCCCTAACACTCAAGGCAGGACTGAGTATTATCTATACTATTCATGAGAGGTGAATATCTAAGCTGCTCTTAAAAACTTAGAATGAGATTCCACAACTAAGGAGATTCCACAGCTTCCTTAGGCAATTTATTCCGGTGCTTAACTACCCTGAGAGTTGGGAAGTTTGTCCTAATGTCCAACCTAAACCTTCCTTGCTGCAGTTTAAACCCATTGCTACTTTAGGTATTTAAGTTTGAAAAACCTGTGTCCTAGACCATTATTTCCTGTAAATACTTGGAAGTTTAGTGGATGAACAAAGTAAAAACGATCAGATCATAAGTATGTTTTTTGGAAATGTTTTACATTTTCTATATACTCTTTGTAATCCAAGCTTTTTTGTATTAATCGTGATCAATACATTTCTGTGGGTTCCTGTTCCTATTATTGTGCATTTAGGAGTTATTAATCACTGACATATATCTCAGCTACATGTGTAGTCTGAGTTTTCTTCAAGTTGCAACTAATGATCTTTTCATCACCAAAGAATTTCTTGAACTGATCAACAGAAACTAAAATATGAAAAAACTCACTATGTTTAACTGAGTAGAAGCACAAACTATGCCATGGAAGGAAATTGTGTAATCAATGCAGACATCACTAAGACTGGCCCACCAACGAGCAATACAAAATTCAATGGTTTTTCCACCCTGGAGAATAGAAAAGACAAAAGTTAGACATATTCACATCCTCACCTTCCATTCTCATTCCCCACCCACCCTAAAAATAAATTCATAAGAACAAAGGAATTTGCATGCAATTCAAAAGTACTCCAATTATACCAGTAATCCATGTTTACACAGAATTGGCCAGGAAACTAGGATTGCCCTGCAAATGCAAGACAATTCCAATAAATCATGTCTGATATCATAGCAATGACCAAAAATGAACAACAATCCAGAGATAGGTGCAGCATTTTTCTATATAAGCAGGTTTGAAATAAACCTACATTCAAATAACACTTCTTCCTTCTTTCCCAGTTTGCAGGAAAAACAGCTTGATTAGTTTACAGAAGAAGAGGGAGAGACTGTTGCCTATCCGTATGCAGAATTCACTGAGGGAAAGCCAAGATGAAGAAATGAATATTTAGTTTTGAAAGCAGTGAGGTCCACGGACTTCACTCTCTCTTGCAATAGTACCATAATTTAGGTACAGTTCTATGGAATTTTCAAAGAGGCTCAGGACTGAATGGACACAGAGCATGAACCCTTGATATGACTTCCAGGTCATGGCTGAGGCACGTTAATGTGGCAACATGAGGAATCTTGCACTATCATTACCTTTACTGTGCCTGTTCTTCAAACAAACAGATTTTGGATTACCAATCTGTCTTCTTTAATAAGCATTAAATTAATCCAGCAATTGAAGACACCAAATTCAC
This sequence comes from Dermochelys coriacea, assembly GCF_009764565.3. Classification (NCBI taxonomy): domain Eukaryota; kingdom Metazoa; phylum Chordata; order Testudines; family Dermochelyidae; genus Dermochelys; species Dermochelys coriacea. The sequence goes on along the minus strand of NC_050068.2, from coordinate 102,317,083 downwards.
TTACGTTCAGTTTTAACATCAAAATGATAAAATATGGAGTAATAAAGACAACTTGAGAAAGAGTGGAAATATAGTGCATTCATTTTAAACTAATTCAACATCATAATTCCAACTGAATCCAGGCCCTGCTATATTGTGCTTCTTTAAGTTCTCTGCATAACACCTCAACAAAACCAATTTTCTTTCACGTTGTACTGTTAATTTTTGTTCATATTGATATTTAAATTCAAATTAACTTACTAAGACAGGAAACGCTTCAGTCACTGATCCTTTTTCTGGTAAGGATGAGAATTTATAGAACTCATGGCTTCTATATGCTTTTTGTTTCATTAGTTGAACCGCATGAAGAACAAACTTGGCAGCCACATCAGTTGAGCAGGAACATACTGTAACTTCTAGATTAAAGAAAAAACTTTTTCAAAACAGAGCTTAATTTCACTAGCCAAAAAAGCTAGTAAGAATGGAAAATGTTTAGAGAAAAATATTTTACCCTGACAAGAAAATTAGACTCCAATGTATTTGTAATTTTTAAAAAACCAGTTATTATTCAGCACACAAGTGCCTATGGGTACGTCTACACTGGGATAAAAGACGCGCAGCATGGTCGGCCCAGGTCGGCAGACTCTGGCTCGCGTTGGGAGACTAAAAATTGCTGTATAGACGTTCAGGCTGGGGTTCCAGACTGGGCCATGGGACCCCACGAGGTGGGAGGGTCCCTGAGCCTGAGCTCCAGACCAAGCCTGAATATTTACACAGCAATTTTACAGTCTCACAGCCTGAGTCAGCTTCCCAGTTCAGCTGCGGGTGTTTAACTGCTGTACTGACACTCGAAATCCATGATTAAAGTAACATCAAATAATAAGTGTACAAACAAGAGTTTCTTGAGGTGGAAAACCAGTAAAGCAAAAGACTTTGTTCAGAAAATAAGTGATACTTGATAGAGCAGTGAAAATTGTTGACTAACCAGTATAGGTTTTTTGATTGTTATTTTTTAAACACAAACACCCTGACACTGGATTCGAACCTGCTCCCATTGAAGATAATGAGAGTTTTACCATTAACGTCAGGTGCCACCGTGACAAAGGATTCAGTTAAGTTCTCATCCTCTGTATGGACCACAGCACTTGAAGGGGAGAGACACTTTGCCAAAGGATTTCAAAGACATTTGCTGACAGAGGCATAGTGACACTCAGGAATCTTGGGTTCCATTTAAAACTCTGGATGGGAATGTGCTCTAGCAGGTACAGACTTGTGTGTAAATTTTCCCCAAGCTTTACCCCTTCTTCTCCTTCCCCTCTAATGTGTCCCTGTCCCAAGTTGTGGGTCTTCCCCAATCCTTGTCCAAGGACAATTCTGCATTTCACTCCTCCTCCACAAACTACCTGGTCCCAGCAGGGGAAGCTCTGAGACACAAGCTCCTTGTTGTCACTTCTGCTGCCCAGAGCCAGCATGGCCAGAGCAGACGGAAACTGCAATTGCAGGGTAAGCCCTGCTCAGCCCTGCCCTGGAACATGTACAAGACAAATAGAATCTTTGGGAAATTTAGCTGTAAAATCTCTAATGAACGTGTGAGAAGTGCAATTTTTCAGAGGCACATAACTTGGCCAAATTTTCACAGGGATAGAAAAGGCACATCCACTACCAAATTTCAAGCTTCCACTCCAAAGCATGGGGTGCTAGTGCTTCTCAAAGAACATCTTTTCTATTCTTTTCTTCTTCTAACATGGGCAGTAAAAGTCACGGACAGATTATGGGCCGCGAATTTTTGTCTACTGCCTGTGACCTGTCCGTGACTTTTACTAAAAATACCTGACTAAAACTTAGCCTTAGTTATAAGCAACTGAAAACAGAGGTTTATAATGGGAAGCATGGGGCACACATAACAGGTGGTGCTACCAGCCTGCTTGCTAATACCTACTAGAGAGGACTTTTGATACACACTTTTTGACCTAAAGTGGCCACTTCACGTTTGTATTTAAAAAAAACCACACACACAGAGGCCGTATGCTCTTGATTTGCCCCAAGCTACAGAACTACTAATCTGATGTTGTAATAGAATAATTCTAAAACACTATTCTGTTAATATATATATATATGACTGCATAAATGGCTTAGCTAAAACAAAATTAAGATAATAGAAAGCAATCAGTCATTATAAAAAGATATCTATTTAAGAAATAATTGTAAGAAAATTAAGATTGAAAATTTCTCTCAATGGGATTTACGTAGTAATCATACAACTTCCAAAGAATATTTATTCTACCTCAAAAAAAACCCTTGGTGTTGAAGTCTAGAAACAAACAATAAAGAGATGCCATTTTATTCATATGTCATATTCCCCTGTATGCTGCCTATCCCCTTACTCAAATTATTTTGTAGCTGGTTAGAAACGGGACAAGAAATTCACAAAAGAAAGTTAGTTAGTTTTGCATGCTGATGGTCTAACTGATCCAATTTATTCACATCAAAACAAATGTTTGTTTGTTTGTTTTTTTAAAATATCCACTAATCTTAAGGCACATCGCCACATCAAGGTCAACTGAACAAAAAAAAAAAATCCAATTTCCTATATCTAGACACTTAATAATACAATACCATAAACATCAAAAGCTTCCGAATTTTTTTTTATTTTTTTATTTTCAAGTACAGCACAGCTAAATTTTTAGAATGCCAGAACAATAGTAACGCTGAAAGACGAGGTATAAAGATGAATCTACCTCTCTGTTATAACTATTTAGCAACTACACACCACTCAACATTAACCTAATTACTCCTGGATATTACATCAATACACACACCCACAAGTTATCTTGTTGGCTTTCCAGACCATACGAAACTCAAAAAATCCAATCTGTAATACTGGTCAAGAGTAAAAATTGAAGACAAAACCAAATATGAATTCTATAACCTTGTACTATCCAAGAACCTTACAATCAAAACTGTCCCCACACACATTAAATTACACTTTCGCATGGAATAAGCAAGTATCTACTTCTTGTTCACATTAGATTCATACATTCACAACTCCATCCAACACACATTAATATTCTCTAATAAAGTGCAAAACATTAAACAGACATGTTAAGTTCTAAATACATTTGTATTGTTTTCTAAAAAGAAATGCTTGTAAGAATCTCCATAATACGAAAGCAAGAAAGCAAGAAAGAAGAAAGAAAGAAAGTGCTGAATGCTCCTATTACTCTTGCTATATATGGGTGGGACATACTGTACCTCAAAATAGCACCCTGTAACCGCCACATTCACCATTTGTATATGGTTATGACATTTGTACAAAGAATGCCTTGTAAGGTATACTATGAGACTTCATATTTACTGAAACTCATTGTTCTATCAAAATATGTGTATCATCATTGTACATGGAGTTATGAGATTTTGCTATATGGTTGTTACAGAACATGTTGCAAGCCTGGGAGATGCCCACAGCTAGCTCTCAATTGGCAACAAAGGGGGTGAGCCACATTCCGACAGGTGTTAAGAGACCATCAATTGATCAACAGGAATACTGTAAACAAGAGATTTACACAATGGGGATTGCTTAACTCTGACTCAGCAAGGTCTCAGGACATGTGATGCTTGACTCCATGGTGGAGCCAGTTTTTTTCCATGCATATGAACTGAGAGTATAAAGTAAGGGACAATGGAATCATGAGTCCACCTCTCTTCCCCCACCTATTCTGAAGGCAATGAGAATGTTTGGAAGAAAAGACTTTGAACTGAGGAGACTGGTACCAGGCTGAGCAGGGAAGTCAGTCTGTGTATTAAGAACTGTGAACTGCTTATAACTCCTCGTGGGGTAAGAAAACCTGCTTGATTCAAATTGTGCTTATTCTGACAAAGTTGAGGATTTAGACTGCAATTTCACCTTTTATTTCTTATGTAACCAATACTGACCTTTATGCTTAACATTTATAATCACTTAAAATCTTTCTGTAGTTAATAAACTTATTTTAATATTTAATCTTAACCTGTGAGTTTGTCATAAATGCTTGGGAGTTCTGCTCAGATTACAAAGCCTGGGACATGTCCATTATCCTTTGATGAAGTGGCAAATAATGAGCTTGCATTGATAAAGAAGGCCTTGAGATATGTAAGATGGTACATATCTGGGGTACAAGGCTGGGGGGGAGGGGGATTTGCTGCTATCTCCCTGCGTATAATTCATAAGTGGCTCTGAGAGCCTGCATGCAACTTTGGGTGTGCGTTCACATGCTATGGCTGTCTGAGAGCGAAGCCTGAAGGGGCTGCTGGCCACTAGTAGAGCAGTGTGAGAGGTACCCTGATCCAGAGAGAAAAAGGGGACGCTGTGGTCCCACAGACCAAGTTGTACCCCAGGGGGTCTGTCACAATAGGCAATCAGCATATAACTCTGCAATTAGCATTCTGAAGTGGAATACTGGCATGTCCTCTTTAACATCATGTTCCTACATGTTTTTAAGCCAGACAAAAGAGGGTCAATTGTAGTATTACACACACAAAATTTCCCTCAGTGATGCAAATATACCCAATTATTATTTAGTAATTTTTTCTTGTAGTGCCACAAACCCAATCAGAATTAGAGTCCCATTGTGCTAGACACTATTAAAATAAAATACAATACAATAAAATGACTCTCTCTCCAAAGAGCTTAAAAAAAAAGCATTTCACAAATAATTCATTGAGCTAATACTGAAGTCTTACTCACAACACTTCCACTGAAATCACTGGGAATACTGCCTGTTTGAAAGACATAATTTTTTGTTAAATTTGTATTTTTAATTTTCCTTACCAGCCCATGTAGCTCCTTGAGGAACCTCAATGAAGTGTCTTCGGATTTGACCAGGCTTAAAATGCACATCAGTATATGAAAGGTCATAGTGGGAAGATTCGTCTATTCTGTGAATATAATTTTAAAGTTTCATAACTTTTAAACTGAATAATCTTTTTAGAAATCTTAAAAATGCAGCTAGTGGGGTTAAAATCCCCATTGCTCATATACAGATAGGTCCATGGGACATTTGTCACTTTGGATCAAGATGCCCCTTGCTTGCACAAGTGCTTATATCAAAAGGAACCTGTGTTACATAACAAAGAGCTTCACTATTATTGCATGCAAAGTACGTCTTTATGTCCAGAGTCTCTTCAGAGCCCATCAGCACTGGTCATAGTAATTCAAGACAACTAGTTTTTGTCAGACATGAGCTCCTCGGATTTCCAACAGGAGCTAGACACACCATGTTAACAGACAGCATTGGCTTTAGGATTTTGGTGCCTCATGGTGTTCCATCAATACACTATAAACCAGCTTGTCACTCATCACTACCCAGTCTCCACGCAGCACCAAATGAGGACAATGGCATTACATTTACATTAACTCAACTTCTCTCTCTCTATGGCCACCTCTGTATTCAGGATGGGGCAATTTTCACTATTCCTTCTGGCAGAGGACTTATATTAGCTTGAATATCGAGACACCTGAAACCAGAACTGACTGAAAGACCCAAGAAAGCAGCTACGACAATATATCATAGTCAGGTATTTATGTAGCCGTGCACGGGAGTAAAAAAGAAAAAAAGTAAATATTCACTGACCTTGCTGGTATAATAAGAGTTATTGGAACTCTGAACAAAGGGCCTGCATTAGGCGTTGCTATATCATAGCCACACACCTGATGAATTAATCAAAATGTTATTTAAGTAGTTACACAGCATCATGTCCTAAAGCAATTTAAAATGATGTAATATGACCAGAGTGAGCTTCTATAGATTGGCTGTGGAGTATTTTGCATCTGTATCATTATTGCTCAATGAACTTAGAGGGGCTACAGGCTGAAGAGGCTTTAATCACTGCCACACCAGAAAAACATTTAAGTACCACCAGTTTAAGAATTAAGTTTTTTTAAAAAATTCAACTTTTAAAAATATTTTTAAGTAGTACATTCAGAATCCCGTAATTTTTCATTGGTTTCTCCACTGACACAATCACATATGACAAGTTTAGTTACTTGGTTAGGTAAGGACTAATTTCAGCTCAGACCTCTTCCTACACCGCTGTCTTGTGTCCCCTCTCAATCACCCTTCCCCCCCTGCCACCTCCTTACACTTCCATTATTGCTCTCCACACCTTTATTTTTTGTGCACACAATCCATCAAGCATTGCTTAAGTCCCAGCCTTAAATATCAGCATGGCTGAAACCATACTACCTCCAGACCCTTTGATTGCATTGCAGTAACAGTGAAGAAATTTATCAGAGACCTTAGTTTTTTATAATTGTTCTAAAAACCTGAAGTGCTTTTTTTCTAACAAGGAAAGTTATTTTTGTTGTTGCACCAACATTTGAAGATTCCAGCTGCAGTGCAATGGAGACGTTTTAGTGCCATTCTAAGTTTTGGACTCTTTGAGGGGATATTACATTATTTTAAAAAGGATCAATGGGGCAAAAATGAGGGAGAGAACAGAAAAGGCAAGAGAATAGCAGAACATCTGAATTGAAAACAGCCTCCTCATTTAATTCAGTAAGACACTTCCAACTCCACTATCCTTCTCCACATACAGGGAAATACTAGCCACACAGGGCATGTCTACATTGGAATAAAAAAACCTGGGGCATGGCCACAGTTGGCTCAGGTCAGCTGATTCGGGCTCTAGCTGCGGTTCTAAATATTGCTGTGCAGACATTTGTGCTGGGCATATTGTAGGACCCCGCCTGCCCCCAGAACATCTACACAGCAAGTTCACAGCCCTGCAGCCTGAGCCCATGAGCCTCAGTCAGCTGACCCAGACCAGCTGCAGGTGTTTAAGTGCTGTGTAGATATATCCACAGAGGTTCAGATATTTCAAAAAGAGAAAAATGACTAATTTTATTTTAAAAATCTAATTAAATATTTATAACTTAATGTTTTTGAGTTAAGACACTGAACAGCTACAGTAAGTCTCTTGTAGTAATAAATTACAAGAGCTAACTGGAAAAATTATCTGAAATGTTAAAAAATCTATACTACTAGTCTGCAAAAAATGTAACTGCTTTTTGTAAATATTACAAAATTTTGCAGAAATAGGGGGCAAGGTAAAGAACATGGTTTACTTTTTTCTTACACAAAACCACAAGTTTTTCCTGTTTTAAATAAACTAATTGTGCAACAGCATTTGCTACCCAATACAGGAGAAAGTAAAATAAATTAAAAGCTTTGGATGCTATAATTACTAGAAAAATGATTTTTCTAAAAGTTAAATGAAAATGACCACAGCAAAGGGAGACAGCAAATACTTTTGTTTATAAATACAAGTACTTTCATACCTCTGTGTAGTGTAGTCCTTCTCTCAGACCACGTGGGTCCACACGTACATTAATATGCCTACATTGGTTCATGAGCTCTAAATGACTGGGACACTGAACCCATGTTGCATTTGAAGTTAAAGCTAAATGAAGTTGGAGAGAGATTCTTTCGGCGTTTTCTGAAACAAAATGCAATTTTTAAACTTTTAATACAATAAATCAAACAAATGTTTAGGCGCCACGGTAACAAAAAAATTAGTATTTCCACCAATGTGTGCATGTCTCACTATTAACAGTGGGAACCCACTCCTTGAAATCTTTAAAGAAGCTGCTTTTAATGTTAAAAGTGCCACTGAAAATGATCTTTCAGAAACAAAAAAGATGTTTTACTTGATAATGGGATGCACTCCCTCAGACAAAAATGGTTACCATTTCTCTTGGATAGGCAGCACCATCACCATGAGTGAATTCTGGTGCTCTAAGCTGGAAACCCTTCTTCCTACAACCCTCAATGAAATTCTCAGAACCATTCATTAAAACAGTGACATGCAATTTTTTTTTTTTTTTTTTTTAAAAAGGACTCCACCTGTGATCATCTGAGGCTGTATCTATACTTGGAGCTGGGGCTGCGATACCCAGCTCTCACTGAGCTAGCATGCAAACAGTAATAGTGTATCCACAGTAGCAACGACAGCACAGGCTAGTCGCCCCAATCACATACCCATGGGATCCAGGGCAGGTTTGTACTTGGCAGCTAGCCCATGCCACCACTGCCCATGCTACTTCACTATTTTTAGCATGCTACCTCAATGAGAGCTAGTGCAAATATGTCTACTCAAGCTGGGAATGACATCCCTAGCTCCCAGGGCAGACATAGCCTAAATGCAGAAATAGTTTTCCTTCCCCATTCGCCTTTTTCAGGTCTTCCACTGCAGAGTAAAAATCAGTGCATTCACCATGCTGTGACATCAGATCTAATATAACTTAGGCTAATATTTTGTCATGCATATTTTTAGTAAAAGTCACAGACAGGTCACAAGCAATAAAGAAATATTCCTGGAAGTCCCTGACCTATTCATGACTTTTACTAAAATATGTATGACAAAATGGGGAGCTCCTGGGGCACCCCCCTCCACCCATTGTGGCTGGGAGCTCAGAGTCCCCAGCCACCATGGGCGGTGGGGTGACCCTGCAGCTCCCAGGCGCTGAGGCTCAAGTCAACGAGGTCTCTGGAAGTCACAGATTCCGTGACAAAAATCACAGCCCTAAACATAACTGTATCAGAACTAAAAGATCAAGGTAACAGAACTATTCAATATTTAAGAATTGTATTATATACAAATTTGTATGAAATAACTTTTGAAAAGGCATTGATACTCAAACTTCTCAAAGGAATACTTCCCAATGACAGGTTTTAAACAGGACCTTCAGAGATTAACAGAACAATGTGAGAAGAATGCTTACTAATAATCAATACTAGATGCAACATGTTGAGCATTTATCTTAGAAATCTGCAAAATGAAAAATATTGGCCTTTATTTTGTTAAACTGTGATTTATACCTATATCTTGGAAACAGTCCTCTATGACACCGAGAAAGATAAAATAAGGAAGTCTTAATGGAAAACAATCTCGCCGTGGCTCAGCAAGCCAGTCCTCTTTTGGTTGCAGTTATCTATGCTCCAGAATCTAGAGGCTTGTCTATTGTAGAAAAGTTACATGAGGTTTAACTAAATTAACATTAAAGCTTGTATTGGTGAATTACCGAATTAAACTAAACCAATTTAAGCAAGGGTTAAACTGGTTTTCATAGATTTAAGAACCACGGTAATCATCTAGTCCCACCTCCTGCAGACCTTAGGACTTCCACGAATTAATTTCAGTTTGAACATCCAAACCTGATTAAAAATGGTCAGTGATGGACTCGACCCAACCCTTTGTTAAAGTTGTTCCAATGATTAATTAGCCTCGCTGTCAAAAAAAATATTTTTTTGGTCTTATTTCCAGGTGAATTTCAACTTTCAGCCACTGGATCTTATCTCTTTATTTACTAGATTGAAGAGCACCCTATTATGAGATTTCTGTTCCTCATCTAGGTACTTATAAACTGATCAAGTCATCCCTTAACCTTCTCCTTGAAAAACTGATTGAACACTCCTTGATCTCTCCCTATAAAGGCATGCTTTCCAATCCTTTAGTTTTAATTGGGGTCACCAGGGCTGGCGTTAGACTTGCTGGGGCCCAGGGCTGAAGCCGGGGCCCAGGGCTGAAGCCAAAGCCCGAGCCCCACCTCCCAGAGTCTAAGCCGAAGCCCGAGGACTTCAGACCTTGGTGGCGAGGCTCAGGGTTACAGGCCTCCCGTGTGGGGCTGAAGCCGTTGGGCTTCAGCTTTGGCTTCCCCCCACCCAGGGCGGTGGGGCTTGGGCTTTGCCCTGCCTGCCTGAGGTAGTATAGTAACTTTTGTTGTCAGAAAGGGGTCGCAGTGCAATGAAGTTTGAGAATCCCTGCTAATCATTCTCCTGGCTTTTCTCTGAACCCTCTCCAATTTTTCAGCATTCTTCTTGAAGTGTATACACAACAGCACGGGACACTGTGTTCCAGCAGCAGTCACACCACTACCATATAGCAAGGTAAATATCACTTCATTATTCCCATTTATAGATCCAAGGGTTGCCTTAGCTCTTTTCATCAAAGCATCACACTGTGATCTCCTACTCAGCTTATTATTTACTGTGACCACCACGCCTTTTTCCAGTCACTGCTTCGCAGGACAGAGTCCCTCACTCTGTAAATACAGTCTATATTCTTTGCTCCTAAATATATGACCTTACATTTGTCCATATTAAAATGTATATCAACTGCCCAGTTTACCAAACAATCCAGATTGCTCTGTATTAGTGACCCATCCTCTTCGTTATTTACCATCCCCCAGTCTTCAGATCATCTACAAACTATATCAGCAATGACTTTATTTTCTTCCAGTGCCGAACTAGAAACACACCTGCTCAATGACTCCCCATTTACAACATTTTGAGATGTCAGTTAACCGTTTCTTAAATCAATGTAATGTGCCATGTTAATTTTGTATCATTCTAGTTTCTTAAAATGTAGTGGGGTACCAAATGAAAGTTTACAGAAGTCTAAATACCTCAACACTTATCTTTATCATCCAAGTTTGTAATCTCAAAAAAATAATATCTAGTTAGTTTGACAACACCTATTTTCCATAAATCCATATTTACTAGTATTACGTTACCCTCTTTTAATTATTTATTAAAAAAAAAAGAGTCTTGCATCAGCCATTACATTATTTTGTCCATTAGAAGTACATTTGGTGTTTACACTGGTTTAACTAGATCAATTTTATATCTCTTAAGTTAAAAAAAGTGTGCAACTTTTGTAACATAGACCAAACCTAAATTTCTATCTAAAATAATAGAATCTCCATTAATATTGCCAAGATAATCAGGGATTACCTCATCTGCACTCAATCCCTTGAATGAAGTCTTCTAGAGGAGAGTCTCCTCTTGGGAGACTGAGGCAACAAAATATACAGATAAATAGTAAGGCATTTGAAAGCAGCTCGAAGTGTGTGAGTAACATAAAGGACCCTTGAGCGTACAAACCAGACAACTTGTACCAAATTAAGGGAGGCAACTATTCCAGGTATAAACGCCCACACAGAACCAAATTCAGAATAGTGTGCTTTATTCTGGGAAACCAATTTTAAAAGGCACCCAAATGAGCCAATCAAGTGTTTTCCTTCTAGTTTCAAAGGTAAATTACAAAGTAAAAAAAGAGCAACACAAAGCTTCTTTAGAGATTAATGGAGGTAAATTAGCAGACTGAATATATTTACTCTTACAAAACCCATGTCTCAGGGTGTAAAACTACACTCTGTAAAACAAAAAACTATGCACCGATATGGACGACTCCCCCTAAAACAGAGAAGACACTTGACTGGACACAACTGAGAGATGATGAAGGGCAAGATATATACCTCCTGAATCCAGACATCAAAAGATCCAAGTATTGAATCATGACTTAAGTGCACTACAGCACACAATACTAAAATCCCAAGACTACCCTAACTTAACTATACACAAAAGTGTTAGAGAAAAAGCTAGAAATCTGATTTTAAAATTTTAAAAAGAAGGACTTCTGCAACTACTGATCACAGAAAAAGAACTGATGGAAGTGCAAGTGCTTTATATATAACTTCAACCCTGAAAGTTTGGGGCCACAAGAGGTCATGTCCAGGAATTAGTTATTTCTCAACTAAGTGCTTTCACATTTGAAAAAGGTTTCAGAGTAGCAGCCGTGTTAGTCTGTATTCGCAAAAAGAAAAGGAGTACCGGTGGCACCTTAGAGACTAACAAATTTATTAGAGCATAAGCTTTCGTGAGCTACAGCTCACTTCATCGGATGCATTTGGTGGAAAAAACAGAGGAGATGGAGAGATTTATATACACACCTATCTCCTCTGTTTTTTCCACCAAATGCATCCGATGAAGTGAGCTGTAGCTCACGAAAGCTTATGCTCTAATAAATTTGTTAGTCTCTAAGGTGCCACATTTGAAAAAGTATACTTTCCCATAGAGGGCTACATAAAATGTAAAAATTGAAGTTTTAAATTCACACAGATTATTCAAGTTAGAGGAAATTTTAAAATGTTTTGAATATTTTCCCCACGTTCATTTAAAACGCTTGATATTTTTCATTTCAAATTTCTCCAAAAGAAAGAAAGACATGCTTGAGTTAAACACATGAAGGACTTCACCCTCCAAATGAAACTGAAAAAGCAGAGAGACTAAAACCAAGGATTTAGAATGGAAAAGCCATCTTGATTCAGCTGTGTTATCATGGAAAAACCACCTTGATTCAACTACTGAAACTATAATTAAGAGTGGCAGCTTTTTTATAATACAGGTACATGACATAACTCACTACATCTTTTTTTTTCCGTTTAAACATATAATATTGTTATCAAGTGTTAGCGAATTGTGTGATCTTTAGACCCAAGTCCTCATCGAATTTACACAATGACATTCCTAAACATGTTTATATAACCAGCTTCTTCCCTACCTGTATTCTCAGGAAAAACGGGTTCTATGCCAACCCCACGGTCAGAAGGTGCAGCTATCTGGACAGGATCTCTGAGGTAGATTCCACGGTTGTTTCCAACAGTAACAGTAAAACCTATGTTACTTGTGAATGATGAATTTTGAATGAGGTAGTCATAGGCTTTATCAACCTATTGAGAAAAGACAGTGTTCCAATATACCCATTTAACCCTACAGTAGTCACAATAGAAAATACCCAACTTCTAGATGAAGTTTTTAGAAAGCACAGCCACTAATGGCAGGGCAACAAAAGGGTTTGGCATTTGAATCACAATGGTTATACCTTACCTCCTATGCCAGCAGACATTGCGAGTACTGCAGTGCTCTAAAACAGCCTACAGTGGCTATGCACAACATTGCAAGAGGGAGCTGCATTCAATATGCCTTTTAAGTACCTGAATAATACCATGTCCTTGTGCAAACACTTCTATATTTTCAGCCTTCACTGCAGTATTTTCTAAAGCTCTTCTGACAGAATGAACAGTATAATGAACATCATTAGCTTTGAGTCCTGAAATTAAAGGGTTATTGATAAAATATTAAAGAACATGAAGAGTCAACGCTATTAACTCTTATTAAATGTAAAAAAAATAGGTTGCTTCAGTAATATTATTGGATTTCAATTTATAAAATTGTGCAATAATGAAAACACAAAAATTTATCTCTAACAAAGAGACAATATTTATTACCTGATAGTACTAAAGCAATGCCTCCACATGCATTAGGTGAAGACATAGATGTGCCATTCATGAGCTGTGTTCCTCGTAAAGTCCAGTTAGGAACAGAGGCAATAGCTCCTCCTGGCGCACTGATACTCACTCCAAGGGCTCCATCGGTACTAAAAAGTTTTGATACAATTATTGAAATCCAAATCTCTGTTTATACAAACAACCAACCATTTCACATTAAAGCTATCATACTATATATTTAATCATATAAGTATTTAAGTGTTCGTCTGCATTCTCTAACGCTACTGTACAGGGACTACCAAATTCTAAAATGATTTTGATATTAAACAATTTTTTTTAAAAGCATTTTCATACTATTCAGTCATGACTTGACTATAAAAACTTCACTTAGGAGAAAATAAATATTAAACTCCTATAACACTGAATATTTTTAGAACTGGTAGAACAGATTATTTTTACTTATCACAGGCTCCAGTTTGTCAAAGGAACAAATTTCCTAACCAAAAGTTAGGCATCCAATATTGTATTTCAAGTTATTTTAGATGCCTAATCTGTTAGGTACTCAAGCATGAAAGTCAAGCACATGACAAATGTACTTCCCCTAATTTTTTCCTACAAAAATGATAATAACAAGGGAGAGCAAAAGGGGAGGCAAAAGTAAGATCTGTAATTTCTGGTTTTGGTCACTTCCACACTTTAAAGTTTAAAGGCAATGCCCTGAACTGAGGCACAGCACAAAGGCTTATTGTGGCTTTAAGATGGTTCTGGGCTGTTTCAGGGACTGGAAAGGCCCCTGGCACAATCCAGACAGACTCTGGGGTCTTTCTTAAGGCCTTGTCTACACTACAAAGTTAAGTCGACCTAAGCACAGCCACCAAGGGTATGTCTTCACTACCCGCCACATCGGCGGGCAGCGATCGATCCAGTGGGGATCAATTTATCGCATCTAATCTAGACACGATAAATCTACCCCTGAGCGCTCTCCTGTATCCAGTGCCGTGAGAGGTGCAGGCAGAGTCGACGGGGGAGCGGCACAGACACTGTGTCACCCTAACTAGATCAACCTAAGCACTACACCTCTCGCAGAAGGTTGATGTAGTGGGCAACTTACATCAGCAGGAGCAACGTCGTAGTGTAGACGCTTACAGAGTTAGGTCAACATAAGCCGCCTTAAGTTGACATAACTGTAGTGTATACCATGCCTAAGTAACTGCTGCCTCACCCCCATGCTGCTCTATGGATCGGCGGCAGCTCTGCCTGGAATCTGTACCAACACTTCATGCTGCAACACCATCCTGGAATGCCCATCCTGTGGGCCTTGCCATAGAATCCTTGGGAGATAGCATTACAGCCGTCTTCTGCCCACAATGCCTGTGCAATCTCCAGCCTGGGGTTTTTAGGGACCCTTTGTGCTGTTCTTTTTTTAACCCTATTATAGTCTTGGCCTTCACAGCATCCTCTGGCAAAGAGTTCCACAGGTTGACTGCGTTGTGTAAAGAAATACTTCCTTTTGTTTGTTTTAAACCTGCTGCCTATTACTTTCATTTGGTGACCCCTGGTTCTTGTGTTATGAGAAGGGGTAAATAACACTTCCTTATTTACTTTCTCCACACCAGTCATGATTTTAGAGACCTCAATCATTTCCCCCCTTAGTTGTCTCTTTCCAAGCTGAAAAGTCCCAGTCTCATTAATCTCTCCTCATACAGAAGCCGTTCCATACCCCTAATCATTTTTGTTGCCCTTTTCTGAACCTTTTCCAATTCCAATACATCTTTTTTGAGATGGGGCGACCACGTCTGCATGCAGTATTCAAGATGTGGGCATACCATGGATTTATAATAAAGGCAATATGATATTTTCTGTCTTATTATCTATCCCTTTCTTAATGATTCCCAACATTGTTCACTTTTTTGACTGCCGCTGCACATTGAGTGGATGTTGTCAGAGAACTATCTACAATGACTCCAAGATCTCTTTCTTGAGTGGTAACAGCTAATTTAGACCCCATTGAATGCATATGCAATAAACTATATAAGTGAAGTCCAAGCTAACTGAACTTTAGGTCCCTGCGGTCTTCTTTGTACTCTGGCTTCCTCAAACCAGAGTACGATGAAGGGAACACTTTGTATTCCCCAGGCGAGCAATTGGAAAGATTTTTGCCAACTCCTCTCACCCCCATGGCCACTTAGAAGCAGAGAATCCTGACATAAAATGGACCATTGTTCAACTTAAGTTTTCTTGGAGGTCTTCCAGACAAATGAACCAGGTTTACATTTTTTGGGAATCCTCCTGGACCTTGAGGTTGAATTGCAAAGAAAAATATGCCCATACTGCTCCTTTATGACAAAAGTGCTACCTAAAAAAAGTTTTCCTGACCTTTTTTAAAACAACGTATGTAAAATGTTATTTCTGGATTTTTTTTCTTTTTCGCCCTCAAAGATGTCTCTGAAGCACTTAAATAGCAATGGCACATGAAGCTGAAATTTGAGTTGCAGTTCTCACTGCCCCCAAATGAGAGGAAAAGGATTACCAATTCTTAATCTAAACCTCCACATTTTCCCTCTTCAATTGTAAGCTTGCTGCAGAAATCTGAATCGTATGAGATTCAATATGTCTAATCATTTAGCCAAGCAAAAGGAGGAAAAGTGGAGGCCTGATATTTTTGCTGTTTGCAAGAACACATAATTTCTTTAGATCTTTGAGGCCATATTTATACATTATAAAAGGCAAACTATTTTTGCTTTCCAATTCACCTTTAATGGCCCATGTAAAATCCTCAAACAGGGTCTGCATGTTGAGCAATGTGATCTGTGCCAAGACGAACTAAGCATCAATCTCAATTGTAGATCCCTTTTGCTCACTCTCCAAACAGCACTCACAGTTACTGGAAAGCTGCAACTACACACAAACTAACAAACAGAAGCCTGAGATAAACTCCAGAAAAGGCCAGACAGAATCTTCCTCACAGTAGCGTTTGTTAGCTTCAACAGCTTTTAGTAGTATTAACATTTTTCGAGGAGGCAATAGATGACAACTACAGATAGCTGCAGAGCAAATGCATCCGATGAAGTGAGCTGTAGCTCACGAAAGCTTATGCTCAAATAAATTTGTTAGTCTCTAAGGTGCCACAAGTACTCCTTTTCTTTTTGCGAATACAGACTAACTCGGCTGCTACTCTGAAACCTACAGAGCGAACTTTCACTAACCACAGGAACAAAGGAATCAATAAAGGAGAGCAATGGTATTCTACATTTCCCTGAGGTATACTGCGAATGCTTTGTGGAAAAGCAATTTGAAGTGCTGCAGCATCCTAAGCATTAAGAGCCACAGGAGGTTTGATTTCTAAGAAAGAGTGTCCATACTAAAAACTTCTCATTGGAAAGTTACACTTATCTGCTACTGTCTTCTGACAAGCTTGGATTCTACAGTTAAAATCAGCCGTGCAGTCTGTGAACTTGTGGATTATATATAACCTACCTAGGGCCTCTGGAAGACCAAGTATACTGGTTCGCTGGTAGTTTCTCTCTCAAAGAATATTCAGCAATCATCATATCAGGTGATACATATGCACCAACACCTATTAAAAAAAAAGAAGATATCAGTATTCTCAACTTTAGAATGATGCAAGGTCTTAAAAACAACCTTGTCTGTAGCCTACAGCATACACGAAAATAACTTAAAATATACATATTGCTTATTTAAACTATTTTAATATGGAAAACAACTACATTTTTAGAAACATTGTAAGCTTCAGCTAGCAT
The DNA here is from genome assembly GCF_009764565.3 of Dermochelys coriacea. NCBI lineage: Eukaryota > Metazoa > Chordata > Testudines > Dermochelyidae > Dermochelys > Dermochelys coriacea. Next base: position 102,300,238 of record NC_050068.2, on the reverse strand, counting down.
AAAGTTTGACAGATATTGAGAAATAGTTAAGTTTTTCTTCAATAAAGTTTTGTACTTTAGAGAGTAAATTTGAAGGCCAAGCAGGCATCGTATATAGTAGCAACTATGATATGTTCTGTGCCTATTTCAGTCTCTACCCTTTGTCATTATAAACACACACACACACACACACACACAGAGCAGAACCCCATTTATCTGACCCACCCTTAACCAGCTCTTTGCATTTTCCAAAACAACCAGGTTTCAGAGTAGCAGCCGTGTTAGTCTGTATTTGCAAAAAGAAAAGGAGTACTCTAAGCTGTACAGCTCTAAGCTGTAGCTCACGAAAGCTTATGCTCTAATAAATGTGTTAGTCTCTAAGGTGCCACAAGTACTCCTTTTCTTTTTGCAAAACAACCAGGACTCCAGGACCAGAAGTGGGAGATCTCTCCTGCGGCCAATAGATGGCACTGCAGCATCACCTTTTCACATTTGCTGGTTTATCCGAAGTTTTTATTATCTGATCTGGTCCTTTTCCCAATTAGACCGGATAAACAGGGTTCTACCATGTATTATATATATTTAAAACATATTTATTCAAGTGCAATAGTACACATTCATGTTCCAAGTTCTTAATTGTCTCAGATGACAAATTCCAATGGTCTTGGAAAACAGAATCTTGACAAGACAAACATGTGCAAAGTAAAGTCTGTAAGGTTTCAGAAGTCACAGGCTGTAGTAAAATGAGACATGAGAACGAGTGGTATGGAAACAATTTACAATGTCAGTCACAGCACAGCTATATACGTTGTGAGAACAGGTTTCCCCAAAAGAATAATTTTCGGTTAAGAATATTGCATTGACGACTTTCCAGCCAAAGTATAATTGTCTGGGCCTAGCTAGTAGTTTTCCTCACTTTAAGCAAGCAACCCTAAATTCATCTAGTTGGAATTTGCTCTCCTGCCCATGTCTGTCCTACAGCCAACCATTTAGAAAAAAAGATTTCCCCGGAATACCAAGATTTACGTCAGGATTTAGTCACACTGACGTACACAATTTCTGTTACTATTAATGGAATAAACAAAGTTATTTTCATCTGAAGATTTCAAAATACTCAAAAAAATCCATGAGGTAAGGGCTTGTCTTCACTGGAACAGCATGAGTTACTACACTTGAGCTACTCCATTTGACCTAGTCTTAAGTTAGCCTATCTTGACTAAGAGCAGGCACACTGCGAAACACTTGAGCAATAGAGCTGTAGTACCGTAGTGCAATAGTTCCCACATCGGTGGAAGGGACTTTTCCATCAATGTTGTAAAGCCATCTCTCTGAAAAGCGGTACACAGGTTGAATGCATAATTCTGCCATTGACCTACCTGTGTCTACACCAAGGGTTAGACTGAACTAACTACGGCACCCAGGATGTGAAATTTTTCACGGCTCTGAGCAATGTAGCTAAATCAATCTAATGTTTAAGAATATATCCGGTCTACATTACAAAGTTTTGCCGGCACAGATATATCAGTTATATCCCCAGTGCAGACAGAAGTATGCTGACAGAAGTGTGCTTTTGTCAGATTAGCTAATGTCATTCAGACAGATGGTGTAGCTAAGCCAGCACAACTCCATGTGTCAGCTTATGCTGCATCGCCACAAGGGGGTTCTGCTGGCATATGCTGTGTAGGGCTTCTCTGTGTACACTAGCTTCTGGGAGCAGCATTCAAGCTTCAACCCATATCAATGATAAGCCAACCAGCTTGATTTTAAAGGACCATTAAACCCGAGCTAGAGATTTGTGTAGGTGAATGGAAGTTGAGTTGCGGCAACACCCGAGTTATACCTCAACCTAACTCTGCAGCAAAGACAAGGCAAAAAAAGTTATTCCCATTATGCCGAAGGACCAACTAAACCTCTCTATGTTCTCTTAAGGTGAGAGTGAGTCACATGTAGAGCTCTGAACAGAACCCACAAGTTCAACTCCAGACTCCTGCTCTAATTATTCGACATACTAACTTGTCTTTTTTTAAAAAAAAAGAAAAACAAAACATGTTTAGTGATAATTCCATTAATGATCTTAAAATGTGTTATTCTTTTTAGAATGACGTTTTCAATATTTTCACTGATTATTAGTTTATCAGATGTATCACAGCCAACAGGAAGAACAAGTTTTAATTCAAAGAATAGCTTTTGACAGATGTAACATTGTAGTTGGATGGATTTTTTTTTTCAGGAATATCTTTGGACAAATGCCAAATTTTAGATCCAAGTTACAAAGCTGGGATTCATTAGGAAAGAAAAGAGGCAGCATATCAGGGTATCTGACCTAACATTAGAAACCGTGCGTTTTTCCCCAGTCAAAATGTATCTTCCGAGTCTAAGATACTTTGAAAGAGATAAATTGGGATCAAACTTAGCTGTTTCTACAAACTACATTTTACTAATAGCAAGATGATCAAAGGCATGAGTAAATCAGCCTTTTTTTTAAATACAATTATACTTATGAAGCATTTTAAGACTAGTTTGACTATTTGTAAGGCTTGCCTTCTACAAGTTTATTAAAAATAAAAATTAAGACAAATTGCCTGGCAGCCTCATGTATTCTTCAGCAGCCAAGTATTGTTAGTAGTAAATATTGTCCAATTCCACCCAAAGGAGGAGGAAGAGGCTGCTTTTTGTTTACAGTAGAACTTTACTACACATTCAGACTAGACAGCAGGCTTCTGAACATTAACAAAAAAACCAAAACAAAACAAAAACAAAAAAAACACAACACACCTCAGTTGCCACACATGTACATAACGAAATACACCAAGAACGTGGCTCCATTTAAGACAGTTAATGTCGGGGACATAAAAAAGATTTTACAATCCTGAAAAATCTTAATTTGTTTGCTTTGATAAATACAAGATATTTACAAGTTCTTATCTCAATCACTTAACGTAAGTATATAGCTTAAAAGATCAACTATTTTGATATTTTCTAAACTGTATTGATTTCTCTCTCTCTCTCTTTTTTTAAAAAAAAAAAAAAAAAAAAAAAAGGAGAGCGCTACTTACCTATTACACTAGATGTAGTTCCACCTGGGCATCCCACAGTAGAAAGGCAAGGACCATTATTCCCTGCACTTGAAACATAGATTACGTTGTGTTTCCATACAGCTTCATTAATTACTTCACAAATTCTCCTAAAATAAATACAGAAAACATATCATTTAAGCAACAAAATATTTTCTCTTTCTCCTTTTCAGTATCCAGGATGCAATTCAGGCAACATTGAAATCAACTGCAAAGCTCCCACTAACCGATGGGGCCAGGATTTCATACCCTACTTTTGTTTTTGACCATAGTTGAGTAATGTTCAGCCTACTTGCCAGACCTGAAAGTGTGGTCACTAAGAGTACAGGAGTGACCCCTGAACAATTTTAAAAGGAAAAATTAATTAATTAGCAAGATTAAATTCTATTCTTGAGAAAAGATTCTGTAGCAATCTATACATTGTAAAGGGATTATTACTTAATTTTTTTTTTCCAGAAAGAGTATTACAATATACTACAAAATATTGACAATTTCAGTAGGCTCACTTAAATCCACAGACCAAGTTCAGCAACTTGAGATGTACTGCAGCAGTTTAATATCAATGAATTATTAGTGTCTAGATTATTTACTTCTGTTGACAGTGCCACTACACAAATGCAAAAATTTTTAGCACCAGTATTCTTCAGTATTAAACGTGGTTATGGTAAACCTCGTGTACTCACCCAGAATTTGGCCAGTGTGTTGCTTCTCCATAGCTGTAGTTGACAAGATCACACTTGTATTTCATTGCTTCTATCATCTGTTAAAGTTAAAAAAGTTTACCACAAAAAATCTTACAGATGGCAAACACCACCTTTTATATAAATCAGGGATCGGCAACCTCTGGCACGCGGCCCACCATGGTAAGTCCCTGGCAGGACGGGCCAGTTTGTTTACCTGCCATGTCTGCAGGTTCTGCTGATCGCAGGCTCCCACTGGCCGCAGTTCGCCGCTCCAGGCCAATGGGGGCTGTAAGAAGTGGCAGCCAGCACATACTTTGGCCCGCGCCGTTTCCCGCAGCCCCCCATTGGCCTGGAGCGGCAAACCATAGCCAGTGGGAGCCTGCAATCAGCATAACCTGCAGACACGGCAAGTAAACAAACTGGCCCGTCCTGCCAGGGGCCTACCATGGCGGGCCACGTGCCAAAGGTTGCCAACCCGATATAAATGAAACCGTTATAAGCCTATTTATAACACTGATGAATGAATGTTGATTAAGATTCTGATGAATATTCATGTTTTTGTTAAAAGGCAGATTTGTTTCATTTCCAGCTTCTGTCTTAACTACAAATATTTTTCTTCTGTAGCCAATAAATGTTGCACAAAGTCCAAGCTTTGCATAGTCGAACTCTCATAATTTATATAGTTAAGAGAATGTGGGTATATAAGACACTAGGAATCATTAGTTTTTGGCCACTGTATGTTGGTAATCAGTACTGTTCAGTCTTCTTTTGCTGTGCAATCCAATCAAAAGCCAGTGCAGTGGTCCTTCATTCCAGTGTATCTTCATGTTGGTCATATGGAGGTAGTTCTACAGATCACTCATGTGATTGTGTATTTTTTAATTCCTTTTTGGATGGAAAAAGTTTATATCCACCTTTTTTTTCCTACACATATCTAATATCTAATTAGAGTTCCGTCAGAGGGCCTGTGCCTTTGTTGCTGAAATGGAATAATGTCCAATTCTCTCTGAACAGTAGTTATGAAAGTAAATCCTCTAATTCTTAATGAGATTGTTGGATGCATCTCATTTTGTCGTCTAGTGTACCAGTAAGTCCATACATCAATGCTATATGAAACAAAGAACGTTAAAATAATACACACTTGTCCCATATGTTAGAATCTTCTTCTCCAGTTTTACCAGACTGAAAAAAATAGCATGCACTTCATACAACACAAAATATATATTGTGTATTAAAAAAAAAAATTGTCTTATGAGAAGCTTGTAAAGTATCCTCTCCTTTAACTAAAAAGAGTCTGGCACCTCAAGACCTGTAAAATACCAGAATGCCATTAACAGTCTACTAAAAGTGATAGCCTACACAGGATGCCCAAAACAAAGCCACATCAGCAAAAATACCCAATTCACTGGACCTATCCCTGAGGTATTTGTGAAGTGGGATACAGAATGCTGGGCTAGACAGATCATTAGACTGTTTTCATAGGATAATTCCTACATCAACTGTGCCATGTGGTATTGTTTTCATGAGATAAGTATAATCTTATACCCAATGCCTGAAACTTCATATCCTCTCATTTTCTAGCTAGTAAAAATGTCCAATTTCACTTTTTTTTGTTTCAATTCTTGCTAAACTTCTCCTTTGATTTTTTCCAAGTGTAGGAAGCAACAACTTATCAAACTGAGTAATGCCCTTTCCTGACAGGCAAGTTATTTTTATGCTTTTATGGGTATTTTTAAGCTATGATTTATTAAAATCATGTCTCCACTTCAGAACAACATAAAAAAATCTGTCAAAACTACACACTGAACAACTAGTATCATCTGCTTTAAGAGTTAAGTTTTTTTGGAGGCAATGTTGATAATAAATTTAGCAATACAGTTTTCCACAAATCTCTCAAATTATATTTTACTTTCTCTCCTAGCTATTAAGAAGATATAGTTACACTCACGGTCCTGATGTCAAGCAGCTTAATTTAAATTAGCTATTAATTCAGCAAAACACTTACAGCTCTTATTAGGCCAGTGCCAGTTTCCATTGTGCTTAGTCTTGTATCACCAATCTTGATTGCAAGAATCTGAGCTCCAGGAGCCACACCATTTCGTTCTGGCTCTTCTGGAAAATATCCAGCAGCAATACTAGCTACATGTGTCCCATGTGCTCCTGAACAAATTAAACAAAAAGCATATTATTGCAGGTACGGAATGTAACACCCTAGTAGAAATCTCAGTTATGCCAATTAAATATGCTATAATTCAATTCATTTTCATTTACTGAGTAATTTATACCATTAAAAAAATGTCAAAAGCTAACACCACATGGATTTCAGATTCTTCAGAAGTGTCCTTACTAATTAATTTTGACATCCATATATTCTTTATATCTTCTGATCATCGTCACTGTCAATTTTGTTTGCACCTTTCACTGTTGCTTTTAGAAAGCAAGCAATTATAAAATTAAATATACATGATATTTATATAAACTGCACAAAACTGGGATAAGAGTGGGTGGAGCTGTAATTATAGTGGTGCAGTTATCATTTCAAAATAAATTTGTATAGATAGCCTTCATTATGCCTTGGCAAATCAAAGCAATGGCTAAACTTGTCTAAGTTTACACACACACACACACACACACACACACACACACACACTTTCATTTAGAAACTGCCCTCCATTGGTAACCATTCTTTAATCATGCAAGCTGCAGGGGAAAGCAGTTAAATTTAGTCACTCTCTATTTAAAGTCATGCGGAAGCGATTAAGTTTAATAGCCTGATTCTCTTCTCCCTCATACCAGTGAGACTCAGGAATAATTCCACTGAAGTCAATCATGTTTACTTGTAAGAAGCCAGCATTAGCAAGAAGAGTATCATGACTGCAGTGCATAGAACACAAGCGGGAAACCATCTACTCATTTATTTTAGCTATTTCTATGCCTCTTAGGGGGATTATTGTGGGGCACCTTTGATAATGATCTATGCATTTATACCATACTCACAAATGTGGCATTTATCTGCCTGATCAGAAAGCTGTACCTCACAAAGGTAGAGCTATGCATTTAAGAAAAGATATGAAGCTGCTTGTGTGTTAACTGCAGCTTTCAGTATTTTGATTAGCCATTTTATAAAATTCAAAGTAAGATGCCTCACCAGCGGTAATTTAAAAAAGCATTTATAATTCATTAAAAATTATCAAAAATGACAAGAGCATATGTCATAAATATAAAGGGAAGGGTAACCACCTTTAAATCCCTCCTGGCCAGAGGAATAAACCCTTTCACCTGTAAAGGGTTAAGAAGCTAAAGATAACCTCACTGGCACCTGACCAAAATGACCAATGAGGAGACAAGATACTTTCAAAGGTGGGGGTGGGAGGAGGACAAAGGGTTCTCTCTGTCTGCATGTTTCTTATGCCAGGGACAGAGCAGGAATGCAGGTCAGAACTCCTGTAAAGGGCTAATAAGCAATCTAGTTAGATATGCGTTAGATTCTGTTTTGTTTAAATGGCTGATAAAATAATTTGTGCTGAATGGAATGTAGATTCCTGTTTTTGTATCTTTTTGTAACTTAAGGTTTTCCCTAGAGGGATTCTCTATGTTTTGAATCCGATTACCCTGTAAGGTATTTACCATCCTTATTTTACAGAGGTGATTCTTTTACATTTTCTTTAATTAAAATTCTTCTTTTAAGAACCTGATTGCTTTTTCACTGTTCTTAAGATCCAAGGATTTGGGTCTGTTTCCCTATGCAAACTGGTGAGGATTTTTATCAAGCCTTCCCCAGGAAAGAGGGTGTAGGGTTTGGGAGGATTTTGGGCAGAAAGACGTTTCCAAGTGGGCTCTTTCCCTGTTATATATTTGTTAGACACTTGGTGGTGGCAGCAATAAAGTCCAGAGGCAAAAGGTAAAACAGTTTGTACCTTGGGGAAGTTTTAACCTAAGCTGGTAAAAATAAGCTTAGGGGGGTTTTCATGCAGGTCGCCACATCTGTACCCTAGAGTTCAGAGTGGGGAAGGAACCTTGAGAGCATACATTTTGAAATTAATTTTACAAAGCCTCAACCTGATTTAAGCAATTATTTTTTACGAACATTTTAATCGCCTTAATTTAAATTGCTTCCCCTCCATACGGTGCAATCCAATGTGGAAATTTAACCAGTTACACAGAAACACTTACATTTTGACTCAAATGCACTGTGAAAATGAAACCTACTTTATTTTATGAAAGTGGCATCACTTCTTGCTTCCTTGTTGAGATACCTAAAATAGATTTCATTTACAATTGATTAAAACAAATTACCTCCACTGGTCACAATAGAAAGCAGGTTCCCCTCATCATAAATGTTCACAGAGTAATTCAACATTTCTGACATGCCAAAAGATCCATATTCTTGTCTCTCTTTGTAGGTTCCCAACACAGTGCACTTAGGGAAGTCGCCGCATTCACTTGTATCAATACAGGCTCTGTTGATATAGAAGAGTATAAAGATCAATCTATAGTAAGAACCCCTAACTTGTTCTTTCCCATATAAAATGACCACAGAGTCTGTAGATTGCTCTAAATTGTCTAGTTTTTTGTAAGTGATAATGGTCAAAATCTTCTAACCCAAATACCAAAAGTAGGGCTTCTAAATCAATACACACAGGATATAAATAAGAGTAGCTTGGGAAGGTGCTACAACCTATTGACTTCAATGAGATTTGTGGTTAATTAGCAACTCAAGGGGAAGAAAAAAAAAGCTCAAAAAAAAAAAAAAAGATGCCACTTTCATTCAAATGCTTTAACATTAATTTAAAAGTCAAACTTTAGGCACACATTTTAGAACTCTGGCTTCTGTACACAGCTTTATGTATTTAACGACTTCAAGTAAAATTTACTATCCACAAAGAAAAAACTTCAGAAATTTCAAGTTACAACACTAGCTAATAACTACTGGCAAAATGTTTGAATACTTGGCTAAATCATGACAAAAATATTAGACACAAGACTTTCTGCTAGATCCCCCCTCAGCCTTCAACAGGACGCTGCAGGGGCTCAGAAGTCCGCACGAAAAGTCCTGATGCAGGATCAAGTCCTACATTCCTAAAACTGAAATCCTGCTAAATGTAGAAATGCTTTCTACAACATCTTTTCAGTAAAAACTTCGTTACATAAATGCTTTTACAAGGTGATCATCGATAACTATTACTATTTTACAGCAACGCAGAATACAGTTTGAACTAGTGCTTTAAAGCATGCAAAAATTCAAGCATTTTAGTTAGAAGCAAAAGCAAAAGAGTTTACCTCCAGGTCTCACCATCATTCCATACTAAGCAATCATATACAGGACCAGGATCATTGTATTTTTTCTCCAAAGAATTCAATAGTTCTACTTGACTCTGAAATTCTTCCTTCATTAATTTAGTTGCCTTTAAAAAAAAAAAAAAAAAAAAAGACTCAGAATACATCATTATTTTCATACTTTTAGCAATACATACAGAGGCAAGTTGTGCAACAAACTGCTTTCCTATTCAAAAAATCCATATGACCTGACCTGTCTGGAAAAGTTCCTAATATGTTTATGTATAATGTGCAACCTAAGCATTAAAAAAAACATAAGAAACATCAAGTTATGCATGCGTCATGATTTTCAGATATTGTTGTGGAGAGTCTTTTTAGTTTCCTATGCAGAAGTGGTTAAGTACTGTAGAGTTTATAGAAAAATGCTGGTATCTATTTATAGATTAAACAAAATAATCTCTAACCAAATAGATATTTATGACCTTTTAACAAGGATACCCTTATTTATTTAAGCTACTTTTTAGGTAAGCAATGTTAACATATATATTTAAAAACTAGAGTTCTGTCTGTATAATATTTAAACTAAATCTTAAAATATTTTTGGCATATATCATGACCAGTAAACCTGTGGTTGCTACAGAAGTGACAGTGACCTACACTATGGATAAAATTTGCTGCATGGTTCACATTCTTTGCTCTACTCATCAATTACTAAATTACTAAAAGTGAAGTTATAATTCCTCCCAACTTCTGTCACCTGCAAGGAGGGACAGGGATTCTTAATTAAGACAGAAGGTTATGATAATAAAAGGGAGCTATAAAATGCAGACCAAAACCAATAAATGGGCATTAATTTTATTTTTGTTTAGAAAGCAGGATCTACCACCACTTCACATGGCAGAAGAGAAAGGATATGTTTTATTATTTTGTAGTACTTTAGTAAACAGTTCAATTACTGATAACCCTCTCTTCCCTCTGCTTCTCTCCTTAAGTCTGAATGAATAAAGTTGTAACTAATGTTATTCTTCAATAGATCTCCATACCACTTGCAAGTATGTTGGTATACTCAGTTTTGCTTCACACTAGTGTGTTCTTCTGAAGTAGCCAGTTTCCACTGTTGAGAACAAAAGTTATATAATGTCTTGGCTGGGTGCCAGAATAGAACAGAAATGAAAAGAGGAGGTAGGAATGATCAGCAATAACTATTTCCTATATTTTACAGAAATCCAAGATGTGTGGGTACAACTCACAAACCAAGTGAAAAACTGGTAAGCCTCCTTCAAGACCTACCAGCCTTAGTAGTATCTTACAGGTTTAGAAAAAATTTGAAACATGGAAGATGCTACATGACTTGATACACTCCTTAAGAAGTAATAAATGCCCATCATGGAAGGTACAAACAAGTAACATTTGAAAATTTAAGATGTGGGGTCTTCAGCAATGGCTACCCATGCTTCTGCAAATGAATACAATACAAGTATTTTATTCTAGGTCCTTTATTCATAATATTTCTGATTCCTATATTCTTAAGACACAGTGGCCTGAAGACTGATGGAATCAGAATACATTGACTGATGGAATTAATATGCAGACGACTCAAGTGCCTTAAGGGGCTGATAACACTCAGCTTTATTGCCCTTCCTTTCAACTGAGATGATAGAGAATTTAAATGAAAGCTACATTAACATTTAGAATTTATTCTAAGCTGAAACTGTAACAGATCACAGACATCAGAGGAGAGACAATATTATCTAAAGAGAATGGAACCTTTTCACTAAAAAGTGAAAGGAATTTGATAAAATGAAAATAATATTCAAGACCAAATAAGCGTTCACAAATGCATTCTATATCCTGACTTCAGAACAAGATGCAGTGACATTCACTCAATTTGTCTGTTAAAATAACCTTGTCTCTCATTTTCTAATTATCAAATAGAGCTTTTTTTAAAGTCTCTTAAGCAAGTGATTTTTATATAAAATGTTGTTTAAAAAACTAATACAAACTTGTGAGGGAGAGCTGTGAACTGCATCAAACTCATCTAGTTTCCTACAAGCTTCTGCTAGTAGAAGCCTGTGAACAGGATCCCATTGTTTTTCCTTGCGTTCTTTCTGTAATACAAAAAAAAATTCCTCAATACATTAGTTTGCGTAAGAGGCACTTGTACCTTTTATGAGCACTATATCTTTTAAATCATTTGGCAATCCTGATTTGGGGCATGATAACTATAGCACAAACAAAAACCTTGTTATATCAGCATTAAAAACATTAAGAGAAAAATCTACGCTATAGGAATTTACAAGCCATAGTTTTCTAACAAAACCAAAAAAGCAGAGTTAAAATATTAAAATATGAATACAAAATGGAAGTAAAAAATAAATTACCTGAATCCTCTCCTTAAGAGCTTTTGGATAGAAATCATAGCCATTTTTTATGCCAATGTGATACTTGCCTGAAGGATTTACCCAATTTGTTGGAATCTAGAAAGCAGATAAAATTCAGAAATAGAAATATTTCTTGCTCTCGACAGGCATTGCACACTAAATGTTAAAGTGTTTTATATAAAACAAATACATGGCTAAGCAGATTTGTAAAGGTTTCAGTTTGTAAAGGTCATTGGTTCAAGTCCAGACTTGCAGAACAGTAAATACCAACTTCTGCGAGATGAGGTGAGAGTCTCAATCCAGTTCCTAGTGAAATGACATTACAACATCCGGCACTATATAGTTGAGAGTATCAAAGGGCCAGATATGATAAAGGTATGGAGAATGAGTTGCTCTCTCTACCTCTAAGAGACACTGCCTAAGCAGATGGTTTTTTTGTTTGTTATTTTTTTTAAAAAATATCAATATAATGGGCGGGTCTGCTTACCATGGTAAGTGGTAGAAAACAGCACAAGGAAAAAATTCAACTTAATCTTCTGTTGCTGTTTGACTCTTAAAGGTGAATCAAACTCACTGGCCCTATAGCTTGAAGATCGTGAGGGCAGAGGCCAACTGCCTCACAGAGTAGGGGAAAGCTAATGGGACAGGATTACACGTACAATCACGAAAAGACAAAGCACAGGAAACTGCAAGGGGTTGACAGCATCAGATAGTAGGAGGGGTTGAAACTAACTGCCCCTCTACAAGGCTATCAATCTGGCAACAGCAGCAACAGCCCCAGACATCTGAGATCATTGTTAAGATTTACCATCTCAACCAGCTGCCTTCCACAAAATCATTTTCAGATCTCCCAGATGCTGTTAACATTGAGGCAATGGGATGGCTGAAAACAGATCCCCCTCCCTGTTCCACCCCTCCACTCCAAGACTCCTCAGTCATCTACCGTCTTAATTATGTCAATTTTTAATATGATGGTTCTTCCTGCATTTTACACAGCTGGTCTTCACTAATGCCAATATTTTTCATGCGTTTCCAAACTGGCATCTATGATCATTCTAAAACTTGTGAGTGATGGTTTTCGAAGGCTGGTTCAGAAAAAACTAAGCAAGAAACCTTGGATTTGTCACACTGAATGTTAAGTTATGATGTTTATTATAGTAGTCTCTTTGGATTAAATATGTCAACACTGTAGAAACACCCCATATCAGGCAATCTCTACCCCAAAGAATTTACAATCTACATAGATAAACCAGTCAAAGGACGGGGGAAGGGATAACATATACAAGAAAAGTATACAATGTGACAATCTGTAGGATTTCACTAGAAGGGGATAATTTATGCAGATAGAAAAGGAAAAGGAGACACCAGAAAAAAAAATGACAGCAACAATACAGAAATGCTTACCTTCAGAGTTCTTCCTGAAAGACCTATAATTTCTCCATCTTTGGGTTCTACTATGGTAGAAGTGTTTACATCACCACTACCTGTTGTATCAATTATGTCAATTATTTTAGGTTTCCCATCAGTTGTAATCTGAAAACATAAGAAAATGATTATTTGAGATTAATATGTGGCTAAGAGTTGCATTTTTAAAATAAACACCCAAAAAACTATACAAACCGTGAACTTACACATTTATATAATAATAATTAAAAAAAAAAAAAAACTACCCCAGCATCTAGGAGCCCCTGCCATTTCACTAACCACCTCCCCACCCCCACCCAAAATAGTTTTATATTATTTTTAACGTTATTATAATGGCATGGGAATGCCACTATAGTTAAGGTTGCATCATGACATCTTTTTAAAGATGGACCTAAGTCCTCTAAAATCAACAGGTTTAGGGGAAGTCTACACTACAAATTTAAGTTGACCTAAGTTACTTTGATGTACAGCCACTGCAGTAATTAATGACAGGTTTCAGAGTAGCAGCCGTGTTAATCTGTATTCGCAAAAAGAAAAGGAGTACTTGTGGCACCTTAGAGACTAACAAATTTATTAGAGCATAAGCTTTCGTGAGCTACAGCTCACTTCATTGGATGCATTTGGTGGAAAAAACAGAGCTCTCTGTTTTTTCCACCAAATGCATCCAATGAAGTGAGCTGTAGCTCACGAAAGCTTATGCTCTAATAAATTTGTTAGTCTCTAAGGTGCCACAAGTACTCCTTTTCTTTTTGCAGTAATTAAATCGCTTTTGCATGTCCCCGCTACGTTCCTTGTATTAGCGGTGCGTGTCATCACTACTAGCGCTTGCACCGATGCAAAGAGCAGTGCACTTGGGGTAGCTATCCTCCTGTCCAACTTGCCACCATCTGGCACAGGGTGTTTTGGGAAGGGCATCCACTGCCTCATCTGGGTAAACGAGTCACGCAGGGGTGACTGGGAACATGATTTCAATGTCTCGTGATGTAGTTTTCTCCATCCCATAATTTTATCTGCATCCCATAACATTTTGTGCCTCTTTTCAAAAGCCCTTCAAACCCATGCGTCTTCCATCTGTGTGAGAGGCATGGATGCTGTACAGCTCTCCCCTACTGCAATGAGCATTGTGAGCACAGGATGCCTGATCCTGCAGTATTTTCAGAGACCCAAGAGGCGGCACGGGGAACATGAAGATTCCTTGGAGGCTAGATTGCTGAAAGACATAGAAAGAAACAATTCAAAGCTGTTGGTGGCATTCATGGAGCAGCTGCAGACCGCACAGTACCGATTCCGAGCCCAAGAAATAGGCATTGATTGGTGGGATCACATCATTATGCAGATATGGGATGACAAGCAGTGGCTACAGAACTTCTGGATGCACAAAGCCATATTCCTGGATGTGTGCGTGGAGCTCGCCACAGCCATTAAGCACAGTGACACCATAATAAGATCTGCACAGACAGTGGAGAAACGAGTGGCAATCGTTATGTGGAAGCTTGTTATATTAGATTGCTACTAATCAGCTGAAAATCAGTTTGGAGTTGGGAAATCCACCATGGGGTTGCTGTAATGCAAACGTGCAGGGCCATTAATCACATCCTGCTACTGTGACTCTGGGCAATGTGCAGAACATAGTGGATGGTTTTGCAACAATGGAGGTCCTGAACTGAAGTGGGGTGATGTATGCCATATCTCTCTCTATTTTGGCCACCGGACCACCATGCCCCAGAGTGCATCAACAGAAAGGGCTACTTTTCTATGGTATTGCAAGTGCTGATGAATCACCAGGGACATTTTACCAACATCAACGGGGGTTGGTCAGGGAACATACATGAAGCATGCCTCTTTAAGAACATAGGCCTATTCAGAAAGATGCAAGCAGTGACTCTCTTTCCAGAACAGAGGATTGCCATTGGGGATGTTGAAATGTCAACAGTGATCTTGGGAGACTCAGTCTTCCCCTTACTCCCGGGACTCATGAATCTGTACACCAGCCACCTTGACAGCAGCAAGAAGTGTTTCAGCTACAAGTTCAACAGGTGCAGAATGACAACCGAACAGGTCTTTGGCCATTTGAAAGGACACTGGCACTGCCTATTCATGAGATTAGACCTCAGTTAAAAAAAAAATCCCAGCCTGCCTTCTGTGTGCTTTATAATCTCTGTGAAGCAAAGGGGGAGGGGGGAGTTTTCCACCTCAGTGGAGGCAGAATGGCTTTCTGCTGATTTTGAGCAGCCACATATGAGGACTACAAGAGCTCAGTTGGGAGCTATTTCGCTCCGGGAAGCTTTGAAAGACCATTTTAATAGCGAGTCACAGTAATGTGTGTTGCTGTAGTGTGCTCTGCTTGGCACTGTTTTTTTTGCATCCCGGTATGAAGCTGTGTGTATTAACAGAACATTGCAAATGCACCGATTGCTAGTATCTGTGAATGATGTCAGCCCCAGCCAGCGTATATTGAGGATAAAGTTTCCATAAATAGGCTTTTATTCCAAACCCATGTTAACGCATATTTATAACTGAATGAAACTTTATAAATATGGGGAAAGAACCTTTAAAGGGGAAAGAACAGTCATTTCCATTTCTCAACACATACACCAACCATGTCTCTCAGGTCAGCGTATGTGTGGCTGCCTTTCTCTCCCCCTGGGTGGAGTGGTAGGGGGTAGTGCAGCGGCCCTGGATGCCAAGTGGAATGGGTGGGGGGGGTCCCTTACGGAAGTCCCAGAATGCAGTTCTCCATGGGCCGCAGACGGAGACAAGCATGAGTCTGCTGAACATGAAGATCAATAGGAGTCTCCAGCATGTCTGCCACTTGAGAAATGTTAGCATCTCCTGCAGCACGTCCAGGCAAGAGTGACATTTTAATGTAGATGCTTACAGAGTTAGGTTGACATAAGCTCTCCTTTTCCTGTGCTTTTCTTCTCTTCACTTTATCTTTGTCCATTCTGTCCACCAGGGTGATCCTCCAAGACTAGTGCTTCGTATCTGAAGCACCAGCAGCTTGCCAGATCTCTTGGAACAGGTCATCAGACATCCTCTTCCTTATCCTCCTTCAGTGGCTGAGCCGTTCCACTGGTGTAGACAGAGACACCCTCAAGGCCACATTTCCATCTGCAAAAGATACAACAGTACCTCTGTGCATTGTGAGTGTATTCACAAGGTAAATGGAAACTTGGTATACTGAACTCACTCCCCTTAATCTACACAAGTTGCAAGCACTACAGTCTCACTTCTTGAGATTCATAGAGCACGGTGGCAGAGTCAGCCAGGGCGAATAGGGCCTGGGGGAGAGTTGGGACAACAAGAAGGGGATAGCTCATGGGCATGAGTAGACGAATATAGGACAACTGAATTGAATGCAGGCACCGTTTTCCAGAGGTGGTGATGATTTTAGCTGATATTTCACTCCTGATAATAACGGAAGCTGCAAGGGAATAGCTCCTGCAGGCGTCCAGCTGCACACTGGTCCGTATGCCTCTAGCCTTTGTGCTACAATGGTGCTAGCTGAAGTAATTGCTGAGTGGCATGGGAAAGTGTCCTACTGCAGCAGAAGTAGTAAGGCAGCCCTCCCCAGAAACTTTTGGCAGAGGATTGCAAACTACCTTCAGGAAAGTTTCCTCAATATCTCTATGAAGGATTCGTGGGAAATCCCGGTGCATCCCTGTTCTGCAGTGCCCCCTCTGCCTAACTGTATAAGGGAATGAGAAGCAGATAGCAACTCTACCTCTACTGGTTGTTTCACTACCTCTTCTAGCATAAATAAAAAGAGTAAATGAACAGATGTGTCCCTGCAATATCAACGAAAATTCCATATTTACCAGAGAGATTCCTTCCCCATGCATTAGGCTCACCCATGCTGGACTAGAGGGACTGGCTCGACTTCCAGGAATCAAAAACAGGTCCTGGCTTGTTGTGCCACTGGATCCCCCAGTCGCCTGTTTCCCATATTCCTCCTTCTCTTTGTCACTGTTCATAGGGGAGGCCTATGACTCCTGCTCTCCCAAACCATCCATGGGACTTTTGGGGGTAGTGGTGGGGTCTCTGCTGAGGAGGGCATGCAGCTCTTCGTAAAAACAGATGCAGCTCTGAACTAGGGCAACTGTTAGCCCCCCTTGCCTTCTGATACGCCTGCTGCAGGTCCTTGGCTTTCACGCAGCACTCTCTCGTGGATCTTCTCTTCCATGCCTTAAGCAATCTGCTTGTAGATATCGACATTTATACGGCTCAATCGGAGCTGTCCCTGCACACCCTCTTCTCTCCACAGACTCCGGAGAACCATGACCTCTTGCATATTCCAGGAAGGAGCGCGTCTGCAGCATGTAGCTGGCACAGTCAGCTGGGCAGTCAATAGGTGAGCTCTCCATGCCAAGCAGACAGGAAATGGAATTGAAAATTTCACAGGATTTAAAAGAGAGGGGAATATACCTGTGTACCTGGTCACTGGGCAGCAGAACTCAAAACGGCGACCAGAGCGGTCAAGGTGGAGTATTGCAAGACACCTCCTAGAGGCTATGAAAGACAATGTAAGTAATGCAGTGTCTACACTGACACTGCGTCGACCCAAGGACTCTGCCTCTCGCAGAGGTGGAGTAAAGTTGGCATAGCAGGCAAGTTACTTCGGCAAAAGTGACATTTTAATGTAGATGCTTATAGAGTTAGGTCAATGCAAGGCAGCTTATGTCGACCTAACTCTATAGTGTAGACCAGGCCTTCATCAGATTTCTTTGAAATTTTGTCTGCCCCAGGAGGGTGCAGGATAGCTCCAGTGACCCAAATTTTGAATCATTTGAACCAGGGGTTACAGAGATATAAGCCCCCAAAAAACAGCAATTAAAAAAAAACAAAAACGTTTCTATGTGGGGTTGAAGAAGTGGTTAAAATAGTCTCAGTCTGTCAAGTTTTATTCAAAGTAGTGCATGGCACTCACTAAATCTTAGTGAGGCCCAAATGGAGAACCGTATGTAGGAAAATGTACTCTTTTATAGTGTGGGTATGCCAATATAGAAAAAACGGCTACAGAGTTTCTATTCCTGCCATCTTATATGTTTTAAAGCTCAAATCTTGTAAGTGCTCTAAAAACCTAAATGGTTACTCGGATAGTTTTGAAATTTGCAAAAAGAAAAGGAGTACCCGTGGCACCTTAGAGACTAACAAATTTATTAGAGCATAAGCTTTCGTGAGCTACAGCTCACTCTCACGAAAGCTTATGCTCTAATAAATTTGTTAGTCTCTAAGGTGCCACGGGTACTCCGTTTCTTTTTGTGAATACAGACTAACACGGCTGCTACTCTGAAACCTTTTGAAATTTGGTGAGCCTCATTAGGCACCAGGTGGCATTAGTGGTCCAAATTAGTCATTTGACTGAGAGGTTCCAGAACTATACTTCCCGCCATCCCCACCAAAAACAGTTACTTCTGCTGCATAGTATTGTTAAACTGAACAGTACTAATGACTGGATCAATTACAGACCTCTCCATTCCATCAACATAACTAAGGATAAGTTCATCACAAGTCCCACCTAAGGCAAACGGACTAGCTGGAAGTTGCTGCAATTTGAGAGTCATGGGTAACAATTTCATTTTTGGGAGAATGTAATCAAAGTCTTGGGGGGCGAGGGGGCAATTAGACATGTAAACACTTCCTGGGAGAAGAATGGTATTAGAAGTGAGGTGGGAGGAGTGACAGGGAAAGGGGTTTGGGATTGCAGTGAGGGGAGGGTTATGGGAGGGTGGATGGAAGTATGGCACTTCACCAGCTCTGCCAGTGCACTCCATCCAGGAATCCTACAGTTGCTGAAATGTACAAATTCTTCACCTCCTTTTACAACCCATTCACCAGCAAAATCCCATCTAACTCTATTAAAAGACAAAGGAAAAAAAGCTTGTACGTTTCAGCAGCTGTGGGATTGGCAGTGTAAAGGCATGTTAACATAGCATACTGGGGCACTGCTGAAAGACGGCAGAGTTAAGATTGCATGGACAAGCTAAACTCTGCATTTCCTGGTTTTCAGAAGTTTGAGTTTTGCTCAATTCAGTTCTGCAAGGGGCCAGCATATCACCATATAACCTTAACCCTGCATTAATACAGGTTATTGACATTAACTATGGATTTATGCTGAAATGACAGCAACATGTGTTTGTTTTGTCAGCCTTGTATAAAACAATTACCCGATTTCTGGAAAAGGACTTGTGGTGTAAGAGCCTTAAAAAAATTAGTTACACTAGTAATGCTCGGAGTCCCAAATTCAGTGCAGAATCACATATGCTTATTTCCCAACTACTCAAACACCACCACTTGCATTTTCTAAGGAGGAAATGTCAGTCTGTCCCTCATTAACAACCCCCTCCACACCACTTACAAAAAAGTGACAAACTCACAGCTCCCCCAAATCATAAAGAAGAGTGAAACAGATTAGGATATGCATCCGATGAAGTGAGCTGTAGCTCACGAAAGCTTATGCTCAAATAAATGTGTTAGTCTCTAAGGTGCCACAAGTTCTCCTTTTCTTTTTGTGAATACAGACTAACACGGCTGCTACTCTGAAACCTGTCATGTTTACGTGGATAACTCAAATCTTTCTTTCAATCCTGACCCACCTCTCAGTCCAATCCTACATCTCAGCCTGTCTCCATGGCATCTCTTCCTTGATAGCACACCATCAAATTAACACATGGGCAAAACGATCTTATCCTCTCCCCTAAACCCTCCGTCATCGCCAAAAGCACCAATCTCCATGTTATGAGATTTGCCTGGGCTACTCCAACCTCCTCCTACCTAAAGCCACAGAGAGGCTCATGTTGGAATGAACTGAGGCTAAGAGCATCTTGCTTGACCATCGTTCTCGCCATTTAATCCCTCTGAATTCCACCACTGTGAGGTGGGAGGGAGGAGGCAAAGTTCAAGCTCCTCATTCTCACCTTCAAGGCCCTTCAGAGCTCTTCATCTCCCTATTTAGAGTCACGCCTCTTTCCATGTTATCCACGCTTGCCGCATAAGCTCAAGAACACCCCTTCCCCCAGCTCTGGTGCCAGCGAGAGCCTGCGGCTGCTTCTCACCCCGACCCCTCCAGCCTACACGAACCACCAAGCCCGGAGTCCAGCAAGTCCCTGCGCCGCCTCACGCCGCTCGCCCGGCCGGCCGCTGCCCCAACCTCCTCCGCCGGCGCCGCCCTCGGCCCGCCCCGGGCTCCTCCGCCCCCCTCCTTTACAACGCCCCGCCCGGGAACCGCTCAGCCCGACCATCCCCCCCGTTGAGAGGCGACCAGGACAAGGCCCAGGAGCCCCCCCGCGGGCGGTGACCCAGCGCCGCGGCCCCGCCGGGTACCTGCATGCCGGGCGCGCCGGGATCCACGCCGGTGTCCAGCACGGCCAGCAGCACCCCGCGCCCGTCGTACTCCGGGTAGCGGCCGAGGAAGGAGGCGGCGCCCGTCTCTTTCTTGGGCAAGAGCCCGTGGAAGGGGAACGGCTCGTCCGCGGCGGCCGCCATGATGGCAGCAGGGGACAGAGCGACGCGACGGACCAGCCCCCGACAGCGCCGCCTGGGAGCCGCCAAGTGACGGGCAGAAAGCGGCTGAGGGGCGGCAAGGCGCATGCGTCCGCCCAGCCAATCGCCGGCCCGCATGCCCGCGCCTTCCCGAGCGCCACGGCGCATAGGCGAAACGCACAGACGCGCGCGCCGGCGCCAGGGGGCGAAGGCGTCTAACCAGCCAATAAGGCAACAGGACACGCGCCGGAACTCGAGTTCCGTTTGGTTCCGTAAGGAAACCTGCGCCGAATCGGCCAGTCTTAAAGAAACAGGCACCTATTTCCGTCTCTCTCCCCCCCCCCGCCGGCAGGATCACAGCCTTTCCTGCTGTGCGGCCCCTTTAATGGCTCTACAGGGACAAAGCTCCACGGGCCTGCTTCCAGGCCCCTCAGGCTGCGGCGTCATCCTCACAGCCGGGCCCCTGCTCGGGCCGGGGCGGCCACAGCGAGCCTGTTGCAGCCGCGGAGCTGGGGAGGGGAGGGCCCGGGCCCCAGAAGCGCAGGTGCTGGGCTGAGCAAGGATGCGCCCGCTGCAGCCGGCACAATCCCCGACAAAACAGTGCCCGCTGGAGCCGCCGCCAGGGACGCCTTCCGAAACGGTGCGTGCAGAGCACAGCTGGTACCGGGCCCCTTGCCTTGTGCCCAGTGGCGATGGGCCTCGGTGCCGCTCTTCGTGCACAGTGCACAACCCCTGCACGCAGAGAGTTAAGTCCAAAGCAACAAAGTGGCAGCTGAAATTCAGTGTTGATACATGCAAAAGTAAGCCACGCTGGAAAACACAATCCCAAGAATATATACATAACAACGGGGTCTATAGCAGCTGTGACCACTCAAGAAAGAGATCTTGGGGTAATTGTGGATCGTTCTCTGAAAACATCTGCACAGTGTGCAGTGGCAGCAAAAACCCTAGCAGCCTGTTAGGAACTATTAAGAAAGGGATAGATAATAAGAAAAAATACCATAATGCCACTGTATAAATCCATGAAAAGAAAAGGAGTACTTGTGGCACCTTAGTCTCTAAGGTGCCACAAGTACTCCTTTTCTTTTTGCGAATACAGACTAATACGGCTGCTACTCTGAAACCTGTATAAATCCATGATACGCCCAGACCTTGAAAACTGCATGCATCTCAAAAAAATATATATTAGGATTCGAAAAGGTACAGAGAAGGGCAGCAAATACGATTGACGAAAGCTTATGCTCTAATAAATTTGTTAGTCTCTAAGGTGCCACAAGTACTCCTTTTCTTTTTGCAAATACGATTAAGCGTTTGGAACAGCTTCCACAGCAGAGATTAAAAAGACTGGAATTTTTCACCTTGGAAAAGAGATGACTAAGGGGTGATATGATAGAGATCTATAAAATCCCAAATGGTGTGGAGAAAGTGAATAAGGAAGTGTTATTTACTCCTTCACATAACACAAGAACAAAGGGTTACCCAATGAAATTAATAGACAGCACATTTAAAACCAACATAAGGAAGTACTTCTTTACACAATGCACAGTAAAGCTGTGAAACTTTTTCCAGGGGATGTTGTAAAGGTCAAAGCTGTAACAAGGTTCAAAAAAGGATTAGGTACGTTCATAGAGGATAGGTCCATCAATGGCTATTAGCCAAGATGGTCAGATATGCAACCCCATGTTCTGGGTGTCTCTAGCCTCTGACTGCCACAAGTTGGATTGGACAACAGAGGCAAACTCAATGTTTGCCTGTTCTGTTCATTCCCTCTGAAACACCTAACATTGGCCACTGTCAGAAGACTGGATATTGGGCTTGATGCACCATTAGTGTGACCCAGTATGGCTGTTGTTATGTTCTTATGGACACACCAAGGACTGTTACCTTTCAGAAATTTGGCTTTCGCTTTTCAAAGATGAGAGCTGTTTCCTGTTTGAAAAGAGCAGCCTGTCATTTATGTTGTCCAGGCATATGAATAAATTGTTTTTACCTAAGACCCTCTCTAATCATGAAAAGAAAAGGAGTACTTGTGGCACCTTAGAGACTAACAAATTTATTAGAGCATAAGCTTTCGTGAGCTACAGCTCACTTCATCGAAAGCTTATGCTCTAATAAATTTGTTAGTCTCTAAGGTGCCACAAGTACTCCTTTTCTTTTTGTGAATACAGACTAACACAGCTGCTACTCTGAAACCTCTCTAATCATGCTACATTATGGCTGGGTTCATGGCCTTTCATTGCAAAAGAGTTTTACTTTCTCTGGTCTCTTCAAAAACTTCAAAAAAAACACATAAAAACTTTAAAAACAGACTTCAACGAGAGATTGCAGAAGTGGAATTAATTTCCAAACTTGACACCATCAAATCGGGCCTGAAAAAAGACTGAGAGTGGCTGGGTCACTTCAAAAAATAATTTTCCCTCTGTTGATACTCACACCTTCTTGTCAGCTGTTGGGAATGGGCCACAACCACCTAATGAGTTGCCCTCATTAGCAATGTTCATCATTCCTAAATTTTTTTGCTCAGTGAAGTCAGAACGTTCTATAGTGGGTGAAGCTGTATCATATTTTACCTAATTTTGCCCAAGATAAAATATGCTCAATGCAATTTTGTCTAATAATTTTACCAGCTCTTATATGGATGCGCTGTGCTTCTGGCCTATCACTTGCTACGTGCCTTTCTCAGATTCTTTCATGGAATAGGAACTTAATAAAGGCATGATACATAGGAATGCCAGTAAGAGATTTCTTATTATTTTGTTTGCCAAATGACATGACACACATCAGGATCACAAAAAAATTATACCCATCTCATGACGAGGGTCAGGTTTAGATATCCTTTATATAAAGAAAAACATTAAATGCAAATAAAACATGATTCCAATAAGAAACAACACATGCACAAATACAGCCAATTAATAAAACACTGTGATGTGGGGGGAGGAGGGGAGGGGGTTGTAACCCACACAGGCTCTGAGTGGGTTAATGTGGATCTTAGCAGCCAATTATGTTACCTGGCTGCACCTAGATGGAGAACCGAGCCTAAGTGATCAGGAAGCCACCCGACTGGGCAGGAGCAGGATCTGTCTGGTTATCAGAAAGAGAGCATATTTGTAGCAGAAGGGTACTGGAAGGAGAGAGTGTGTAGTTACTCTTTGGGAACAGTGTGAGGGTGAGGAGGAAGCCTGAGGTGAGAGTAAGCTCTGAGGTGCTAGCCCTGAAAGAAGGGTCCATCTAGTGAAGTTGTGGGGAAGAAAGCCTGAGAATGGCTGGGTAGGAGGAAGGCCAGGAAACAGCACCAAGGGGTGGGATAGGTTGCCAACCCTCCCGGATTGGCTGGGAGTCTCAATCTCTTGGTGGCTATTGAAAGCAATCCGGGGGATTTTAATAGGCCTCTAAAAGTCTGCTCAGCACTGCAGCAGGACTAAGGCAGGCTCCCTACCTGCCCTGGCTCTGCATGGGTCCCGGATGTGGCCGGCATGTCTGGGTCCTAGGCGCAAGAGCGGCCAGGGAGTCTACGTGTGCTGCCCCTGGCCTAAGCGCCCACTCAGCAGCTCCCATTGGCCAGGAATGTGGCCAGTGGGAGCTGCGGGGGCAGTGCCTGCAGGCAGGGGCAGTGCATGGAGCCACCTGGCCCCTCCACCTAGGAGCCGGACATGCCAGTTGCTTCCAGGAGCCACCCAAGGTAAACACTGCCCAGGAAGAGCCCTCACCCCCTCCCACACCCCAACCCCCAATCCCAGCCCGGATCCCCTCCCACACTGCAAACCCCTCAGCCCTACCCCCCAGCCCAGAGCTCACATCACCTCCTGAACCCCCTCCGTCAACTCAACCCCCTGCCCCAGCCTTGAATCCCCTGCTACACTCTGAATCCCCTTGGCCCCAGCCCAGAGCCCCCTCCTGCACCGCAAACCACTCATCCCACCGTGGAGCCTGCACCCCCAGCCAGAGCCCTCCCCCCCTTCCCACATCTCAACTCCCTGCCCCAGCCGAGAGCTCCCTCCCACATCCTGAACCCTTCATTTCTGACCCCACCCCAGAGCCCATGCCCCCAGCCAGAGCCCTCACCCCCTCCCACACCCCAACCCCTTGCACCAGCCCAGTGAAAGTGAGTGGGGGTGGAGGAGAGTGAGTGATAGAGGGAGCAGGGACGGTGTGAGCAGTGGTGGGGGGGTCAGAGAAGGGGCAGAGTCTCTGGGAAGGGCAGGGCAGGCAGGGGGGCAAGGGTGTTTGGGTTAATGCAATTAGAAAGTTCTCAACCCTAGCCCCGACCCCACTCCCCAACAGGAGCACCGGGCGGGCAGAGCAGGTTGGGGCACAGGGGTGCCTCAGTTGGCCAGGGATCCTGGGCACGGGCCCTGTGGCCCAGTGATGAATCCATCACTGTTTGAGCTGGATCCTCCACCTGGACCCTGTATCTTGTTGATCATTATGTTTTTCATTATAAGTAACTGGGTGGATATGTGTTTCTTCTTCAGTGCCTCTGAACATTTTCAGTAACACTGTGAATGTCCTTAAGAAACCGAAAACCAATGTACTGGTTTTGTTTAAAAGCCTTCAGTTCCTCCTTTAGGATGGACTCTCAGAACAGACTGACATATGGATTTGGTGCAGACGGTATATCTAAGACCTCAGCAGTTTGCTAGTCGCTTTGTTTGGAATCTAACGTTCTTCCCAACTTGCCGTGGATGTAACTATTTGGCATACTTAAGCCTGGTCTACATCTAACACTTAAGTCAACCTAGCCACAATGCTCAGAGCTATGGAAATTTTCGTATGATGTAGTTAGGTCAACCTAACTCCCACTGTAGATGCAGCTAGGTTGACACAAGAATTCTCCTGTTGACCTAGCTTCTGCCTTTCAGAGTGGTGCATTAATTATATCAATTGGAGAAAACCTTTTGTCACTGTACGAAGCATCTACACTACAGTGCTGCAGCTATAGAACAGTAACTGTGCCACTGTAGCGTAGGCATATCCTTAGTATATTTCTTCTGCTCTAGTATTCTGGCCTGCAGCTCACTTGAAGCTACTGAAGAGTTTATTGTCATTTAGATGTTGGAGCTAACATTTTCTTCCTACTTCCCTTAATGAACTAAAGAAGCAATCTGAGGGATATGGCAATATTCTAACAACATGAAGGATGGATCCTTTGAATACGAATGGTCTTTTTATCATGTTCTTTATGTATTGAATTTTCTGCTAATTCATGTGATTGTACATAGCAAAGACTTGATGTGATGTAGTTGAACGGATATGTTTAAATTAGAGTTGGTGAAAATTAATCACTTCTGAATTTTAGACCATTATCTATTAACAACATACCTGGAATTCCATGGGAAGGAAAATGTAACTTGATGTGTAATGCAACCACTCAATCAAAACACAGATAGTAACACTGTTGCCAACCCCATGATTTTATTTCAAACCTCATGCTATTTGGTGTTTTTCTTAAAGTCCCAGCACCTGAGGTCAAGTAATTACAGTATATGAGAGTCTCAGCTTTTCGGTTTGTTTTTTTTTAAAGTAAATTTTCTGGCCCTCATATTTGTGGTGAAAAACTTGAAAGGGGAACCTCAGTATACTAGAGCTTCAGAAGGCAAAAATAAAATAAATTTAAAAAATTAAAAATCTTTTTTATATTTAAAACATTTTTATGATTTTTTTAAGCCTGTCTCATGATTTGAACAGTAGGAGTTGGCAACAGAGGAGAAGCTGCCGGTCACTTATCCTGCTGCCATTCTGTGCTCTCCTCAGGGAGCATTCAGAGCAGAACACTTTGTTGTGATAAATTAGCAATAAATGTGCTTAGATATGTTAACATAAATCTCTATAAGGCAATGGGGGATTTTGTTGTTTTGAGGACTTACCATTTGCATAATTGTTTCCAAATTACTTGGGTCTTATCAAATTTCTTTATTGAATGTGTCTGACATAATTAATCTTCATTCAAACCAGTCTGGCATTCGTTCCTTTTAAATATAATGTTATTTTCTCTGGCACACTATAGAACCATTATGTGGTCTGATCATTTTCTTCCCAAATGAACAGATCACCAACTACTTCCAATCATCCAGGTCCTCAGAGATCCGGAACATGATGCTTTTGTACATTTCAGGCTGTCAAGGTTCCTTCCCCACTCTGAACTCTAGGGTACAGATGTTGGGACCTGCATGAAAGACCCCCTAAGCTTATTTTTACCAGCTTAGGTTAAAAACTTCCCCCAGGTACAAACTTTGCCTTGGCCTTGAACAGTATGCTGCCACCACCAAGCTTTTTAAACAAAGAACAGGGAAAGAGCCCACTTGGAGATGTCTTCCCCAAAAATATCCCCCAAAGCCCTACACCCCCTTTCCTGGGGAAGGCTTGATAAGAATACAGGTGAACACACACCCAAACCCTTGGATCTTAAGAATAATGAAAAAGCAATCAGATTCTTAAAAGAAGAATTGTAATTTAAAAAAAGGTAAAAGAATCACCTCTGTAAAATCAGGATGGTGAATACCTTACAGGGTAATCAGATTCAAAACATAGAGAATCCCTCTAGGCAAAACCTTAAGTTACAAAAAGACACAAAAACAGGAATATACATTCCCTCCGGCACAGCTTATTTTACAAGCCATTAAACAAAAGAAAATCTAACTCATTTTATATCTAGATTACTTACTAACTTTACAGGAGCTGTAAGGCTGCATTCCTGATCTGTTCCCTGCAAAAGCATCACACAGACAGCTCAAATCCTTTGTTTCCCCTCCACTCCAGATTTGAAAGAATCTTGTCCCCTCGTTGGCCATTTTGGGTCAGGTGCCCATGGGTTACCTTAGCTTCTTAACCCTTTACAGGTGAAAGGATTTTGCCTCTGGCCAGGAGGGATTTTATAGCACTGTATACAGAAAGCTGGTTACCCTTCCCTTTATATTTATGACACAGGCAATGAAGCAAACCCAAAAGGAAGTACTTAAATCTTATATCTATCCAAAAGAATAGAAGGTGCAATATTGCACTTCCTTTTTTGAGTCAGACCCCTCCTTGGCTTGCATTCAAAAGTGAAAATAGTTTTTAATTTTGAAGTTTAGATATGATCCCCTCAGCTATTCTTGAGGAGTAAAGTTGTCATTTGATGACCTCAACCAGTTGGGTTGCCAACTTTTTAATTGCACAAAACCAAACACTCTTGCCCTGCCCCCTGCCCCGCCCCTTCCCCAAGGCCCCACCCTGGCCCACCCCTTCTCTGAGGCCACGCTCCCAGTAACTCTATCCCCCCTTCCTCCATCGCTGCGCTCTCTCCCGACCTCACTTTCACCGCACTGGGGCAGGGAGTGGGGTGCAGAAGGGGGTGAAGGTTCCATGGTGGGCAATGAAGGGTTTAGGGTACAGAAGGGGGCTCTGGGCTGGGGCAGAGGTTTGGGATATGGGAGGTGGTTCAGGGTGCAGGCTCCAGGCGGGCGGCACTTACCCGGTGGCTCCCAGTCTGTGGCGCAGCGGGGATAAGGCCTGCCCTGGCTTTGCGTGACTCCTGCAAGTGGCAGCATGTCCTGCCTCTGGTTCCTAAAGGAGATGCAGCTAGGGGGCTCTGTGCGCTGCCCGGAGGCGCTGCCCCCACAGCTCCCATTGGCCATGGTTCCTGGCCAATGGGAACTGCGGAGCCGGTGCTTAGGGCAAGGGCAGCGTGCAGAGCCCCTGTGGCCGCTCTTGCACCTCGGCCCCTAGGAGCCAGACATGCCGCGGCTTCCGAGAGCTGTGCGGAACTAGGGCAGGCTGGGAACCTGCCAGCCCCACTGCGCCACCAACCGTACATTTAGCAGCCCAGTCAGCGGTGCTGACTGGAGCCACCAGGGTCCCTTTTAACTGGACACCTGGCAACTCTATCAACCAGCTTTTTAAAAATTGTACAAATCCTTAACTTGGTTGATTTTATTACAATGGCCATAGTTAACCCATTCCCTTTGTGTCTGTGTTTCTTTCAATAATGTCTAATTTTACTGTGCAGTGAAGTTCAGTTTCCACTCCATTAAAGCCTTTCAGCATAATAATATCCCAGCTCATCTTCCCTATAGAGTTTAGTATGTTGACACCCTGAATGACATATCTCCTAGACAAATAATAATGCGGGGGAGGGGAGGGAGTAAGAAGGGAGGGAATAGGGGCAATAGGTAGTTATGGAGGACTCAGGTATAGGTATGGGGGAATGGGGCACATAGAATCCTGGTAGAGGAAGAGATTGGGGGGATCCTGGCATGGGGAATGGGGGCAAAGGGACTGCACAAGGATCCCCTGCCATGTGGGAGGGAGAATGGGGGACCCTGGCTAGGAAGAAGAGGGAATGGGGGTACATACAGAACCTCTGGCAGGGGTTGATTTGGGGAGTTGCAGAGACCCTGAAATAGAGGAAGACGGTAAGGTGACACACAGGAATTTTGTGGGGGGAATGGAGGAATGCAGGAAGACCATCTTGTTGTGTGCAGTAAGCTCAGAGCTATGAAGTATGGGACCATCAAGTCCTATTGATTTGAATGGAATCATTTGGGAGTAAGGGTATCAGAATTTGACCCAAAGTGAGTTGCTCCTCTAGCAATATTTCTTAATAAAAGGCAACATTTGAGAACAAAATTCTGCTATTGGTATTCTTTTAAGGACAATATATTCCTTCTTTGCCTCCAATATTTGCCTTCTTTGTTTTAATTAAGTTATTTATCTGGGATTGTTTTTTTTTTTTTCAGATTCATCCCTCATGAAATACAGAATAGCAGGATTAATAGTCAGCTGGCTTTTGTTACTCTCCTACATAACTCCCACAAGCATATCTGAAATACGTTTATCTGAAGCCAGGGTTCATGAGTGCATGGCATTCTCTATTCACAGACTCTTGAGGCCCAGCGATTGGTGTTAGACTACATTCTTATTTGCTATATCCAGAACTGTTCATATCTCAATTTAAAGACTTTCTCAACAATTATACTTAAAAGAATCATTGTTGCTGAAAGATAAGGAAGGTCATTGGGTACTTTTGACTTGGTAGCCTGAGCAAGAGAATGGAAGTGAGACTCAGTCCCAAGTGTCCTTTTAGGGCAGTATATGTAATTTCCTCTAAAGTAACATTTGTGACAAATATTTTTTTATTAATGTTAGTTGTTTTAAATTTTCTTTCTCTAAGTTCAAAGACACACGAACTAAAATACTTACAGGGTCTCCTCGGGGTGACTAAGGCCTAAGAATCTTTCTCCCATCTCCTCATTTATCACTTTATTCCCAGGACACTCAGAAGAGGAATTGTGTGTGGTGAATTGCATCACCAGCCTGGAGAGCCTGCAGTCCACAGCCAAAACCAGCACCATGTGTTCCTCATTAAGAAGATAATTTGCATTCAGATGCATGGTACTGAGTTCCATGAAGAGACCCAAAACCAGACCACCTGCATTCCTCAGATGCAACCAGTTCATGTTACAGAAATTATTGGACACACGTAGGAAGACATGACTCACCACCTGAAAATCAGACTTCTGCCCTTTGTGATTGGTAAAGATAAGCTATGAGTAATTGGGACCTCTTCTGGCTCAGACTGGTTACACTTCATTGGAAAAGGAACCCATCTTCACATTTTAAGGAGTTTTGAAATACTCTGTAGAAACCTTCCCTGAATGTTACAAATGTAGTTAGCTACTGTCCAATATCTAATCTGTTCCTGAGCCAGTTTAATCAAGAAACTAACAAAATGTACAACATGTCTACACACAGCTAATATCCCAGAGCCTTTGCAGTCTGGTTTCAGGCCAGAATACTGAACAGACACATCCTTGGGGCAGCAGATAAATGATTTCTTGCTACCGGTGGATAAGGGTTAGGGCCAGATTTTTAAGAGTATTTAAGTGCCTAATGGGATTTCAGAAGTATCAAGGTGCCTAGTTCCTGTTGAAATCAGTGAGTTTTAGGCCCCTAGCTGCTTTTGTAAATCTTACTAGACACCTAAATATCTTTAAAGATCTGGCCCTTAAGGTCCATTCTTGTTTTCCTGGCTTGTAAAAAAAGTCGTGCAATATTAAAAAATGACTTTTTAATTTTTGTCCAAATTTCTAGCTCAAGTGTTTTGGTTTTCTTCAACAAAATACTGAGACCAAAACCAGGAAAAAAACCTCACCTCTTGAAAACTTTTTAAATCAATCTATTTTTAACTGAAATAACCCCCAAAATAACAAAAACCTGTTTCCATTTTTGAGTGTAAAACCAGACAGTTCACTGGAACAAAATTTTAAGCTAAAATGTTAGCTTTTCATGAAAAGCCACTTTTAATTTTATTAACTTGTTGATTAAAAAAAAATGTTGGCCAGCTCCATTCTATTAATTACAGGCTTTTGCTACCCTGCCTGCGGTGGTAGAGGTCTAAGGAAATACTCTAAAAAGATTTGACTCTCTCCTACAGGACTGGTTTCAGAGTAGCAGCCGTGTTAGTCTGTATTCGCAAAAAGAAAAGGAGTACTTGTGGCACCTTAGAGACTAACAAATTTATTTGAGCATAAGCTTTCGTGAGCTACACGAAAGCTTATGCTCAAATAAATTTGTTAGTCTCTAAGGTGCCACAAGTACTCCTTTTCTTCCTACAGGACTGCACCCAGAGGGTAGCCATGAGAAATTGGACCTCTCTCACCAAGCCCTTCCCTTGTGGAGAATGGCAAAGATCAAACTCTCTTGCCTGGTTCTATGATGTATACACTTTATATTGTCACCTTCCTCTGTAGTGTATGCATTTAGCTGCTAGGAGAAGTGGTGAGAATGTGTGGGCTTCAAATGCCAAGATAAATAGATGACACACAACTTGATGTGTAGTTTACAAGCTATATTAACACCATGGTCCCCAAATTATCCTAGTGTCTGGCTGAGATCAATATGTGAGTGAAGGGGAGGTGGCAGAAGTTATGTTCTATGAAAGAGTTTATGTTTGTAGGAAGTGATAAACACCTTGAAGACCTTGATGCCACAGTGTAGCTCCCTCCAGTTGAATTTGCATGTTCACAGCTTAGGAGTTCTTCTGGACTCCTCCTTACTGTTCTGTCATTTAGCATTATCTGTAAGAAACTCCTTTTACAATCACTGCTCTGGAGGAGATTGTCTCATCTTTGTGGATGATGACCTGGCTATGCTACATGCTTCTGCCATCTCCTGTTTGGACCGTGGCAATGCAATTTGTTTGGGCTTGAAAGCATTACACCTTAGATAACTGTAACTGCTGCAGAATTCAGTAGTTTGTCTCTTCAGCCACAGGCTGAAGGTGACCTCAAGAAGTCATCTAGTCCATCCCCTGCTGTGCTGATGCAGGGTGCATAAGTATATTTAGACCACCTGATGGATGCTCTGCTGACTCTATCTACATTATCACATTAAATGTAAGGTGTCAGCCCCCAATTCTATTTTTCCGGAGGATCAAAGCTGTTAGTGGCAGCCAAGGTGGGTGGTTCATATGTATGGTGTGAAGGGAGTTGGTCTTTTAACACTTTAAAATTATCTACCTCCATGGGTGGCAGGTACCATAGACTGGAGGAGGCTGTGCCTCTCCAAACAGCCAGGCGTGGCCCCACCCACGCTCTACCCTCAGGTCCCCTCCTGCATCCCACTCTGTGGCTCCCCTTGTGCGGTGGCCCCGGTTCGGGCTGGGGCCATGCCACCCGCCTTCCCAGAACTCTGGGGCTGGGGAGTTTAGAGCTGCACCATCCACCCTCCCGGTGCTCTGGAGCTGCAGCCACACTGCCCTCCCTCCTGGCACTGCAGGGTTGGAGGCGCTAGCCTAATGCGGGGACTGGTGGCCACACTTGGGGGGGCTCTGGGCTCCGGCAGGGGGGAGGGCGTGGAAGGGATGGGGCTTCAGGAGGAAGGGCGGGATTGGGGGCTAGCCTCCCCCAGCTGGCAGTTCACGCGCTTCCCATGGTTACCACAAATTTAAGATAACTTGTGCAACATACAGGGCTTTCTCATAGACTAATGCCCAACTGGAACAATCTCAATCAGGAACTAAGAATGTCCACATACCTCACCCCATTGTATTCCAACTGCAAATTGCATTTCTTCAATCTTCTTATCCCATGAGAGTTTGAGATTTCACATTTTTTTTCCATTCCAAATAGGAATGAAAAGTCAATTTCAAATATTGAGAACCAATAATAAAAATAGTTTTTAAAACTGTCTGAAATTGAAATGAAGCAACTCTATTTATTGTAAATTAAATTTCAAACAAATCAACTTTTAATTTAAAAAAATGTCATTGACAATTTTGAAACTTTTTTTTTAACAATGTTTGAATTGGGAGAGTTGTTAAAACTGACCCCTTTCTAAGAGCGGTCTTGATTTTAATGAAATAAATCTTAATCAATACTTTCTCAACTAGCTGTAATTTTTCCCTTAGAGGTGGGAAATAAGACAGATTTTTCAAAGGAGCATAAAGGATTTAGGGTTGTTAACTCTCTTAGGCTCCTTTGAAAATCTCAGTCAGAACAGAGAAAAACCCCAGTTGATAGATGAAGATGTTAGTCGCCTGGCTCAGTTTTCTAACTGGAGGATGTTCAGAAACCACAGCGATAGGTGCCACTTAAGAACATAGATGAAATGAGGAGGACGACAGTGAGCAGATCTATTGGGACCTCTATAATACTGTTTCTAAATCGGCATAGAGGTCACTGCAGAAAAATCTGATGTACTTCCTACTTTTAGTACTGAGTGGGCAGCTTCCCTAGGTTTTCCTTTTTCTGCCGACTATAGAACAAATAGTTAATCCTATGTCCCGCACTTGGATCATTGCTTGGTAGAACATTGGTCTATTAAAAGATTGCCAATTCAGTCAACGCTACCTAGAGTTTATATTCTGTTTTATAGTGTGATTGCGTTTTGATACTTGCTAGTAACTATTTTCTATAAGAGCACAATCTTTTTATAACTTCTGTATTCTAATTTATTTATTGAAAAAAATCAATGAATAGGTTGTGAGTATAGTAATTCTATTTTATTTGTGTTAAACTCTGTTGATCATACATCCATATAAATTGTTGTAGACAACTTCTAACAACATCCCACTCAAACTATAAAGCATCTGTTTCTTTTAGGTTAGGAACAGAAAAGTATAAATATTCCTCCTTTCTCATTCTAACATTGCCTGTGAGATCTTGAACCTTAGCTTTAGAAATGTTTCATGCACTTAAAAATTTGAGGATCATGGAACTACATATGCAATCAGGAAAGAAGGTAGTGAAGCTACTAAAGAATCTGCATATTTAGCTATAACCATTGTTACAGTAACGTCTGAAAATTGCTTTTATTAGAGATGGGTCCAAACCAAAAATCCAAATTCAGTTTTGGGGACAGTTTCAAATTCCTAGCTCAAACCAGTTCTTGTAATGGGGCAAATCCAAACACTGAATGTCATGCTGACAGCCAACAGAGGAGAGCTTCAGGGTTCCAAGATTTAAAAACTTTAGGGATTTGCTAGATTAGGGGCCAAAACACCTGTTTCTTCTTTGGGGGAAGAAGGGAAGCATAGAAATTCTCCCTCACCTGAGGTTTTCCCAAGGAGTGCACTACCTACTCAAAGTAAATAAAATGTAAAGAGAGGTAGCAGGAGGCAAAGAGGGGTTTTCCTTCATAAATGTGTAATATGTGAGCCTGGAACTTACAATTTTAAACATTCTAAGACTGCAAGAACCTCTAACAACTAAAGGAGACAGATACGGTTTGAGTGACCTCTGGAATTTAACCTGAAACAACATGGATGCTTTTCCTGAATTAGTTCCTGAAAAATGACTTTTGGGTTGCTCTTCTAATACCAAATTTATAGCTGAACTATAGTGGACCTAACTATAGTCATGCCTCACAGGGAAGACAAATAGCTGGTTAAATAGGAATTTCAGAATGACTTCTAAAGCCACTGAAGGAGCTCCAGCAAAAGGATGTTTCAGAAACATTACCACTTCTACCAGTTGGGATAAGATTTTACAGCATGCTGCTGAGCATCTCCCACAAGGTGCTGAGATCAATGTACACTTCGTAACACCACACAGGTTTATACATCAGGCCTTTGATGAATAAGATTTCTATAGGTTTGCATTGCCAGCAAATCATTTCCTATTTGGAGTCATGGATCCCCCAACAAATCGTTTTAAGTGGGGCATCATAGAAAGCTATTATTGGGGAAGTAGGGGAATAGCTATCCAAAATTCCTGATTTTGCCACCTGTACTTTGTGAATAGTGCTCTATCTGCTTAGGAAATTCTTATGAGAATGACATGTGACATGCTTGTACACTCTCCTCTTCTAAAAATACTTGTGATGTGTTCACTCTGAATATCTATTTGTTTTACAACACATTCTTTGCTACACTATAATTTTTATTTAAAGTGCATACCATCTCTTAATAAATCTTTTGGCTTACTGTATGTATCCTATGATATCTCTACCATTCTTGAAAATGCTGAAAGCCAAGACCAAAAGTGACTTTTTGACAAGCCATCCAGCTTGTCAACCTTTCAATTTTTTTGTTTTATATTGTACGAGTTTAACAATTAATTCAAAACAACAGTCCACATTTTCATCTCTAAGAGGTTGGCTACTAAGATGAGAAAATACCTTCTCCTATGCCTTGGGATTTCACCTTCTTTTTCAACATCCATCCAAGTCATGCTGCTATGCAGACCATTCTGTTCATTCATCTGATCATCTGGGGAAATACTTTGTTTTGAAACCACAATCAGCACATTTGATCATGCTCAGAATAATATATTTTAAAGCTGAATTAAATTGTTTTTAACTTCATTTATATATGATAATTCAGCATTTATAGAATCTCATTATGATCTAAGATTAAAATCTACATCTTTTGTGCAAAACAACCTCTTACTCTCAATAGGTGTCTCATGAGCCCAACGTTTGTTAAAATTCCCCTCTTGAGGGCAGCAAACATTCAATCCTGAAGTGATTTTTCCCTTAATGGTGTGAAGAGATGAATTTGAGATAGAATAGGATTATCGTTCCCTGGCTTCCATATTTTAGAGTTTGCTTTGATCTCCCCACTTTGATTTTACGGCTCTATTCATTCACTAAAGGACACAGCCTGAAAATTTATGTCAAAGATACATCTGTCTGATTTGAAGAGGAAATAGCAAGGCATCACCTGCATGCTGACTGAATGTAGAATAATTGAGAAGCGGAAACAACGCTCTCTCGATCTTCACCACCTACCAACTAACTGTCTGTCTGTCATTTTGTCAAGTCAGGTGAAAAAATGTGCTTGTCTACTGAAAGTGAAGCAATTTGTTCTGTCAGCTATTCTATGCAGCATTCCACCTGATGTCATTCTTTGAAAGATAAAGCTAAACTATGGTTTGTAAACAGGCATGTGTAATAGTGGAACTCAAGAAAAGTGCTATGATAGCAGCTGTAGTGCTGACCTCTGACGGTGCTGCTGATTCTGTAAGAATTTTCAGACATGCCCACTCACAATAAGACATCCCTGCTATTTTACTATCTTTAATTTTCATGAACGCAGTATAATATACTAAAAACAAATACTACTAATAGCAAGGTATTAAAACTGCTAAATACCTGTTGGGGTGCAGCTGAGTGCCTTCATCTACCACTGATCTGTTATTTGCTTGTCCCCTTTTACATTACCTATTGCCCTTTGTTGTAGTCTCTCCCTGTATAATATGTCTCAGTTCAAGGCCAAACCTGTACTTGTTGAAGTCAAGGCAAACTTGCCCCCTTGCATAAAATGGTGCAAGCTCACAGTTTATAGACTCTTTAAGCTGGGGACACTGGGCTGATTCTCCATTTGCCCTACACCTAGTGTAGTCATTTACATCACTATAAAGAAGGAGCAAAATGCTACCAAATCGCTCACTTTCCTCCAGTGTAAATGTCTGTAGAAAGTGCAGAGCAATGGGGAATCAGGCCCTGTATCTTTAGTTTGTAAAGCATCATGTTCAGTTGTGGCACTGGACAAATAATTGACTTAAAGTGGGAGTTCAGAGCTTGCAATACATTGCAGAAAGTGCCATGTGCCTAAATCTTTGAAAGTGTCTTCTGCGGCTACTTCTAGCACCATACGAAACAGAATATCAGGTACTGCATCACTGCGGGGCAAATTCACTTACATCTCATTGTTATGTAAATAAAATTCAATGCAAGTCTTAAAAAATACTGTTTGTCTAAATCAAGGCTCTTTAAAAGAGCTAGCAAGGACATTTTTTCACTCCTGCTCTATTTAAGGGAGCAGATAAGGAGCCCCATGTAATCCTTGAGAGTACATAAATAAATAAACCAACCAACAAACCAACCAACCTTTTAGGCTCCCATTGTTGCAGAGCTGCAAAGCTAAATTTGCTTGTCACCATGCATTGTTAGACTGATTTTGTTATTAGAAACACTGTGATTCAGAAAAGCTCTCCTTGTTCTTTGCCTGGAAAAGAAACCCCTAACCCCAAAGCAGTCTGTTTCCTAGTATTGTTTTTCATTTAACTTGTTTTAATTCAGAACATTAAATATCCACAAACTTTGGGCCTGATCTAAAGCTCATAGAAACCAGTGGAAAGATGCTGATTTAAATGGGGCTTTGGATTGAGCCTTGTATTCCTATTGTGGATCATTTTAGTGCTCCCATAGGATCTAAATATATTTCTTTTTGACATAGCTAGACAATGTGATTGCTGTATACTAAGCTACACACTAATATAGAAGCACTTCACAGCCCAAAAGCAAGCGTAGTCCTTGTAAGCTGAGTGGCTAGCCAAAAATTTGGGATCTAGTAGGTTGTTCTAGTTAGAAGGCAAAATTGGAGATAGTCAGGTATTTCGTTGATGTGGTTTTGTTTCTGTACGAAGTTGTTTCTCTGAACACAGAAGGAATGAAATAGCAGGAAACAGCATCTTTAGCTCACTGCACCTAAAAAACCACACTTTTCAGCTTGCAACCCTGTGCCAAAAACCTCCCCGCAGGTTTCTTCCAGGGTCATATACATCATGTTTTCAGTTGCTCCTTCAGGGTGTCTGTGTCACTCTGTAGTTATCTGTATTCTCCATTTAAAGATACACACACCCTTGCCCAAACAGTGCTCAGCAAAGCCCTTTACCCATTCTGTCCAAAACTCCTGTGTGGATGTACATAATGGATTTAGATGGGAACATGTGATAACTTATCCTTACAGTTATGTTAAATGAGGAGTTCATTTCACACCCACCAGCTACAGTCACTGAGGTTCATGGTACCCAATACCGTACTTGCAAAAGTAAACTAGCAAAGCACATGTACTTGGGCCAAATCCTCTGCCCAGAGTATTTGTGGGAAATGAATCTACTCTCAGCCCTTGCATGACTGATGCATTTCCCCTTCTAGGGCAGAGATAGCCCATGGATCTGCATAGCCATGGATCCTCCATCCGCAGCACTTCTGGCTAGCTTGTCCAGGGCAGAGCAAATGTGGGGAAGGAAGCCCCCCTGGAATATAGCACAAAGGTGCACAAGAGGAATGAAAATCATGCTGATGTGGAGGGCCAGTGCAAAGCCTTCAAATCTCTTCAGTCTCTTGCTGAGGCTGTACAGGGTATCAAGAGAGGGAACTCAACATCTCCATGCACTGCAGAGTGGTTGTGTGTGCCAGGCTGAGTAGTGCTGTGTGGAGGGCAGCAATGGTGGCAAGCTGGGTTCAGGTCAACAGAGGGACCATGAGATCCAATTTATGGTAATCCAGTAGCCCCAGCACTCCATGTAAGAGGCCAGAGTATCTGCTGCTCAGATCTTCCAGCCCAGAGGTGGGCAAACTACGGCCCATGGGCCACATCCGGGCCCGTGGGACCCTTGTGCCCGGCCCCTGAGCTCCTGGCCTGGGAGGCTAGCCCCCAGCCCCTCCCCTGCTCTCCCTCCCCCTCCCCCCATAGCCTCAGCTCACTGCGCCACAATGCTCTGGGTGGCGGGGCTGCGACCTCCTGGGGCAGTGCAGCTGCAGAGCCTGGCCTGACCGGGTGCTCTGTGCTGTGTGGCAGCACGGTTGTAGCGCCGCCAGCCACCGGTGCTCCAGGCAGCATGGTAAGGGGTCAGGGAGCCGGGGGGGGTGGTTGGATAGAGGGCAGGGGAGTTCGGGGTGGTGGTCAGGGGGCAGGGTTGTGGATAGGGGTCAGGGCGGTGAGAGGGCGGGGAAGAGGGGGTTGAATGGGTGCAGGAGTTCCGGGGGGGGGCAATCAGGAAGGAGGGAGGTTGGATGGGGAGGCGGGGAGCAGTCAGGGGCAGGAGTTCTGGGGGAAGTCGGGGACAGCGAGAAGGGGTGGTTGGATGGGGCAGAGGTCCCGGGGGGCAGTCAGGAATGAGAGGAGGGGTTGGATGGGGGCAGCGGGGGGCAGTCAAGGGATGGGAGGGGTGGATGGGGCAAGGGTCCCGTGGTGGCTGTCAGGAAATGGGGGGGGTTGGATGGGCAGGATTCCCGGGGAGGGGGGCGTCAGGGGGCAAGAGGTGTGGGGAGGGCAGGCCACGCCTGGCTGTTTGGCATGGCACAGCCTCCCCTAACCGGCCCTCCATACAATTTCCGAAACCCGATGCGGCCCTCAGGCCATAAAGTTTGCCCACCCCTGTTCCAGCCCTTTCTCCTCGCTCCCACTCTACTTGCAGAGTGGGGAGTGGGTTGCTTGGACTGCAGATGTTACATCAGCCATTAGTTTGGAGTAACTTCTGTGGCACAACTCTGATCCACGGGAAGGATTCTTCCTCCTTTTTCCTTGCAGAGTTCCCCAGCACCAGGCCAAGTTATTCTTGCTAGGTGCCTGGAAAAGGAATTTGGCCTAAATACTACAGTACGCTCAAAATTAATTTTTAAAGAGTCCAACTGTATGGCATTACCTATACCAAATAATATACCGCTTTCATTTATAGTTACTTAAAAGCTCCCAACACTTTATCCTCTTGAATATCTTCTATAGATCACATTTAGCTTGGTTCACAACCACCTACAATATTTGTATCACCTACCGCAGTGTCTCAAAAACACTGCTCTATTTTTCAGCAACTCTTTCCTTTCTCTTCAGTTTTAGTCTCTTAGCAGTCTTATTTGCAATATCCTCTCCTCCAGATAGGCTTTTGTACTCTTTTAAACAGCAGTCTGAAATATTCCACATTCTTACCTCTCATCCTCTTCTAATATATCTGGAAAAGTCATCATCACATTGTGCAAACCCTTTGCTTTCTCATCAAGCATGCAATACTTTAAATGCCCTTTGCATTTTTTCTGTGGTGTCCCATTTTTTGGCCTAATATTCAGCATTACAAACTGACATTCAAGCACATTTACAGATTCAGTATGCTTGGGTGGTGATTTAAAAACTTATTAAAATTCTGACTATGCAGTTCAAACAGGAAAGAATAGACTCTGATGTGCCGTGTACAAAATATCCTGCAGATTGGCCGCAGGCAGGACCACTAATGATTAACTTATCTGGCCACTAGGTGTGACTGTTGCTCTACAGTCATAAATAGAGCTGGAGGGTCATTCATTTAAAGTGTAGCTTCTTACAAGAGCAGTGTAACAGTGAAAAATGTGGGTAGTTTAGATTTATGTTATGCTAGTGCCAGAGCTGGGCAAAAAAATTAGACTAAACTTTTTTCCCACTGAAAAACGCAGATGCAGGTTGACTGAAATACTTTGTGAATTCATATCAAATTTGTGGAATTGTTTCAGTTGAAAAGAAATAAAACCTTTTTTCTGTTGCTAAGAAAAATCATATAAACATTTAGATAACTTGCTTAAAAATCAGGATATAAAATACCAGTACAAGAACAGGTAATTACTTCAATTTATTTAAAAACCCAATATTACTTAAGTTTCTAAAGAGTAAATGTGTATCTACTAGCTGTTAGAACTGAAATGTGCCTAGCCATGATATGTTTACTATAAGTGTTGTAGAATATTAGTGAGAGCACAGACAACATACTACAAGACTCAGATAGCTGCCAACGTGAGGGTGTCTGTAAAAAGAATACTAGATTAAGATATAAAAAAAATCAGTTGACAATAGTGCTCTTCACCTCACCCCCCACCCAAAAAGGAAGTAAGTGTATGATCCAGTTTTTCTTCCTTTCTCTCTTTTTCAGAGGTTTAAACTACTGTGCAAGCCTCTTCACAGTTTCCTCACAGCATTTAATTTGTCCTTAAATAGAAACTTTATACACGTTCCACATAAGTCTGCCTTTGTTCCTTTGGTAGCAACTCTCTATAGAAGTTATTGCTTCTTACTTCTGGATGTTATCTCATTTATAGGAACCAGTATTATGATCCAAGGACTCCCTTCTTTTTAATCTGTTTTTTTCCCCCCATGTTCTGTGTTTAATTCTCTCCTCTCAAATCACTACATATGTCACAATATGCCTGATATAGTCCAGGAGTTCCCAAACTTGGTTCGCAGCTTGTTCAGGGTAAGCCCCTGGCGGGCCGCAAGACACTTTGTTTACTGGAGGGTCTGCAGGTACGGCCACTCGCAGCTCCCAGTGGCTGCGATTCACCGTTGCCGGCCAATGGGAACTGCGGGAAGCGGTGGCCCGGCCTGCGCAGCTTCCCACAGTTCACATTGGCCGGGAACAGCGAACCGCGGCCACTGGGAGCTGAGAGCGGCCGTACCTGCAGACCCTCAGATAAACAAAGCATCTCACGGCCCACCAGGGGCTTACCCTGAACAAGCTGCGAACCAAGTTTGGGAACCCCGATCTAGTCTGATCTAGATATCAGTAGGAAAGCTGATTTGCTGTCTTATTGTATTGCCAGCCAAGAATCCATTAAAAAACCCAGTTTCCACCAGCAGATCAAATTGTTTAACAGTAATGTAAATATTAATCTTATAGCCTTGCTGTATTTAAAACAAAATAGTGAATATTACTTCAAGAAACATTTGTTGGAATCAGACTGATAGGTTAGTGGACTCCTGAATAAGCCAGACAATGCACACAGAGAGAGGTCTCACTATTATTGTACAATGAGCCTTCTCATTGCAACTATCATTACAATACACTTTGCAATATTCATTCCCTGCCTGTAACCCTCAGACACCTGAATTTCAGGTTCTAGTTTCTTAACTGCAGTGAGTAACAACTATACAGAGAAGGTCAGAGAGCCATTCCTTGTTATATCTCCATTTTCCAATGTCCCATTACGCCATTCACAAACTGGGCATAAGTCATATCAGCAAGTGGAGATGGGATAATACAAAAAAATTCTGTTACATCACCCCCTCCTTAAGGCTAACTGCTATTGGTCAGTTATTTTCTTGTCTCCATCAGGTGGATACAATCTTATGGGTTGACTCTTAAAACAATCTTTCAACTGGCCATCAGTTTAGTTAGGAGAATGAGGGAACTTCCCTTTCTGTGTGCAGAGAACTCTCTCTGATTTATCAATGAGACAAGGCTTTTTTCCTTATCTTCTCCCCAAGGTGGTTCTGTATGGTAAATAACAATAATCCCAGATTTTTTATTGCACCTTTCAGCCCAGTGAACCAGACCCCCTGGGAATTTACATTTAATTAGTACACCAAAATTATTTTAACTATATTACATAAATGGTTCTTTGCAGGATTAGTCCTCATCTTTGAAGAGTGGTAAAACCAATATCCTTCATTATTCAAGTACATGGGACATTTAAAGCCTTTTAATTATTGGACACTGAGAAAAAGATGCATTCTATAGTGAACAGATTTCTCAGTCTTGAAACATCAGGTGTTATCTTTACAAAGAGAGTGATATTGAATTTGATTTTATGACCTACTATAGCATATAAAGTGCTCATTCCTGACTGTGGAAGTTGAGGTTGCTCAGTATCTGATAGGACTAAAGTTAATAGTAATATAAGAATCTACTTGCCCTTTATCAGGTTTTCAGCCAAGCAATGATTTTCCCCCCATCATTTGTATATATTCTTAATCATTTCACTCTAACCCTTTAATCTCTTCTGTATCTTATTTCAGCCAAACTTGTTTTACATTTCTTGTTCCTTAAATGTTGTAGCAATTAACGTAGGGCAATGATGGGGTGGGGGGGGGGAAGGGTACTGTAGTCTGCATGAAGATCAACATTTTCAAATCTGAGTGCTTAAAGTTAGGTACCTAAATCCAGTTGGTTGGTTTTTTTGAAGTGCTGACTAGTCACATCTCCCATTTACACTGTTTGGCACTGCACAAAACAGTTATAGAGACAGGCTCTGCCCTGAGGAGTTTACAGTCTTAAAAATAGAACCAGAGGAGACAAGAGATGCTCAGAGCCCCAGATGAAGGATTTCTTAGATTTTTCCTCCATTTATTTTTTATTTTGTGTGAAAATAAAGAAAATTAGAAAATGTTAGAAAACAGTGAATGATGTTTTACTAGTGATTTATGTCAAGCTCTATTTGGATGGAAATTAAAATTCAGTTAAAGGTATAGAGTATTTTAAAGTTTTAGTTAAATAAAACTATCGTAAATGTGATCAGTACATAAGAAAAAATATTGAAAAGTTTATCAAAACATGTTTTGCACTTAAAACTATCTGATTTATTAATTAAAGGAAGTCTTATCTGTAGTTAGTGATTCTAACTGACTGTTTCTGGTCACCCTGTCCTTCAAAATTTTAGAACTAGCAGGTCTCATCCTCTCACCCTTAATTTCATTCATAGATTGAAAGAGGAAAACAAGCTTTTTGTTCCCATTGGTTTCCTAACTTTGAATGAACTGGTTATTGAACTGAACTAGTTAAATTGAAGAAAGTGTTCTCTCTGCACCTGCAGAAGAAGCTATTAGAAAAAAACTGCTATAGCACTTCAGACTCTGGTTCCAGGTGGTTAGCCAGTTCATAAGTCTCACTCTCTTTAAAAGTTGAGTAGCAAACATGTACTACTTAATATTTTTTATTTAAACTAATGATATTAATAGATTATAGTAAATTTCAGCCCCAACATAGGCTGTCAATTACAAATTTAATTTTAAATAGGTTTATTTTTTAAAATGAGTAATTTAATTAATAATCCAAATGAAATTAATCAAATTTGATTTTTTTAATATATATATTTTTAAAAATCATTTGTTTTTATCCACCCTGGGAAGCGGGAGTTGCCAGAAGCTGCTCAAGGTGAGCCATTGACAGAGGGGGAAAAAATTCAGGAATACAATTTCTCTCCCAGCTCAGAGATGGGGTGTCTGGATTGAGCAGAACCTATCTAAATTTGCAAGGACAGAATAACATTTAGTTAAGACCAGAGGCAAATAGGCTCGTTTTAACTCTTTTCACTGATTGCTGTGTAATTTTGGGGAAATAAATGTTTATTTCTGACAAAACTGTTTTGAGTCACTTTAATCAGTTGCTGGTCACAGGCTCCCAGAGAGAAATTTCTTGCAGATGCCACAAATAACTGGGCTTGTCATGTTTACATAATTGGGAAATAAGGAAGGCTGCAACCCAGACATACAGTCTGAAAGTGGTTCCACCCTTGATAGAGGTGACGGAAGCAAAACCTCTCACCTGTGGGGTGCATTCAAGAGGGAGAACTAAGAAGGTGTTTGAGGGAGGTAGGAGAGGAGGAATGAAGTGAGAGGAATGAAGAAATATGGGGTGTGGCATAGAGGAAAAAAGGTTGAGAAAAGTGAGGAGGTTTAGGGAGGAAGCAGAGATTTGTTGGGGGGGGGGGAATGGTGCTGGGGGGCATCTTGCTGGGGAAAAGAAAACAAAGAGTGTGTGTGAGAGAGAGAGAGTTTTTGTGTAGAAGCAAAGAAAAGAATAGTGGGATGTATGAGAAAGGAATGTTTCTTGACTGTTCCTGGAAAAACTTGGAGTTATAAAAAGGGGGGGGGGGAATTTGATCAAAGAGATTTGAAGAGCCTGAAGGGGGCTAAAAGAGGACAACCAACACCAAAGACAGTGCTAAGGGGAAATTAAACTTTTGGAAACCTCACGGATACAGGGTCTCATGCTATTGACAGGGAAGGGATTTGTCCCCTTCTCCCAATTTGGGGGCAAAATTACCCAAGACTGACCATCAAAGGATGCTATACATCCTGTCTGTCAAGGCCTTCCTGCAATACCAGAAATATTGTACCACACAGAGAAAGGGGCAAAACCCAGAAAATTAAGCTATTAAGAAGTTGGGAGATGCATAGAATATAATGTGTAGTCATGTACATTATGGACAATGCTCTGTGTTTAATTGCTTTTGTTCATAGATGCTATAGTGACAGATGGTCAGATTTACAAAGGTG
Organism: Dermochelys coriacea; assembly: GCF_009764565.3. Classification (NCBI taxonomy): domain Eukaryota; kingdom Metazoa; phylum Chordata; order Testudines; family Dermochelyidae; genus Dermochelys; species Dermochelys coriacea. The sequence goes on along the minus strand of NC_050068.2, from coordinate 102,255,714 downwards.
TTTAGATGCCTAAAGATGGAGAGAGGCACATAGCGCTATTTACAAAGTGCCTAAACAAGTTAGATGCCCAAGTCCTATTGATTCCAATGGAATTAGGCATCTAACTTATGTGTGTTTGTAAATTGTACTAGGTGCCTATCTGCATATTTAGGTGTCTAAATGCCTTCATTAATCTGAATTAGAAGGCATATAAATAACTAAATTAGATGGTAATTTATAAAAATTGAGCCATCCTATAACTATGTAAATTTGGCATCTTCATATGTGGACTTATCTTGGTGACAGAGATATATTTTAGCTATTTTTTGCTCCTGTAGAGCAACCAGATTAGGAAAGAGTGACCTGGATTCCATTCTGGTTTACATCAATAGAACTGCAAACTATATTCAAACTGAATAACCTATTGGTTACCATCTGTGCAAATCCAGTGATGAATCCACTGGGTTGCAGATGTGCAGTAAGGGTAACATCTGGCCTGCAGAATCTCTATTACTGGGGAATATGGATGAGCCAGGAAAAACCCAACTTCACATTCAGATTCCAGGTTGAGTTTGCAAAATAGGCAATCAGAAAAGAAATTCTTGTCAAAGTTTCTTTGCTAACTGTAAAATAAGCAAATTTGACATGGAGCTATTTGAAATATGGTGAACAAGGAATCACAATATGCCATGTTTGCAAAGTACAATACTGGGAAAAGTCTGATCTGATCAGCTCAAGCCAGAACTGCAAAAAGATGCTTTGGTTCAGAAGAAAAGCATGGAAAACACAGACAACATAGCATTATATTGAATCTGATTGGACATGATGCTTCTGATGAGGGCCTATTTTGGACTCTATTCTAAATAAGAATAGATGAAATATAAAAAGTCCAAAAAAGGACAATGAGATGGTGAGGATAAGAAATTGAAAAAACTATAATGGTTAGGCTGAAAAGTAATCCTTTCATGGTTCAGAAAGAGTATTTAACAGTTTAATGGAATGTTTATATTTTTTAAAGTTTGCCTGACTCTGCAGTGGAAATCTAAATCAACACTATTAAGGAATCCATACTTAATACTGAAACTGCTTTAGTTCATCTTGTTTTAAGTATTTATAAGTTTGGATCATAAGGCTTCCAATATGCTACAAAGGTTATACCATTTGATGTGCATCTTTTAATATCCTTATCATACAGGGATGGTAACATTGTCTCAAAAAAGCTGTCAGTAAATATCCTCTTTACAGTAGATATGCCATCAGCTCCGTCTATAATAAATTTTCTGTGAAACAAATTTGACTCTACTTAGATCAGACATCAGTTCCCTAAGGCATCAAGTCTGTGGTAGTTTAGATGTTACAAAATTGCATGTCTTAAAACAAATTTTGGGCAGCTATTAATATTTTTAATTATGAAAAGCTAAATCAGAACCTCTTTCATCTGTAAATTCTATAACCGGGCAGCTGGAATTCAATGTTTAGTACCAGTTGTGTTTTACAGAAACTTGAAACAGCCCTACATGATAAAGTACAATAGCAGCATGTTGCCTTCCTTTAGTTCTTTCCAACCTGATTTATGACAGACATTGCCATCTCAGGAGATCAGAGCACATCCTCTCCTAGGGAGTGCTCTGCAAATATGAAATAAAGCATTCACATACCTTAGCACAGTGACAAAATTTTCACTGGATAAAATGAGCAACAGGTTTTCCTCCAAGGCAGAAAGACTGTTTTTAAAAGATCAAATGCCAAAGGACCGTCTCATATAGAGACTTGTTGCAGAGTACACATGACTGAACTCTGAATTGTTCAGAATTAAATGTTATCTATCATCTCAGAATTGTACATATATCTACAAGTTAGACACTTGCTAGATGTGTTTCTAAAGTCTATAACTGGGGAAGAGCTAATTAGAAAGGACAGACAGTAAGTAAATAAGTTCCTACCTCTAACGTACGTATGTCACACACTTTGTAAGCTTCCATAGGAATTGCACACCTGACCTGATATCTGTGTTGTACTCATCTTGAGCAGAGACTGACATTCAGAGTAAGTTATGTGCTGGACAAAGACAAACTAGGCCTGGCTGAGCCTGCCAAAGTAATTTAATTTGTGATTTAGGCCTGAGATCGAAGTTCAGAATATTATTCCATTAGTCTACCTTGTCCCTTGATTTGCCTTTTTAAAATTTAAAGTTAAACCTGCCATTTGGTTTCAGATTGTAGGTAATTTGTTGATTTCTAAAAAAGAAATATACCATCACTAGTCAATCACTGCAAGAGTGCTGAGCACAGGTTGGCAGTTGTCACTTCACTCCAGTAAGGTATCATGCCCTAATATTATTCCAAATAGAAGATAAAGATTTTTCAATAGCCAAATTCCTTAAATTGGTCATTTGCAATTCTGTTCCTCAGGTAATTTCACCTGTCAAAGGTATAAGAATGTTCTTGTACATGCTGCACTTCACACCAATCACACACACACACACACACACACTCACTTTTGTAGTTTGTGGAAGGCAAGTTTGTATTTAACAAAAAAAATTATCAGGCGCAGCAAACTGTCAATCTTAGGACTTCTGTTCTCTCTTCTTCATAGCATTCAGTTACTTTTGGCAAGAGTTTTACCTCAGTCTCCACACTGTCTACATCACATCCATAGTGTTCTGTGAGGAGTTTTTAATTTTAGAAAGTAAAGAAAGTATTTTCATACTTTGGTTTACAGCAATTGACAAAAAGAAGAACAGATTTATTTTCAGAATTCTTTGAAGTTTTCCAGTTATTTGCTCAAGCACTGGAGAAAAGGTACATTTCCTGAAGTCTCCTTTATCTAAGTGGGCTGTTCTGCACTTGATGCTTAAGTCAAAAATGTATTCCTGGAGTTTTTTAGGCAATGATGTATTCAGGCAGCTTCAAGTCATTTTCTGAAGCTATGGTAATGGTTTAATTCCATGTTTTAATTAAACACCTCTTCTGAATCGCTCATGTTCAGAATTTCACTGATTAGGATGTCCAAAGATAAGCACATCTGAGATAAGTCATGCTCAACTGCTTGCAAGAGTCAAATATAACTTTAAGCAGTTGAAGAATTCATGAACATGCAAAAGAGGACAATAAATTCAAAGTCTAATACTGAACTAACACCTCATGCACCCACTGCCGTGTTAGCTCTTGATGCCTCAAGATAGTAAAGCGAATGTCACAAGAATGGATGACATCTTTTTCACGGCATTACAAGCAGAAACTTGTCCTAAAGCTTCTTCAAATTCTGATATTTTATTTTTGGGTTGTCCTTTCTTTTGAATGGCTATGAATTTAGCATGTGTTGCTGATCCAGAGAGAAATTTCTCCAGGATAGTGGAAAAAATTCCGTCTATGTTTGTTTCATTTGCATACATCCACAATAACTAAATTGAGCCTAGGACCAAAACAGTGAACATACAATGCATGAGGTAATTCTTCCCTTAAGAGAGCTTGCACATCATTAAGTTTTCCACTCATAACTTTGGCACCACCATAAGTCTGGCAATACAGTTTTGTAAATCAGTACCACATTGTGACAATGTGTTCTTCACCTACTGAAGGTAATTTATTATCCTCCTTAGCATGAAGGAGACATTACATCAAGTGACTCAGCAAGATGGAAATCAAGAAATTGTTCATTGATAGTGCCATGCGAATAATCTCAGCACTACTGACACTTGTTCTACTTTGCTAATGTCTTTAGTTTTGTCAGCCATTATAGAGAAATCATTAGCTTTTCATTTCTTGGCGTATGCATTCAACCACCATTTCTGATAATCGCAAAAAGAAAAGGAGTACTTGTGGCACCTTAGAGACTAACAAATTTATTAGAGCATAAGCTTTCGTGAGCTACAGCGCTTATGGTCTAATAAATTTGTTAGTCTCTAAGGTGCCACAAGTACTCCTTTTCTTTTTGCGAATACAGACTAACATGGCTGCTACTCTGAAACATTTCTGATTATGTGAGTGATTTCATTTTGTATTGAGGAATGGGTGTATTTTGCATTGCATGGTCCACTTTCAATTTTCTTTCTTATCATGCCATTGTATTTGGTTATTAGAGTTAGGAGCTCCAGGAATTTTCCCTCGTTGTCGCTGTTTTTGCTCATCTTTTCCTCTTTCTGCAATCCCCTGGACTGCAGTGACATTTGCCACAGCTTCGATATACATGCAGTTCTCTTGCACTAAAGCAAAATATGCACGAGTGATTTTGGACCAAACGGAAAGACTAAATATCTTTGAATGAAGCCCATACCACTTGACAGTACCAGGGATTCTATTTTCAAGCTGTTGGAATTCTGGATCCTTTTCCATAGTTTTTCCAGTTGCTGAAGACACTATCAATAAACACAGATTTTTCTACAGCAGTGGATGCTGAAAAAAATCTACATGGAGAGCAGTAAACTGCATTCATTATTTTGATATATTGAGCCATGGATATAAACCGAGCCACTCTTCTGAAACTTCTCCACTCATTCTTGTATTTTGTTTGAGGACAAGACCTTAGCTGTCGTTGTTTTGGGCCATCAGATACAATTTGTGCAATGTCACTTGGCCCTGGTGGAATGTTACTCGCTGGGCTTACTTTATTAATAGGTGCATTCTCTTTTACTTTCCATTCACGATACCGTATTGCCCAGTCCTTTCCTTCCACCTCCTCATCTGAGGAAAAATCTGATGCTGAATGTTCCTCTTCTTCTATGCTACACTCTTCTTTGTTGTTATATAAGATCAGAGTCAGGAGGTAATACTGGTAGAGCATTCGCCTATGAATTTTTCCAAAATTTAGACTGTTTCTGAAATTGAGGGCAAGAGCTGTCAAATTTCAGAATACTTGCTTTTCTTTAATGCATTTTGTTTGCTGAAAACTTCTGAAATGGTCAATGATCATTTGCTTGACATTTTTTAAGTTTTTTTTAAGCTACTTATAATCAGAAACAGAGGGGACTTACAGGTGGGGGCCCAGGCCATGCCCGTCTGGCAGGCAACTTTTTTGGACTAGTCTAGGCCAGACATCCCAATTTAGCTTCCCATTTCTGGTTAAATCCATGCAGCAGGAAAGGGGTGGGGGGGAACCAGCCCATAGCCCAACCCTGCAGGGGATGAGATCACCTGGGAAAGGACTGAACTACCCTGAACAAAGACTCATCCAGCCCTGTCCCTGTCCAGACAGAGTCTGGCCTGGCTGAGAGCAGCCACCCTCCCAGCTACCTTTGCTGGCTCCTGCTTGCTGGAGTGCAGGCAGGGAGGGAGGGAGCAGGAGACAGATTAAGTAAGAGAGAAACAGAGAGAGACTGACTGTTCATTGCAGCCACATAAACTTTGGGGATATTCTCAAACCAAGCAGGGACACAGGATAGTCATTGGTTTGAATCTCACTTCTGCTCTGTGTCTCCTTTATGTACACTGTTCATTTCAGAGCAATTTCCCAGCTCTCTGTGGTAAGGAACTACCTGCTTGTATTTTATTAATCACTTCCACTGTCTAAGCTCACACACTATAGTAAGGAAACAATCTGCCTCTGCTACTTCTACTTTTCGGTGAGGAGGGGCAGTGGAAGGGGTAGCGGAAAATGTTTTTGGAGGGCAGCTGCTACCCCTTGTCACCATCCCTGTCTACAAGGAATGTGGCTAGGTTTTTGTGAATGCCATAGCTTTACTTTAAACTGAGCCTAGGAGGTTGGCTAAACAGCCTTAGGTTTGAAGGTGATAAAGTTGGCCTAAAGCCAAATTTCCCCCTTTTCCCTTCCTAAACTGCACCACGCACAGCTCAGTAAACCAAAAATCTGACCTCTCAACCACAATGTTGTAAACTCTAATTTCACTACTTAGTTCTCCTCTTTCAGTTCCCATTTTTGCTGGATTCCTTCACAGTATAACTTCAATGAGTCTGAACACAAAGAACTTCAAATATTTCCGTGTCACATAGCACCAGACAGATGTGAGGTGTTATTTTCTTAGATTATTTAAAGCAAAAAATTATTCAATCTGAAACTAGACAAGACAAATACTACCAAGTGTTCCGTAGGGAAGAAACCGACACTGGAAACAGGATGAGCTGACAGATGATCCAACAAATCTTTCCACACTCAAAAATTTGTCATTCTGTTGAATCTAAAGATAAACAGTAAAATGGCCAGCCTACCCATATTGTGCTAGGAATCCTTCAAAGTCAGAGACTGGCAAATTCAGAATAGCAACCCCTGTCAATGGAAAGTAATAAGTAACTAATTCTTTCTCTTGCTCTCTTAGAAAAGGTTCTAGCATGCCCATGCCAGAAAGAATATAGATTCCATGAGACCAATGCCATTATTTGCAGTGAGACTTGGAAGTCAATGGAAGTGCAAAGGATTTCTATGTGAAACTTAATTGCTCAACCTGTTTCATATAAAAATGTAACTCCATTAAAATTGACACATGCAACAATTAATAGGTCCGTTCGTTCCTCTATGACCAATGCAGGATCTCAAAAGACAATGAGGATAAAAAGTGCAGTTCACAGACAAGTAGCAGAATCAGACTATCATTGTTAAGTGAGTAGAACAAAACAGATACTTCGTTTAAAGTATCCCATAATAATAAATACCTAACTATCATATCACACTTTTCATCAATGGATCTCAAAAGGTCTTTACAAAGGAGATGAGCATCATTATTCCTGTTTTACAGGTGGAGCAATGGAGGCACATGGTGGAAGTGACTTGTCCACGGTCACCCAGCAGGCCAGTGGCAGATCCAGGAATAGAGAGGTCTTTCGAGTCCCAGCCCAGTGCCCAATCCACTAGGCTATACAATCTCTCTGTAGTTCTCAGCTGTTTTGTGATGTGGGTGCTTTCACAGATATTTGTACTGTCATTTATGACTAAAACAAATATTTCTAACTAGCCTGAATAAGGTCTCAAATACAAGTCCTGAGAGAGAGAGAGGGCGCACGAGAGAGAGAGATTAAAGCCATGTCCAGAGCTGAATGTTTTTGACCTTTACAAAAAAATAAACAAAACCCTTCTTATTTTCAGGGATATAGATATAAAACATACCAGATGAAGGTAGGACTTCCTCCACACAAGAGCATCTTGTGCAGGTGCTACAGTTTTCATTAAACTATATAATACTCAAATATAAAAGTATAGACTCCTCTGTCCCCAACTGCCCTACCACATAACAATCCAACAAGAAGGTTCCAAAGGTTCCATCACACTGCATATTACTCTCTGCCTCCCCTTCCCTCCCCTTTTTGGATTATTGTGGAGTGGAGAAGTTTGAGATATTGGAATGGTGTAGTGGGATATACAAACCACACAGGGGTCATGAATGAGTCAGCTCTTCAATATTCAACCCTTTTTAAGAAGGGCATCACAACCACTGCCATCCAAGTTTTGTACTTATTGCTGTTACAAGGAATCCCTACAATCACCATCCATCGTGGGGATGGATTTAGAAATGTTATAAAGGAAGAAGTAGAACATTGTCCCAGGAAAGGATAAGAGGGAATCAAGGGACAACAAGGATGGACAATTCTTTGGCCAAGAGGACAGTTGAATTGTCAGCTGTGATGACAATAAGGGAAAGGACAGAATTTATAGGAAGAAAGAAGGAACACTCCATATGACATGTTGATCAGAGGTGTACTAAACAAGAGAAAATTGTTGGAAAACACACAAAGATGGGTGCCTGGACAGAGGAGGAGATGTTGTCACAGCTAGGTCATGGGCAGCCAGACCTAGTGCTCAAAGCCAAGGTCCACCATCACAGGATGGGAGCCCAGAGTCAACCGTTCCTTGCATAATGACAGGTTTCAGAATAGCAGCCGTGTTAGTCTGTATTCGCAAAAACCATTCAAAAACCAGTCGAAGAACACTTCAATCTCTCTGGTCACTCGATTACAGACCTAAGAATGGCTATTCTTCAACAAAAAAACCTTCAAAAACAGACTCCAGTGAGAGACTGCTGAATTGGAATTAATTTGCAAACTGGATACAATTAACTTAGGCTTGAATAGAGACTGGGAGTGGATGGGTCATTACACAAGGAAAAACTATTTCCCCATGTTATTTCCCCCCCTCCTCCCCCCCACTGTTCCTCAGACGTTCTTGTCAACTGCTGGAAATGGCCCACCTTGATTATCACCACTAAAGGTTTTCTTCCTCCCTTCTCCCCCCCCATGCTGATAATAGCTCATCTTAAGTGATCACTCTCCTTACAGTGTGTATGATAAAACCCATTGTTTCATGTTCTCTGTGTGTGTATATAAATCTCCCCACTGTATTTTCCACTGAATGCATCCGATGAAGTGAGCTATAGCTCACAAAAGCTTATGCTCAAATAAATTTGTTAGTCTCTAAGGAGCCACAAGTACTCCTTTTCTTTTTTCAGAATCAACCAGGTCAGGATACCAGGAAATTAGAAGCAGGAGACAAACTTGAGAGCAGAATCATGAATGGGTAAACAGTCAGGCCAGGTCAAGGTACCAAGAAGTCAGAGGCAAGAGGCAAACCAGAGATCAGAACCACAAGTTGGACACCCAGGAGTCAACCATGGGAGTGGGAAGCACAAGGCATACAATCCAGAGCAGGGTGGATCCCAGTTGGATGGACAAATTCCTCTTCCTATGTTGTGTTTATGTAGAAGTTGTGGACCAATCAGGACCCTCCAGCATTCTGCCAATCAAGTTGCAGGACTGGAGTTCTCTGTCAGGGTTCAGCTTCTGCCCTAGTAACCATTAGCTCCTCAGTGGGTGGCAGGTTGGCACTTACTAGCACCTAAGAGTACTGTACACCAGGGTTTAAGCCTGGTGGTCCCTGATAAATGTAGGTTTTTAAGAGCCATCAGTATGTAACTGTTAACAGAGACCATGGGAGTAAGTGAAGTCACAGGAATATAAAGAAAATAAATAAAGGAACTGAGGCTAGCTCCCTGGGAAATGCCAGCAGAGTGCTGACTGTGGAAATGACAGAGTGGAGAACAGACAGAGAAGAAAGTTTAGAGCAGCAGGGAAGTCAGAAGAGAGCCTGATGGAACGAGAGTGACCAGGGCAGAAAAAAAAAGCGGGGGCAGGGGGGCTCTCTTAGATCAGTGTTTCAGAAAAGCTGGTCAGACAGAACCAGGAGGACTTCACTGAGTTTGATAAGAAACAAACTGTTGGTTGGAGCACAAATTGGGCCACTTATGTTCCTGTGCAAGGAACACCCTCTGCGGGAACCAAAGTTTTAGATCTTTGAGCTAGGGAAGTTCTGAGTGCCAGGACACAGACCCAAAAGTGAGGGTGTGTCATAATAGTGTTACTGGGAAATGTTTACAGAGCATGGCATTCACTAAGAACAAGTGTATGCTGAAGAAGTCTGGACCAGAATTCTGTGAAATGATCCTGCAGCACTCTTGTGCGACTAGAAATTCTGAGGCAGCTTTACATACATTAATAAATAGCAGATTATAATGAATTAAATAAGAAAATAAACACAAGCAGTATCATAGCATAGATGTTCATAGTGTTATATATTTTGATATTCTATTCAAGTTATTTTATGCTGTCCAACATTTTCAGTTCTCAAATAGGCTACAGAGTTTTCTATAGACAACATTGTGGAAGTTGTAAGGGGAAGCTGATTTTTTTGGCAGCTGGGTAGGGACAGCTGGGGCTTTTGGCACCTGAGAGGTGATTTGGGAGTGTGGGATTAGCATATTTGCTTGGTACTTATGCCAAAATCCTTAATCCAGTAAAACAGGAAACACATGCTTAATTTTAAGTATGTGAATAGTCTGAGACACTTCAGGAGAGTGATATCAATTTAATCAAGAGATTTAGTTGCATAATATTTGGTTATAGTTGACACTAAAGTAATAATAAACATAATTGATTATAAAACTTGCAGTAATTTTAAACCTATATATTTATTTCCTTTGTATGTATTCATCCGGATCTCAATTTCAAAATGTCCCCAAATTGAGAGACTTTTCATAGATAGTTTCCATTTTGTGAAGTTCAGATCCAGGTTTAGATTTCAGACTTCCCTACATTTTAGTAGTGTTTGGACTCCTATCTAATGTTTATTAAGGAAGACAATGTAAAAGGTTTTGTTAAAGTGCATCTTTTGAGTGAGTGTAGCCTAAAGCATGCTGAAATTAGGTCAAATTCTATTTGCATCTCTCTCTACTAACAAAGTCAATGGAAGTGTGCATCTAAGGGCAAAATTTGGCCTTGGCCATGTGAAAATAAGCTCTCAGTACAATTCATAAAGGTAACTTACATAAGATTATAGTGTGGACAAAAGTGTATATTTCTCTCCATAAAATACAACTGTTGCAATAAAAAAACTATTAAATGCAAAATGCAGTTGTAGATGTGCAAAATTAGCTAATACACATTCTAGATAGTCAACCACAACATTTTCTAATGGTTGATTAGGAGAGTCACTCACTCTTTAACTCTGAGATGAGCTGCAGAGAGACAGTGCATAATAGCACCACTCTGGATGGAATGATTACCTGTTCTTTAATTTGGTGATCAGGCTATGAAAAGTTGTCCTGTTAGGAATCTAGGGATAGGAAATGAAATGTAGTAGCTCTGAAAAAATATTATTATAAGTAGGAACAATTTTTGATTCAGTTAAAAAAATTGATTTGACTATGCATCTCTTGAAAAAAACAAACCGGTCTCATTCTATTTGTGTTTGCCTTAAATTCCTTGGGAACTGGTGAGCTACATAAGCTCTTTCTTTCATGACACATCAATTTTTAACCAAAAATATTTATAACTAAATGAATTATACAGTTCTTGAACTCTTACATCTTAAAAGAGAATACTTAATAATACCATGTGAGAAGTTGTGCTTACATAGTGATTTTCACAGACTGTCTCAAGGAAAATTACACAAAGAATACAAAACCACAAATTTAGTGCATTCAGCAAAAGCCAAGGACAACAAATAAAATTGAGTCTAGATTTATAAGCACAAATGGAATTAACAATACAAATCTCAGTGGGCACCAGTTCCAGATAAGAGGAACACAGTACCACAGCAAAACCTATAGATTCCAACAAATTTTACCATATAATTCAAACAAGTTTAAAAAATAAACAAGACAGCTAGTTCCAAGGTAACTTTTAGGCAAGTATTTGGGCAAAAAGTTAGCAGGTTACACTAGGCTAATAAAAAGAAAAGGAGTACCGGTGGCACCTTAGAGACTAACAAATTTATTAGAGCATAAGCTTTCGTGAGCTACAGCTCACTTCATCGGATGCATTTGGTGGAAAAAACAGAGGAGAGATTTATATACACACACACACAGAGAACATGAAACAATGGGTTTATCATACACACTGTAAGGAGAGTGATCACTTAAGATAAGCCATCACCAGCAGCAGGGGAGGGAAAGGAGGAAAACCTTTCATGGTGACAAGCAAGGTAGGCTAATTCCAGCAGTTAACAAGAATATCAGAGGAACAGTGGGGGGTGGGGTGGGAGGGAGAAATACCAGGGGGAAATAGTTTTACTTTGTGTAATGACTCATCCATTCCCAGTCTCTATTCAAGCCTAAGTTAATTGTATCCAGTTTGCAAATTAATTCCAATTCAGCAGTCTCTCGTTGGAGTCTGTTTTTGAAGCTTTTTTGTTGAAGTATAGCCACTCTAAGATCTGTGATCGAGTGACCAGAGAGACTGAAGTGTTCTCCAACTGGTTTTTGAATGTTATAATTCTTGACGTCTGATTTATGTCCATTCATTCTTTTACGTAGAGACTGTCCAGTTTGGCCAATGTACATGGCAGAGGGGCATTGCTGGCACATGATAGCATTGGTAGATGCGCAGGTGAACGAGCCTCTGAATTGCTGAATTGGAATTAATTTGCAAACTGGATACAATTAACTTAGGCTTGAATAGAGACTGGGAAAGGATGAGTCATTACACAAAGTAAAACTATTTCCCCCTGGTATTTCTCCCTCCCACCCCACCCCCCACTGTTCCTCTGATATTCTTGTTAACTGCTGGAATTAGCCTACCTTGCTTGTCACCATGAAAGGTTTTCCTCCTTTCCCCCCCCTGCTGCTGGTGATGGCTTATCTTAGGTGATCACTCTCCTTACAGTGTGTATGATAAACCCATTGTTTCATGTTCTCTGTGTGTGTGTATATAAATCTCTCCTCTGTTTTTTCCACCAAATGCATCCGATGAAGTGAGCTGTAGCTCACGAAAGCTTATGCTCTAATAAATTTGTTAGTCTCTAAGGTGCCACCGGTACTCCTTTTCTTTTTGCGAATACAGACTAACACGGCTGCTACTCTGAAACCTGTGATTATGCAAGGCACTGAATTTAGCCGTATAGAGTGGAAATCTGTTAACTTCATGAAAAAACTCGTACAGATACAGACAGACATCATCTTCCTCTCCAAATGCAAACAGATGGACATCATACCGAAAGGACTGAAGGTAAAAAATCCATTACAATCTACATACCACACAGACTATGCTGACAGCTTGTGCCACACACTCTCAAAGAAACTGCGGAACCACCTGATCAACATCCTCTACAGCAAACAGGGAAAGATTAAGAATGAGCTCTCAAAACTGGATACTCTCATAAAGAATCAACCTTCCACACAAACTTCCTTGTGGCTGGACTTTACAAAAACTAGACAAGCCATTTACAAAACACACTTTGCTTCTCTACAAAAGAAAAAGGACACTAAGCTATCTAAACTACTATATGCCACAAGGGGCCACAACAATGGTTCCCGTAACCCACCCAGCAATATTGTTAATCTATCCAACTATACTCTTAGCCCAGCAGAAGAATCTGTCCTATCTCGGGGCCTCTCCTTTTGCCCCTCCACCCCCACGAACATGATACAGTTCTGTGGTGACCTAGAATCCTATTTTCGACGTCTCAGACTCAAGGAATATTTCCAACACACCTCTGACCAACATATTAACCCACAGAGACCTTCCTGCCAACACTACAAAAAGAAGGATTCTGGGTGGACTCCTCCTGAAGGTCGAAACAGCAGCCTGGATTTCTACATAGACTGCTTCTGCCGACGTGCACGAGCTGAAATTGTGGAAAAGCAGCATCGCTTACCCCATAACCTCAGCCATGCAGAACACAGTGCCATCCACAGCCTCAGAACAACTCTGACATCATAATCAAAAAGGCTGACAAAGGAGGTGCTGTCGTCATCATGAATAGGTCGGAGTATGAACAAGAGGCTACTAGGCAGCTCTCCAACACCACTTTCTACAAGCCATTACCCTCTGATCCCACTGAGAGTTACCAAAAGAAACTACAGCATTTGCTCAAGAAACTCCCTGAAAAAGCACAAGAACAAATCCGCACAGACACACCCCTGGAGCCCCGACCTGGGGTATTCTATCTGCTACCCAAGATCCATAAACCTGGAAATCCTGGACGCCCCATCATCTCAGGCATTGGCACCCTGACAGCAGGATTGTCTGGCTATGTAGACTCCCTCCTCAGGCCCTTCGTTACCAGCACTCCCAGCTATCTTCGAGACACCACCGATTTCCTGAGGAAACTACAGTCCATTAGTGATCTTCCTAAAAACACCATCCTAGCCACTATGGATGTAGAAGCCCTCTACACCAACATTCCACACAAAGATGGACTACGAGCCGTCAGGAACAGTATCCCCGATACTGTCACGGCTAACCTGGTGGCTGAACTTTGTGACTTTGTCCTGACCCATAACTATTTCACATTTGGTGACAATGTATACCTTCAAATCAGCGGCACTGCGATGGGTACCCGCATGGCCCCACAATATGCCAACATTTTTATGGCTGACTTAGAACAACACTTCCTCAGCTCTCGTCCCCTAATGCCCCTACTCTACTTGCGCTACATTGATGACATCTTCATCATCTGGACCCATGGAAAAGAAGCTCTTGAGGAATTCCACCATGATTTCAACAATTTCCATCCCACCATCAACCTCAGCCTGGACCAGTCCACACAAGAGATCCACTTCCTGGACACTACGGTGCTAATAAGCGATGGTCACATAACCACCACCCTATATCGGAAACCTACTGACCGCTATTCCTACCTACATGCCTCTAGCTTTCATCCAGATCATACCACTCGATCCATTGTCTACAGCCAAGCGCTACGATATAACCGCATTTGCTCCAACCCCTCAGACAGAGACAAACACCTACAAGATCTCTATCATGCATTCCTACAACTACAATACCCACCTGCTGAAGTGAAGAAACAGATTGACAGAGCCAGAAGAGTAACCAGAAGTCACCTACTACAGGACAGGCCCAACAAAGAAAACAACAGAACGCCACTAGCCATCACCTTCAGCCCCCAACTAAAACCTCTCCAACGCATCCTCAAGGATCTACAACCTATCCTGAAGGACAAGCCATCACTCTCACAGATCTTGGGAGACAGACCAGTCCTTGCTTACAGACAGCCCCCCAATCTGAAGCAAATACTCACCAGCAACCACACACCACACAACAGAACCACTAACCCAGGAACCTATCCTTGCAACAAAGCCCGTTGCCAACTCTGTCCACATATCTATTCAGGGGATACCATCATAGGGCCTAATCACATCAGCCACACTATCAGAGGCTCGTTCACCTGCGCATCTACCAATGTGATATATGCCATCATGTGCCAGCAATGCCCCTCTGCCATGTACATTGGCCAAACTGGACAGTCTCTACGTAAAAGAATGAATGGACATAAATCAGACATCAAGAATTATAACATTCAAAAACCAGTTGGAGAACACTTCAATCTCTCTGGTCACTCGATCACAGATCTTAGAGTGGCTATACTTCAACAAAAAGCTTCAAAAACAGACTCCAACGAGAGACTGCTGAATTGGAATTAATTTGCAAACTGGATACAATTAACTTAGGCTTGAATAGAGACTGGGAATGGATGAGTCATTACACAAAGTAAAACTATTTCCCCCTGGTATTTCTCCCTCCCACCCCACCCCCCACTGTGCCTCTGATATTCTTGTTAACTGCTGGAATTAGCCTACCTTGCTTGTCACCATGAAAGGTTTTCCTCCTTTCCCCCCCCTGCTGCTGGTGATGGCTTATCTTAAGTGATCACTCTCCTTACAGTGTGTATGATAAACCCATTGTTTCATGTTCTCTGTGTGTGTGTATATAAATCTCTCCTCTGTTTTTTCCACCAAATGCATCCGATGAAGTGAGCTGTAGCTCACGAAAGCTTATGCTCTAATAAATTTGTTAGTCTCTAAGGTGCCACCGGTACTCCTTTTCTTTTTGCGAATACAGACTAACACGGCTGCTACTCTGAAACCTAGGCTAATAAAGAACACGGTTTTAAAAATCAGCACAGCACATTTATAAATGATACAAGATTCAATAAACAACCTCTGTCATGGGTGGGTGAAATTCCCAGCGTTTCTAAAACAGGACTAATGGGCTGAAAAACTTAAGATGACTGAGAAAATACTAACCTGTGGCATTTTGCATTGACACTTGTACAGAGATCTTTCTAAGATAATGTAATGCATTACAATAATGTAGTTTAGCAGTGACTAGAGTGTTGATCGCTGTCTACACATCAGACTGGGTCAGTAAAGGCTAAGCCACAATCTTGCCAAGTGTCTGAAATTGTACAAAAGAGGATTTTCCATCCTAATTTAAATGATATTAATAGGATTTTATGTTTTGCTTGTAGTTTGCTTGAGCAGTTACGTACCATATAAATAAAATGTGTTATTGCCAATTTGTTCCTGATTAGTACCACAGGAGCAACATAATTGTCATCAAACATGTTTCCCAAAGAGGGCATAATTCTCAAAAGCCAATGATCAAAAGCTAGGTCTTTGAATAATCACGTGAATGCTTGTGACCATATCTAGCACATGAGATACCACACAAACTGAATAGAGGCAAGGGAATGTCACCGATTCTAATTAGCTAGAAATCCATCATGGCAGGCTATTGCGGGGCGTGTGCGCTCCATCCCCTTTGGGGTTGGGGTAAGGGTTGTTACAGTCCACTGCCAAGTCTGTGCGACTGCTCTGGGTCTCATAGTAGTGTGGCCCAAAGTCAATATGGCTGCCTTCAGGTGTGGGATTGCGTGGCCTAATGGCCAGAGTCTATATATCGACTTGGCCCAGCGGCCAAAGTCTATATGGCTCCCCTTCTGCTGAGGTGGGTTGGCCTTATGGCCAGAGTCAATATAGCCATCCCTCCTATCGGGCCGGGGTGGCCCAACAGCCCACTTCAATATAGCTGGAGTCAATATAGCTGCATTCTCTCTCAGGGTAAGGTGGCCTAACAGCCAAAGTCAATGACTGCCCTTGTGTTCAGGGCTTGATGGCCTAGGAGTCAATGGAGCTGCCCTTCTTTTCAGAGCTGTGTGGCCTAGCGGCATGAGTCAATAGGATTGGTAAGATGAGCTGCTTCCTCTCTCCCGGTGGGCAGTAGCCCGGGTGGGGGGATCCTGGCCCTCCCTACCAGGTCCCAACCCATCACCCTGTCAGTGGTGGGGTTGCCCATCACCAGCTCAGTGGGGATCCTGCTGAAACACGCTGAGCTAGCCTCTGGTTCTATAACCGATTCCACGCAAAGTTTCCCTGGGTCACTTCCTACTTGCTTCTCCGTGGTGTGCCATCTCAGGATTCCCACAGTCACTCCTATTTCTGGGGCACCCAAACTCTGGGGGTCATCACCATCTGGCTGGCCTCTGCATCCTGAAGTGCCAACAGTCCTTCCGCAGGAGCCTATAGCACACCTTCCTCTCCAGTGGTCAGCCCTGAGCTGCTTGGTTGCTCCCTTTTATACTTGGTCTCCAGCTGGAGCATGCCAAGCAGCGTTGAGGCGGTGTGGCCTCCTCAGCCCAAAGAGAGGAGTTAAGCTCTGCAGTACCAGTGTGGGGCATGCATGCACCATCACACAGGACATTGACAAAAAGAGACCAAAAGGCATATCAACATGTAACTCTTCTGCCCATCAGAGTGGGCAGCAACAAGGGCCGGGTTCAGTACCTAGGGGTTCCATTTCAATATCACAATGCAAAACTGGCTCAAGCCCTGACCAGTGACCTGGGACAATTACATACCACCCCCCGGGTGCCTCTAAGAGGCAATACTTCCCCTCTCACAAGCACAGAGTCTGAGTGTAGCAAAAGCGTGTTAATAAAGGAGGAAAACAATGTGGTGTTATGTTGGGGAAACACCACAAACGGGATTCATAACACCAACTATGAGCAAAAGACCTACCCCCAAGTAAGTTTGGCAGTGTCCTTTTCCTCTCAGGGTCCTAAGTCCAGTAACCCAATAGTCCCCCCCCATACACACACAGTTTCTGCCCTTGGTCAGTGCAGCCCCTCAGAGTTCAGAAGTTCATCTGCAGAGTCTACCTCCTAGCCTGAGTAGAAGTGGAGGGAGATATGGGGATCATCTTACATGCTCTGCTGCCCAGGTCAACAGCCAAGTGCCATGCCTCTCCACAGGGTTCTGCTGCAGTCTTCACCGCCAACTGCACCTCTCCGCCAGCCATCCGTTCCAACCATCCGCTCACCACCTTGCCTTCAGCCCCCCCCTTTAACACAGCTCTCAGTGATTTTAGCTGGTAGTAGGGGAACCTCAATGCTGATACACCACTAGCCCAAAGTAGGTCTAATACTTAGACCTAGATATCAGTGATTTCAGCTCTACAGCCTGTAACAAGACTTATAATAGAGCTAAAATTAGCTATTACACAGTAGATAGCTCAAAATAGTGTCTTGAGCCCTCAAAAGTACATGCATGTATCTCAATTCACTGGGTTTTGGAACCCATGTCCCTTGCCTAGTGAGTGCTGTTTTGTTGAGGGCGAGTCCCTTTGTCATAAAATGCCAAGTACAGTTCTACTGTCCTTGATTCACATAACCAGGATAACAACCCTTTATTATTCCTGACCCAATAACAAAGAGATTGGGGATCCCACAGCAGCCAAAGTGACCATTTGGGCAGGCAGTCCATCACACTAGGCAGGGTGGGTGTGCCCATGCAAACGAGATCAGCCCCTGAAGTCCTTTTCCACAGCTCACCACCAGATGTCAAGGTAGAGCTCATTCTGACTCTGCTTACAAATAGGATAAATAAAGGAGTTAAGGAGCCCTGCGCGCATGGGACCCCAACAACGAGCCAGTAATGAGAGCATGTGGAGTTGGTTGACACTATGCCTGGGTCATGAGACAGCTCATGGTGTCCAACACCATCAGATGGTCCAGAGACATCTACATAGAACACATCACAGGACACTGATAGTACTAGGTCGAGTAACTGAGAACACCAACCAGGGAAATAACCCATTTCCTTCCCTGATGAACCAAGGGACACACCTGACCCATGTACTTATTCTCTCCACCAATACTGACTTGGACTCTTAATACATTCCATGGGTGGCGTACCCAAGCCCACTTATACACTGACACTTTTAAAACTCCCACACCCCAATTTGGACCTATGCTGGTTATGTAATATGTATGTACCTCATGAATCTTGTAACTGATACTTGCAATCCCCCATAACCCAAGCCCAACCCCAAATGTACAGTACCTTCCCCCTTAACTAGTATTAAATTTGATTTTAAACATTAACTTTAATAAAATTTTTAAAACCGAATAACAGTGGTAACATATCATCAAGTAGAATCATGTAAGCCTTAAAGTACATTGGTTTCGCACAAATTCCTGAAGAAAATCAGGACAGGTCAGCTATATTAGAAGGACTAGTTGTATGCTCATTGATGTGCTAGCACAGGGGTGGGCAAACTTTTTGGCCCAAAGGCCACATCGGGGTGTGAAACTGTATGGAGGGCCAGGTAGGGAAGGCTGTGTCCCCCAAACAGCCTGGCCCCCAACCCCTCCCACTTCCCACCCCCTGACTGCCCCCCTCAGAATCCCTGACCCATCCAAACCCCCTGCTCCTTTTCCCCTGACTCCTCCTCCTGGGACCCCACCCCTAACCACCCCCTGGGACCCCACTCCCTATCCAACCCCCCCCGCTCCCTGTCCCCTGACTTCCCCAACCCCTATCCACACCCCTGCCTCCTGACAGGCCCCCTGGGACCCCACCTCCTATCCAACCCCCCCGTTCCCAGTCCCCTATCCAACCCCACACCCCCTGACAGGTCCCCCAGGACCACACCCCCTATCCAATCCCCCTGTTCCCCATCCCCTGCCCCACCAAACCTCTGCCCTATCCAACCGCCCCCTTCTCCCTGTCCCCTGACTACCCCCTGGGACTCCCTGCCCCATATCCAACCCCCCGGCCCCCTTACCATGCCTCTCAAGAGCAACATCTCTGAAGCCGCACTGCCCAGCTGGAACCAAACGTGCTGCCCTGCATGAGCGTGCAGCCCTGCCTCCCAGAGTGCTGTCTGCATGGCGGAATGGCTGCGGGGGAGGGGAGGAAGCAGGGGAGGGGCCAGGGGCTAGCATCCCCAGCTGGGAGTTCAGGGGCCGGGCAGGACGGTCCTGCAAACCGGATGTGGCCCATGGGTTTGCCCACCTCTGTGCTAGCAAATTAGTTTTTTTCTGTTATCTTTATTCAATACTGCCTCTTCCCATTCAGTCTTTTCTTGTTTGGTATCTCCTGGTCCAGCACTTGATTGTTGTTCTCTTGTTCACAATAGTCAGGCCAGGAGGTTTGAAAATGAATTAAACTCTCACAGGGTCCTTTATAAGAGCTTCATCTGGTTTCTTCAATGTGTGATACTTGCTCAGGGTGTTCAGAACTCTAGGTCACCATGTTACTCCTCCTACCTTAGGTAGAGACTTGCTGGTGCTAAACTGGATGACAGCTCCCCTTCGTCCCAGCCTATTAGCCATCCCAGACAAACTTCTCAGGACTCTGACAGCCCTTGTTTTGCCTTGCAGTGTAACATTTGTTGAACCCCACTTCCCAAACTTCCCAGAAGCATCCTCCAATGGTGTCCAGCCCTTGTCACTGGACACACTCACAGTAATTACCAATTTTGCTGCCTCCAAAGACAAGACTGAGAAGGCATACTCCACTTCAGGGATCAGCAACCTTTGGCATGCGGCCCATCAGGGAAATTCGCTAGCGGGCCAGGTTGGTTTGTTTACCTGCAGCATCTGAAGGTTCAGCCAATCGCAGCTTCCACTGGCCACAGTTTGCCATTCCAGGCCAATGGGGGCTGCGGGAAGCAGCGGCCAGCACATCCCTCGGCCCGTGCCACTTCCCACAGCCCCCATTGGCCTGGAACGGCGAACTGCAGCCAATGGGAGCTGCGATCGGCAGAACCTGCGGACGCTGCAGGTAAACATATCATCCCGGCCCACCAGCGGATTTCCCTGACGGGCCGCATGCCAAAGGTTGCCGATCCAGCACTACTTAATATCACAGCACTGAGAGGACTTGATAGTAAAGAGAGAATAAAGAACAGAGATTCAGATTCAAGTGAGTAAGAATAATGGAAACAACAATAGTTACAAATAAACCAGAAGTATAACACACTCTTAGAGACTGGTCTTAACTTATAACAGGCTAAAATCTTTGTCCAAGGAAAGTTTCTCAGCTAAAGCAACATCTTAGCATCACCAGACCCCAGGGCCAGAATCTGGTTTTCATGGATGCAAAAACTGCTGCCCTTTTTGCTCCCTCTGAGATGGATAACCAAGGGGTTCATTTTTTCTCCTCCTTATAGTTCAGCAAATCTTTGAAATGTATCCTTTTGAAGTGTTTCCCAGAGAAGAGCCTCCTTCCCTGCTGCGTGTTCTTTGGTGTGCTGATGCCATGCTGCTTTCTCACCTTCTTGTTACCCTGTTCTTCCTGTTTACCACAGATGCAAATGAACTCCTACTGTATTTGGCGTATCCTGTTTAACTTATGTCAGAGATCTAGGCATACAGGTAAATCAACGTTCATTTGTGTGGGAGAATCTTGTTTATCAATCCTGCTTGGCTACAAATTTAAACATACTTTTAGTACATACATACAACTTCTTGACTAACACCTCACAATGTTTATGACCACCAGTATGATATAAGCTTTCCTTTGATACCTCACATAACATTTTTATAGAAAAATACTATGATGGCAATGTGTTAGGTGTAGTGAGTTTGTCAGACCTGATAGGAGTTTGTTACATGAAAATGAACCCTTTGCCAGTTGACACTGAAGGGTGCTTAGGGTCACATGAGGATTGCCACCTGTGGGTCAACAAATATCACAATTGTCACCTCTATTTCTACTCTGTGTATTTCTTGCACTCCAATGAGAAGCTATTCATTTCAGCCATAAAATTTGAGCGGATACATTCCAAACCAATGCTCTTTCTTGTACATTGTCTATTTGGCCACTGGCTGAAGCCACCTGCAGTATGGATTGTGATGGGACACCACCCCACCCCCCACCCCCATCCCACTGATAGAAAGGCTAATGAGCATTCCTGTGCTCAGGCAGCACCAATTAGGCACAGCTACAGAACATGTTGTGCCTGGAGAAGGGGAGCTGTAAAAAGCAAAACTTCCCACAGTCGGGGGAAGCTTGTCCCGGAGGAGAAACTGCTAGGGACAGCTAGGGATCTCAGTAGGAAGGGGAGCCCAGCCTTTTCTTTTCCCACTCCTTTGTGTGGTCACATAGTGACACTACAAACCTGATATTGATGAGGCGATCTGGAGGTGATGTGCTCTGAGGAGCACCGCCAGGGACTAGATGTAGTTGGACTCGGAAAGGACCCTGGGAGTGCGCTGAACTTCTGCCAGGAACAGTGAGATTACCCAGGAGTGGGGTCTCCTGTAGAAGACCCAGGCTCAAGAGACTCAAAGAGACTATGGCTGAGCCCAGGCTGTCCATTCAGCCGACTAAGTGGATATTGATCTTAAAGACCTAAAGAATTAAAGGTGTCAACTGGATTGACAAACTGCTGTTGGTCAGTGGGGAATCAATTTGGAGTGGGCAAATCTACCATGGGGTCTGTTGTGATCCAAGTTGCCAAGTTGCCAGGGCAATCAATAGAGTTCTGCTAAGAAGGGTAGTGACGCTGGGAAATGTGCAGGACATAGTGGATAGTTTTTGCCACAATGGGATTTCCTAACTGCCGTGGGACGATAGACAGAGCAAATATCCCTGTCTTGGCACCAAACGACCTTGCCAAAAAGTAAATAAACCAAAAAGGGTACTTCTCAATGGTGTTGCAAGATCTGGTGGATCACAGGGGCTGTTTCACCGACATCACTGTGGGATGGTTGGGAAAGGTGCATGACGGGCATATCTTTAGGAATGCCAGTTTGTTCAGAAAGCTCCAAGCAGGGACTTTCTTTCCAGACTGAAAAATAACCATTGATGATGTTGAAATGCCAATCGTGATCCTGGGAGACCCAATCTACCCCTTGCTCCCATGACTCATAAAGTCATACACAGGCAGCCTGGACAGCAGTAAGGACTGGTTCAACCATAGGCTGAGTAAGTGCAGAATGGTTGTGGAATGTGCCTTTGGACATTTAAAAGGCCGATGTTTACTTACTAGGATAGACCTCAGTGAAAGCAATATCCCCACTGTTGTTGCTGCGTGCTTTGTGCTCAATAATATCTGAGCAACAAAGGGAGAAAAATTTCCAGTGGGCTGGGGGGATTGAGGCAGACCACCTGGCAGCCAGTTTTGAGCAGCCATTTTTGAGCAACATTACTATCGGTCATTGTTGAAACTAGTCTTCAAAGCCTCATGGAGACGCAGAGCCTCTCAGCGTGCTCTTCTTATTATGAAAGCTTTCTTGAGATCTCCCTGGAGGACTTCAGGGCCATCCCCATGCACATAAACAGTCTTTTTCGAAGAGCACCCTCTGTGTAGCCTGAGTGGCCACTGATAATCACTATACCTATTTTTTAATTCAGATTCAACATTAAAAGTAATAGCATAGTCATTGCCCACTCCACTGGCTCTGCCTGAAGCCCAGACAAGCCCTGCCTGAAGCTGGGCTGTGAGACTTAATCACTCCCTCTTTGTCACAATTCTAACAATTTTGGCTTTAACCTCTCTATGCCTCAGCTTTCCATCTGTAAAAGGGGGATAGCAATACCACCTAATCTCAGGGGGTTGTTGTGAAGATTAGTGTATTAATGTTCGTAAAGCACTAAGATATTATGATGAAACCACCATAGAAACACCTGGGAAGAAATTTAATAATTCTGTATTTGGTGCAGGGCTTGGCTGGTACGCATTAAGGCTTAGGCCTAGGGCCATACATTGGATGAGGAAGATAAAAAGAAATATTGAACAGCAACCCATTCACTGAATGAGGCAGGTATCCTGTGGGGGAAAAATAGCATGTGACCATGTAATTAGAGACTATCATATGTATAGCCGAATGCAAAGAGGCCAAATTAAGATGTTACAGGCAATTTGAATTCTGGCATTTCCTAACTTTTGCGTGCCTAACTTCTTAACCTGAATGTTCTTTTAAACTTTGTTGTCTTTAATATTACATTAAAAAATAATTATAGCAATTAACACATGGGAACCTAGAAATGCCAAATACCCAGCAACCACCACAGGGAAAGTGGGAGAATGTAATTGCTTCATGTTGTAACTTCTCTGATGTTGCTCCCCGCAGTGTGTCATTCTGAGAGGGCAGGAAATGTAAGGCTGTTCCTACTCAGAAACCTAAACAGTGAGAGGGCTGTGAAGAAATATAATTTCATTGTGTGTCTGAAACTGATGATCAAAATTTTAAGCCTTCAGTAAAGTTCAGTAAAGTAAAGCAAAGCATAGGAATATAGAAGCAATCACATCAGCTAACATATGCTTTTTAAATTGAACACCAAAAAGCAACACATCATCTTTGCACCTACTAATGACAATATAGTTTGTGGTACCAGCATATGGTGATATCAATGATAATCATCCTGATATTTTGGTCAGTCTCAGACCTTTACAAACACTGGCTGGGAATGAAGAGACAAAAATGGGTTTCATCTCTTTCAACAACTTCCAGATGCCCCGTATCTTCCTGAGCTGCAAATTGTATGTGAAAGTGACAGAAGCCTTTTCTGCCTGAAAGCCTGTGCATAATTTAAAGGGAGAGACAAGCTGGAATTTTATGCATCTACTTATAAGCTTATCTTACCACAAGATTGGGCTTTCTGAGTTAGTTAGTAGCAGCAGTCAATCCAAATGTGCCAGTGACACCTTTCTAGCAGAAAATTATGCATTAATGTATCTGGATGTATTGGGAGAATAGTTGTCACATACCTGTATGTGTCAGCATAAAAATCATAGAAGATTGACTGTTTTATTTCCCCCCAGAAATCCTATTACTTACTTGTTTTCCTAAAGCCCTGCTTCATTAATGGAGAATAAATTCATTATTTATACTCTCATCTTAATTAACTCTGATCTTTATTTCAATTAACTGCAAACTAACCACAGTGATTGCAGGCAGCCTGGGAGATGGATGGTAATCTTCAAATGAAGTTCTTGTAAATTCATTATGATATGGTACATATTGATGACATCTCAAGATCTGCATTTAAAAAAACCACCACTGACCACAGTACTTTTTTAAAAAATATTTTATATTTTAGTAGAAGCCAGAGAATTACACATGAAAAATCATGTAAAAATGTAAATAAAAAGTTTATACATGACAACATATGTAGATCCCTCAAAAAAGCCTCCCCCTTGCCCCCCCCACACACGCACACCTCATCACAGTTCATACTTTCGTCAGCTAGGGCAGGGATCAGCAATCTTTGGCACATGGCCCATCAGGGAAATCCGCTAGCAGGCCAGGATGGTTTGTTTACCTGCAGTGTCCACAGGTTTGGTAGATCACAGCTCCCACTGGCCGCAGTTCTCTGTTCCAGGCCAATGTTGGCTGCGGGAAGCGGCAGCCAGCACATCCCTCGGCCCACGCAGGTTCCCGCAGCCCCTATTGGCCTGGAATGATGAACCGCAGCCAGTGGGAGCTGCGATCAGCCGAACCTGCAGACGCTGCAGGTAAACAAACCATCCCGACCTGCCAGCGGATTTCCCTGACGAGCTGCATGCCAAAGGTTGCCGATCCCGGAGCTAGGGTGACCATATTTCCCCAAAGTAAAAACTAGATACCACCCATGGCTGACTGCCTGAGCCCCGTGCCACCTGGCACCTTGCAGACCCCCGCAAAAGTTCCTCCACACACCCCAGCTGGGTGCATCCCACTTTTGGCAAAACTGGTTGCCAACTGATCAGCAGTTGGCAAAAGCAAATGGGACAAATGCCATTTTTGCTAAAAAAAATCAGGACATCCAGGACGGGGCTTAAAAAGGTGGCTGTCCTGGCCAAAACGGGATATATGGTCACCCTATCTTCAGTTGTCACTCCACTCATCTCTTTGCAGTCTTTGAAACCTGGAAAGCCCCTTCTAATACTACATCTGAAGCTGCACTTTGTCCTCCACCCTCTGCCCTGTTTGATATGACATGTCCATGTTGCCCTGTCCTTTCCATTCTCTCCTCCTTCATGTTCATTGATTCCATGGTATATTATAATTTATTGATTATGTATTATTTATTTAATAAGTAATGTCACATTATATATCTATTGGCCCAGCCTGTGGGAGCTGGACTGGTCCCTCCCTATACAGCAGGTAAACTATTAATATATCAACAGAAAAGAGGAATCATGAATTTGGTTCTACAAGAGCTATTTAAAAGTAACAATATCAGGAGAAATTTGTTCCTATATTTCAGTTTTTCAGAAATGTAGGATCAACCAAATTGTTTTTATGAATAATTTCTTTTTCACGTTACAAAATATTTTTAAATACAAGTAAACATTCTTCTGCAGTGTTTGTAACCCAAACACTGCAGCACCGTGCTATCCTTTGAATCCTACATTTCAAGGTGGAAGGGGGGGAAAAAGCCTGATTTCTTTTCCATACCAGATGTCCAGTAATGCAATTCAACCATCTTTTTGTTTTGTGTGCAGTACCTTGGTCAATGACTAAGGCACCACCACAATACAAAAATACACTGTAACAACCACTTTCTTTAGTACTCCTGATTTACACCAGTGAGAGAGAAGGATGAAGCAGAGACTCAGCCTCTGAATAAAAGTGCTGCTATACGCGTTCCTTCATTCAAAAAAAATCCTTGGTAGAGATTAAAAGGGAGCAGCAGAGATTCAGCAAAGATGTATTCATCACACACTGCTTCATGCAAAAGGATTTTGACATTTGTATTTTGTGACGCCCCAAACAGTCCTCATATATGCTTTGGTATTTCTTTTTTCTCTCCCCGCCACCCTCCTCTGACTTTAATTAGAATATTCATCAGCCTGGTTAACTCCAAGAACCTTTTAAAAGGAAATGGCAATTTGTAGTGTTTAATCACCTCAGCTACTTGTAAAATATTTTAAGCCACTAAGATTTAAAATAAAATTGTGTTGCTATTTTTTAAAAAAGAAAGCTGTCACATCTTGTCATTGGGGGTTGGTCCTGCACCCACTGAAGTCTTTGTCAAAACTCCCACAGACTTGCTGTGGTGCAGGGTGAGGCCCACTGTGCTGACACAGGTTTGGAACTTTCACTGTGAGCAAGTGGCTGGGCTTACTCTTGACTGGAGAGTAAGTGTTACTCACTATACAAAGTCCCACCCTGATTCTCTATCCCATAGCTAAACAACAAAAAAACCCTAGGTACACGTTAGAGAGTCTGGTCGTGGAAGAATTTAGCAAAGGCCTTGGGAAGGCATTTCAGTTAGGGAAAGATGCTCACTCTGTGTACTAGTATATTCTTCTGCATCCGGCATGCCAAGATTTGATGCTTCCTAGCCTTGTGTCTGGAGCTGGCAATAAGTGGGGGTACATGTACTGAGGTTTTTCCTATATGTCATGAGTGTTCAACTGCTGACACAGCTACAGTCAGGGAGTTTTCTGTCTGGTAAATAATTAAATTCATGCTAGAAAGAGAACGGACAAAATCCTTAAACCGTAATACTTAGGGAATACTCTGTCAGAAGGCTGACTAGGAAAGACTGCCTAGTCTGTTGTGATTCTAGGTCTCACTGGTGGTGGTTTCGTTCCAAACAAACTCTTGTTTTGCTTTTGAAGTTCTAGATGATCCATCAGTTCTGGATGACAATCCCAACCCATGTTTTGATTAGTTGTGTTCTCCTACTTCAATCTGACATTCTCTGTAGTTTTAATTTCAACTGTAATTCCCTTGATAAAATGATACAGTACAGGAGCACCTTACTTGGTGACTATCAGGCTACCTACTGCCTCTATCTTATAGGAACTCTTCTAAGCATGTCTTTTTGGGGACTGGTCCTTTAAATTCAGTAGAGAGACACAGCTTCAGCCTTAAAGTAGCCAGTTGGTTCATGTTCTTGATTCCTGTTACATTATCCCTTTTTTATTTCCTAAAGGACAGCCATTGTGAATCATCACAACTATCCCATAATAATTGTAATTCCTGCTGTTAACAAGTCTCCCCAGCAAAGCGGACCCTCATTTGTTTCAATTTTCAACGTTATCCCAAAGGAAACTTCTGTGATAGTTCTGGTGGTTGATTGCTTATGCGATACTCAGTTCTGAGTCACTTTCCCATCATCTGCCACTGAGTGCGTGCATGGATTGTACATAGTGGAATGGCCTCCCAACATGGAGGGCAGCTGCAGTATAAACAGAAACCCTGTTGAATAAGCAGTTGAGAACAATCTGATGACACCGGACATGGCAAATGCAGGACTCCATCTAATAAGTCTGCAGTCAATCATAATTAGCTTCATCCAGTTCAGTGCCCCCTTTCTTCTCTTCCACTGTTGCAGCTCTTCTCCTGCTCATGAAATCTAAGTACAGCCACTTTGCAACTCAGCCCTCGGGTCAGGTCACCCTGTGGTTTCATCTTCTGGGGGAGTCTTTCAAAATGCCTCTGCACAAGCAGCAGCAGGCAGTCCCCATGCCTACGCTCTGACTAGGTTACTCCCACAGTGACCCAGGCAGTCTTCCTAATCACTGCCCCAGGCAACATCACTCTGCAATGGATGGTAAGGGAACCCAGGCCTGTCTAGGTTCCACTCCAGGGTCCAGAGCAGGGAAAGCCCAGACCTTAACTATCCCTGCTGCTCTCTTCCCTGGACTACATTCTACAATGCTTCTTTAAGCATCTGCTTCATCAGCTTTCCTAGTCAGAGCCCTCTATCATAGCCCTGCTAGGTAAACACTTCATCATGGGTTTCTATCTCCCCTTCCTTCTCCCTTAGTTCAGGGATAGAGACAGCAGACTTCCACTCTGCTGCTTGTCACACTATTACCAGCCTCTTGGCTTTATAGAAGCCCTGCCTGTTCCCTCACAGGTGAACTTCCTTTTAACTAGCAGCCTGCACACAGCCTAAATCTCCTGTTTGCAGCTTAATTGGTCGATTGGGCCTACTTGGCCTAGTTTAGCTCTTTCAAGGTTAGTGTGAGGAGCCCACCCCACTACACTGACTCACAGTTCTTGCACTGGTGACTGGGTAGGGTTGGTGTAGGCATCACCATGGCGCTGTGCACCACCCAAGGATACTGCTACACAAGAATCATACTGTGGCTGATCATATGGGCTGTGGGGATGGTTTGATCTGGCCATGCAGCACAAAGCAGCCTTACTGCAGGGGAGAACTGCTCCCCACAAACACTTTTGCTTCAGGACAACATGTTGAGCAAATCTGCAGATTACAGCCACATTTACTAAGCCTCATACTTGTATGATACACCGGTCTCCAAAGAGAATGCACAGAGTACAGTTTCCTTTCCAGAGAGGTCTTCATGCCTCTTCAATGACGAGCACTAGCACTAAACAGCAAGTGAACCCATTACATTCCCCTTAGTCTTCCATTTTATCTAACAAATTTAAATAATTCATGCAATAGCTATAAAAATACAGAAAAGGGAAAGTGTTTTAAATTTTGCTTCCATTTGTGTACTTCAGTGCATTTCTAGTTAAAAACACTGGCTGCGGTTCGCCGTTCCAGGCCAATCAGGGCTCCAGGAAGCGACACAAACCGAGGGATGTGCTGGCTGCCGCTTCCCGCAGCCCCCATTGGCCTGGAATAGCAAACCGCGGTCAATGGGAGCTGCAATCGGCCGAACCTGCAGATGCTGCAGGTAAACAAACCATCCGGCCCGCCCGTGGATTTCCCTGACGGGCCGCGTGCCAAAGGTTGCAGATCCCTGAAGTAGAGTATGCCGTCTCAGTTGAACCAAGTATGTCTTTGGAAGCAGCAAAATTGGTAATTACTGTGAGTGTGTCCAGTGACAAGGGCTGGACACCATCGGAGGATGCTTCTGGGAAGTTTGGGAAGTGGGGTTCAACAAATGTTACGCTGCAAGGCAAAACAAGGGCTGGCAGAGTCCTGAGAAGTTCATCGGGGGTGGCTAATAGGCTGGGATTAAAGAAGTGCTGGTTTTTAAGGGCAAAAAAGGCTTCTCATCTTTGAAAAAGATAATACTAGCAGCTAGTACTAATATTAATATTAGCAACTAGTACTAATTCCATCACTCTTGCCCTCAAAACAAATGACATAACTACTAGTTAAAATCTGTTGGGGTGGAGAACACATCCAATGGGATGCACAGGTTTGAAACAAGAAGAAAAGTAGAATGAACACACAACTTTAATTCATAGTTACAGAATGCTTTTGAAAGCTCAGTTAAAGCTTTGTGTTTACATAATTAATGTATTATTATTATTAGCATTGAGTTATGTATATTGCAATCCATTCAGGATTTGGGCTCCATTGTACAGATGGACGTTATACAAATACATAGAAAAAGACAGTCCCTGCCCAGAAAAACCTATCTTCTAATTTGAGATGAGACTAGGGAGACCTGATAGCAAGTGTGAAAAATCGGGATGGGTTGGGGGATAATAGGGTTGGGGGATAATAGGCGCCTGTATAAGACAAAGCCCCAACTATCAGGATTGTCCCTATGAAATTTGGACATCTGATCACCATAGATGAGACTCATCAAATGAGTGTGATACACAACAGGAGAGAAAGGGGAGAGAAAGGATGAGGGTAATGAAAATAAGATCACATGGTTACATAGCTTAGAGCTTCTTACGCCAAACTGATACAACACCTGATCTTAGATTTAGATAAATCTGAACCTGTGACTCCATTATAGCAGATCCCACAATTTAAGGGGTTAGC
Organism: Dermochelys coriacea; assembly: GCF_009764565.3. Classification (NCBI taxonomy): domain Eukaryota; kingdom Metazoa; phylum Chordata; order Testudines; family Dermochelyidae; genus Dermochelys; species Dermochelys coriacea. Next base: position 102,225,569 of record NC_050068.2, on the reverse strand, counting down.
TGTGGCTTTCCTCTCCTTCCCTCCAGCAATAAATGCCTAACTTTGTTGAGATCATGGATGCATTTCCTTGTTACATCGTCTCTCTGTTCTTCTGACCTCTACCTTCCTTTTGATCCAGCAGAATATTAAAATTGACAAGAATCCTGCTCTCCAAAATATTCAGAAAGCAGGATTGATGTCAGCTTCAATCTCCAGCCAGCAGGAACATAGAACATGCCAGACCAGATCAGACCCAAGGCCTCTCTTGTGTAGAATCCTGTCTCTGACATTGGTCAGCATCAGGTGCTGCAGAGGAGGGTGTAAGAACCTGGCAGCAGACAGAAGTGGGATAATCTGCATCCCACTTTAGGTCTCATTCTAATCTCCCATAATTAGAGCCTGGTTTAAGACCTGAAGCATGAGGTTTTCTGTCCCTTCCACTAACAGACACAGATGTAAAAGGAGTGGTGAGATGTGCACATGTATGTAACATACCCAGTGCTTTTGCTTGTTGGGTTACCTAGCTGAGGGGCTAAGATTTAAATTAGGCTGCAGCCCTAATTTAAGTTCACACACAAAAATGGGGAGAAGGGAGAGCATTTAAAAAAACGCACTTTTAGCTGGGATCCTAATCTTGGGCTGAAATCCTGCAAACACTTATACCCATGCTTAGGTTTACACATGTGACATGAGTAGTCCTATTGATGTCACTCTTACTGCATGTGTGTGTTCTTAAGTACAAGAGACTGTATAATTGTCAAAATAGTCATTCTGTCAAATGCAAAACTTCTAATCGTCTTGTAAAATTCCCATTTCAACTGGGCACTTTACAAAATAACAGTTTTTCTGTAAAAGACTGAAAATGAGGACATGAAAATTAGACACTGGATAAAATGCTTTGACCAGATGCACATTTCCTGTCAAACTGGGAGAATGCATCTAATAGGGTCTCACTGTGGGTCTGTCCTGGGTCCAGCACAACTCAACATTTTCATTAATAACTTGGATAACGGAGTGGAAACTATGCTTATAAAATTTGTGGATGACACCAAGCTGGAGCAGGTTGCAAGCACTTTGGATGGCAGAAATAGAATTCAGAAATGACCTTGACAGAATTGGAGAATTGGTCTGAATTGAACAAGATGATATTCAATAAAGACAAATGCAGAGTACTTATGTAACCCATCTGTCAGTCAGAGTTGGCAACAACAAGGGCCAGGTTCAGTATCTTTTCCCCCTCAGGTTCTTAAGTCCAGTAACCCAAAAGTTCCTTTAATGTGCCCATCCCTTCTGTGCACCTCACTCACAGTTGCTGTCCATAGTCCATGCAAACCCAGAGGTCAGAGGTGTATCTGTAGAGTTCACCTCCCATCCTGGGTGGAGAGCGGTGGTAAGGAGACACCTTACGCCGCTGCTCGGGCACTCACTCACCACCTCTATCTGCCAGCTGCCCGATTCCCACACCTCTCCACCAGCTGCCCAACTGTCAAGATGTCTTCATGGCCCACCACTTAACACAGCTCTCAATGATTTCAGCTGTTAGAGGGGGAACCTCACTGACAGTGCACACTGGGCAATCTCTTGCATCGGAGACACTATCCCAAAACACATCTACTACTTAGACCTAGGTATTACTGATTTCGGCTCTATAGCATGTAACAAGACTATCAATAGAGCCTAAATTAGCTCTTTTATTACACAGTGGAGAGAGAAAGGGTCAAATGACCTCTACAACCTTTAAGCACAGCAAGACTATCACAAATACCTATCCCCACTTTCCCTCAACTCACTGGGCTTTGGAACCCATGTCCCCTGCCTAGCAAGTACCATTTAGCTGAGGTTGTGTCCCTCCATCAGGAAATGCCAAGTACAGTTCTGCTGCCCTCGATTCACACAAGGATAACAATCCTTTATTATTCCTGCCCCAAACAGGGAGACTGGGGATCCAACACCAGCCAAAAGTGATCATTTGGGCAACCAATCCCATCATGCTGAGCACCTAGACAGGATGGATGTGCCTACGCAAATGAGATCAGCTCCTGAAATCCTTTTCCACAGCTCATCACTAGATGTCAGAGGAGAGCTCATTCAGACTCTGCTTACACTTAGGAAGGAAAAATCAAATGCAAAATTGGGGGTTATAGTGGATCATAAGTTGAATATAAGTCAACATCATGCAACTGCAAAAACGGTTAATGTAATTCTGGGGTGTTGTTGTGACAGAGTGCTGAGGGCTAGCACTTGAGCCAGCATTCTAGTCACTGTTAGTACCAGTTAGGTTCCCTTGGAGAAGGCCTAATTGGACAGAGGTGTACCTGGTTACAAGGCCAGATTGGGGCTGGTGAGTCAATGACCCAATTAGCCCATTAACATGGAAGCCAGAGGAGGGGGGGTAGTTCCAGAGACTAGAAGAGCCTGACAAAGGAGGACCGCTGAGTGGAGACACATTGTCCGCCTCTCCCCTTTTGGAGAAGGGGATAGAAAATTGAGATATAGCTTGTAAAAGTGTGGAGATGCTTTTGTGCATTGGTGGAAGGATTAAAACACTGTAAATAAATTATACGGGGTGTTTACAAGCAAGAAGGTCTTAGTGTGGTCTGTGTTGGTGGAAAAGGCGGGGCTGTGGCATGCTGTGTCACAGATGTAGCAACAGGAGTGTTTTAAGTAAGAAGTGGGTGGTAATTGCTCTGTTCTACTTGGCATTGGTGAGGCTTCAGCTAGAGCATTGTCTAGTTTTGTGATCCACTCTTTAAGAAGGATGTGGACAAATTGGAGTGAGTCCAAGGAGAGAGACTAACAAAAATGATAAAAGCTTTAGAAAACTTGACTTCTGAAGAAAGGTTAAAAAATGACACATTTAGTCTTGAGAAAAGAAGATTGAGTGTGTGTGTGTGGTGGGGAACTTGATAACAGTCTTCACATGTATTAAGGGATGTTATAGGAGGAGGATTATCAGTTGGTCTCCATGACCACTGAAAGTAGGACAAGAAGTAATTGGCTTAATCTGCAGCAAGGGAGACTTAAATATTAGAAAAATCTTTCTAACTATAAAAATAGTTAAGCTCTGTAACAGACTTCTTATGGAAGATTTAGAATCCCCATCATTGGAGGTTTTGAAGAACAGGTTAGACAAACACCTGTTAGGGATGGTGTAGGTATACTTACTCTTGCTCAGCGCAGAGGGCTAAACTAGATGACTTCTTGAGATGCCTTCTAGTCCTACATATCTATGATTCTATGATACTCACTGAATTAAACAATCAAATGAATAAAACGTGTTAGTCCTTATTGCATGCTGTCAAATACAAAAGACATAATGTCCAATAGCAGTAAATGCTATGTGATTGCTTAATTAATAATTGAGATGAGAGTGACATTCCAGGTTCATTCTGAAATATTTACATATGTTGACTTTGTATCTCATCTGGCTCATGAGGGGTGTGATTAAAAGAATCTTGGCCATTGATGGTAGAGTCACACTAAATAGCTTCTCTCATGAAACAATCTTTGCATGTATTAGAACTAAGTAGAATCAACCAATTAGAGATGTTAAACCAACTTTCCAAAGCCTTCACAATAACACGGTTATGTCATATAGTTATATTAATAGCAGAGATAAGACAGCTACATAGTGATCAGACCCAGGTCTGGATTGGATACGGTTTAGGCTAGGGGTTGGTGTTTGGGTTTGAGCTCTAGTTATCGATATGGTTCAGGTTCTGATTTTATGGTGCAGAAATCTTGTGAGTAGTTCATGCAAGATATTGGCCTAAAATACCCATTTTGACTGCAGAAAATCTCACAAGGTCTTTTCTTCTCATGACATTTTGGCTTCATCCTAATTGGAACCAAAAAGTAGGCATCATTTGTGTTTGGATCCAAAAAGATAGGGCTCAGATCCAGGGATTGTATTCTAACTACCCTAAAGTTGAAAGGTTTTGGATTCAATGTCCTGGTTTTGACTTACTTCTAACTAACAACTCTATTATATGATTCATTATGCACTAATATGACTATTTATTTTATAAAAGTCTTTTCAGGCAGAAGCTTTCTGTCCTTTCACATATTATCAGTCCAGTAACTTAATGATTTGTAGTTTTACTCACCTGGTCAAATGCCCAAGTCAAATGGTCAATTAACAAAATGACTGGAAGTTTCAGTTTGGCAAAAATGAACGGATGGACAATTCAGGCCATATTAGCTGCTGGTGTAAGTCCACTGTTGAGAAAGTAATTTTGGCTCCAGCAGTGACTGTAACATAGACATACCTTTTACAGCATAATCCTGCAGAGAGGGCCGGTGGAAAATTCCATTACAATTCACTGGCTTTACCCTGAGGGACCTGCAAGAACTAGGAGCCACTTTCAGCTTAGTGTCATACCACTGAAGGCCAGAAGGGACCACTAGATCACCTAGTCTGATCTGTTGTATAGCCTGGGCCACCAGCAGCACCAAGTACCGGCACACTAAACCCATCAATCAAAATGAGACCAAAGTATTGCAGTCCACAGAAGACTAGGCTATTATGTGCTACAGGCACAGAATATGAGGGGACTGAGGTGCACCAGTGCTCAATCCCACCTGCAATGGCAGGGGAAATGATTAAGTGAGATATATCCAGATAATCCTGATAAGTGACCCCATGCATATACAGTTCATGCTAGATGTTGAATCCACAAACAGTAAATATCACAGGGCAGGGCTGAAATGGATTGCAGGAGACTGATTGAAAATACTGTCTACTCTGTTTTCATGAGTCATAGCATATGTATTAGTATATTTCTAAAAGTCTTTATACCACTTACATTCTGTTTACTTTGGTTCTCTTTTCAAGTGACAGAGTGATTTATTAACTGTCTTTAAAAAGTTTCATTTCACTGAACAAATGATAAATATCAAAACGTGCAGCCTGACCTAACATCAATATCAAATTGACGCAAACATACACAGGTTCTGTTTGTTTTCCAAAAAATAAACAAAAGTGGGGAGAATGAATAGTCAATCTAAGGAAATCTGAGAAAATTATTATTTGTAGTGCAGTACTCTCCTCAGTCATTCCTGATGTTCAATGATGGTGCTGCCCCATGTATGATGAAATACTTCTGGAGCTGAACATATTCCAAACAGCAGTCTAAGGAAACAGTGTCTGCCAAATAGTGTATTGAATATGCAGATCTTGGAGTCACACTGTCCAAAGGGATCTGCCAAAATTCCATTGATGCATCTAATTTTCAGAAGAATCTGGCTCCTGCCATCTCAGACAATAGTTCGCTTCCTGTGGACAAGTGGAAGTGTTCTCCTATTATGTTTTTGTTCAACTCTTTAGGGTCCATACACAGCCATAGGCCCTCCCTCCTTCTTTTTCCTCTCCAATTACTAAGGAGTGAACCCAATCTGTTGGTTCTTCTGTTCTCTGAATGATACCATTTGCTATCATGTTTTGCAGCTCTTTTTCTGGCTTCTTTCTTAAGGCTTATGGAACTTTCTGAGAATCATGTACCACAGGTTGTATATCTTCTCTTAAGTGTATCTTGTATGTCAGTAGTTCTCAACCAGGGGCCCGAGCAGGTGTCGGGGGGGCCAAGAGCAGGTGTCAGGAGGGCGGCCAAGCAGGGTCAGCATTAGATTTGCTTGGGCCCAGGGCAGAAAGCTGAAGCCCCACTACATGGGGCTGAAGCCCAGGCCTGAGGCTAAAGCCTGAGCAACTTAGCTTTTCAGGGCCCCATGTGGTGTGGGACACCGGGTAATTGCCCTGCTTACTACCCCCTAACACTGGCCCTGGCTTTTATATGCAGAAAAACAGTTGGTGTGGCAGAGATGGGCCATGGAGTTTTTATAGCATGTTGAGGGTGGGAGGGGGAGGGGAGCTCAGAGAGAAAAAGAGAACCCCTGTTGTATGTTATTGAGAGGCTCCCATTTCCTGTGAACACATCTTCCTACAATGCTACTAATACTTTCCTATCTGGTTCCATCTTGTCTTTCTATGGCATACATCCTCTGAACAAGACCAATCACCTCACACATGTGTAGGCCCAAGACTGATGTGTACCACCACAAACTCTTGTGTTACCCATTATATTTAAGTGTCAATGTGCACTCTCCCAATACTGGAAATGGTCCTCCGTTACAGTCATTCACAGATACTTATGATTCATCTACTTTTGTGTGCTTCCTACCTCTCTCTATTTCAGTTTCTGTTATTACATTTATTTGTGTCCCAGTGTTTATCTTGTGTGCACATAAATGCCACTTGTGCGCATTTTGATTAGACCGTCTCAAGTTTTCTACCTCTTCCATTATTGTGCTTAAGAACAGCTCTTTCTCTTCAATTGAGGAATCCCTCTTTGCACTTAACACATGCACTTTCCTGCATTCCTTGCACATTTTAGCATAATGGTTGGGATTATTACAGTTTCTACATATTCACTTGAGTGCTGGGCATTTCCTATACTCATGCTGGTAGTCATATCACTAGCATTGTTTTCCTGCTTTCGTGTAGTCACTGTCATGAGCTCTATGTCTTTTTTTAGTCTTTTTGTTTGTGTTGCTGTTTGTTCTGCTGCTTGGCATATACATACTGCCCTTTCTAATGTCAGACCCATCTCCCTTAGTAACCATTCAGACCTTTCTTATATTGTTACACCCCAAGACAAGCTTGTCTTTAATAAGTGAGTCTTTTAATATTCCATGTTAACAGGACAGCAAACTTTAGTTTTATGTCTGTGACAAACTTCTCTATTGTGCCTACTGCATTCTGTGTTATCATCCTGAACAGAACTTTCAAAACCAACATTTCTTCCTAGGGACACAATGACCCTCAAATATTTTAATTATTTTTGCAAAGCTTTCCTCTTTCCAATGTATGGAATGCATTGTAACCTCTATGCAGGCCTCTGTGCCTGCCATTGTTAAGTGAAAAGCAATCTTTTTGCTCATTCTCCAGTTTAATTGCCCCTGTGCCTTTTATATACAGCTCAAATTGCTGTTTGAACATTTTCCAGGCATATTTAGCATTTCCCCCTGGTTCTCAGGGCTAGTGAGGGTGGGAGTTACTTGCACGAGTAGCCATTTCAATGTTACCACTCACTGGGTATTCTAGCACGCTACCAAGTAATATCTTACTGATGAGCAGAAGGATGTCATGATAAACCCTTTATTATATATATACACACTATATACAAAAATGGAGGTTTGTTATCCCTGATACACTGTATAGCCTGTGACTGCCCTGTCCTGGGCTTCTTTGTTTCTGCCCCAGCCGGCAGTGTGTTACCAAAAACTGAAGCGTGCATGAAGGGTGCAGAGGAAATGTGGCATCACTATACTTCCTGGAGGACTTATTCTATCACACAGGGACTGTAGTGTAATAATTAACGGCTGGGCTAGGGGGTGGGAAGATGCAGGGGTGGGGAACACAGGGCAGATATTCAAATTTGGGATTTTGGGAAGAAGCTAGAAGCTCTACACCATCAGGCAGCCAGCATGAGCTCCTGCAGTAGGGAGCAAAATAACCTGACTTCATTAATTTGGGAGTGTTGTCACACACTGACAAACAGAGCCAGGGGGAGTTAAAAAATCAAATGACAGAAATACTCTGACTTTTTTAAAATAAAAACAATCTCATTTTTTGACCAGTCGCATGATTCTGGGGGGTCTGACTCATGATTTTTGAAGGTTTGGGATAGGCAATACCATTTTCTCCATGCAAAACGCCTGGGAATGAACTTGGGAAGGGCTTTGAAAGAAGTGTTAGAGAAAGCCTGGGTAGAATGCTCCAGGCAGGAATGTTGTTTGGCCTGAAACCCAGATAGACTACTTTGAAAGGGAAGCAAAAGAACTGTAGCAAAGCTGAAGTAAGTAGTCTCAGAAGAAGAGAAGTGGGGAGAATTTGGGGTTGCACTTGGTACCCATTTTGTCCTCTAAGGTCTAGAAATATGAGAGGCATATATAGCAACCCCTATTGAGTAGCCAACGGGTCATAGGCTCTCTGGAGGATGGCTTCTGGGTTTTTTTTTTTTGTTTGGTTGGGTTTTTTTGGTCTACTCCTCTCTTGCAGGAGAGGTTGACTCCAGGGGAAGAGTGGAATATATTTTGCAGGACAGCACTGCCAGACTCCCCCTGTGAGCAGCCATCCAGGCTTCTTGCACACCACTAGATATCTTATACTGCCTATTGGCCAGATTGGTTTTTGTAGACTTATGCATAAATGCGGAATATGAGTAATTTCTGAGTTTGGATTTGTCAAATGTGCAGGTATCACAGCAGATGGTGCTCCTTTGGTAGCTGGAGCAAAGAATGCCATGGTATCACTGCTTACTGCTCATCTGGGATATCATGAAGTAAAAATAATTTAGTATCTCTGAAGCATAATCCAGTGAAAACTGAGGGAAAGATTTAGGCCTAAATGATGTGATATCTGTTCTTATCCCTACAGTGAGTGTGGGAGATGGAGACTATCAAATGTTCTAAGGAAGAATTTGTCAATGGAAGATAGCAGAATTTGGCAGAGCATAAAGCTACCCCCAGGTCATGAATAACGAAGTAAACAAGATTATATACAGGTTGGGAATTTGGCTACACTACAAAGCTAATAGCATGAGAAGCGACTTCTAGTTTCCAGCACAGCAGAATAATGAAACACTAAGATAAGGACATTGAATAATGAATTGTAAAAAGGATAAACAACTATCGTATATATATGACTGTATAATCAGAAATAAAACGCTTTTACCAGCAACTGTCTCAGTTGTGCTGCAAGCCAGCCTGCTAACAGCGACAAATGGTGACCCCGACGTGATAGGAATTCCGTGAGTTCGGCACCACGTCCAGAGTAAGAAACAGCAGGGACCGCCGCTGCCGGTGTCCTCAATTTAATGGAGGAACCGGGACGCCCAATTGAGGAGAAGGAGCTCCCCACTATTAAAGGTGAGCGGCGGGGGACATCTCTCATAATGGGAGTCGCAGCATCTGCAGATGAGCAGGCCGTATTCAAGGTCTTAAGCAATCTGCTCAGTAACCAGGAAGAAAAATTTTTCCCGAAAGCTCTTCAAAAACTGCTTCGGTGGGGAAGGCGACGGGGTTTTTTGGTTACTGCAAAGAATGTATTTGATTTTATGGTATGGAAGGCGTTGGGGGAGGACATGTGGGATTCAGTGGGTGTTGGGAATAAAGAGGCTATTGCGTTAAGCCCTACCTGGCGAATAGTTCATCGAGCTGTTACAAATGCGGCGGCTCAGGTTGGAGCCCGTACCGCGCTACGTGAGGCGCTTGGGTCGCCTCCTAAAGGGGTGTTTCCGGCCGGGGCGCGAGACTTTTTTGGGAAAACAACACCCACGATCCCCTTGGCACCCCCAGAGGCTGGTGAAGTGCCACTACCTGGAGATGCCGATTGCTCCGGTAATGAAGAACCAATGGCAGTGGATCAATCGGTTTCAGAGGGACAATCTCCCCAGGGCAAGGTTGTTTCTGTGCCTGAGAAATCCGGGCTATATCCTTCGGTGGAGCATCCTTTGGTTTTACTGTCGGCCCCTGTTGCACCGGTTCGGATTACTGATTTGCCTGAGGGGGGAGAATTTGATAATCTGACGCAGGAACAAATAATTCGCCGTTTGTACAAGGAGGGCAGTAAGGCTCAGCAGATAATGGATGAACTGGATCGAAAGGAGGGTAGACCAGCGGGATCATCACAGTCACAGTTATTGAAACAGCTATGGGATCAAGGCATACCAGATCCTTCGCAGTGGCCTCATGTTTGCAAATTATGCGGATATTATGACTGTACGGAACATCTCACATTGGAAGGAGCCTTGACAACAACAGCAGAGGAAGACTACCGTAAACTTTTGAATCCTATTACGCGACCGGTCCGACCAAAGGCAAAGCCTCTGCCGCCTGAGTACTCTCCGGTCAAACGAGAACAAGGGGACAGAGGGAGAGGGGTGATTTGGAGAACAGAGGGAGAAAGGAGAGAAGGATCCCTTGATCCAATTAAGAGGTGGCATGGGTTGATAAAGGATGCTATTATTGAAGGGGAATTCTTGGATGCTATGCCAGCTACGTTCCCAGTTTCAGTATCACAGACGGGGGCTAGAACATGGGTACCGTTAGATTGGAAACTAATGAGGGAAGCCCAAAAGGCTATTATGGCATATGGGCTAAAAAATCCTTATGTACAAGCATTATTGGAGCAAATGTTTTCGGGGCAGGCTATGTGTCCTTTTGATGCACAAAAATTTGCTGACATGCTATTAACACTCACACAGAAATTGTTATGGAAAGATTCGTGGAAAAAGAAGGCTGAGCATGCGGTAGTGACTAATTTAGATAAACCCCAGGGCGACCCTCTCCAGGCAGCAACATTTGACATGCTGTTGGGAGAGGGGCGATTTGAAGATCCTCAGGTACAGGTGCGATTCGTACCCCAAATATTACAACAGTCTCAACTTCTAGCATTGGAGGCATTTAAGGAGCTCCCTGATTTGGGCACCCCTTCACCCCCATATTTAAAAATCACGCAGGGTATGGGCAAATCCTTTGCCCTCTTCTTGGATCGTCTAAGAACGGCATTGGATAGGGCCCCTAATTTAACACCAGAAGCCCGATCGGCGCTAGGATTAGATTTAGCTCTCCAAAATGCTAATCCCACGTGTAAGAAGATTTTGGTGACTTTGCCAAAATCAGCCTCCCTAGTCGATATGATTGAAGCCTGCACTCGTGCCCCCTTGGTGGAGGAGGAGGATAAGGCAAAGATTCATGCACGTGCCTTGGCGGTAGCCTTGAACACCTCCAAGCCGAATTGGCGAAAGGGAAGGGAGGGGGCGTGTTATCAATGTGGTATGATGGGTCATTTAAAACGAAACTGCCCAAAGAAAAGGGCACAAACGCAAAGCGGCTCACCCCCCGTCCCTTTTCCTGGGACCTGTAATCGATGTGAAAAATTCGGCCACAGGGCCACGGAACGCCGCTCTCGGTTTAAGAATGATGGAACCCCATTGCAGGGGGCGGGAAACGCCTCACGGAGCGCCAACCGGCAGGGTGTGAGGACAAACAATACTCCGGCTGCTTAGATGGCCTCCGCGGGGCAACCGCCGGCAGTGCCGGAGTTGATTTGGCCACCGCCACCGACTTTACATTAGAGAATGATGAGGTAAAACTTGTCCCTTCCGTGGCCTCTGGACCGCTGGGGCATGGGCTAAGTGCGTTATTGATTGGCAGATCATCTTCTTCCCTTAGGGGGCTCTTTGTGCTTCCTGGGCTGATTGATGCTGATTACACAGGGAACATAGGGATTATGGGTACGGGCACTTTGCCCGCCCATTACGATTATGGCCGGAACAAAAATTGCACAGCTAATACCTTTCTGTGCGACTGTTCCCTCTGCATTACCTCAGGTGAGAGGGACCAGTGGGTTTGGGTCCTCAGACTCTACGCCACTGACGACGGCATTTGTTCTATCAATCGGAAGGGACCGTCCTACGCGTGTAGTTCAATTCAGAGGCCAAGATGGCTTTTCCTTTGAGCACCGAGTTCTTATTGATACAGGAGCGGATGTTACGGTGTTGCCCCTGCATGCATGGCCATCGACATGGCCACTGCAGCCAGTAACCACACCCCTTCAGGGTATCGGTGGGCAACGTAATCCCATGTTGAGTGAATTCTTTATTAACATTACTGATGTCACTGACCATACATTGATGGGGTCGGTTCGCCCTTATCTTGTTGATACAACTATTTGGTTATTGGGGAGAGATTGTTTAAGTCAGTGGGGAGTCACGATTAGCTCTCCGCCTTTCTAGTAGCGGCCACTGAGGAGCGGCCAACCCTTGCATTATCCTGGCGTTCTGATGAGCCGATCTGGGTTGCTCAGTGGCCGCTGCCAACAATTAAGCTTGCCGCGTTAACGGAATTGGTGGCTGAACAAGTAAATCTCGGCCATCTGGAACCCTCTGTTAGTCCATGGAATACGCCTGTATTCACTATTCTTAAAAAATCAGGGAAATGGCGTTTATTGCAGGACTTACGTGCCATTAATGCCATCATAGTCGATATGGGCTCCTTACAACCTGGCCTACCTGCCCCGTCTATGCTCCCATCTGAATGGCCGTTACTTATTATTGATTTAAAGGATTATTATTTTACCATTCCTTTGCACCCAAAGGACAGAGAACGCTTTGCCTTCTCTGTCCCGACAGTAAACCATGAGGCTCCTGCCCTTCGATACCAATGGAAGGTTTTGCCTCAAGGAATGAAAAATTCACCCACAATCTGTCAACTTTTTGTTGCATGGGCTATTCACCCTATTCGAACAAGGTATCCCCACTGGAAAATATATCATTATATGGATGATCTTTTGTTTGCGGCTCCTATAGCCTTTGAACCCTCTGTTATTGCATTGATTACTTCCCAATTAGCACAAGCAGGTCTTGTAGTGGCCCCGGAAAAGGTTCAAACCCAACCTCCCTTTTTATAATTGGGTCTTCGGGTTACTGATCGTACAGTACGCCCTCAACATTTAACATTTTCACCTTATGTTCAGACACTATATGATGCTCAGAAATTACTGGGTGAACTTCAGTGGCTCCGCCCACTTTGTGGTATCACAAATCATGATATATCCCCTCTCCTTCCTCTATTACAAGGGGGGAGAAGTCCCGGGGATAAACGACAATTATCAGCACAACAGCGGGAGGCATTACAACGAATTGGTCAAAAGGTTGGAAATGGTTATTACACAGTTGTTGATGCATGATACTATGTTCGCCATTGCCTTAGCTGATTATCAAGGCCAATTGAGCTGTCACTACCCGCCCCACCGTCTCTTTTCCTCCCCTCTGCAACTAGAAAGACACCTTATGAAGCAGGAAAGACCGGTAAAAGGAATAACGGTGTTCACTGATGCGGCGGGACGAACGGGAACCACGGGGATGGTATGGTGGGATGGATGTGTTTGGGCCCATAAAAAGATTATTAGTGAAGGATCAGTGCAGATACTAGAACTTTTGGCCATACTTATGGCCTTTGAAAATTGGAGCAAAGAACCACTCAATGTTATAAGTGATTCTAAGTATGCTGTGGGCTTGGTGAATAAGTTGGAGAGAGCGATGCTTGGAAGAATTCACAATCCTAGATTACAACAAATACTTTTGCGTCTTTGGCATCGACTTGATGGGAGAAGGGACAGATATTTTGTGGGGCATTTAAGAATTCACACGGGCCCACCGGGATACTTAAGTATAGGGAATGAGCAAGCAGATACTCTAGTAGGATCCGTGGTGGTACCGAATCAATTTGAGCAAGCCCGTCTATCTCATGAGTTCTTCCATCAGTCAGCAAGAGCTCTTACTCGACAATTTTCCCTACCCATATCTCAGACCTGGAATATTGTGGCCTCATGCTCAGAATGTAATAAACTAGCCCCTGCTTTTCCTATTGGGGTCAATCCCCGAGGCTTAGAAGCATTAATATTATGGCAATCAGATGTTACTCAATATAATCCGTTTTGAAAACAGAAATATGTTCATGTATCTATAGATACGTTCTCTGGGGCTATTTGGGCCACGCCCCATGCTTCCACCAGTAGCAAGGATGTAATCAAACATTGGCAGGCATGTTTTGCAGCGCTAGGTGTGCCAAAAACAATAAAAACAGACAATGGAGCTGGGTATATTGCTAGGCGTACGCAAGCCTTTTTGCAATTGTGGGGAGTAAACCATAAAACAGGGGTGCCGGGGAATTCGACAGGCCAGGCCATTGTTGAGCGCACTCATGCTACTTTAAAAGGAATGTTAGATAAGCAATCACGATGTGGGGAGGATGCTATACTGCAGACTCCCGCTGGGCGACTAGCGAAGGCTATATATGTATTGAACTGGCTCCAACCTATTAACACTGTTGATAACAGTAATAATGTTCCAATACAAAAGCATTTAGGGGGAACAGGGATGGAAAAGGAGCAGGAAAAAACAAAGGTAAAGTGGTTCGATTATGCCTCTCAACAGTGGAAAGGACCGGTACCGTTATTAACCTGGGGTTGGGGTTATGCTTGTGTCTCCCTTGACGCAGGTCCTCGGTGGATACCCGCAAAGTGGGTCCGGCCCTGTATTACAGAATCAACGAAGGATGAAACTACTGCTTCTATGGATAATCCTATGGCTGCTATGGCTAGTCTCTTCTCTGCTTACACGCATTGATCCCCGTCAGAACATAGGGGTCACTTGGGCGAATCAGACAGGGCAATCTTCATTTTGTTTATCTATGGCAACACCCGCGGACCCTTTTAGTACGTGCCTTATAGGTTATCCGAGTATAGATTTAAATGGATATTGAGGGTATGTTAGCAATGATAGTGTCCTTCGCTCAAGTGATTTTAATGATACTAATATTAATAATACTTGTTATCGATTATATAATGGGACACCAGGGCAACAGTGCCCCGGGGTTGCTTGGAGTTTATTGCAAGGAATGCTAATAAATTTGTTAAATCAATCACTGCTTAATCCACCCCAAGAACTCACATTATTAGGATCCTTACCCGCAACAATAAACGATACTCATAATCATTCTATGGGGTGCATTGAATTAGGTGGACATTTCCATGTATTGTATTCTCAATATGGGTGGAAAATGAATGCTTCTATGTTTTCTAATATGCAAAATATTACGCCAATTGCCTCCTTTGTGGCGGGAAATTATTGTCAGCAAGGAGGGGCCAACCTAGGCTTACAATTGCCACAAAAGGGTATATGGAATAATGGATCAGCAAAGGCATTACCACCAGGGACCTTTCTTATTTGTGGAAATCACGCATGGCAGGGTATCCCTAGTTTTCCCATAGGAGGGCCATGTTATTTAGGCCGCTTGACACTGTATGCACCTAACCGTAATATGATTAAACACCAAAGCAATCGCACTAGGCGAGCATTGAAGGACTTTACTCCTGATTGTAAGGATACAATAACCTTTTGGGATACTCCTTCAAAAATATTTGCGGCATTTCTTGCCCCTGGTGTTGCTAGTGTAAAGAGTTTAGTTGATTTAGAGAAATTGGCTTGTTGGAGTATTAAGCAATTTAATCTAACCTCAGAAATATTAACTGCTTTATTAATGGATGTAGATAGTATTTGTCATGCAGTATTACAAAATCGTGCTGCAATTGATTTTTTGCTGTTAGCCCATGGGCATAGATGTGAGGATTTTGAAGGTATGTGCTGTTTTAATTTGTCTGACCATTCTCATTCCATCCATGAATTACTAGCACGGTTAGAACAAAATCTTCATAAATTAACAAAGGAAACCAATCCCTTATGGGATTGGTTGTCTAAATTTGGATGGCCCGGCTGGCTAACTTCGTTGTTGCATATTATAATAATAATGGGATTTTGTATTTGTATTTTTTGCTAATGTGGTCCTTGTATAATCCAATGTATGCGTTGGGCTATATCTCGCATGGTTTCTGCTGCCTTTAAAAAACAAAAAGGGGGAGGTGTGGGAGATGGAGACTATCAAATGTTCTAAGGAAGAATTTGTCAATGGAAGATAGCAGAATTTGGCAGAGCATAAAGCTACCCCATGGGTCATGAGTAACGAAGTAAACAAGATTATATACAGGTTGGGAATTTGGCTACACTACAAAGCTAATAGCATGAGAAGCGACTTCTAGTTTACAGCACAGCAGAATAATGAAACACTATGATAAGGACATTGGATAATGAATTGTAAAAAGGATAAACAACTATCGTATATATATGACTGTATAATCAGAAATAAAACGCTTTTACCAGCAACTGTCTCAGTTGTGCTGCAAGCCAGCCTGCTAACAGCGACAAGTGAGTTTCTTTCAGATTATGTGGTCTAAATCCCCATCAAGTTAAGTGCTCTACAAATAAATTAAAACTAGATATGTGAACTGCTGTACTACTGAGAGGTCCAAGGAATCTGTGCAACAGCCATCCTTGTGTAGAACAGACCAAGAAGAGCCAAGAATTGATTTTCTAAATGGTTCAGAAACTTTCAAAGAGAGCTGCATTCAAGTTATTTGTAGGCCCATATTCAACTGAACCCAAACCTATTAACTCCAAACTTAATTAAAAACTGATTAACCTCTATGAAGATTAGAATTTTGTTTGGAACCAAAGATTTTTCTTCATTTAGTGTCAGACCAAGAGGTTTGAAAAGGAAACTACCCTGTTGTGAGGGGCAACTCTTATGAGGTAGTTGTCAGACATGGATTTGTTAGCAGGCACAGATGGTGTACGTGAGCTGCAACCACCATCACCATGAAAGTGCTTCATAAAGAGAACTCACCCTTGAAAGAGAAAAAAATAATTATTTGTGCTCCTAATTAAGTAATTGTAGGGGAGCCTTTCAAAGGCACAAGTTAAGGGCCTAACTTTCATGGGAAGTCCAGGGGGAATTAAACACTTAACTGGCATTTTTGCCTTTGGAAAATCTGTGTGTCCATG
Organism: Dermochelys coriacea; assembly: GCF_009764565.3. Classification (NCBI taxonomy): domain Eukaryota; kingdom Metazoa; phylum Chordata; order Testudines; family Dermochelyidae; genus Dermochelys; species Dermochelys coriacea. The sequence continues at coordinate 102,209,130 of NC_050068.2, read as the reverse complement.
CCTAGTTGTCCATTTAATACAGTCACCAGCTTTGCAAGCACAACTGCTCATTTTTTCCCATAGGCTATTTGGGTCCTCTTGGTGAATTCTGACCTAAAATTCTGTCCCATAAGATCTAGACAGCTATTTTACAGTCAGTGGCTAGACATTTTGTTCTTAATCAGGAAAGATTCCCTTCACTTTGCTTGCACTACTGATTTGACAACACCAAAAGAAGAACTGCATGTTCTTTAAACATCACATAGCTTATTGCCCATGCAGTGGTGATGAATTGATGAGTATGATATAAATATCTACACAGACAGATACAGATATCACAAACTTTAGAAATTAATGTTCTTCCTTGGTTCCCTATCTCAGTATTTTTTTCTTCCCTTGCAGTAAGTATCTGATTATTTTCCAGATCTTCCCTGAGGACCATAGAGATCCATTTTTCAGAAAACTCCATAGAATCTTGTTTGGTTTTCTATATTCTTTACAATCCTAATTTTGTTTTTGTTGTTGTTCTGATAAGGTTCTCTGCTGACTAAACTATAGGTTCAATCTCTCATTAAATAAAACTCAGATGGTTCTCTGGAAACTTTAATCTTGCACAGGGAAGTGCAGTGCTGTACAATTTCATGATAGTTTAAATGCAAACTCCGAGTTAACTAGGGACTTATCTTAGTATTGATTAGTTATCTAGTAGTTTATCAGATTGCCTCCTTGAAATTTTACTATCAATTTAGAGTATAATTGCATATCTATCTATACTGTGATTAGATTTTTATATAGCACCTATCACCTCAATATTTAAATACCAAACAAAATTGAAGTACACATTAACCCGAAACAGAAAGCTGTTTTATGCTCTGTTATTCCAGAGCAGAGAAGTGTGACTGACTGTAAGATTTTATTTTTAAGAAGCTTGTTTCTGGGGGGTAAGCTTAATTTTAAATATGGTTTTGCACCTTGATATAAACACTTGGGCTCTGATATTTTCTAGGATGGCATTTCATAGTCAGGGTCTTGCTGCCTAGGTATGCTCTATTTCCAGTGCCTGCTAGACAACCTCGACCAATCCAAGTGCAGCATAGTTATCTTGGAAGAACATATAGGGTAAATGTTCAGTGCCATATAGAATAACACCAGTACTTTGAAGTCTGTTCTGAAGTGAATCAGGATGTGATGGGGTATAGCAGACGTTTGTTGCCCCTGGTGGAGGCCCCACCACCTTGATACAGCCTATTCTAAGAAGGTGCCCTGCTGGAAAGGAAGAGCAGTGAGTTCAGACCTCCAGGGGATGCCTACAAAGGTCTGCAGTAGAACCAGAGGCAGATTTAGAGTTAGTGAGGCCCTGTGCTCAGCTTCATTTTTGGGACCCCTCCTTGGGACCCAGCCAAGAAAAAGAACATTCTCTCTTATCTCGCCCCCTCCCCCGGCATTTTTCATTCTTTTTTTCTTCATCCTCTTCCTATAAGTAGTAGGAAGTAAATGAAAATAAAGTGAGGTACCTTGATTGTTTTTGCAGTTTAACTTATTTTTCCACAGACCGCTTGAAAATGGCTGAGGGTCTCAGCGGACCACATAATGCTCTTTCCAAATATTGTTTGTACCGTTAGCTAATGATTGTAAAGTGCTTGGGATAAGAACGCTTTATAAAAAAAAATGTAAAAAAGCATTGGGGTGCGGGGTCTGGCCGGGACTTAAGGTGCAGGAGGGGGCTCAGGGCTGGGGGTTTAGGGTCTGGGAGGGAGTCAGGGTGCAGGGGCAGGCTTGGGGTTGGGGTGCAGGGTGTGGACAAGAATTAGGGTGCGGGAGGGGGCTCAGGGCTGGGGCAGGGGGTTGGGGTGTGGAGTGCTTACCTAGGGCAGGTCCCGTTTGGTGCGAGGGGTGCAGGTGGGGATGTAGGGTGGAGGGTGCAGGAGCCAGGGAGGGCGGGGGCTGGAGATGTTGAGGGGGGGTGCAGAAGTCAGGGCTGGGGGTGTGGGCTGTGGTTGTACGGGTGCTCCCAGCCCCCTGCCCTGAGCGGCTCACAGCAGGGGGATGGAAAGAAGGGGTATGTGTAGGGGGAGTGCAGGGGCCCCGCCTTTGCTCCGCACTGCCCCAATTCCACCCCCTTCTCCAAGGCCCTGCTCCTGAGAGAGCTGTGGCCCTGCTCCTCCCCCTCCCTCCCAGAGCGACCTGAGCGCTGGCAAACAGCTGTTTGATGGCGGGGGAAGCACTGGGAGGGAGAGGGAGAAGGAGAGGAAGAGGGAGGGGCAAGAACACGGCACGCTCAGGGGAGGGGTGGGAAAGAGGGAGCTTGGCTGCTAGTGGGTGTGGCACCCCCTCACATACCCCCAGCCCTGATTCCTGAACTCCCACACACACACACACCCAACCCTCTGCCCTTCCTGACTCGTGCACCCCCCTCACACATCCCTGCAGCAGGAGCCCCAGGAGCCAGCAGGACCAAGCTTCTACCCTGGCAGCTACTCAGCCCTGGGGCCCCTGTCCTTGGAGGGCCCCGTGCCAAGGCATCCTGTGTTTTACTGTAAACCTACCTCTGAGCAGAACCAATGAGAGTTGGTTCTCTGGCACCTAGAAGGGTTGGGAGCAGGCAGAGACCAATCAGAACCTGGCAGTCCAGAATAAAAGGGCTGGCTGCTTCTAGTAGGGGCCATTTCTGGATGAAACTAGGATAGAGGAGCAACGTAAGCTGGGCCAGTCCGGGTCTAACCTTCATGATATTGGCCTTAGGTCTCTGAAGGACTAGTGTGTATATTATGGACTTTAATGCCTAGGTGGCTTGTTTGAGTTAAGGTTTAATTTGTTTTAGCCCCAAAAGAAGATTGGACTGAGAGCTGAGCTGGCCAGAGGGCTGGGCCGTGGAGGTGGCAGACCATTGTGGAACCAGTACACAGGGGTTGCTAAAGAGGAAGAATCTTTGTAACTTCACATCTTGACGTGAGGGGGGTGCTCTGGGGAGTGAATACACTGTGTAACACAGCACGAGAGGCCAACAATGTTTGCAAAGCAGAGGTGTGATGTGTTTGAGTCGCCTTTGTTGCTGAGGAGACATCCTGCTGCAACTTGAGCCAGCGATCTCATTCTCCCTTAGAAAGAAGAACTATAGTAATGATTCGCAACAGTGAAGAATACGATTGTGGTATTATACTGGTTGTTAACTCAATCTGCAAAACAAAGCTAGCACTTTCCTTGGGCTAATTAAAACAGGCCATGTAAGCCTTGGTCCTTTACCACCCAGTGTAAAGAGTGTGTGTGTGAGACAGTATAGAGGTAAAAAGTAATAAATGTCTTTTAATACACTTCAGCAGCTAGAAACAGATGTACTTTAAAAAAACAACAACATAAAAATGTTGTTAGGGGTGACTCAGGGAACTTCTCACCAGTGAGTTTTACTACACTACCAAGAGATTGGCCAGCTCTAGTTTTGAATTATTTTAACCAAATTTTTCCATAATACATTTTTCAAGGAAAAATGGCCTCCCCGCCCGAAAATAATTATAATTTTTGGAGAAACTCTTTCTGTCAGGATTTCAGGTTTCAATGGAAAAACCCCTAACTGAAAGGTTTGGGTTTTAGTCTTTCATCCCTCCTGCTCCCTCTTCCCCTTTTCACCTTTTTTCTACTGGAAAAGGAGGTAGGGGAGGGAAAGCAAAAATTGTGGATTTTGAAAAGAAAAAACACTTTGGGCCCTGTCTTTCATCAAAATACAAAATACAAAAAAAAAATCATCAGGAAATTTAAAAAATGCTGTGGAAAAAGCATAGTGATTTTTAACCAGCTCTATTAAAGAAAGAGTGCTTATAAGACAGAGAATTGAACATGATATGATTGATCAGACCAGTGTGGCTATTTTAAGTAAGTACTTGGTGGAAGAGGGGGTTGCAATTGACTTGTACTGACAGCAGCCTCCCTCTGGGCTGACTTGTTCCCAGGTGCTTGTCACCTGGGAATGAGCTGAGTGTTTTATCTTTTATGAGACCAGTGAATAATGTGATCATATTGGAAGTTGATTCTTTCTGTAAATATCAAGTCTTATTTCAGAAAGCCTATATATAAACCTGTATTGCTTGGGACCAACCCTACCCAGCTCCTCCTATGGCTACCAAGCACATCTGAAAATAGGAATCTAATTCAAAGATAAAATAGTCCTTTAAATATATATATTTCATGATATATATCTCAGTCCCAGCCCAATTCCCAAGTGGTGACATCACTCACTATATGCTGTTAAGAAATATTTAAGGCGAGCTACAACTTGACCAGAAAATGCTTCTATGGAATTTAACTTAAATAAAATGTTAAAAGCAACTGTATCATAGTATGAAAATAATTTAATTTATTCTGAAGGTAGAATGGTTATAATAGTTTGAAGAAATCACTCCAGATAGTGTAATATTGGTGCAGAAAAGATTCATACCAACCAAACATGGGCATCTTAAAATACTTCACTGGGTCCAATCTTGTAACTTGCATGTGAGAAGGGGCTTCAGGAGCGGGCTTCAAGATCTTTGTGAATTTTGGAGTGGGTGTTTGTCACTGGATGACTTGTGTAATTAATAAAAACAGATCCTTCCAAATATTAATCCATTAGGACCAGTCAATTAAATTGTACAGAGAAACTTTAATATGTGATCTATATAATATTTGTCAGACTACTGAGTTTAAATTTGTAACTGGCAATCTATAGATTCATAGATACTAAGGTCAGAAGGGACCATTCTGATCATCTAGTCCGACCTCCTCCACAACGCAGGCCACAGAATCTCACCCACCCACTCCTACAAAAAATCTCACCTATGTCTGAGCTATTGAAGTCCTCAAATTGTGGTTTAAAGATTTCAAGGAGCAGAGAATCCTCCCTCAAGTGACCCGTGTCCCATGCTACAGAGGAAGGCGAAAAACTTCCAGGGCCTCTCCAATCTGCCCTGGAGGAAAATTCCTTGCTGACCCCAAATATGGCAATCAGCTAAACCCTGAGCATATGGGCAAGATTCACCAGCCAGATACTACAGAAAATTCTTTCCTGGGTAACTCAGATCCCATCCATCTAATATCCCATCTCAGGGGATTAGGCCTATTTACCCTGAATATTTAAAGATCAATTAATTACCAAAATCACATTATCCATCATACCATCTCCTCCATAAACTTATCAAGTAGAATCTTAAAGCCATATAGATCTTTTGCCCCCACTGCTTCCCTTGGAAGGCTATTCCAAAACTTCACTCCTCTGGTGGTTAGAAACCTTCATCTAATTTCAAGTCTAAACGTCCTGGTGGCCAGTTTATACCCATTTGTTCTTGTGTCCACATTGGTGCTGAGCTTAAATAATTCCTCTCCCTCTCCTGTATTTATCCCTCTGATATATTTATAGAGAGCAATCATATCTCCCCTCAACCTTCTTTTAGTTAGGCTAAACAAGCCAAACTCCTTAAGTCTCCTTTCATAAGACAAGTTTTCTATTCCTCGGATCATCCTAGTAGCCCTTCTCTGTACCTGCTCCAGTTTGAATTCATCCTTTTTAAACATGGGAGACCAGAACGGCACACAGTATTCTAGGTGAGGTCTCACCAGTGCCTTGTATAATGGTACTAAAACCTTCTTATCCTTACTGGAAATGCCTCTCCTGATGCATCCCAAAACCACATTAGCTTTTTTCACAGCCATATCACATTGGCAGCTCATAGTAATCCTATGATCAACCAATACTCCAAGGTCCTTCTCCTCTTCCATTACTTCTAATTGACGCGTCCCCAACTTATAACTAAAATTCTTGTTATTAATTCCTAAATGCATAACCTTACACTTCTCACTATTAAATTTCATCCTATTACTATTATTCCAGTTTACAAAGTCATCCAGATCCTCCTGTATAATATCCCGATAATTTTGACTTAATTCTCCCCCAATCAAGTTGTTTTATGGTAATTGTTTAGTAATCATAAGATTTTTAAGGCACTCTCCTGTTTCTTCTTCAGTCTGTGGTGCTTCTTAGGAGTATGAGTCTATTATTCTGTTTTGTTAGAAAATTAATTTTTCTTTTATAACTTAAAATTTGATTTCCTGGGATATCTTCTGTGACATATATTGCAACCACATGTAATATCTCTGGGGGACCATATATTAAGTATTATTAAGGGGGACCAAATATTAAGTTTATGTATCACTGTGGGTCAGGGATTGCATACAACTCCGCATGAGTTACCACAGCTCTTCTAGGAACCAACAATAGAGGGGATGATTAAAGTTGAATCACTCAGGTTGCAATACTTCCTGAGAGGTGGTACCACAGCCAGAAAGGTTACATATGCTGGTGCAAACTGGGATTTTTCCAGAAACCAATGAAGAAAGGGCTTTTAGCATAAAAAGGCCGTGTTGAAACTGACTTAACACTTTCTTTCTGATCCAGCAAGTGAACGGGACCTTCTGTCACACAGCCCCAACTCTTGCAGAAGGGTTGGAAAGACTTTGGCCCACTAGGCCCTATTAAACTGATGGGTGATCTCTGGTGAGCTTTTAGTATGTGTATAGGAACTTTTATAGATTTTTTTAACATATTTTCTGTTGGGCTTTTACCTTAAGAATAAATGTGCTTATCTAGAAAGAGCTGTGTGGAAACTTATCACTGTGGGCAATACACTGTTCATAGCCCTCAGAAAGAAAGCAGAGCACAGGAACTGGCCTTTAGATAGCCTGGCTTGCTGGGGATATCACAGGGAGCTGTGCATCCTTAAAACCCCTGTCAGGAGGGAGGGACAGGGATGTAGGTCCCTGCCTAAAAGATGACAGCTGGGAGCCAGAAACCTTAAGTTAATGCCCACAAGGGACCATGGAGGGGGAACACAGGTCACAGTTTCAGAGTAACTGCCCATTCTTCTTGGCACTAAATTGCTTTTTTAGCTTTTAAAATGCATTGAGTAATCTTATTTTATGGGCCGTATGGTATAGTAGGGCTATGCTCCGATCAGTGATCCTGTAAAACTGATGTCATGTTTCTTATGGATTTTATATCACATGTGATCAGTTTACAAGTAAAAATACCCTTCTTCTAACTGCCAGCCATACAAAGTCCACCTGAGCTCTGGAAGTCAAACTATATTTCTGGCTTGAAAAATGGTGATTTTGACCTGTCATTGGAATTTTAAGTGACCAATGTTAAGAATTCTGCTGCTAATAGAATAGTCAGGATAGAATCCAGTTCACTTATCACTGCGCTGAACCTGCATTGCTAACAGGAGTAAAAAGCTACATTTGTCACAGATGTCCTTTCAGGACTCTGAATACATACTTGGGGCAGATCTATTGAGTAAGAAGGTGCCACTTTCTCCTCACACACATTTAGGTCCTAGTTGCACAATGAATTCTGTAGGGGACTGCGGAAAACTTTGTTTTGGCCTAGCTAGAAAATTTCCGCTTTCTCGAGCCAAAAAGTTACTGTAAAACATAAATAGTTACTAAAAAACACAGGCACACAAGCACAAAATGTTTTGCTGTGGGACTGTTCAGCATTCATTTATTGTGTGCAGAGGAACAACACTAAGTTTATTGGGTGGTACGCCCAGTTTTAGTTGTATGTGTATAGTGGAGAGACAGCATTAAAGTGGGGTGCAGATTTAAGCAGCAAGGGATGTAAAGTGGGAATACCCAAAGAGCAGGAGACTGGCACTAGGAGGTGTGAGCCTTCCCAAACCACAACTTGCCATTTGGATGTATTTCAGACTGTCAAGAAGATTCAGTCATTGGGCTACTGGGTGTTGGGTAAATTTTTCAAGCCGTGTGACACTCTGTACCTCAAAGAAGCACCCTGGAACCCCCATATTCACCACTGTCATATAATTATGTGTTGTACAAAGTATGCCTTGTGAGGTTTCGTTTTAAAAGTCTTGATCTGTTGAACATTAATATCCTGTTGGATTGTATGTGCTATCATTGTATGTAGAGTTACGAAGTTTTGTTACGTGTGTGTTACTCAAATCTATTGTGAGGTTGCGAACACCTACAACCAGCCTTTCAGGTACAACAATGGAGTAGCCAGAGGTTCTGATGGATCATTAAAGGGAATCCACTTTCCCAGAAGCCATCCCAGAAGACTTCTCGGACAGAGCACATAGACAATGGAGACTGCTTGACCAATGGGGTTGGACCCCCACATCACAAGCAAAAGATCTTTCCAGAAAGCTGGAAGAAACTATAGAAGAGGGAAAGTGACATCATAACTTAGTCTCCTTCCCCCCAAAACTCAACACCTGGAAACATGTCTGGAGGACAAAGACTTTGAACTGGGGGAGGTTGGTCCCTTACTGGAAGGCAGTTCCAGCCTGTGTATTGAAGATCTGTGACCTGTTTGTATCACCTATCAAGGTAAGAAACTGCTTGATTCAAATCCTGTTTAGTTTATAGAACTTAGACTGTGAATTTACTTTTTATTTCTTAGGTAACCAACTCTGATCTCTACACTTACTACTTATAATCACTTAAAATATTTCTGTAGTTAATGTTTTATTTTTTTACCTAAAAAGTGTGTTTTAGTTGAAGTGCTTGGGAAATCTCAACTCCATTTACAAAGGCCAGTGTTTGTCCTCACCACATTGAGGGAGGGGCAGACTGGGTAATGAACTTACACCGTTCAGGTTTCTGACCAGGGCAAGACAGTACAGTTTTGGGGTGCAAGGCTGGGGAACTGGTTGGAGCCTCTCTTTTGTTGGTTCATGAATGGCTGGGAGAAGCATTCATGTAACTCAGCTTGGTGTCCCTGACTGTGGATTCTGTGCAAGTGCAGTGCCTGTCAGAGGTTTGGCAACAGCATCACTGTGTGAGAGGAATACCCCAGGTTGCACTCAGGGCTCAGTGGTCTCACAGTCCAGGTTGCACTCTGTGGAGCCTGTCAGAGCCTGCATATTTTGAGAGAGACTGTCTCCTGGACATGATCACATCAGCCAGTTTGCTGCCTCTTTGCAATTACATAACATCCCTCTGGCAACAACAGCAATTATATGAAAAAAAATATCATTAGGAAAGTATGTAGTGCATATTTGGCTTCTTTGGATGCAATTTAGCAGCTGAAAACAAGAAGTGGAGACATCACCACAGACGAGCTAGCTTTCTGCAGAGCACTACCAAGTGCTCTATGGAGTAGCAGTTGCGGAACCTCTGGCTTAGGCTACCAAAAGCGAAAGACATGAGAGAAAGTATTTTCTCATTCAGTTGGTATTTGACAGTAAAGCGAGGGCAGTTTTACTCCTAGTCCCCTAGGGTATAATGATGACATCACTTTTCTGCTCTCCTCTGTAAGACTTGTCCAAGCACTGAAAGGGTTTAACACTGAGAGCACTGGGGCTGCTGCCAGTGTTTTGGAGCTTAGCTACATGCTGCTGGTAGGTAAATATCAGTTTCTAAAATGATTAATTTGTCAGTGTTTCCTTTAAAAGTGTCCTAAAAATGTTAAGGCCCCCACAGTAGCCCAGAAATAGACTGGAAGAACAAAGTGGAGGACGTTTTATCCCGCTTCACCACCTCTGTAGGAGCCAGGGAGGGGAGCATCCCTGAAAGTGTCTTCTTCCCTAGATCCCCTTCATGGAATTAGGGAAAGCAGCAGTGGATGACAGCTCCACCTTAGGTGAACATAAGCAGCAGTTTTCATTCTCCAGCTTTCTTCACTGGAATGAGGAGCACTAGCAAAGCCAAAGCAGCACTGGGGGGACCTTCACTCCCTGGCATACCTACAAGGGCCTGTGGAAGCAGCAGAAGCTGGCCAACATGGTGGAAGGGTCAATGAGCCTTGATTCTTTACTTCTCTGGTTGCTCTAGGGTCTGGCGGAAGACTGGAGTTCTTCACTTCCTGGGACACCTACACAAGGCCGGAAGTCACTCAGGAGGAACGAAGGACCTTAGGGATAAGGAAGGAGACAGTGAGATCTATCTTCTTCAAGAAGCCAGGCAGGAGAGGAAGCAGAGAATGGGAGGGTAGGGATTGCCTGACAGTGATATGCATAAGAATGGCCATACTGGGTCAGACCAAAGGTTCATCTATCCATTATTATTCTGTCTATCCATTACTATTCTGTTCATTCCCTCTGGGGTACCCATGCCAGATTCCCCAGAGGGAATGAACAGAACAGGTAATCATCAAGTGATCCATGCCCTGTTGCCCATTCCCAGCTTCTGGCAAACAGAGGCTAGGGACACCATCTCTGCCCATCCTGGCTAATAGCCATTGATGGATCTATCCTCTATGAATTTATCTAGTTCTTTTTTTAACCCTGTTATAGTCTTGGCCTTCACAACATCTTCTGGCAAAGAGTTTCACAGGTTGACTTTGCATTTTGTGAAGAAATATTTCCACTGGTTTGTTTTAAACCTGCTGCCTATTAATTTCATTTGGTGACCCCTAGTTCTTGTTTTATGCATGCACAACAAAATGTTCTGAGTTTCACATGCATGTTTCCTAACACATTCTGAGGGATCCCTGCACTTCTCTGCCTACGGTCTGTGTGAGAGAGTCACACAGCAGTAGGGGACAGAAGAGCAACAAAGTAAATTAGGTTAACTCAGTTCTAAAAAGGAGAGATCTCAGTGGCAGGTGCCCTTTCCAGAAAGCAGCTTTATTAGACTGATTAAATTTACCATCTCTAGATTGACAGTGACCTTTTAAAAATGAGTGGTGATGTCCTCTGCTTCTGTAAAGGGACAATAACAAAAAGGAGTATATTTAGCCTTTTGTGGGGCGTGGGAAAGAAGGAAAGGCTGCCTCAGGCCCACCATCTTGGTTTTGGCCCTACCTGGCATCTGATTTTCCTCCTGAATAGGTTGGCTTGCTATGGAGGCAGCACCTACAGTCTTCCAAGAAAGGCTGATGGATCGTACCCTAGCAATAATCACAGCATAACAAATAATTCCATAACAAAATGGGATTTAGTGATACCAGCACAAAGGGAGTTAATAAGTTATACCCCTAGTAGAAATTTAAATTAACAATTTTCAAGTGGTTCCAATTGACCATCATATTGTTGGGTTCCTCATCCCCTGGTTGAAGCCAATGGAAACCAACAGTACATTAAGCTAAACATGAACAAGGCACCCTTATTCCAAAATAAGAGTGTCCACACACGGAGTTATTCAGGAATAGCTGTTCCTGAATAGCACTCTGTGTAGAAAAGTCCTAACTGAAGTATACATTCTACTGCAACTTCCAGTAGGCTAAAAATAGTCATTTTGATTAAACTTATTAAAAAACCTGATTTCACTGCTGTAGATCTGACTTCATATTGTTAAGAGTTAAACAAAATGTTTTAATTCTTTTTTCTAATCCTTCAGTGTCCCCTCTTATCACAGAGTTAAAAGAAAGCTAACTCTTGGCAATACACCAAACACTAAACCTGAGCATAGATTTTAAAAGTAAATATAAAAAGGTTATGGCTTTTTAGAGAGAGAAAATAGACCATCAGTGTGGGACACACTGTGCTCTCATTTACCTCTCTGAGTCAGAGTAACTCCACTGACTTTACAGTTACTCCACATTAACACCATGTAGATGAGAACAGAATTTGGCCCTGTATATCTTGTCTGGAAGCCATTCTCATTTAGTAACCCCATCCTCATTTAATGACTGCACTTCCCTTATTCAGGCCAGTCATTACAGATAATAGAAGCTGCAAGTTCAAATGAAGATGTACATATTTTTTCATTTAATGAATAAGTGACAGCATGCATTCTTTCCTGTGTAGTGTCAATGCAGATGACTATGTTCTAATTTAAAAAACACTAGCTTGCTGTCCCTGGAACCCAAGTTCCAAGCTCAAACTAAAGTTTTTAATTGAAATGAATTCCAGCATAACTAGAGTAGCTACTCATAAATTGACACCATTCAGTTCATGCCTATGAAAGGCTTTGTGAATTGTCCAGGTCAGAGCTGAACTGAATCAACAGGACTAGGGGAGAATGTGAAAAAAAGTCAGCAAGTTGTAATGAATCTTCTTAAATGTCCCTTCAAATAGAAAACTCTGTTCTACAGAATTTGTAGCCTGCTAAGAGAGTACATTCTAGGAGACAGTTCTGTCCTGCCTGAACATCCTTTAGAATTAAACCTGAAGAAAAGAAAAACCTGCAGACAGAAGAATCATTACAATATAGATCCCTTACAGCTTTATAATTCAATCCCTTTGATTCCAAGCTAAGGTCCTGTGTCTGCTCTCACATTAGTTTTACATTCCACTAATTCCACTGACCTCAGAGGAGTTGCTAATTTACATTGGTGTAACAAAGCAGAATCTGTTGCTGTTCCACATACATTATTCTATGCCTGGCTTGCAAAAGATCATGCTAATGAAGACTAGAGTTGGGGTCTGATTCTCCTTTAGCTCTTGCCTCTTTGCACTGCTCTGATGGTCTAAAGGGACTTGAGGGTATGTCTAAATAGCAGATGCTGTGCATGGGATAGCTTACTCGTGCTTGCCTGAATGCAGGTAGAGCAGGTAATAATAGTGAAGACAGCACACCGTGAGCTTCAGCACAGGTAGTACACACCCGGTACGGACCCATGGTATATACTCAACTTGCTAGCCCGCGCTGAAGCCCGCATTGCACCATCTTCACTGCTACTGTTACCTATGCTAGCTGGATTCAAGCTGGCTTAGGTAGGCTAGCCCATGCACAGTGTCTGCTATATAGACATACCCTTAGAGTTGGTGTAAGTGTAATCCCACTTTAAGGGCCATTTTACATAGCTAGAGTGGTGTAAATGAGAAGCAGTCCCTTTGTGTACTACTTTGAAACCTAGAAACAGAAGAGAAAAAGAATACTCTTCCTAAAGATCCTGGTTCTCCATTGGGTTGCACCTTGTATACTCACTTACACCGTGCAAATTGGGTGTAATACACTACTTAATCCAAATTCTCCACTTACACACTCACTTTTGGCTCTTTGTAGATGTGTAAATCAGAGAAATGTGAAGCTCAAAGGGACCTCTAGAGGTCATCTAGTCCAGGCCGCTGCACTGAGGCAATATTGAGTATACCTAAATCATACGACTATGCAAAGGGTAAGGCAAGTAGAAAAATCAAGCCCCATGTCTCCCTGTATGTTTGTACAGTGCCAAGCCAATCATTAAGAAATGATGATGATGACAACAGGGAGAAAAGAGCTTTGAAAACCAAAAACATTCAGAGAGTAAGCTGCCAATATCAGAAAGCAAAACACTACATGAGATCGTAGGTCCTGGAACAAGGGGTATGGAGTTTTGGTGCTGCAGCACCCCCTGGCTTGAAGTTTACAGTTTGGTTCAGTGGCTCTCAGCATCGTCTCTATAAAAATTGTTCCAGCACCCCTGCATGAGATCACACTCTTGGGGAAAAAAACAATTCCCAAAAAGGAGAGGTATTAAGTGGAGAATTGCCAAACACCATTATGCACATCTGCACACAGATGCCTTTATGCTGCTTGAGATGATGTTGCTGGTTCTTTAGCTCACCAGACTGAGGCCTTGATCAAAGAACTCAGAGTTGGGGACTTGCAACAGAAAACTACAGTGACATGTAGAAATCTAAATAAATGGCCTGATTTTCAAAGGTCCTGACCACCTGCAGTTTCCATGAGCATCAATGAGAGTTGTGAGTGCTAGCACCTCTGAAAAAAAAAATCACTCATTTATGGAGGTCTTATCTATATTTTAGGGCTGTCAAGCAATTAAAAAAATTGCTATTGATCATGCCATTAAAAAAATTGCACGGTTAATCATGCTGTTAAACAATAGAATACCATCTATTTAAATATTTTTTGATGTTGTATACATTTTCAAATATATTGATTTCAATTGCAACACAATACAAAATGTACAGTGCCCACTTTATATTTATTTTTTATTACAAATATTTGCACTGTAAAAAACAAAAGAAATAGTGTTTCAATTCACCTAATACAAGTACTGTAATGCAATCTCTTTAACATGAAAGTTGAACTTACAAATGTAGAATAATGTACAAAATAACCCTGCATTCAAAAATAAAATATAAAACGTTTGAGCCTACAGTCCAATCAGTCCTACTTCTTGTTCAGCCAATCACTGAGACAAACAAGTTTGTTTACATTTGCAGAAGTTAATGCTGCTTGTTTCTTGTTTACAATGTCACCAGAAAGTGAGAGTGAGCATTATGTATGGCACTGTTATAGCTGGTGTCACAAGATATTTACATGCCAGATGCTCTAAAGATTCATATGTCCCTTAATTCTTCAACCACCATTCCAGAGGACATGCATCCATGCTGATGACGGGTTCTGCTCAATAACGATCCGAAGCAATGGGGACCAATGCATGTTCATTTCCATCATCTGAATCAGATGACACCAGCAGAAGGTTGATTTTCTTTTTTTATAGTTCGGGTTCTGTACTTTCCACATCAGAGTGATGCTCTTTTAAGACTTCTGAAAGCATGCTCCACACTTCATCCCCTCTCAGATTTTGGAAAGCACTTCAGATCCTTAAACCTTGGGTCGAGTGCTGTAGCTATCTTTAGAAATCTCACATTGGTAGCCTCTTTGCATTTTGTCAAATTTGCAGTGAAAGTGTTCTTAAAATGAACATGTGCTGGATCATCATCCGAGACAGCTATAACATGAAATATATGGCAGAATGCGGGTAAAACAGAGTAGGAGACATACAATTCTCCCCCAAGGAGTTCCGTCAAATTTAATTAATGCCTTTTTTTTAAATGAGCAACATCAGCATGGACGCATGTCCTCTGGAACGATGGCCAAAGCATGAAGAGGCATATGAATCTTTAGTGCATCTGGCACATAAATATCTTGCGACACCAGTTACAACAGGTGCTGTTCTCTCTTTCAGGTGACATTGTAATGAAGAAGGGGGCAGCATTATCTCCCATAAACATAAACTTCTTTCTCTTCACGATTGGTTGAACAAAAAATAAGACTGAGTGGACTTGTAGGTGCTAAGGTTTTACATTGTTTTGTTTGAGTACAGTTATGTAACAAAAATTACATTTGTAAATTGCACTTTCATGACAAAGATTGTACTACTGTACTTGTATGAGGTGAACTGAAAAATGCTATTTCTTTTGTTTATCATTTTTACAGTGCAAATATTTGCAATAAAAATATAAAGTTAACACTATACACTGTTGTAATTGAAATTGATATATTTGAAAATTTAGAAATCATCAAAATATTTAATAAATTTCAATTTGCATTCTGTTTAACAATGCAATTAATTTTGAGTTAATTGCATGAGTAAACTCCAGTCAATCAACAGCCCTACTATATTTTGGAAGTAGGACCACTATAACTCACTTTATATGTGGAAACCACAATGCATCCACACTCAAGTTGTATCCCATCAAGAACTCTCTGGATTTTAAAACCAATATAGGCTGGTTTGTTACCCACAAAACTCTATATTGGTAGGAGTAAATATGGTTTATGGGTAATGTGGGCACATCTGTCATAGGGTCTGCTCTCTACTACTGCTCCTCCTGTGGATGTGCTGATTCCACAGTCAATGCTTCCTTTCCAGCTCTCACCACATGCCCTGCCTTCTCTTCCTGGGTCTCAGGGAGTAAGATGCTCTATTTGTGGCTCAGCCCTCCTGACAAATCACATGAATCCTCCTTTTCTCAGGTTATCAACAACTTACCAACAGGCTCAGGCAGTCTTCCCATTCACTGGCTAGCTTGTACTCATCCCCACTGCCTGGTAGGGGAACCAGGCCCTGATCTCTACTCCAGGTTCCAGCTTAGGGACCCTCTAATCAGCAGCTAAGGTCTGTTCCATTCTAGACCTTACTGCCTTTTCCCTGAATCTTTCCTTATGTTCTGCTCCCCCAGGTTTGCCAGCCTTAAAACTCCCTTCTTCTATAGACTAATTGTGGGTTGCTTTGTCACTCTAGCTACCAAACATACCTGCCTTATCAAGGGAGTAACTACAGACTACTTCCCTGCAGCCTCTTCTCCACTTCCAACTTCCTGTCTTTATAAACCCAGCTCAGTTCCTTCCTCCTCAGCTGAGCTTCCTTATTATTCAGTTAGGGTATTACTTAAGTCATCTGGTTCCCCTCAACTGTAGCTTATCTGGTTAATTGGCCCCCTACTTAGCCTACATTAACCTTCTGGAGGGCAAGCATGGAGTGAACCTCCCATCACAGTATCTCACTTTCAATTTAACTAAGTAGGTGTAAGCAGTCCTCTCACTCCTACACCACATGTGTGGATGTAGGTGTTTAACTTCATGCACCCAAGTTTGACAATTTCAGCTCATATTTTTTTTTATTTATATGCATCCTTTCTAGATTAATTATGATGATATATTTAAAGTGCTAAGTATAATTGTTGTCCCTGGCACTCCTCTATTAATATGAACATAACTGAGCCTAAAGACAAGCTCTTCCTTTGTTGTAGGGAATGTATGCAGTAAAGACTTGTGTCAGGGTATGCCACTGCCTCTGTGCCTGTGAGAGATGCCCAAAGATGTTTTTTCTTGTTGGGGTTTTTTTGGATTTGTGGGAATTGAGAGAGAGAGAGGGAAAAAAAAAGGAGTTTAGCCCTTTTTGAGTAAGATGAAAATGAAAATAAATAAAGCTTTCACCTTACAAAGGATATTTGTAATATTTTTTATCAGCACTATCACCAAAATGAGTGATAGATGAAATTTGGCATGAAAATAGCTCTCAACAGAACAGTGCTTTGGGTATTCAGTTTTCTCACTATGATCTTGAGTTACATTTATCACTTCTACCACAATACAATTGTTAGTTTCTTGACTATTCTGTCATTATTATGATTATTCTATACCACCAGAAATATACATGTTTGATAGACAAAGAGACATGTTCCCTGTCCCAAAAAGCTTAGTATTAGGAGCTTAGGCCCAGGTCCTCAAAGGTATTTAGGCACTAAACTCACATTGTTTCCAAAGGTAGTTAGGTGTCTAAATTCCTTTCAGGGTCTAGGCCTTATATATTTCTTTCTCTTCTCCTAAACCCTACGGAAGCACCTCAGAGCTCAGTGAGGCCAGGGGCCAGGAAAGCTGATGTGGGGCCAGATAAGCTCCACTGGATTTTCCTTCTCAGCTTGCAGGACAAAGCTGTGGAAATTACTGCAAAAAATTTGCAGTAGGTGGTATGGCTTCCCCCTGTCCCCCACAGTGAGGAACTTTCCTGGAATGGGCCCTTCCAGGGATACTTTGCATCTGGCAACATGTCTCCTGGAGCATGAGCAGTTGTATGGAGAAAATGAACCTCCATGAGGAAGAGAGAACAGGGCCCTGTGAATATTGTAATTTGGGGAGGAGACACAAAGCCCTGGTCTACACTACGGGGTTAGGTCGAATTCAGCCACGTTAGGTCGATTTTAAAATAAATGCGTCTACACAACCAACCCCATTCCGTCAACCAAAGGGCTCTTAAAATCGACTTCTGTACTCCTCTCTGGCGAGGGCAGTAGCACTAAAATCAACCTTGCTAGGTTGAATTTGGGGTAGTGCAGACGCAATTCGATGGTATTGGCCTCTGGGTGCTATCCCAGAGTGCTCCAATATGACTGCTCTGGACAGCACTTAGAACTCCGATGCACTAGCCAGGTACACAGTAAAAGCCCCAGGAAATTTTGAATTTCATTTCCTGTTTGGTCAATGTGGCGAGCTCAGCAGCACAGGTGACCATGCAGACCCCCAGAATCGCAAGCGAGCTCCAGCATGGACCGAAAGAGAGACACTGGATCTGATTGCTGTATGGGGAGAAGAATCTGTGCAGGCTGAACTCCGATCAAAAAGAAGAAATGCTAATATTATGCCAAAATCACACAGGGCATGGTGAAGAGAGGCTACAACAGGGACACACAGCAATGTCGCGTGAAAGTTAAAGAGCTGAGGCAAGTCTACCAAAAGACAAAGGAGGCAAGTGGTCGCTCCAGGTCAGAGCCCCATACATGCCGCTTCTATGATCAGCTGCATAGCATTTTAGGGGGGACCCTACCACTACCCCACCACTGTCTGTGGACACCTGCAAGGGGGGAGTCTCATGCAACAGGGAGGAGGATTTTGTGGTTGAGGAAGAGGAGGAGGAGAATGTGCAGCAGGCAAGTGGTGAATCCATTCTCCCCAGCAGCCAGGACCTTTTCATCACCCTGGAGCCAATACCCTCCCAAGGCGCGATCCCTGACCCTGAAGCCGGAGAAGGCAGCTCTGATGAGTGCATATTTGTAACTACAGTATAGGGTTTAAGAGCAATAGTGTTTAGTGTATGATTTGCCCGAAGAATTGGGATGCATTCGCGGCCAGTACAGCTACTGGAAAAGTCTGTTAATGTGTCTGGGGATGGAGTGGGAATCCTCCAGGGACATCTCCATTAAGCTCTCCTGGAGGTACTCTGAAAGCCTTTGCAGAAGGTTTCTGGGGAGGGCTGCCTTATTTCGTCCTCCATGGTAGGACACTTTACCACGCCCAGCCAGTAGCAAGTAGTCTGGAATCATTGCAGCACAAAGCATGGCAGCGAATGGTCCTGGGTTTTGGTCGCATTCAAGCAACATTGAGTCTTTATTTTTCTGTGTTAGCCTCAGGAGAGTGATATCATTCATCATCACCTTATTGAAATAGGGGAATTTTTTGTAAGGGAACAGTAAAAGGACCCAGTTCATGCTGGGTTGTTTGTGCTTGGTTAAAAGGGATCATCCCAGAGAATAGCAATGCAGTGGGGTGGGGGGAGGTGTGTGCAGCACATCCACCCGAAAACCGCAGCCCCTCCTTTTAAATGTGAAACCAAGCCGGCATTGCTTGCTATGGGAAAGGATGGCGCTACGGTTTGAAACCCCACTTCCACAGTTATGAAGGTGGAAGAAGCCAACCCCGTGTACCAAAAGGCTGCCTGGAAACTGAATTCTGTTGCCCAGCCATGTGTGATGTGTCACCATACCGGCAGGCACTCAATATAAAAGGCAAAATGCGACCTTGTACCTAAAGCACATGTGCTGTCTGCTGTGAATTGCTTGATTCACTGTGAAAGAGTCTCCCTTTTGTTCTCAGAAATGTATCATCTTAAGTTTTACTCTCCCTTTTTATCTCCCCACAGGTGCAAATGTTTCTATGCTCCCCCTATCATCTCCATCCCTGAGGTTTTCGCAGATTAGAAGGCGAAAAAAACCGCACTCTCAATGACATGTTTTCTGAGCTCATGCAGTCCACCCGCACTGATAGGGCACAGCTGAATGCATGGAGGCATTCAGTGGCAGAGGCCAAGAAAGCATTAAGTAAGCGCGAAGAGCAGAGGGAGGAGGTGATGCTGCGGCTAATGGAGGAGCAAACGGACATGGTGAACCATCTGCTGGAGCTGCAGGAAAGCCAAAAAGAGCACAGACCCCTGCTGCATCCATTGTATAACTGCCTGCCCTCCTCCTCAAGTTCCATATCCTCCTCACCCAGACCTCCAAGAAGGCTGAGGGGGGAGGCTTTCAGTACCCAGCCACTCCACTCCAGAGGATGGCCCAACCAACAGAAGGCTGTCATTCAAACAGTTTTGATTTGTAGTGTGGCTACAATAAGCAATGTGGCCTTGTCCTTCCCTCCTCCCGCACCCCACCCCACCAGGGCTACCTTGTCAGTTATCTCACTTTTTTTTTAATTAATAAAGAAAGAATGCATGGTTTCAAAACAATAGTTACTTTATTTCCTTTGCCAGCTGTGATCGAAGGCGGGAGGGTGGTTGTCTTATAGGGAATTAAAATCAACAAAGGAGCAGCAAGGAGAAACACACACAGGTGTCACATTGTAGCCTGGCCAGTCATGAAACTGGTTTTCAAAGCCTCTCTGATGCGCAGCACACCTAGCTGTGCTCTTCAAATTGCCCTGGTGTCTGGCTGCTCAAAATCGGCCACCAGGCAATTTGCCTCAACCTCCCACCCCGCCATAAAAGTCTCCCCCTTAGTCTCACAGATATTATGGAGCACACAGCAAGCAGCAATAACAATGGGAATGTTGGTTGTGCTGAGGTCTAACCTAGTCAGCAAACAGCACTAGCGAGCTTTTAAATGTCCAAAGGCACATTCTACCACCATTCTGCACTTGCTCAGCCTATAGTTGAACTGCTCCTTACTACTGTCCAGGCTGCCTGTGTATGGCTTCATGAGCCATGGGAGCAAGAGGTAGGCTGGGTCCCCAAGGATAACTATTGGCATTTCAACATCCCCAACGGTAATTTTCTGGTCTGGGAAGTAAGTCCCTTCTTGCAACTGCTCGAACAGCCCTGAGTTCCTAAAGATGCTAACATCTTGCACCTTTCCCGGCCATTCCACAGTGATGTCGGTGAAACATCCCTTGTGATCCACCAGTGCTTGCAGCACCATTGAGAAGTACCCCTTGCGGTTTATATACTGGTTGCCAAGGTGGTCTGGTGCCAAGATAGGGATATGTGTTCCATCTATCGCCCACCACAGTTAGGGAACCCCATCACAGCAAAGCCATCCAGTATGATCTGCACATTTCCCAGAGTCACTACCCTTGATAGCAGAATGTCAGTGATTGCATTGGCTACTTGGATCACAGCAGTCCCCACAGTAGATTTGCCCACTCCAAATTGATTCCCAACTGACCGGTAGCAGTCAGGTGTTGCAAGCTTCCACAGGGCTATCGCCACTCGCTTCTCAACTTTCAGGGCAGCTCTCCTCTTGGTATTCCTGCACTTCAGGGGAAAGCAACTCACAAAGTTCAAGGAAAGTGGCCTTACGCATACAAAAGTTTCATAGCCACTGTGAATCATCCCATACCTGCAACACTATGCTGTCCCACCAGTCTGTGATTGTTTGCTGGGCCCAGAATCAGCATTCCACTGTATCAACCAGCCCCACTGCTGCCATGATGTCCCAATTGCCACAGCCCATGCTTTCAGGAACGTCTGGGTCCATGTCCTCATCACAATCGTCCTCGTGCTGGCATCTCAGCCCAGTTCTGCACATACTCCAGGATAATGCGTGAGGTATTTACAATGCTCACAGCAGCAGCGGTGAGCTGAGCGGGCTCCATGCTTGCCGTGGTATGGCGTCTGCATGGGTAACCCAGGAAAAAAGGCGCAAAATGATTGTCTGCCGTTGCTTTCACGGAGGGAGGGAGGGGCGGCTGACGACATGTACCCAAAACCACCCTTGTCAATGTTTTTGCCCCATCAGGCATTGGGAGCTTAACCCAGAATTCCAATAGGCAGCAGAGACTGCGGGAACTATGGGATAGCTACCCACAGTGCACTATTCCGTAAGTCGGTGCTAGCCACAGTATTGAGGACACACTCCGCTGACTTAATGCGCTTAGTGGGGACATACACAAACTATTGTATAAAATCGACTTCTAAAAATCGACTTCTATAAAATCGACCTAATTTCATAGTTTAGACATACCCAAAGTTTCTGGCCATAGAGGAGGGAAAGGATGGATTAATGAGCACAAACGAGGGGAAAGGGAGAAGGGACTGGTAAAAGGAAAGAGAGGTATGGAGAAGAGTGTGGTGCATATTCAACAGGGGAGAGTGAGGTAGTGAAGAGAAAGATCATAGGTGATGTTAGCAGAGTAAAAAAAATCAATCAAAGGAGCTTGTTTGGTTCAAGTGATATCAGCTACTCTGTTGGGCTAAGGCCTGGGGTCAGGAGCAACTGCCTGGTAGGAGCCAGGTAGCATGAGCAGAAGAAAGAGAACAAGCTGAACTGGTTCTCTCCTGCCTGTCCATTCCTGCTGTTGGAGTGGATCAGTTTTTTCCCCTTTCATTTCTCATCAAAAGTCATGTAATAGTTTCTTTGGGTTCTTCCCCCACCCCCCACATCCATTTAGCATGAAGGTCTCACCTATGTTTTTTGGTATTTCACCACTACCCTCTGTTCTACGCACTGTACATTTTCCACTGTTGTTGATTTAAGTAGCCTGGCATCCCACTGCACCACCTTTTGCACCTGCCACTTTATTGGAAGCAGCTGCTGCTCTAGGCTGCTATGCTAAGTGGCACCCAGGCAGACATAAACAGGCTGCAAACATGTGTTCAAGCTTGTCACTATTGTACTTCTACTAATTTTTTCAGAAACAGGATCATTGTCATCTTTATCAATTGTATTCTGACTCAGAGAAAAATATTTCTTATCTTTCATTAGTGCATTATAACCTGAAGTGTGCAATACTGTGCTTTATCTATATCTTCATTGATGTAGGTTAACTCTTCAAATTCCTAGGCTATTCCAGACTTATTGTTCCTGTTATCCAGGTCATATTGCAAAAAAACAATTGTATCCTATTGCTATAATAATTTAATTTTTTTCATCTTTCATAGTAAAAATAAATATAAGCTGAGACAACTTATATAAGTTTTGTACAAACATAAAAGACCATAGCGTCTCAGAAGCTCCATTGAGGCAGAATGATTTTGCTTTACTTAAACCATTTTAAACGTTTCACTGTCCTTCATTGACACTTTAATTTAGCCACAAGAGATCTCACGAAATTTCTCTCTCAAGAAATGTTTTGCCCTTTAAGACCTAGACTAGTTTCATTAGTCAATCTTCATTACAATTACACATATCTGAAATTAAATCAAGCAACTATTCATGCCAAATCATTGTATCACCTAGACAACTTAAGCTAAGTTATTTTTCTACACTGTCCTAAAATCTGCAATATTTGCTTAGACTCACTGTTAATTGCTTCTTCAGTGGCACAGCCTTTAAGTCCTTGAAGTGTTTCTTCTACAGTATTTGTTTTATCTTAATTGTAATGATCTTGCTTCTTTGATTTTTTTTATATTCCTCAAATAGTACCCTCTACTTTGTCATAGATGTTCTTGCACTTTATGAAACTTCTATTTTTTGACGTCAGAGGAAAGGGATGCAATCTATTTTTGAAAATTCACTGCTAGGACAAGTTCTGTTTAAACATAAATGTCTTTTGCCCTAATGCCTATAGTTCTATCTTGTATGTGTGTAAAAGTGATCAAGATTATCTCAAATTTGGTCCAGGTGATAGGTCTTGCTATGGCTTCTTTGTAGTGTTCTGATGGTGCAAAACAGTTGCAATGCTATCTCAGCCAGTTG
Source organism: Dermochelys coriacea (assembly GCF_009764565.3). Classification (NCBI taxonomy): domain Eukaryota; kingdom Metazoa; phylum Chordata; order Testudines; family Dermochelyidae; genus Dermochelys; species Dermochelys coriacea. The sequence continues at coordinate 102,186,082 of NC_050068.2, read as the reverse complement.
ATGGAGGATTATTCCAGTATGAGGTCTTTTCTAGTATGCATAACCCTACACCAGGGGTCAGGAGGAGGGGTGGCATAAGAACGACTATAGACCTCTATGCTTATGTACTAGCACAGAGATGGGCAAACTACGCTTGTGGGCCACATCCGGCCCGCGGGACTGTCCTGCCTGGCCCCTGAGCTCCCAGCTGGGGAGGCTAGCCCTGGTCCCTCCCCTGCTGTCCCCCCTCCTCTGCAGTTATGCCACCGTGCGGGTAGCATGGCTTGTGCCCGCCCACCTCCCAGGCTTTCCAATAAGCCTGTCCTGCAGCTCTGAGCAGCCTGGTAAGGGGGCGGGGCGATCACGGAGGTTGGATAAGGGGCAGGAGATCCTGGGGGGCAGTCAGGGGACAGGGGGCTGTTGGATGGGGTGGAGGTTGGAGGGGGGCATCAGGAGACAGGGAGCGGGGGGGTTGAATAGGGGGTAGGGTCCTGGGGGGTTGGGGGTTCCGGGAGGGGGCAGCACAGGGAGCAGGGGGGTTGGATAGGGGGTGGGGTCCTGGGGGGCAGTTAGGGATGGGAATTCAGGGAGGGGGCATCAGAGGACAAGGAGTGGGGGTTGGATGGGTCAGGGGTCCTGGGGGGCCTGTCGGGGGAGGGGGCTTGGATAGGGGATGGGGCAGTCAGGGGACAGGGAGCAGGGGGGGTGGATGGGGGTAGAGTCCTGGGTTGGTTAGGGGCAGGGGGGTCCTGGAACGGGGCGGTCCGGGGACAAGGTGCAGGGGGGTTGATGGGTCGGGGATTCTGAGGGGGGCAGTCAGGGGGTGGAAAGTGGGAGGGGATAGATAGGGGGTGGGGGCCAGGTTGTTTGGGGAGGCACAGCCTTCCTTACCCGGCCCTCCATACTGTTTTGCAACCCCGATGTGGCCCTCAGGCCAAAAAGTTTGCCCACCCCTGTACTAGCACTATCCAACTGCCTTAATGGCCCCATGGCACCATGGGCAGTTTGGCATAAATTAAAGCAATCTTGAGACTCCTCGGTTTTATGCCAGAAACCCGAGCAGCCCCAGCTAGTCCCAAGAGCAAAGTATGTGGTGGAAGAGGAGAATGTATGGGTACTGTAAAGCCATCTTTGTCCACCTCTCCTGATTACACCAAGTGCAGCTCAGACACAGCCCTAAGTCTGGGACATAGTATTCAAATAGTTCTGAATTATTTATACTGCGGTCAGTTTTCATTTTGTATTTGCTGGCAACATGCCTTTGGAAGCTTAGCATTTCCCTCAAATAGGGACCCCTTCACTTTAGAGTAAACTCTTGTCTTTGGTGGCAGGATGGATTATTAAATCTCGAAGGTAACAGTGTGAACTCATTGCACCTCTGTTTGTACATCCTGACCCTGATTCTCTTCTATCTTATATCTTGTGTCATCATTTACACTGCCACCAAGTGGGTGTAAAATGCTATCAAATCATAATGGTAGCATTTTACATCCACTTTCTAAAGGCATAAATGTCAATACAGAGGGAAAGGCAGGGGGCAATCAGACCAACAATTGTACCTGCCTCAGTACAGATTTCAAGGTTTGGGGTTATGACGTACTCTATATGATTTTATAAATGTATACTTATGAGTGTGAATATAATGTAACTAAAATATGCTTCATGCAAAAGGTCTTTTGTAAGGTATCATTACAAATCTTATAATCTACTGAGTGTGGTATAAATCCTATTTGTATAAATGTATCACTCTTGTACTGAAACTAGAAATATGAAATATAATTCTGAGGGCCTATTGTAGTTATGCAAAGTGTGGGTCATTAATGGTGGTTTGGAATCTTGATGGCTCCCATCAACCAGGACAATTGACTGTGGATGGCTCTGTCTGCAGGCAGGACTTCCTGTGAGTCAGGCTGGGAGGAATGAAGGCTTGGGGTCTCACAGGAAATGTGACCATGTCATCTGGTACTGAAATCCATCTTAAACCTGGTGCTTTTCCATTGGGGGGGGTGGGTGGGACCCAGAGAGACAAAAGATTCCTGCCTTGTGCCAAAGCCATATTAGGCGCCTGGAACAGAACAAGGGAGTCAGCCATCATGAGAAATCCCTTAGCTACCACCTGAGCTGGAACAAGGGCTGTACCAGGGGAAAGGATTGTGCCCAATCTAGAAAGGTGTCTGTGAAAGAAACTTATTGAAACATCTCTAAGGGTGAGATTTTACCTGTATTCAGTTTTTATTACTGTACTAGACTTAGACTTGCATGTTTTATTTTATTTTGCTTGGTAATTCACTTTGTTTTGTCTTCTACTACTTAGAACCACTTAAATCCTACTTTCTGTATTTAATAAAATCACTTTTTACTTATTAATTAACCCAGAGTATGTATTAATACCTGGGGGGGGGGGGGGAAACAGCTGTGCATACCTCTCTATCAGTGTTATAGAGGGCAAACAATTTATGAGTTTATGCTGTATAAGCATTATACAGGGTAGAACAGATTTATTCAGGGTTTGGGCCCCATTGGGATTTGGGCATCTGAGTGTTAAAGACAGGAACATTTCTGTAAGCTGCTTTAAGTTAAGCCTATAGCTGTTAGGGGACGTGGTTCAGACTTGGGTCTGGGTTTGCAGCAGGCTAGCGGGTCTGACTCAAACCAGGCAGGACACTGAAGTCCTAAGCTGGCAGGGTAGGAAAGCAGGAGCAGAAGTAGTCTTGGCACATCACGTGGCAGCCTCCCAGGGGTTTCTGTGATCCAACCCGTCATAGGGGTATAACTGCAAAGCCCTACGTAGTGTGGGACCCAGCTACCTCTAGGACCGCCTCTCCCTTTATCTATCATCACACTGACTGATCACCTGTAGTGCTGTTGTTAACTGGCCCAAGCTTTGAACTTTTGAGAACTAGAAGCAAGGCATTTTCCAGTTTCCTAGGGAGGGAATGAGTTTGTGGCTAAAGCACTGGGATAGAACTAAAAGAGCTGTGACCTTGGGCAAACCCATTCATTTATCTGTGCTTCAGTTTCCACACACACATGCCCCATCTTAAAAGTGGGGATAATACCTACCTGAAAGTGCTTTGTAATGTTAAATTTGTTGAACCTGATTCTCCACCACATTTCAGGGGAGATGTTCAAAGACACAAAGGGCACTTGATTCCCCTTGACAGTCAATGGGAGCCAGGCACCTAAATGCCCTTTGTGCCTTTGAATATCTCCCCCTGCACCCACAATTGTGGGTTGTGGGTTGTCCCAGCATGGCAGCATCTTGGAGGTTAAGAAAATAACTTCTCCTAAGGGCAGAAGTATTCTAGGACTAGTCGTTGTGTGTTTTTATAGCACCTAGCTCAACGGGGTTCATAGGTGCTACAGCAACACAAGTCATAGTATTGTCCAGTACAAGGACTTTGGCACCTCCTCTAAAGCATCTATTACTGGTCCCAGTCAAACACAGAATGGAAGAGCAGGGCTGCCAAGTATCACACCTCCCCATGTAACACTCATGCCTGCAGCACTTTCCTATAGCCCAGCTGAATTCTCGTGTATCCCACAGGGCTCTGGAGAGGCTGCAGCTGAGATTCCTCTTGCCATTGCTTCTCCTAGGCACCAGGGGCTGCAGTGGCTCCTCCCAGGCACCGGGGGCTGTAGGGAACCACGTGGCCTTTCTGCATCCCCTCTCACTGGCTCTCTTCCTGGGGGTTGTCAATCACGCAGCAGCAGCCCAGAAGCAGTGTGGAGAAGGAAGGACTCCACCTACGCACACACACACACCCAGCTGCCTCTGTGCCCCAAAATTGTCCCAGCACCTCACCACACACTCAACTACCCCTACTCAACTGCCCCCCAGCACTGCCACAGAACTGCCCCAGTTGCTCCCTGAAGCTCCTTGATGTCTTGACCGGGGCTGAGGCAATCAGTCCCAGTGGTCAGAGCTGGAGTCAAGCCTGGGGTCAGACAGGAAACAGGAGCCTAGCCCAGGGCCAGCACAGAGTCAAAATCCAAGGAGTCGGAGCCTAGCATTGGAGTTGGGGCAGTCGGGAACCGAGGCAACACGGTTCAGGGATTGAGCGAGGCTGAGGGAAGGAGCTGGGAACAAGGCAGGACTGAAGTCAAGGATCGGGGATGAGTCTAGGAGTCAGGTAGTAGATGGCAGGATCTGTAGCAGCAACAAACCAGGATCCACCTTGTTGTATAGATAACTTCCTGTGTCCTTCTGGTTTAAATAGTGTACTCAGAGCAATCAGGGGCTCCAGAGCTCCTCCAATCAGGTCCCTGGGGATGATACCTTTAGTGGCATGTAAGGCTGTAGAGTTCTCTATTCTCCAGACATTAGCAGGCCTGTCAGGTGGTGATGGTGTTGTACATGCAGCAGTGGGCCGAGAGCTCATGGGCCTGGCTTGAGGACTCATGGATCATTGCATAATACCCCCCTCCTCACACTTAGAGTGCTCCCAGGACCTCGCAGGACCAGGCTTCCCAGGCTGGACTCTATGGAGGCCTTCATGGGTTCTGGAGCATGGACGTTGTCAGCAGGTTCACAGGAATGTTCCTTGGGGCTATATCCCTCCCAACTGATGGGATACTGTAGCAAGGAAGCATGGCCTCCCTCAGACGTGGAGGGAACACCGCAAGTTGCCTGATGGAGCCAGAAGGGCCATGCCCCACATGCTAGAAGCAGAGGAGCGGAACAGGAAAGGAAATATAAAGACCGGCATGGCTGCTCAGTGAGGGAGCTGCTGAAGGAGACAGATGCTCTTTCCCTGCTGCTGAAGTGGCACACCCAGGAAAACCATTATGCCCCGGAGATCAGCCTGAGTTTCCAGAGAGCCCTGCCACTCCTGATGCTGAGGAACAGCTGCCGCTACCCTTGGCAGTGTATCCGAGGGAGATTGAGGATGCCTTCTGGACATGGGTACACCCCGAGGGGGAGAGTAGAAGCAGCCCAGGCCAACAGTCTGGTTGACAGCTGGCCTGATACAGGGGTCACATGTTGTGGGCAGATCCCCGCTGACCCAGTAGTGGACCACTCCGTCACTGTTAGGGCCCTGGGCTGGATGCAGTGAAGCTGGGTGGGCCTGTGTCGCCCCAGCCATCCCACCCCTGGGGTGGCAGTACTTCCCCTCCTCAGGCCAGGAGACCTGCGCTCCTTGGGACTCCCTACCTGGGCCCCATAGACTGCGTGACGCTCTCCCTTAACCGGGCCTCATAGACTGGGCTGTTGCTGCAGCTCTGCCTGACTGCAGGCCAGAGCCTTGACTGCTGCTCTGCCCTCCTTAATGGCCGGGTGAATAAACTACTATCACTCTGCCTTGTTGCGGGCCAGAGCCCAGACTGTTCACGGCCCTGTCTTGCTCGAGGGCCAGGACATTGAGAACTGCTAATCCCCCTTTTTTTCTTAGTGTGGAGAAGACTTTAGTAGACCAAACTTCAAGGAGGCTGCACCAACTTACAGATACCAAAGGGTACCCACTTCATTCTGGCGTCAAGGATGTTATGGATGATAGATTCTTCATGTGACTCCCTGGAAACTCCCAAAAGAAGTGTGTATGGTCAGGGACTCACCCAGTACCTGCTTCCTGGGAGTGCGTTTGGGGAAAGGTTCTTTCCTGTTCACATTTACTCCCAGAGATGTAGGGGGGCTCATTTCCCTCCCTTTCTTGTGAGAGAAATTTCACATAGTCCCCCAACTTGGCTGCTTAGATAGACCAATGTGTTCTAAACCTGTACGCACTGTCCTGTGTTCAAACCCATCCACCTCATCCCCTCAGTGGGAGTGCCTGGACATAAACTCTGCAGAGAGATAAGAGGAGTCGCTAGGTTTTTCCCACAAACTCTGCACAGGGATGACGGGCATCTAGGTTATTCCCTCTTCCTGTTTGGGATGGGCTGACAACCATTTCCAAAGCTGCTGGACATTTTATCTGCACTGCTCTTGTTTCTCATGTTCTGTCCATGAATATGCATAGAAAATCTCCCCTGAAATGTGGTGGAGAATCGGGTCCAATGGAAGTTAGCCTTACAACCATCCTTTATGGCATATCTGAATTTTTCAGACTGGACGAGGCTAAGATGAAGAAGAGAGAGTCTTAGAGCCAAGCAGCTTCTGATCAGTGCCCGTTAGTATGGCAAAGGGCAGCTGCTTTAAGCATGCATTTAGTTAGTAATTTAATACTTCCCACATGCTTGACATTGTACAGATTATAGAGGGAAACATAGTCCCTGCCCCAAGGACTCCACAATCTAAATACTAGTCTTGTCTGTCTCATTGCTGCAGCGTAGACAGGAATGGTAGGGTAGAGATGTTGTTTTGGCCATCACCTCAGTTCTGCTGCTCTATGAAGAAACAAGCTATGCTTGTTCTGTATGGCTGTTCTGAGTCTTGGTGGAAAGGGGGCTCTCTTTTCTTGATGGGATTTCAGGACATAATTTTGTCTTTATCTGCCTGATTTATGGAATTATCCTTGCCCTCCCTACCCAAGAAGATGGGTCCTCAGATGATTCTTTCCCCTCCTCTGCCTGCAAATAAAATCTCTAGGAGGGGAATCTCTCTTTCTCACTCTTGTCTAGAAGATGGAGACCCTGGGTGGAGCTTTGTCTTTTACACTCTACCATGGAAAAGGTTTCCCTGGGCAAAGCTTTCTCTTTTCTCCTCCCCCATCCAAGACATGGGATCCATGGGGATAAGAGGAAGCTTTTTGTCCCTGCCTGGGAAATTGGAGTCCCTCATTGATAGCTTGTCTTTTTCCCCCAAGTGATAGCTGGAACTAGAACATATGGGGAAGGGATCTGCCCACCAAAATCTCACCCTGGGACTCTATTGCTTGTTGGTTTCTCACCTGGGAGAACCCTATGGGTTGAGGATTGTTTCTCCCTATCTAAGAGATTGGGGCTACAAACAACTGTTGCTTTTCCCACTCTCCTCAGAGACTGTGATGAGTCTCTCTCTCTCTCACTTTCCCTCTTGTCTTTGCCTAATCCTGGTTTGATTAAATTAAATTGCATATCACACTTGTTGAAGGACAAAATGTATTCTTGCTCATGAATCTCCCTATTGTGCTAAAATACTTACACCTAGGTCAATGTCAGTTAATGATAGGGCCATTTATAAATGAATTGTTTAAAAGATCATTTACAATTAGGAAAAAATATGCAAATCACATGTACATAAATGCTTGATTTTCTTTTTTTTAAATTATACGCTTTTCATTTGAGAAACGGAGATCTCTTTTACTTACACACTGTGGCTCAAATCCTCAAGTCCTGACTCAGGCAAACCTTTCATTGACCTCAAGTCTGAGTGAGGAGAGTCTGGGCAAGTTCTTTCTCATTCCCTCCCAGAGGAGAATGATTTCCTCAGATAGGTTTCTCTTGCTTCACTGCTCAGCCTAGACATGAAGTCACCTGAGGCAAACGGTGATTGACCATGTATTTCTCTTCCTAGAGAGTGTAAAAGATGGTGTCTCTGTCTTTGGCCCCACCCCCATGCCAATCCACACATCCGATCGCAGATGCCCCTGTCAGAGCCAGTCTTTGCGGTTTTACAGCCACAGTCTCCTGTAATTTGTGGAATCAAGAAAAGTAAAGGAGAATGTCAGAGTTCATTAAAAGAAAAGGAGGTAAAGCACTAGTTCTTTTCCTTGGGAAGGTAGCTTTGAAAAATGTAACTAATGCAAACCAGTCATTTGGATTGAAGCTTGTCGTGCTCTTTTGTATAGATCATAGGTTATTCAAAGTCCACTCACAGCCATGTAGTGCTGGCCTTTGTGGTCCAAGTCAGAAGAGTCCAGATCAGTTTCACATGTATAGGATGCAGTGCTGCCTGGGCTACCACTGATGCACTAGGGTTGTCACAAACTCCCTACTAGCCTGTGGTTGAGCCAGCTCCTCTACTGAACAATAGTGTGATCTCTGGACACAAGGAAGGTCCGTTTATTAATCTAGGGGACTGAAACAAAGGGAATAAACCAGCTCCTCACACTGACTCCCTCAGTGACCTTTGTTGAATTGCACCAGTCAACTTTTTCAAACTTGGTGCCTAGGCACTTGGATTACTTGATGATTACCTCATCTGTTCATTCCCTCTGGGGCACCTAGCATTGGCCACTGTCAGAAGACAGGATACTGGGCTAGATGGACCTTTGGTCTGACCAAGTATGGCTGTTCCTATGTTCTTAGGCACAAATATCAAGAGATGTGGATTTAGGTGCCTAATTTTATATAATCACTTCTGAAAATGCTGGCCGTTAACTCTATGTCTCACTTTTCTCATCTGTAAAATAATGATAATAATATTTAAATATCTCTCAGAAGAGATGTGACAGCAACAAATAAATAATTAATATTAAGATTCTATATAGATCCAAAATCTCAGCAGAATGAACCTAAAGCATTCTAGTGACTATGGCCCAGAACCTCAAAGGTATTTAGGAGCCTAGATACCTTTTGAGGATCTGGGTCTGGGGAACGGTTAGCCCCCAGAACCCTAGCTTATTTGGCCAAATATCTATTGCAAAACTTTCCTAAACATTAACAACCACAAGCAGACCCCAACAGAAGCAGCAAGAATTGGGGGACGGAGGGGGGGAAGGGAGGAGGGAGGAGGAACAGGACCCAAAGTCCCAACACATACATTTACGGAAGTTACTGTTGTGCCTATTTGACCAGTCGTAGCACCCACAAATTCAGCAGAAACACTGAACTGCCTGGGTTTGAATTGATAAAAATATTTAGAGTGATTTACTAGATGAAGACAGTGTTTGTGGTTAAAAAGAAAAATTAAATGGTTCATTTATAGAGTGATATTCAATATGAAAACCTGGGCTCTTGTCCTGGAAAAGGAGGACTTTGGTAGAGGGTTGGAGCTGGGTGGAGGAGAGGAGAGAAAAGCTCTCCATTCCCCTCTCATATTGCCTATACATTTTTCCCTTCACTTTCATTCTGACCTCATATCTCTGCCTCATTCTAAGTCTTCCATACTTATTCATTCTCTGTATCACATCTCCTCTAACCTTTGACTCCTCCAATACCCAGATATCATGTAGTGCTGCAGCAAAGGTGAGGTCGAGAAGCATGGATATCATCTTCCAGTCTGAGTCAGTAGCCACTGTTGCCATACACAGGTCCAGTTGCAGTGCTCAGAGGCACACTTCCTGCAGCAGAGCTTCATGAGGGACTGGTTGCAACATTACTGTCTGACAAACCTAGGGGTGATAGCTGAGGAGCATATGCATTCACCCAGACCTCTGTTAGTTCAGATCGCCAGGGTATTGCGGTCATTGTTTGCATTGTATTTATTTGTAGCATTGAGGTGCTGTACAAACACACAGCTACAGAACTGCCCCACAGGGTTACAGTCTGCTAGGGTTTACAAACACCGTTTGACACAAAACCCAGAGACAGACTCTGAAAACAGAGACATTCCTGGTTTTCAGGAGCACAGAGTTGCCCTGTTATTAATGCACGTTAAAGCAGTGGTGGACAAAAGTCAGGGTTGGTGGGGGTGCAGGGTTGTTTGGGGGAGATAGGAAGATAGGGTGGGGAGAGGAGTCAGTAATTTTGAGGAAGGTATGGGCAGAGTGGAGTTTGTGGTAAAATTTTTACAGGCCTGGCAAAAAGAAATCTGAGGCTGAGCCTGACCAAGAGAAGTTGAAAGGGCCCCCTTTCCCTGAGTTCAGCTTCTGGACTGAGGTCTTTCCTCTGCCATCCCCTTAAGTGACAAGGGTCTGCAGACAGACCCTGCCTCTCTCTACTCAGAAGGGAAGCCAATTTCTTTTCCTCTCTGGCTCAAGGATGGATTTCACTTCACCCAGGTGTAAAAGTGGCAGAGTGTGACCATTATTTTAAGCTGCAGCAAGGGGAAGGCAGCCCAGACAGATGGGGGGGGGAAGGGGGATGAGGAAAGGAGGAGGGCAGGCAGAGACTGCAGTGACACTGCCTTCCCTGGGCTGGCTGAAGCATCTCACTGGTGACAGGCCTGGAGCACGTGGCTACGTCATGGAAAGCCAGTCTTTCAATGCAAATTTCAACTCCTCCTACTCGATCTACTGCCTGTAACTCACATCCAAGGCTCAGAAGCGAAATCCAGGGAGGGATCTGATCCAAATGCACACGGGTGTTGGAAGCAGGGAGAGTGAGAGGAAGGAAAGAGATCTGTCTCTCTCTCCACATACTGTGATCTTACTAAGGGCTAGATTTGCATCTGTTCTGCAGGGTGATTGAGACCCGCAGGTGCAATAAGATTACACAGATCACTGGGATTTGATGGTAAAATCAACACTCTAAGAGGGGAGTATACATCTTCATCAATCAGACTTGATCTGGGTGGTCCTACAGGTTGTGTGTTTTTTTCTCTCCTAGGGGCAGCACAATGGCAGTCTTTCAGTAGGATGAATCCTGTCTTGGCTTTTGTTCTGCAGATCCACCCATCCTCATAGCAATCAAGTAACAGGCTATGGTTTTCTCTTTGGGGATCTTTTGTCTCTGCTTAGTTATTGGCCTCAGCTGGGATTTCTTTACCTTACTTTTCGTTTGGCTTCATGCTGAAAAAGGATTTCTTTTTCTCGCTTTTGGTAATAATCCAGTGTTGATCTAGGGGGATAAGCTGGCCGCAAAAAGCATCGATTGAGAAGTCTCAAAGAAATAAACCACGTGAGGAAAAAAAACTGGGAGAAGATCGGAATATAATTATTTTTTCTATGATAAAACTGGTGCCCCTCTTCAGGAGAACTGATCCCAGCTTATTATTATGCAACCGCAAGGATCTCTTCTTTCTCAGGGTGTATAAGCTGCTGGATTGCTTTTCGCCCAAATCAATGTGGTTTCTTTGGAACATTTCAGCAAAGGATCGCATATGCTGCAGTGTCTTTGTGGCAAGAGTCTTAAGAAAAACAAGAACTCAACTGGTAAGCAATACATTGCATCGCATTGTTTTCCTTTGATGCTATCCTGTCTGTTGCTCATTGAGGTAGCTCTGCAATCCTGCGGAGGGGAGACAGGGAAATATAACGAGGCCAGTACGGACACGGATGTGAATGTGTGTATGAAGGATCAGTTTTAGATTAGCTCCGGCGACGATGCAAACCCAGTCTGCTTCTCTTGGTTTGGGGGAGGGGG